>NC_071623.1:33001813-33601813 GCF_014839835.1 Dryobates pubescens | reverse complement strand
ATTTTCCTTTCTTTAAGCAAAACAAAGGGGGCACTGTCCAAGTCTAGTGGCAGTTCAGCTTTATAGGCCTCAGCACAGCATTCATCATTAAAATTAAGCATGTGCTTAATTGGTTTTCTGAATATGGATGGACTTAAGCACATGCTTATATGCCTTGCTCACTTGAGGCCTTAATAGACCATGCAAACTTAAAAGTTGAAGTCATTGAGATAAATTGAGTGTATAATAATAGACTTATCATAACAGTAGCTACTGCTCACTCTGTATGTATACAGCTCCTTGTAGTATTGTCCTTTCTCCCTGTCTCGGATATCTAGACCATGCCTAGATAAAACAGTAGCAGCAGATAAGAACTTTTATTTCTCAATCAGACCAGTTTCACAGTACAGTATGTGAGGTGATCAGCAAAAGCCAACATGGCTTCACAAAAGGCAAATCCTACCTTAGGAATCTGGTGTCCTTCTACAACAGAGTTACAGCTCTGGTAGCTATGTGAAGAGCAGCTGCCATCATCTACCTTGGTTTGTGCAAGGCATTTGAATACTGGCATGGCATGCTTGTCTCTAAGATGGAGAGACACAGACTTGATGGATGAACCACTCAGTGGATAAGGAACTGGCTTCACAGTCTCACTCACAGACTTGTGATTAGAGGCTTGATGTCCAGGTGGAGCTCAGTGGCAAGCGGAGTTCTTCGGCGGTTTGTCCTGTTTAGTATCTTTCAGTAGCATAGACAGTGGCACTGAGTGCCCCCTCAGCAGGCTTGCTGATGACACCAAGCTGTGTGGTGCAGTGGACTCACTTGAGGGAAGGTGTGCCATCCAGAGGGATCTTGACAGGCTCGAGAAGCAGGCCAGTGCAAGCTACACGAGGTTCAACAAGTCAAAGTGCATCTGGGCTGGGCCAGCCCCAGGCACAAATACAGGCTGGGTTCAGAGTGGGTTGGGAGTAGCTCTGAAGAAAATGCCTTGTGGATGTTGATTGATGAGAAGTTCAACATGAGCTGGCAATGCGCCCATGCAGCCCAGAAGGCAAACCGTATCCTAGACTGCATCAAGAAGACTGTGGCCAGGAGGTGAAGAGAGGTGATTCTTCCCCTTTACTCTGCTCTTGTGAGACCCCACCTCAAATATTCTGCCCGCTTCTGGTGTCCCCATCATAAGAAGGACAGAGAACTGTTGGAGTGAGTTCAGAGGAGACCACAAAGATGATCCAAGGACTGGAACACCTCTGCTATGAGGATAAGCTGAGGAAGCTGGAGTTGTTCATCCTGGGGAAGAGATGACTCTGAGGGGACCTTAGAGCTACCTTCCAATACCTGAAGGGAGTCTGCAGGAAAGCATGAGAGGGACTTTTCATAAGGGTCTCTAGCAACAGGACTATGGGGAATGGTTTTAATCTGAGGGAGAATAGGTATAGACTGGATCCTAGGAAGTTCTTCAGTACAAGGGTGGTGAGGCTCTGGAACAGGTTGTCCAGAGTGGTTGTGGATGCTCCCTCCCTGAAGGTGTTTAAGGCCAGATAGAATGAGGCCCTGGGCAATCCAGTCTAGTTGGGAGGCATTGCTGCCCGTGGCTGGGTGGTAGGAGTAGATATCTGAGGTACCTTCCAACCTAAGCCATCCTATGATTATATGATGTCAATTGTATTAATGATAAATTTTGATGTTTTGGGTTGGGTTTGTTGGGTTTTTTTTCACTGTAGCCAAGATCTTGAACTACTTATTAAAGGTATTTTGAAAATATACAGTTCTTTTACACTAGCAGAAAACAGTGTAATAAAATACAGTGGTCAGCAATTGATGTGGATGAAACAAGGAAATTATGCTTGTTATATGCTACCAGAAGTAATAAATGTGTACCAAAATAAAAAGCAAACTGTGAAAAAGAGGAGAGTGTTCTTAATAAGGAAATGTTAATCAAGAATGTGCATTTCACAGTAGGAGTTTGTTTTGCTTTTGTCATTTTGCCAACAGCAGTCTTCAGGCAAGAGGCAAATATTGTACAGCTGTAGCTCGTGGATATAACCTGCTCTACCTGCTGCATTTCTAGGGCACTGCCATGGCACTGGCTGCTAGCACTTCCCGGCTCCCACAGGCTCTTCAACAGAAGTGGCACTGCTTAGGCTCATGGAGATTTTTCCATTAGGAGAGGGGAGAGGGAGATCATCTACATGCTTCTTCACTCTCACTTGAGCTTAGAAAAAAATGCTGTGTGCTATGTTCGCTGAAAGACCTTGGCTTTTCAGAGCCGGCGAGAGCTGCACACAAAATGAATATCTCACTGCCAAAATGGATCGTACTGTTCGGGGTATTTTAGGCTATGTTTGTACAAAACAGCAAGCAAATGTTCTTTGGAGAGCTGTGGTAAGGCTTTATAAGAACATGGCATGGAAGCAAAGAGGTCACATTAGTTTTTGCTTTCATAATATCCAGACTGTAAGGAAACATATTTTAAATAAGAATTGACATGAGAGACCTCCGTGATAGCAGCTTATGGTGAAGGAAATCATTCTTATACAATATATTTCTCAAGGCTCATAAAAGATAGCAATAACAAACAACATTATGCAGCATCTGGGAAATTCTATTTACTTAAAATGTTTTCTGCTTTTATTATTATCCAGACTGGTTCCTTCAGTGAAAGTTCTGATTGCTGTTTGAGCAGTGGGTATGATCTCATTACAGCAGGGTTGTATTAGAGAATCTGATAGTGATAGCACCAACAATGGCACCTTTCTCTTATGAGCTGTCACTTGACTGCAACAAGAACGGTGCAAATTTCCTGACATCGAATTCTGGCAGGTGGCTGGAAACCAATCTAATATCCCCTGTTGCACTGTGGAAAAAAGCATGTTCAATATCCTGGCTTGAGCTGGTTCAAAGCATAGGCTGCTGCACAGGCAGCACTGGATATTGAACACGTTCACGCTTTGCTGGGGACCATTCAGAGGGGCCACCACGTAGGCTCTGATAAGGATGCACATCAACATGAAGCTTTTGACTGTTCACTCTCAAGTAAGTCACAGGCAGCTTTAAGAGCAGTCATCATTTGATTTCTAGCAACCAGTTCCTTATTTCCTCCTCATTACTTTTCTACTGTATGTTCATGTCCAAGGTCAGCTAGCTTTTACCCTTGGAAGCCCCAAGAGGCTAGGTAGTGCTACTTAGCTCTGAGTGGTCACAAATGCTTCAGGTATATGCTCCCAGATTTTGGTGCTGTGGTGAGAGAAGGAAGAGCTCTCTCTCCTTGTCTCTGTGCAGCTCTCCCGTGATTTTTCAACATTATTCCTCAGCTATCCTCCGCTTTTGTAAGGTTTGTCACTGACTTGTGAGGGAAACCAAACAAACCAAACAAAACCAAGAACCAAACAGAGCCAAATCTCTCACACAGTGAAACAGAATAACCATGTGAGCAGGAACATTTCCTCACACAGAAAGTGAGAAACAAAATGTATGGAAGGCTGAAGAGTCAACATCCCTCTTGAGAAGGATGGGTCCCTTTCTCCAGAATGTCTTTCTAACACATCAACCTTCAGTGATTCTGTAGATGAGAGAAAGTGTCCTCTGCTCGCTTTAAAATCTGTTTCTGGCAAGAGCAGTGCAAAGCCCTGGCTGAAGGGAGCCTGCTGCCACCTGCCTTGTTCCTCTTCTGCCTTTTCCTGATTCCACAAGGTGGGCTTTTTGTTACTGAGCTGTTAATAAGTCTTGGAGGACTCATCATGCTGGCCAGTTTGAATCCCTTTTCTGACAGCCTGGCAGGCTGAAATAAATAAAAACAAAATAATTTGAGAATATTACTTTTTCTTTTTTACATTTTTTTTTCTTTCTGATAGAATAAAGGTATTAGAGCAAAGTTGTCAAAGAAAAGCTGATGCCTTCCCTTTGTTTGGGATGTGCATCTTGATGAAATTCTGTGACTAGTTAGCTGCTAAAAACATTTAACGTTATGAATTAATAAACCCATGAATTTTGTATAAGATGCTTTCTGGAAGGTCTTTCACACTGCTGTTGCCATCTTTCTCAGTGGAATAAATCCTGCCTGGGGTTGTTTCAGTCTTTGGAACTGACATCTCAAAGTAGCTCATTTATTCGGGGAGTAAAACAGATCTAATGAACCGTGGGAAACACATGATTTTTCAGAAGTGACCATAATGAGAATGATCCATAGATAATAACAGGCTATTTACCTGTGCCTGAGTTGCTTCACATTTGTTTCCGTCAGAAAACCTCCTAAGCTTGGTTACAGTAACAATGTGCTAAAGCTATAGGTCCACGAGGAATGTTTTTAATTAAAATGAATGTTCACATGGAGCTGTTGCATAGGCACAGAGTTCTTCCCAAAGAGAGCCTGATCAGCTAACCAAACAAATCCTTGGGTCTGAACAGCTTAAGGGATGAAGGATTTCTCACTTCCCCTTCCTACAACCTTTCTGGAAGTTGTATATATTTGTAGTCAGAATAGCCTTAGGATTACTGACTCTCCTCTGCAAAGTGTAAAGCCTGCTTCTATTGACATCTAGGTGATTGGAGTGATACGCTTACCAAACAGAGTCAGGAACTCTCCTGTGCTCATATGTGAGCTGATCAGATTTACATATGATCTGGAGAAAAGAGGTGGGTTACCAGAGGCAGAATCAACAATAGAGCCTTTCCTACATGCCAAATGATTCCTACCCATGATTTATTGAACTTTGGGAGTGAAGAGAAGGTAGAGAAGCATCCAGTCTTCCCTGTATCAAAATTTAAACTGATGCAGAAGAGGACAGCAGTGTCAGGGTTAATGAGTACACATATGTAAGAAATATAGGTGTGTATATGCATACTATATATATATAACAATACACACACACATATATTTATCTATCTATATTTCTAGGTATCCAAGAAAAACACTGGGAAACAAAATCTATTCAGTGGAGGCAGCTAGATATCCCATGTGGGTTTTCCGTGTGACTTAAACACTTGAATCCAGAAACACAACTCATGAAATAATTGCTTAACTTCCTCAGCATCCGAAGGACTGAGAGTACCTGGATTTTCGGCATACAGTTGCATGGCACAGGCTGTCTTGCATGTGACCCTGCTCAAAAAGGACCAGAAAAGCAGTACCTTTCTCCTGATAGCCCCTTCCAAGGGGCAGTCAAGGCTTTTCCATTTGCTCTTGGCACTGTGTTATAACTTCCCTTAATGTCCACAGATTCAGGGATCTGATTAAAGACTATAAGTATCTGAGGGATGGGTGTCAAGATGAAACACAGGAGGTTCCCCCTCAAAATGAGGACAAACTTCTTTATGGTCAGGGTAATAGAGCACTGGAGTAGGCTGCCCAAAGAAGTTGCAGTCTCCTTCTCTGGAGAATCCCAAAACCTGCCTGGATGTTTTCCTGTGTGGCCTGCCCAAGGTGATCCTGCTTTAGCAGGGGGGTTGGACTGATGATCTCGAGGTCCCTTCCAGCCCCTAATACTCTGATTCTGTGACATGCTCACTGGGCTAAAGGACTGTGTTTCATGGGCTGCCCCTCTGTTGTGCCCCCCAAACATATGCCTTTATTAAAAATTAGAGAGAAATAAGTCCATCCTCAGGTTCAGTATCTAAATCTGAGCACTCAGCACTTGGCTGCTAAGATCCTTCAAGAATGCAAGAGCTGTCTTTGTGCAGGCAGCATTTGGTCTTGGGGATCATACAAGTGAGCTTGAACCTGCTTGGTGCTAATATTTTCATGTATCATAAATGCCAAAGTACATAATGCAGCTGCCACAGACGAGCTTGCATTTCAAAGCAGACTGCCGGATCCATATGATGATTCCATGAATTTTAAACATTTTTAAGAGACAATTTGCCCATTTGTGTAAAGGACAAA
This sequence comes from Dryobates pubescens, assembly GCF_014839835.1. Taxonomy (NCBI): domain Eukaryota; kingdom Metazoa; phylum Chordata; class Aves; order Piciformes; family Picidae; genus Dryobates; species Dryobates pubescens. The sequence goes on along the minus strand of NC_071623.1, from coordinate 33,595,953 downwards.
GGAAGCAGAGAAAAGAGCTGCAGTGCTGATTTCCAGTGAGGCAAGTCATCCGAATAGCCTTTTTTTTCCTCTCCCCACATCCATCCCACAGTTTTGAAAGGCTACGTACTGCACCCTCTGCGAGTGCTGAGTTCTGAGATGTGCAACATCTCCTGTGCAACAACATATCAGTTTCAGGTTGTGATGAGAAAAAATTGCTTTAGAATATCACAGGTTCAGAAGTGCAGCTGAAATTTTAAAGTATTAGTTTCACATGCTGCTTAATAAAATCTGTGAAAAGAGAAGCCGAGAGGAGACTGGGGAGAAGCATCTATATCTAGCCAGACAGTTGGTGTTATATGTACCTATATAATACTGTGTGCATGACAAATATGCTAACAGGGCATTAAGGATGCATGGTTAGGTAATGGAAATTTTGGAGACAGCCTGGTTAAGGTTGCTCACTGTGCTGCTCTGCTCCCTCACATTGTGAACACTACGCCTTTTTGCAACTGCAATATTTCCCACACACTCTTTCTGAGAAAGGCTAAATATTTCTTTCATATAACATCAGGAAACTTGAAATGTTGTTTATTCCTCTAAACACTTGTGGATTTTCATTATCATAGTGGTGCAGACAGTAACACAGATGCTCAAACTGTTTTTTAGCCTTTTGTACCATTCAGATGGCACAAAAGGGCCATAAGCCAGACAAAACCAACCTACCTCTCCGCCCTCCTCACATATTTCCTTCTGCTGCTATGCATAACAAAAGGGGCAAGGTAGCCTCTTCTGCAAACCTTCATATGATTTACCCTTATCTGCCTCTAAGGCCAGGAAAACGACCCTCCAAGCCTAGGAGATTTAAGTCTAATTTTTGCTTTATACTAGTTATGGTCATGTTTCTGCCCTCTCTCCCTGCTTCCAGAAACACATGGTGCCCATAAATCCTCTGTCCGGAAAGACTGCTGAGGCTTCAGAGAGCAACCTTTCCCCACCTGACTTCTGAGATGGTCTTCTTGGCTCAGTGTTGTCAGTCAACAGCCAAGCTTCCCTGCTGCAGTCAGTTCACCTACATAGAGCTATGAGTCAGTCCACCTCCAAACTCCACTGCCTGATAAATAAGCAATCTTTGACTGCCGCTCTCTGGAGGTTTTCTTGCCATGGAACAGGCTTTCCTCATATGATTCCTTTGACTTTTGTGCTGGTGACTTGCATGGCTTATAACCTCTCATTCCTGAAACAGTGCACAGTACTGCCAATCCTGTACCCACTGAAAAGTGGGCCAGTCTATGTAATTAAAACTACAACATCTATTCAGTCCCTTTGGCACTCATGCAAACCCACAGATATCTATGGTCTCACAACAGAGTTGCCCTGGTGCAAACATGGATAACAACTTCTAAAGACAATCTAGCTCCGAGGGACCAAATAATTGCTGGAGCATATTGTGGAGAGAGATTTGTAACAGATTTGTAACAGATTTTAAGATATCAAGAATGTTCATGTTCTATGGTTTTGGGCAGTCTAGAGGGCAAAATCACAGCTGCATGCATACCTCTTCTCTTTCCAGTTAGGGAGGTGTTCAAGGGGAGATTGGACGTGGGCACTTGGTGCCATGGTCTAGTCGTGAGGTCTGTGCAGACAGGTTGGACTTGATGACCCTTGGGGTCTCTTCCAACCTTAGTTATGCTGTGATACTGTGATACTGTGTGTGGACAAACACCCTGTTTTGAACATGGTTAGTAACTTTACTCGCTCCAGATGATTATCAGCACTCACCTGGTAGAGATCTCTGCCCTCATTTCTGAGACTGCAGAACATGGGTGCTCTTCCATTCGTTTTCATGATAAATCTGCAAGGTTATTTTACATCATTTTCATCCTCAGTTTAAGCTAAGATGGAAGTCTTGGCACTGAGGCAGATGAGGAACAGCTACTGATAGCTTTCTAGGAAGTCCTATGTATGTATGTATTTAATCTGCAGAGGGGAAGCAGGAGCAAACGGGGAGTGAGGCACACACTTGCAAAACAAAGACATTTGTATGCTTCTATTGCATCTGCTGGAAGCTTCTGGTTCCCATATTTGATTTCTCAAAGCTGAGGCTTCAGCATTAGCTTGATTCTTATGTGTTCTCTGTAATGATAATGCAGAGGATTCAAAACCGTTTTACTGCAAGGCTTACTAAGAGACTAAGGTAAAAGGGGAAAAGTAGCTACTGTTATAATGAGGTGGAAGGGAAATGTCTCATATTATCTTTCTAGCTTCTATTTATTTGGGAGGATAGCATAAAAGTCTCATCTGGAATGATGGTTTAAAACTTTAAGGAATGCAACTTGATTCTCTAATCACAGAAATATTTAGGCTGGGATAGACCTCTGAGGTCATCTAGTCCAGTCTATGACCTAACACCACCACACTGACTTGACCACGTCACTAAGCGCCATATCCAATCTTTCCTTAAACACCTCCAGGGACAGCAGCTCCACCACCTCTCTGGGCAGTCCATTTCAGTGCCTAATTACCCTTTCCATGAGGAAGTGCTTCCTAACATCCAACCTAAACCTCCCCTGGGGCAGCTTCAAGCCATGCCCTCTCGTCACAAGTTGCCTGGGAGAAGAGCCCAACCTCCACCTTACTACAACTTTCCTTCAGGTAGTTGTAGAGTGTGATAAGGTCCCCTCTGAGTCTCCTCTTTGCCAGGCTAAACACCCCCAGCTCCCTCAGACTCTCTTCATAAGACTTTTCCCCCACTCCCTTCACCAGTCCTGTCACTCTCCTCTGGACCCAATCCAGCACCTCAGTACCTTTCTTGAAACGAGTGGGCCACAGCTGCACACAGTACTCAAGGTGAGGCCTCACCAGTGCTGAGTACAGGGCAGAATTACATCCCTAGTCCTGCTGGCCACACTGTTCCTGATACAGGCCACTGGCCTTCTTGGCCACCTGGGCACACTGCTGGCTCATGTTCAGCTATTCTCAACCAGCACTCCCAGGTCCCTCTCTGCCAAGCTGCTCTCCAGCCACTCATCCCCCAGTCTGTAGCACTGCATGGGGTTATTGTGGCCAAAGTGTAGGACCCTGCACTTGACCTTGTTAAACCTCATAATACTGGCCTCAGCCCATTGACCCAGCTTGCTCAGGTCTCCCTGAAGTGTCTTCCTGTCTTCCAAATTTGCTAAGAGTCTTCGGTAAAGTTGTTGAATAGAACTGGGATAATCTTCTGTTATAAACCTGAGTTTAGCTTAACAGATTTCTATTCTAAAGTCATGCTACCACAAAGAAGAAACCACGGTGTGTTAAACATTTGGTGCAAGATCAACAGGATGCATGAAACAAGAAGCTAAAAGTTTTAACTGGGAAGGTCAGCAACTCTGCAGCAATTTTATTACAAACAACTCAATTATATTGTATAATTGCTGTGATTGCCAGAGACCTCATTGATTACTCACAATGGCACTGCATTAGAATGCTGCTAAGGAGGTGTTTATTTTAATAACTATTCTCTATGTAGATGTTCTAGTTTGCAGAAGCACTAGGTTAAGGATACTTCAGTGAAGTGAATCCTGAATGAATTTAACACGAGGAGGACAGACAGGCTTTCAACTCTGTAGCAGCAGTAAAGAAAACAAGGCATCACTGGAGCATGGGCCTTGTCATGCTGTTCTTTTTGCAAACACAACGTACTGCCTTTCAGTACATTGGCTACTTCTGCTTATATTCTGTTACATTACATAAAGAACTCAGAATTTGAATCAACAAAGGCTAGAGACTTCTGATGCTTATGTTAAGTGAGTTTACCCCATGTGGGAAAATTTTACATGTTTCCTCAACATCTACTGTGATAAATGGAATTGCACTGGAACAAGGAAAACCTTCATCAACTGTTGCAGATTCAGGCCTAAAATTGTGAGTAAAACAATGGAGTTTGCTTTTTGCCAGAGAAAGAAGATTCTTTCTGCCTGTTCCTGTTTCTCATCTCCATTTTGCAGGCAAATCCTGGTTCCCTTTCCTGCCCCCATAATGCCTCTTCAATGAGCACATTTCAATATGTGAGTTATTGCTCGGTGTAGAGAGCTCTCCTGAGAATCCAGGTGCAAGTCCATTTCTGTTCTCAATGTCATTATCTCGTTCAGGATCCAGAGGCATTCATAACATCTACAAACAATCAGGAAACAACTCGACATGCCATTCCAGCAACTGGAATTTAGAAATCTTTTTCAAACACAGAGGTTCTCTGCTCTGTACAAAAGGAGTGTATTTCACACAACTACTGAATTACTTTGACAATTTAGTCCTTAAAAATCTGTACCAATAACTATATTGCAAAGCACAAAGGCGTCAGCACAGCATGATGCCAGTCTTTGATCTCAAGATAATCTTCAAAAATAAAATGCCCTAGAAAGAAGCCATTTCATTTCTTATCTAGCTGAGGGTTTTGTGTTACACTCTGCAGTTAAGAAAGGCCTGGAGAGGATTTTGTCTGCTACATCTCATTGTCATTTCCGTTGAGCCATTACTTACCTTCATCAAACTTAGCAGAGATTCTGCCCAGCATCTTCCTGTATAGGCAGGACTTCACTGTTGGGAAGATTGAGCAGGATGCTGGGTATGAATTCCAACATTTGGATCAACATATCACACACAACGTATGAAACCTTTTCTAGACAGCTTTCAGAGCCCTAGCTTCAGCCACCCTCCCCCAGCCAGGCTTTGCAAGTGTCTTTTGGAGAGAATGTGCACTGTCCTGTGAGTCTCAATTAGTCTGTGCTGGGGTTTGAGGAAATTCAAGGTTTGCTGCTCTACACTCTGTCAACATCAGTGCTGCTTCGTGGACCCTCTGTTTTCTGTATTTGATGCAGTGGTTTGTGAGTGAACCCAAAGGGCAGCTACCAATGGATGGGTCCATGAGTCTCCATCAGTAGTTAACAGTCTCATTCATCACAGATGGCCTTTAAACAGTACAGCAACCCCAGCACTACTACATACTGAATAGAGGTTTATCATCCAGACATAATATTACTTCCCAGCATCAAAGTGAAACCAATTTTCTACACATACATACAAGGAAAATGCTGGGCAGGGCCACAGAGAGGTATTTCTGAAGTCAAATGCATGCACACATAGATACACACCTCTGTGTGAAGATACAGATGTCTAGAGGAAGCAATTGGAGAACCTGCTTCTGCATGTATACTCTCCTGGCTGACCAATAAGGGAGCTGTCACACGTACACCCATCCTTTTAATAGAGAAGGTGTTATGAGGGGGTTGTGCTGATTATCACAATCTGTCGTGCTTTCACATGAACCAAAATTTGCACCAAATATATAATGAAAATATTTTGGTGGCTACTCAGTCACTTTCAACCAAGTTGTCCATCATGCTTTGCAAATGAAAGCTGTAGCAGAGGGGAAATTTCCCCAGAACAGAAGTATCAAACCAAAGTCTGTGGCAGCTCATTTCCTTGTGCAAAGACCAGACTCTGTCGGCTTCCCTTGTACAATATAATATACACAATGCTCTGTTTTAGTAATTTGAACTAAAATTAATAGTTTCAAATTTGTACCTTCTTATTATGCCAGATAAAAGGATTCACTATATTCTTAATTTTTTTATTACTTTTTTTTACTCTGTGAGATTAAGAATCCCATGGGGGAAAAGGAACTCTTCTCTATCTAATCCTGTACACAGATTTGTCTTTGACCTTACTCAAATCCTTCTCTTGTTTACCAGAACACATTGTAATGACAATTTTCAAAGGCATTCTCTGAAAAATAGGGCCAGTTTTCAGTCAGGTCAGAAGAACAGGGTACCATAATAATAGCTACTCATATGAAAAGACTAATTCTTAACAACAACAACAACAACAAGAGGTATGAGGCCAAATAAAGTTACCACCACCAGAAGATCATATACAAACCAGTGCAGAGAAAGCGTCTGAAGAAAATCCACTACTTTGCTTAATCCTACATGTCTTAATTTGGTTCCTAGCCCTTTGAACACATTTCTACACAAATCTAGGCTGGTTATACATCTCTCTCTACCTTCACTTCGGTTGCTGGATCTCCAGATTCTTTAAGAGTAAAATAGGGACCACAAGTGCCTCTGCTTTACCAACAAATACAATGTGTAATTATCAAGGTACAGAAAAAGACTTTCTACCTTTATGGACAGTAGCAGCTTATTTTTCACAGTCTGTAAACATTTCTTCCCTGATGTTGTTCCTCATCTGAATAAGGCAGTTGGTTCCTTGAATGTTTTCCTTAGCCCTTCTGTACCCTGTCCTCTGCTTACGGTCTTTGCAGACAGCATTTAAACAAACACTTTAGCCCAGGAGGTTCATCCCTCATCCCCACCAATACAGTGAAACAGACAGGTGAATGACATGTGTACTGGCTTCCCATCTCGCTCTCAGTGTACCACAGCGAGTGTGCAACATGGGTGAGTGTGTTCCAGGTAGGGCAGAATGGGAAGGAAAATGGCAACATTAAATGTGTCTTGAAAAACAGGAAAGGTGATGTTTGTTGTTCATGAAATATCAGAAAGCTAAATGCAAATTTATCCTTGAAGAAGGGAATGGAAAGGAGAAGGAGAGTGGAAGGCACACAGGAGAGTGAGTTCAAGTTTTCTTTTAAGTTTCAAGTTTGTCTGAAACAGAGACAGAGTTTGACTCTCAGTGCTGCTGACATTGCATAAAGTGAACCCACTGGTGAGGTTTAGATGAAAACTAGGTAAACAGCAACAGATTTCACGCTGTTCTAATGCAGACCCCTGTGAAAGCACAACTGTTCAGAAAAATATGTAATATGCTTTGAGTATGTGGGCTTACAAACCTCAAGAGGCACCACTGCAATGGTTCCAGCCGAATTACTTCCAATTTGACACTGAAGAGGCAACCTACCAAGTAATGACTATGAAAACTGCACAGGGACAATAATTCAGCTTACTGTAGCTGTGTTTTAAGCACAAGGAGATCTGCTCTATATTAGTGGCAACCTTAACACAAAGCTTACCTTGCTATCAGATGAGTGCTCTGTTTTTAAACGCGTATGATACAAGCAAAACACCAATTATAGAATGTGTAGCAGTGTTTGCACAGACATGTTTGATGTACCACATGAGGTACTGCAAGAAAAAGAGGAACATTTGTAGCAGAAGACCATAAACCCCAAAATAATTCTCCCTCCGAGGTCACTGGCAAAGCACCCATGATTTCACTGCACAGAGCAGGTAGTCTCTCTAGATGTCTCCTCCAAGACAAGGATCATTTCTGAAACCCTGTTCCATTACAAACATAAATCTTCCTTTCTACCTATCATTTTCTGATTCAAAGAACCACTTGAGCAGTAGCTGATCAGCACAATCAGCTCAATGCTATATGCAAGTACTATGTCCATCTTCCAGAGGCACAACGGAGTTCAGCAGGATCATTCCAGGCTGGAACATGAATTAAAACCCATCAGTTCTCATCTGACACTAGTTCCTTCTAGTTCCCATGAATTTAAAAGCAAGTATTAAGGAGAACATTCATTTATTGATACTATTCAGTACTATTATGCATAAGATGCATGCTGAATTTCCAGCCCCTTGCTCTGCAGAGACCACGAGCACTTCAGCCAGAACGTCTCATCGCTTCAGTAATGACATCTCCAGGATGACATCCCTGACATCCCCATCTCTGTGGGGCAGATGGGCTCTGAAATCTGAGCAAGTGACTAATTCTGCCTTTCTTGGTGCAAATGCTCATTCCCTAAATAAGCATGAAAAGCTGGTGCAACATGGGGCAATTAGAATTCTTAAATATTCTTAATGAACACCTGGGTTTGGAGCCCCACGGTTTTGAGAAATCCTTTCATTAGTGTGACACAAAGGTGACAAGATGCAGAAACAGCTTTGCATGCTCTGAATAAATACAGTACACGACACAGAGTGCCGAAAGACAGAGCAGAGGCACAGCAAAACCCATAGATACCTTGCTACATAATCAGGTTCCTAATCCAGCCATCAGTCAGGGCTAATAGAAGCTGCGTGTTTTCATTCTGCAGTGCTTCAAAATCTGGGTCAGCCAAAAACCGCCCCCGGCTGCCTGCGGAGCTCCGCTGTGTGCCCGGCAGAGGGAGGCATTGCCAACTCCGACCGCTCCGAGGAGCCACAAGGCAGCAAAACGCTGCCTAAAGCCCACAAAACCCAACTATCAGAGATGTCCATTTTGTTTGTACCACAATCTCCTTGAGTATCGTGAAACTTCAGAAATGCTTAACACCTTCTGAACGTCAAGCCAGATCATAATTAACACGTTTCAGTAGTAAAATATCTGGCATATCCTGAATACAGGTAGGAAATAATTATGGTGCAAGGACAACGTTAAAAAAAAGGTATTTGAAACACTGGCTAGCTATTTGCAGACTGCAGCGTGAGTACAGGAGTCACAGACTGCTGGGGAGCAGTGCAAGATCAGCATCCTCACCTGGCTGGAGCCCGGGGTACCCACAGATATCACCCTCAGCATTAATTAGTTACCAAAAAACCACCCAGAAAGGTGGGGTGTGCTGCTGCATCTCAGAGCTGAAGGCCAAAGAGATGACAAGAAAGGAGATGAGAGCTAGCAGATCACATTAGTGTTTCAAACAGGAGGTGATGTGTGGGGGTTGGGAGTAGCGAGCAGCTCTGCCACCTCTGTTCCCACCATGTATGCCTGCTGGGCTTGGGCCAGATCTCACCTATGCTGTGGGGCCCTAGATCAGGCAGCCAGACCATCCAGTCTGAGGGCAAAAGCATATACCTATGTATGTACAGTAAATATGTGCCATGTGTGACGCCAAACTAGGAAGGAGCCAGAGGCAGCAATGCCTGCCCTCTCCTCGAAGAAATGAGTAGGAAGAGGGGAGAAGATGTAACTGTGGCATTGCCCAGGGAACCCTTTCAGCAATTCCTGTGTCCAAATCCATGTAGCTGTTGTGGGTTTCTGTGAAACAGCCTTTTGACTGAGGAAGTGCACTCCAGCGCATTTAGAAGACTGTGAGAGATTCCTAGACCTCTGAGATATTTATCTGTGTGCAAAGATTCTACCATGTGCCTGGACCTCCCAGACGTTAGGTGTTGGTCGTGGTCCAGGCATACACTGAGATGCTCAGGGTTTCTGTAGTTGTGCTGTGCAGCAGTGCTCAGGGAGGCTGATGTTTCCAGGAGGTGTTTGCTACAGCTGCTGAGAACGAGTGTGGTGTATGATACATCCCTGAAACATTGCCTTTACTGTTTTTGCACAGAACAAGTGTTTGGCACATAGGCACACACTTCTCTCTGGGAAATCCCTTGCAGCTATAGATGTGTGGAGAGGAGAAAGAAAGCAATGTAGCAGATGTAGCAGGGAAAAGAAGGCTTTAAAGTCATTTGCCCCAGAGGAATGACTCAAGTGCAGCTACTGCCTTATGTTTTCACATAAGCTGTACTTAAAGACATAGGTTGGGCATTAGAGTGCAAACAACTCTCCCACAGACACCTGTGTGTCTTTAGCATTGCATGCTTTCTGTTATGAGTCACAGTAGCACCTTGATTTTGTGGAAGGATTGTGAGTAAATTCTCATACAAAATCAGCCAGTGCTGTGCAGACAGCTTCAGCCCCCTGTGATCAATACTTTATGGATAAATTGATGTGTGCAGGCTGAAGAAAATGAAACTAAATGTACCATGTCAGTTTACATAATCTAAGACCCAATAGCCTCCTTTTCTGGACCACCAAGACAAAGACACAAAGAGATTCAGAGGCTGGAGTTTAATTTCTGAATATTTTGACTCTTTTTTTTTAATTAAAAAAAAAATCTGCAAACCTCCTGAAGTGGAGAAGCAATAGCATTTAGAGGCAGGCTGAAACAAACAGCATCAGCTGGGCAAAGTGCTGCATGAACACCTTTTATTTCCCTCCCCCTCCTGTATGACGCTAGCTGCTTGGCATATGAGATAAACCAGTGAAAGGAAATAGTTTGCAGTTCATAGTATCATAGTACCAGTCAGGGTTGGAAGGGACCACAAGGATCATCTAGTTCCAACCCCCCAGCCATGGGCAGGGACACCCCACACTAGATCAGGCTGGCCAGAGCCTCATCCAGCCTGGGCTTAAACACCTCCAGGGATGGGGCCCCAACCACCTCCCTGGACAACCCATTCCAGGGCTTCACCACTCTCATGGGGAAGAACTTCCTCCTCACCTCCAGCCTGAATCTCCCTACCTCCAGCTTCATTCCATTGCCCCTAGTCCTATCACTACCTGAGATCCTGAGCAGTCCCTCCCCAGCCTTCTTGTAGCCCCCTTCAGATACTGGAAGGCCACAATGAGGTCACCTGGGAGCCTTCTCTTCTCCAGACTGAACAGCCCCAAATCCTTCAGTCTGTCCTCACAGGAGAGGACCTCCAGCCCTCTGATCATCCTCATGGCCCTTCTCTGGACACCTTCCAGCACCTCCAGATCCCTCTTGTAATAGGGGCTCCAGAACAGGAGGCAGTACTCCAGGTGGGGTCTCAGCAGAGCTGAGTAGAAGGGAAGAATCACCTCCCTTGACCTGCTGGCCACACTTCTCTTGCTGCAGCCCAGGGTCTGACATATTTATGCAAGAGAGAGATGTGGCAGCTACATGAAATAATAATTAAAAAAATGTATTATTTTTAACAAATATAATGAAAATGATCATATAAACAAGTGTTAAAAAATAAGCAAAGGCAATCTCATGTCTGCCAAGGTGGCAGTCAGGTGCCTGAATACCCTTACAAATCAGGAACACTGTAGTGCTCTAGCTGGCCTACCTCTCATATCTGCCTTTAATTTCAGGGGGGAAAAAAGCCCCAAACCAGCTAAGGATTGTGAGAAAGGAGGGAACAATTGGTTGCCCTTTATGAAGGTACTCCTGTCTGTACTGGAGTATTTACATACATACCTTTCTGTTTGTAGATTTTTACATTTGCTTTTTGCATTCCTGCACTTTTCTGACAAGATTTGCCAGTTTAAATAAAAGGTTAAAAAGGTACTGATGAAGAAAACACTACAAAATCTCCAAGTTTGGACAATTGATGCATATTATTACAATTTAGTACTTAGGGGCAATATTTATGTTCCACTTAATCAGGTAAGGTCTCAAGAGAACAAGCAGTTGCTGACTAGTACCTTTCTAACCCTGGGCATCAATCAGGTTATCTGAAATCCCACCGCTTTTCTGCAAAGTACTGTTAGGAACCACTTCAAGGGATGGACTTTACTGCCTAGGTGACCTTATGATGAAGGCAGTGGACCTGCTTGAAAAGCACAGTCAAAGTCTGTATGGAAGGTCCACCTTTCAACTCAGTTGAACCAAGGGCTGAGGAAGAAGAGTTTTAGTGTTAATGGAGATGTCAAAACTGACAAGGAAAAGTCAAAACAAAGCTATCCACAGCAATCAACATAGTACCAATTATTCAAGACCAGAATCTGTTGCTAAGCACTGGCCAGGAAGAAAATACATGCACTGTCTTCCCTGTTTTCATCTCCCCTGTCAGCTTGCCCCACTAAGTAATTTCTGTATTACTTTGTCTCCTCACTGTAGTCTTCCTTCTTGTGTTTTATATTACAGTGCTTCCCTAGAGCCTTTTCCTCATCCTGGGCTACTAATCTGTGGGATGATAAACCCAGGGGATGAAGCTTTTTCCTGCTGTTGAAGTAATCTACCTTGGTTTTTTGGTTCTTTTTCTGTCTGTTCTCCCATTCTCACTGATCTCCTCTGATACACACAGGGCAGAGTATAGTATAGAAACACAGAAGGAGGGGAGAAGTATAAGTGAAGTTATTGCCCAATGCAGAAGGACCAAGTTACAACATCTCTAGCTGGAAAAAACTATCAGAAGTGAGGTTTTAGAAGGCGAAATGTCTTCCCTGCTGACAGCACTGTGAGGGATAGCTTCAGGGCAGAATTTAAAAAACAAAGGTTGCCTTGACCTCTTGTCAGCCTTGCATGGTGCTCAGCATGATAGAGCAGGGAAAAGAAATTATCCGAGGTCAGAGACAAAGACACACCACATTGCGGTGGACATTCCATAGCCCCCCTGATTTTTCAGTGGCTCTGGATGGTAAAACTGGAGCACTGCTTTCAGCATGACCACAAGAAAGGTTTGAAAACAGGGGGAAGAAAAAACAAACAACCCACCAACAAAATAATTAAGGGGCTGGAGGGATTTATCTGTGAGGAAGATTAAAAGAACTAAATAAATATGTGTAGTTGGGCTAAGCGATAGCTGAGGAGACACACGTTCACCATCCACAAATATTTGACTGGCATGCACACTAGGGAGGGAAAGGAATTACTTAGCATGAAACAAGCAGGTACCTCAGGAAGTAATGGGATGAAATTAAGAAATGGAAAATTGAGGCAGAATTTAAGGCATATCCTCTTGACAATGAACTCTAATAGTCTGTGGAAAACATGCCAGCATATGTGCAACAGGGAACAGTCTTGAATTGATAGGAAAGGAGACTTAAATTACTTGCTGGGTCTTTCCAATCTCAAATATTTATGATTCTATAATTAAGTATTATTAAATTTAATGACATGTGCCTTTTATTTTCAGCAAATCCTGACTGTTGCCTGAGGTCAAAAGTGTGCAATTAATTTCTGTCTAGAGGTCTTATTTTAACTCGTGAATTGTCCTAAAATTAACTAGGTAGGTTTCCTCTTCTTCCTCTTTTTTAACTGATTTTTCTCTTATTTTCACATACCAACAATCTTCCCCTCCTATCTGCCCCTTCTAGTGACTCAGAAATCTCTCTATGCAAGGCAAGCATGCATACTTGAGGCTTCACTGGTCAGTGCCTGGACCTGGTCAGGCTCAGGCTGAATGCCTGCTGCATTCAAGGGAATCCCTGCTCCAAAGCCCAGATGAGCACAGAGGCTCTTCTTCCTCTGAGGCTGAACTGCATGCAACAAAGAAAAAAGCCCACGTTACACAGCATTGACAACACAATGCTGCTTACAGACCTATGAACCCAGACTGTGTTTGTATGAAGAGCTTCACATCACCACTGAACTCTGTACCAGAGCACCATTCATAAATCACAAACCGGTGTTGATGTGGTTCGTTGCCCAAGCTGCCAGGCAGTAGCACACCTGGTGGAGAGCGAGTTTCCCCCATTTCACATGGATAAGCTCTTTCATGATGGCACATTACACCTACTGCTTCTGACACATACTCCTGAAATGGGCACACATCTAGGAAGTGATCAGAGGATTGCAGTCTCATGTGAGCAATCTTTTTGGGGGACCCAAGTGGTTTGTACTGATCTGTCCCAGATAGCATGTGCTGCCTGAGGTAGCAGCGTTGTAGCTTTTGCAGGTGTTCTACCATAGGAGGATGCAATGTGCACAGCCTTCCAAGAAAGTTTATACATCCTAATTCTTTGTGGATTATGACATTTTGTACAGGTAATAGTGCTTCCTCCCTCCCACTGTGGAAGGGCATTTGTGACACAATGTTTTTGTGGTACTTCCTTTTAGTTTCACGTGCACTGCGGCTGCAGAACAGATAACTTACCAACACTTTAGCAACAACCTCTGACATTTGTATTCGCTTCATTCTTGACTACTTGATTAAAGTTCCTTTTTATTATATGTGCTAGGCATCAGCTTCACCCAAGGCAGTAAATGACAGCATAATTTCATCTGGAATTAGGATGTGGTAACAGTAATGCTTACAACCAGGTGGAATAACTCAGCTATCACGGGCTTGGTCATAAAGGATGAATTGCCTCTCTCTCCAGCACTGACATGTAGTCCTCTTTGTTGCCTGCCACAGGAGTGCCTCTGATCCATGATCCTGGTGCACTTGTCTTCTTGCACGTCCGATAGCTGGTGTCTGAGGAGATTACAGAATGTGAGAGGCTGAGTATTTGTTTCTAGTGAGAGTAATCCCTCATCAAAAGATCCCGGGTGCTAGCATTGCAGTATTCTGAACGCTAATTACCAGAAATCTATTTGCCAAATCTTTGCACTTTTAAGATAACTCTGTAGCAATCAAGCTGAAGTAGGATAATTAAACAAAGCACTCTCTCACCTTCCCCCAGTAAACCTGCAACCCTGTCATTTCCCAGCACTGAAATGCTGAGGCACATAAAGAAAGAGCAGTTTGCTGTGTGCATTTTACAGGAGACATGGCTACAGTATGACTTCCTCGCAAGGAGATAGCCTCAAGCAGCCCCATCTACTCACATGGACAGTCTAGCATGGGACTGTGTTCAGCCAGGAGCAGGTGGAAAAGCTGTAGGCAAAGCAAGGTCAGAAGGAATGGAAAAATCAGCTCTCTTTCCCTTCTTAACAGAAGTTTTGTGAATGCAGTGTTGGCAGCAATACTAAACATCCTTACTGATAATTTGGAGGTGCAAGAACTGGATTACCGCTTGTCAGAACTTTTCTCTTTCTCACTTTCTGTCCAAAGGAGTTAGCAGCTCAGCAATAACCTGATACTGACAGCTCTTCATTAAGGTGTGTCAAGGGTTAGGGCTTGTCTAGACAATAAACAAGTGAAAGACCCTTTCTATTAACCCTCTCCTCTCCCAAAGGGCAAGGGAATAAATGAGACTTATGAACTGGAAAAGAAAGCTATAACAACTTTAATGAAACTTATAATAATTGCACTATATATAAATAAATATATAGAAACCAAATACCAACCACTTGCCCTAAAGGCAGTTAGTCACCATCACCACTGATGCTGTGGTCCCAGACCAGTTAAGGAGCTGGGTTCTAGAACTAGATTACAGTGAATCACACAATGATAGGGGTTGGAAGGTCATCTAGTCCAACCCACTTGCTAGAGCAGGATCACCTAAAGCACATTGCTCAGGAACATGTCCAGGAAGGATTTGCATGCCTCCAGAGATGGTGACTCTACAGCCTCCCTAGGCAGCCTGTTCCAGTGCCCTGCTACCCTCAAAGTGAAGAATTTTGCATGGAACCTCCTGTATTCCAGTTTCTGTCCATTGCCTCTTGTCTTGTCTCTGGACACCACTCAGAAGAGTCTGGTTCTATCCTCCTGACATTCACCCTTTAGAATTAGTTCTTCACTGAGCCTCCTCTTCTCCAGTCTAAACTCATGGATTGGGATTTAAGGCAGAATAGACAGTGTTCTCCTGGGACACCAGCCACTGAAGTGGATAACTTGACCCTAGTGATGCCTCAGCTTTATATTGAATATGATGTAGATAGATTTGAATCCCTCATTGGCCAGTTTATGATCACCTGAACTGTCTGCTCCTCCCTGTGGCTGCTGTGTTTCGCTATGCACCCCTGACATGGTACAGCTGATTTTGCAGTGACCTTGGTCTGCATACCTATCCTTGACACTAACTAGAAGTATTGAGCATTATCACTACCACAAGCAGACACTGTGGAAACATGAGGTTGACTTCAGAAAGTGCAGTTACTTAGAAGAGCTGAAAATTAACACCACTGAACAAGATGTGTACAGTTCTAGCTCCAGGCAGGACAAGGCACATCAAGCTTTAGCCATCCCCCTAGTACACAGTCCTCTCTTTGTCCCTGTGGCTTCTGTTGAAAGGGCTTCTGAGACCCCAATGTGTGACAGCTCTGTTTTTAAACCCTTGAGAAGAGAGATTGTGCTTTTACTCCTAGTTGCTAAATCAAACTTCCTTCTGTAGTTTTGGATTTGTTAGGATCCTATAGCTTTCCCATTATGGCTAGAATTTTGGGGTATGTATTAGACTGAACATCATTTTAACCAGTGTTCCCAAACACCTGGTGTTTACAGGTTGAGAGCACCAAAGGAGACTCGTGGCCTCTGGGTACACATTTTTTTCAGGATTTTGTGTAGAGCCCACCTCAGTTTTGTATGTACTTTCACTGTCAAGAGGTAGGGGTGTGGTTTTTTTTTTTCTTTAAGAGACTTTACCGACACAAAATGCCTTCCACTGGACAGTCCACATTTTTGCCTTCTTCATTTTAGGCCATAGCTGCTTCTTGCATGTGCCCAGCCTTTGGGAAACCAAACCAAACCGAACCAATGCAAAACACCCAACCCTCATACCCTTCATATCATTCCACTTACCACTCATAGAAAACACAAAGAGTTTAACACCTTCCTTGTATTTTGTGTAGGTTATTTGCTTGATTGTTTTCATCAGTTAGATGAACTTTTCCATGGTGACTCTTGCTGCTTGTCTCTTCGGTTTATTGATTATTTCCATAGCGCAGACACTGCTCAGAAAAAATACTAATACGAAATGAAAAGTCTTCTTAGACTTCTGGACTGTGAGTCAGGCACTCTGCATAGTAACCATACAGAGCTGGAGGTAATTGATATGTTTTGTTTCACGCAGAGTTTCTGTTGAGTGGGAAACAAACTGCATACTCTTGGAGACGCACGAAATAAAATAGCAGCTTACTCATGCATAGAAAGCAAATAACTTTTGGGTAGAATAAGAATGCTACAGTCCAGAACTGATGTGGTTTTCATGTTGTCCCAAAGAATGATGCCAAATCTTTCCTCACTGCATTGTTTTTAAACTGAAAATGAGATGTAGCTTTGCACCACTGAGATACTCTTGGATTCAGGACATTTCTGTACTCGACAACACCTTGCAGAGCTCCTGCCTTACTTATGTGAAGGTAATTTCACTGTCACAGCTGCGAGATAGCATCTACAGATTGTTCTGCAAAACGTAACTTTCCATTAGGAGCCGAGGTGAGTATTCCCTAGCAATCAGAGCTCTTTGATAAACATTTATTTTTGTCTTCTTCACCTAGACAAGCCTCTGCCACAGTGTTTGGAACACCTTCCAGGCTGGATCTAGCTATATTTCTTGAAGCTACTGGAAATCTATATAGTGACAGTTGCTAGCAGTGATAACACTGGACAGACAAGCAATGCAATTTTTTTTTAAGTTTCCTGTTTACTATATCCCATCTCACAGTGAAGATCTTGTCTTCTTATCAATCCAGCACTGCTAGGAAAGAGCTGATGAAGGACAAGGGCAGACACTGCAATTGCACTGAGTGCTGTGCTTTTGTGCATGTCAGAGTAATTCCTATTCACCGTAACTTTCTGATCTCTGTGACCTAGTGGTGGTGGTGGGCTGAAATTTCAGCTTGCTTCTACATTAATCCCTCTCCTGTGAGAGGCCAAAGAGCTGGCTTTATCATTTCCCTCAGCTTCCCCTCATCAAACAGCTCACCTTGGTAGGGAAAGGTTCTGGACCAGGTATTTGCAACAACTTCAGGTACAGTGCCACTTGGACAACTCAGGGTCAGTGGAAGAGGAAAACTGCTGTTTATTCCAATGAAGCTGTCACCTGAGCTGAATGCAGTGTTTCTGTCACAACCACCCTAACTCTTCCCCTCTTGCAAGAAAGGAGACACAGTTTCACTGAGCCAGCAGTCAGTCTGGGTTTTTTCATGCTTAACTTGTGCACTTGTTAATCTCCAGATTTACCATGACAGCAATGCATTTCTAAAAACAAATCACATATGGTTGTGGGGTTTCAATTCCATCATTTCCATTCTTTCTCTGCTGTTGGGTTTTTTTGCAGAGCATCTAATTTGCATTCCAGGGAGAGTGTACACAGCAGCCGACTAGTTAACAAGAGGCAGCCATCTGAGAAAGACTGGGGAAGGACTTAGGCTTTCTGTTCTAATAATCACAAGTGCCAGCAACAGGACATGAGGAGACACTCAGACACAAATAAATTAATTAGCAAGGACATTATTTATACACTGGGAATTCCTGGTGTATGTGATGTCTGCTCTAATAACCCGTGGAAAAATTGCCTTCCCTTGCTATAACACCTTAGGGAGAGGGCCAGCAGAGAAAGACATCGGCAAGTTCCCATCTAAAGGCAAAAGGATAAGAAGCAGCTGGCAAATCTGCAGGGAAAGACCCTGAATACACATAAAGAGCAGAGTGATCCATATGGACACCTGCCCCTCACAACAGCTCCTCTGTCTCCAGGCTAGATGTGTCACAGTGTGACCCGTGATTAATGTCGATAGGATTGCGGTGCATGGGGATTTGAACACTCCGAGCTTGCTTTTCCTGATTCAGTGAAACACAGGGGAACATGTGGGGTTTAGGGGAAAAGACAGCCTTTCACAAAGGGCAAGAAAAAACAGAAATCTCTTCCTTGCTTATGTGTCTTTTATGAAAAAAATCTAGCTTTCATGTACCATGTGAAAATGAATGAAAAGGAAACTGTGGTAAGGACTGTTCCTCCTTTCCTATCTAGAGTATTTGGACCCAGTTGCTGATTGCTAAGGGGAACAATGCAGTGTTGGCAGGGGAGCCCAAATGCTTATTTCTGGTCCATAGAGACTGAGGCTTTTTTATTAGGCAGTTTATATACTTCATAAAAGGAGAAGAATGAAAGGAGGAAATGAATGAAAGCATTGAAAGGAGGATCCAGGGAACTATAGGCCTGTCAGCCTGACCTTGTACCAGGGAAGATTACGAAGTTCCTCTCGGGTGCGCTCACATGGCAAGTGTGGGATAATGGAGAGAACAGGTCCAGTCAGCATGGGTTCATGAAAGGTAGGTCCTGTTTGACCAACCCCTTTTCCTCCAATGACCAGGTGACCCACCTAGTGGACGAGAGAAAAGCTGTGGACATTGTCTACCTGGACTTTAGTGAAGCCTTTGACACGTTTCCCATGGCATTCTCCTTGAGAAACTTGTGGCCCACAGCATAGCCAGGTATTCTCTTTGCTGGATTAAAAACTGGCTGGATGGCCAGGCCCAAGGAGCTATAATAAACAGAGTTAAGTCCATCTGGCAGCTGGTCACAAGTGGTGTCCCCCAGGGCTCAGAATTTAGGCCACTTCTGTTTAATATAGTTTTTAATGATTTGGATGAGGAGATCGCGGGCACCATCAGCAAGTTTGCAGACAAGAGTAAACTGAGCAGGAGTGTTGACCTGCTTGAGAGTAGGAAGGCACTGCAGAGAGATCTGGACAGGTTAAACAGATTTGTTGAGGTCGACAGAATGAAGTTTAAGAAGACCAAGTGTCAGGTCCTGCACTTTGGCCACAACAGTGGCCAAGCAATACAACAGGCCTGGGGAAGAGTGGCTGCAAAGAAGCCCAGTGGAAAATGACTTGGGGGTGTAGGTGGATGGCTGGCTGAACATGAGCCAACAGTGTGCTCAGATGGCTGAGGCAGCCAGCAGCATCCTGTATCAAAAACTGTATGTTCAGAAGGAGCAGAGAAGTGATTGTGCCTCTGTAATTTGGCCTGGTGAAGTCAGTTTGAGTACTGTGTTCAGTTCTGGGCCCCACAGTACAGGAAAGACACTGAGGTCCTGGAGCATGTCCAGAGTACAGCTATGAGGCTGAAATGGGTTTTGGAGGGCTTGTCATGCGAGCGGTGGCTGAGGGAGCTGGGGTTGTTTAGTCTGGAGAAGAGAAGGCTAATTGCCTTACACATTGCTCTCTACAGCTACCTGAAAGGAGGTTGTAGCGAGGCTGGTGTTGGTCTCTTCTCCCAAGTAACTGTGGATTGGATGAGAGTAAATGAGTTTAAGTTGTGCCAGGGAAGGTTTAGATTTGACATCAGAAAAAACTTTTTTACTGAGAGAGTGGTGAGATGTTGGAACAAGCTGCCCAGGGAGGTGGTGGAGTGGCCATCCCTGGAGGTGTCCAAGAAGTGTGTAGATGTGGTGCTTCAGGATATAGTTCAGTGGTCATGGTAGCTGGGTTATGGTTGGACTTGATGATCTTAAAGATCTTTTCCAGCCTTAGTGATTCTATGATTCTAGAAACTCTTTGATTGCTTTGCTCTAAGTTCATAAATGGTGGATCATAAGACTCTGACCTTTAGCCCTTGCTTAAGAAAAATAAAAGAATAAGATATCCATTAAGCTGTTGGCTTTTATTGAATCCTTGACTATAAACCACGTGTTCCTCCCCTATTGCTGAGTCACTCTGTTTTTCAGTTCACAATAGCACCTGAGCTTTTCTGGGGAGTGAAATTAATCTGCTATTCCATGAAGAAATAAAAATGCTTCTTAATGCAGATTTTTGTTTTCTCTAATTGGCCTGTGAACATGCAGGAATGGGGTAGTTAGCTACATGATATCATTTTCACATCTATTGCTGCAGTCCTGATAGCCCAGGATGGTATGAAGCCATGGCATTTAAGAGAGAGAAGACTAATGACATTGACAGACACAACACTTTAAAGCTTCTAGAATTTAAAAGAGGCAAGAAAGAAAGAATGAAGTCAAAAAAAAGAGAAAAATTCCCCCAATATTGTTAAAAGAAAAACACAACCCTGTAATTTACAGTACATGGTAATTACCTCCCTGTTTGAGATGCTGACTAGCTTCTCCCATTGTAATTGTGCATACTGGATAATGAGCATCCTCGGCACAGAAACAACAGCAGTGGCTGCGCAGCTAGGGGACAGTTGCTTGATCATTCCACAATAAACCATCTCAGTTCTTCTCAACACATGACTCAACTACAGGTGTGCAGAGGAGTAAACCAGAAAGGCCTGAATATTAAGTTAAAAAAAATACAAAAGAGGCAAGCTACTTTGTCAACCAACCCAGCAGAGCATAGCAAGGTCACGCCGTGTAAAGCTGATAGGAACGTCACTTCACGAGCTGATAGGAGCATGAGCATGGATTTGTGTTTGGGAAAAACCCCCTGCAGATGACCCTCAGGATAGAGCCACTGACTCCACACACAGGTAAAAGCACATTGCTGCTTCTTTCTGAAGGAAACCACGAATCCATGTAGAGTTTCATCCCAAACACTGATTTAAACTAGGAACAATGGCTGATGGTTCAGTGAATGAATACTGCAGTTGTGTTCAAACTCCCTTGCAGGTCTATGGGAATCAAACATTCAGTTTCTGTCCTAATATAAATCACTCAATGGAGGACTATATCATGGAAATTCTAGACTAGGCAGGGAATACCTAGAAATTCAGTTAGTATTGTGGGGTTGGGGTTAGGGGTTTTTGGTTGGTTTGGGGTTTTTTTTGGTGTTTGGTTGTTGGTTGTTTTTTTTTAAAGCATTTGCTAAAGTTAGGGTGTTTTTTTATGTCAGTCTTAAATACCTCTCACCAGACTTTGCACTCAAAGCTGTCAAGCATATTCTTTGAAACAACTGCATTTGTTCAGTACGAAGCATGTTTGCTAACGGCTAAGGCATGCAAGTTTACTGTTTCACTGTGCATCTGTGTGACTGAATTCACACACATGTACTTGATGCAAACGTGGTCAATATTGCCAACACAACTTAACCCCCAGTGTTTCACCAGAGCACAAGTTCACTATGATGGAATGATGGAAGCTAAGGAATGCACAGGGGAAGAAAAAAAAAAAAGTCTATAAATTTTTGAGGGAGAAAGTTTGTGTTTAGAGATCTACATGAAGATCTGAATGGATGCTTCAACTCTTTGACAAAGATGACTTTCACTTTGGTCATTGCAGTGCTGTGCTCTGCTTGGAAAAGGAACAAATGCTTGTCTTGATAGGCATTGTGACTTACCTGCTGCAAAGTGGAAGGGATCCCAAACACCATTACTGGTAGTTAAAAACTACTCCTACAGGCAGTTTTCTGAAGGTAAATATGCAGACTGCTCACAGTAACAGTAACTATGCCTGATCTCAGCTGAACCTGAGAAACAACTCCCTGCGTACAGCCAAGAGGAAACAAATGTTCCCCAAGCCAGACCAGCCAAGAAAGGGTATAAAGCAGTTGCACATATGGTAGATCCAAAGGATATTGTTTAAACACAATGCCACCATGCTGTTTCTACACAAATACAATTTATACAGTTGATCAGACTGTCATGAGGTCTCAAATTTAATACACTGGCAATCAGTTTAAATTTGAATTACAGACTAAGATAGGACCTTATGCCTGAATGGATCCTACAGGAAGCCTGGAGAGGAACTTTTCATAAGGATGTCTATCCACAGGACAAGGGGAAATTGTTTTAAGGTGAAGGAGAGTAGGTTTAGCCTGGATCTTAGGAATCAGTTTTTCAGTACAAGAGTGGTAGGACTCTGGAATAGGTTGCCCAGAAAGGTTGTGGATGCCTCCTCCCTGGGGGTGTTCAAGGCCAGGCTGGATGAGGCCTTGAGCAGTTGAGTCTCGTTGTGAGGCATTCCTGCCATGGCAGGGAGGTTGGAGTAGCTGATCTCTAAGGTCCCCTCCAACCTAAGCCATTCTATGATGATAAAGATAGAACTTTAAAAGAAAAACCCAAATATTCCAGAATCCTCACAGAATTAATACTGCATTTTGCCAAGTTCAAATTACAATCATTCCATCCTCAAGTAAGTCCTCAATTAACCTCATCTGATGTTCCAAGTACAATATTTTAAGGGTTGTGAAGCATGCAAATAGAAGCTTCAATTAAAGACTTTCTTCCTACATTGGGCAGCCTGTGAGAAAAATTATATAACCAGCCCAGTGCCTCAGTAAACATCCATGGAAGATAGAGAGGAGACTGACAAAATTGAGGATCAGCATCCTAATTCCTTTCTCAGGTAGAGCCTAGAAGGATTAAGAACTTATTTACACGGGGGAACGGGGGCTCTCTTCACATTCAAAGCTTGGTTTCTGCACATTCAGATGGCCTGCATGCACAGGGCACAGATCTTATCATGAATTATCTGCAGAGATAAAACACATTCTGTGCTTCTTTTGTAACTGTAGTAGATTCAGAGTGCATTAACTGAAAGCGTGCCAACACTCTTTGGCTGCAGGTGAACCGTGGGCTGTCCTGGAGACCTGCCAGAGGCTCTTGCAGGGGACAGCCCTGCGTGCGCACTCCTGCCCCTGCCTCTCTTCATCAGGTGCTGCTGCCTGGTTACACACTGGCGTGCAGCTGGGGCGAGACCCTTGCTGGTGGTAATCGCAACCTGGAGGTCACGCTGGCAAAATACCCTAAACAATGTAACTGAGCTCTGGCTTAAGAGCATTGTCTGCCTCAAGTGGGACAGACATCCTGGAAGGGAAAAGGTGAGGGTTCATGGCGCTGTGTGAGGACACGTGGCAGCAGGGATATCCCCTCAGGTGGCTGATTTGCTGATGGGTCAGAGCTGGGGTTTCAGCTGTTCTGGACTGAAACGAGGGGCCAGCATGAACCTTTTCATACCCCTGCTGTAAATCTTGTCAGCACTTTCCATGGGCAGCTCGTTAGTACCAAGAAAGCAGTCTGGGCTTCTGATTATTTTTCCCCTTGATTTTTATGGCTTTTACTTTTACTTTTGCCTCCATTACATGCAACCAATATTATATCATTTCAGAAACTTCTAGGACCCATTTTTACCACATACCTGCTGGACACTTGTAGCTGTTAGAATTTTTAACCTCTCCTCATGTGCTGAATGGAGTGACTGTGGCAGAGAAAAATCTGCTCAGACTCACTGCTTGTTGTGTAAATTTCAAATTCCCTGCTCCCAATCCAACTATCAAATAGGTGTTTGTTTGTATTTGCTCAAGCCCTGTTTTGTTTCCTGCCTGCTGATAGCCATTTCCCCTAAATGTTCAGAAGCAAAACTACTTTCTCTGTTGAACCTTTGATATACTGGTTAAGAAAACGTCGTGAGCTGCATCTCAGCTGTCCATTCCTAACTGCCACCTATCCTTTCCCTTCTGCCATCTGACACATTTTCCCCTTCCACTCTTCTTTAGCTCCACCCAGCAGGAAAGCTGCTCTTCCCATATCCCTCTCAAAATGGTGATTGCCACCTCCTGCCTTTCGATGCAAAGCAACCCAGAAAGGCCAACATATGCTCCCACCCCCTGAAAGCCTATTGATTTGTACTTACTGTGCATAGTGCAAACTAAGAGTAGTGTTAAGTATTATAGCCTAATTGCCAGAGTGCAGTAGTGCTTTCATTTTAATCAATTAATTTTGAAGTTCCACCTTGCATAGCATGTAATGAAGCACAGTTCATAGTGCTGTAGCATCACAGAGCTCTGCAGCATACTTTACAGAGATTTTCTCCCCCAATTACAAAGGGCAGAATTTCTGTAGCAGAAACACATTTTGGAGGCTTTTTTTCCCAGGACAAAACTCAGTAATGCAGCTGTAAATCAACTCTGCATAAGAAATGCATAGACTTAGTGAGCAGTGAGGCAGGAAGCTGTGAACATTGTTAACCCCTGATGTTCTGGACAGTTGTTTCAGAACACTGATGCTGCGTCTGTGAGAGTTGTACCTGTACTCAAGAGGTGTGACATGAAGTTTATGGTACAGCTAATCCAAGGTGAGAAGCAGCAGGAAAAGAATTTAGGCACAAGCGTTAAAGGTCTTTAAGTTTCTCCCTCTGGTTTCTTGTATCCCTCAGGGGTTCATATGGGGACCAGTGTTGTTCAATATCATCATCAGTGATACAGACAGTGGAATTGAGTGCACTCTCACCAAGTCTGCAGATGATACCAAGATGAGTGGCGTGCCTGACAAGACTGAGGGATGGGGTGCCAACCAGAGGGACCTAGGCAAGCTAGAGGAGTGTGCTAAAGAGAACCTCATGAAGTTCAGTAAGGCAAAGTGCAAGGTCCTGCACCTGGGTCAGGGCAATCCTCATCAGTACAGTCTGGGGGATGATGAGATTGAGAACAGCCCTGCAGAAAAGGACTTCATGGTACTGGTGGATGAGAAGCTGGACATCAGTCAACAGTGTACTCTTGCAGCTCAGAAGGCCAGTCACGTCCTGGTCTGCATCAAAAGAAGTGTGGCATGCAGATCAAGAGGTTATTCTGCTCTGGTGGCACCTTACCTGGAGTATTGTGTCCAGCTCTGCAGTCCTCTCCACAGAAAACACGTGGAGCTGCTGGAGCAGGGGTGAAACACCTTTCCAGCCTTTTGCCCTGGGCAGCTCATGGCTCAAAGGAGCACAGTACCATACATGCACAGAGAAGAGGAGTCCCTGCAGTCCCTGCAGTCAGGAGTACTGGAGGCACACAGTGGAAATAAGAGCATGGTATGTGAGGGATGTAGGGAAGACAGAGGGATATTGCTGTGATGTGGTGTGTGTGTGAGGGGTAACTGTAGGAGGATGTATGAGTTTATCACAAGGGTGGGAGCTGTGAGGTGAAGGGATGTAAGGCACAAATCTGTGGGAAATCTGGCTTAATGTCTACCCATGGCTATGGAACAACATTTTGGGAGCAACGTGTAATTTTGCACAGTTTCTTGAAGCAGTACTTAAATAGTTACATCTTCTTACTTGCCCTTTTCAAAAATAAAGATTTGCTTTATTCATCTGAGATGTTTTTTATGTGGCTTGTAACACTAGCTGCATAAAAGGAAAGTATAGTCTTATGATTTTTTCACAGCTCACTACTTAGTTTAAAATAAAGTAGAATAACAGTGGGAACTTAACCCCACCACATATCATAATGCACAATGAAAGCAGTGTTTCCTCATTGTTCAATACCCCACATGTGAACTCCTTGAGAAATAATCTGCTGAATGTTCTTGAAATGCACAAGCAAATGTTATTAAAAAATAAGTCATTAGCCCCATAACTCTGAACTTTAAACCACCACTGTTTATGCTCCCTGTAGAACTGTGCAGCCTTCTCTGATGAAAGAAGTGTCCAGGGCAAATGGATTTTGGGGAGGGTGTCTCTCTTAGCTGTACAAATTGTAGAATGCAATGATATGAGATGAACAAGTATTGCCCAGCAGCTAGTAGCCTGCTTACATCGCAGTGACATCTGTCTTCAGTTGCCAAAACCTTCTGCCGTCCCCTAGTATCTCAGGGGATAGTTAAATTGCCCTTTCCTGTGATTGTTATTATTTAGAAACAGGCAGGTGACAGTTAGCAGGGTCTCCCAGGATAAAAATTCTGTCATCTCTATTAATGTGTTCAAGGTGGGAGGAGCTATCTGTTTCAGTCAAGAAAATAGGTATGGCTCACAGGCAAGCAGTGCATCTTCTGCCTTTGCTAATCATGATACAGTGATATTGATAAAGTTGCCATAATAATGCACAAGGCCAAAAGCTGCTCCGACTGAGATCTGACCTACAGAGCTGAGGCCAGAAGACAGGATTAAGCCAAACCCATCCTCCCCACCAAAATGGATACACATATATGAAGACCAGCAATGAAACACTAGGCACTTTGAATTCAAAGCAGTTTGAAGAGGTAGCAGACTGCCAAAGCAGACAGATGTAGGAACAGGTACGTGTGAGTTTGGTCCCTGAATTGCAGGTGCAGAGAGGTAAGGCTCACAGCATACAGAAGAAAGGAAAATTCACAATGCCTATCGCCTCCCCCCCCAAAAAAAAAAACCCCACAACACAACAGAGTGGGCAGAGAGGAGGAAGCAAATTCACTGAGACAGATCCAATGCAGTACTGAGTATGCAGCTGCTAAAGGAGTCATGATTTTGTACAAAGCAAACAGGTCATGCAGGCTGGTCTGGAAGAAGCTATTCCTGCTGATATGCAAAGCCAGCTGTCCATTTCAGAGCATCGTTCCCTTGCTTTTCCTTATACCTGTTTGCACAGCGACTCTTGCCCCCTATTCCATGTTTGTCATTGCTTGCTGTTCTCTATCTCCCACTGACTAGAAATAATGATGCATAGAATACATAGATTTGACACACCAAAAAAGGAACTCTTCAACCTGCCAATTGAAATTAGGTTAGGGTCAAGTGGTCAAGGTAAGCTAGAAGCAAATTAGATGAAAGCCAAGTTTTGCCCAAGAGATTGCCTCTACACACTAGAGAAAGAAGAGTGAACTTGCTTCCCCAAAGGAGGAATCCACTCTTGTGTAGGCTGGGTGGGAGGAGGAAGTTCTTCCCCATGAGAGTGGTGAAGCCCTGGAATGGGTTGTCCAGGGAGGTGGTTGAGGCTCCACCTCTGGAGGTGTTTAAGGCCAGGCTGGATGAGGCTCTGGCCAGCCTGATCTAGTGTGGGGTGTCCCTGCCCATGGCAGGGGGGTTGGAACTAGATGGTCCTTGTAGTCCCTTCCAACCCTGACTGATTCTATACTATGAAAATTTCTTTTTTTCAGGAAAATCCTTACCACATCCCACTGGGCACAGATGTAATCAGAGAAGTTTTAATCTTTTCTTGCAAGTCAGTCCCCTCAGCAGTTCCTAGCATTGCCTGCCTTTGAATCCCCTCCCAGCTGCTCTGCAACGTGACACTAAGAGTTTCTTCAGCCTCATACACTCCCAGGCCAGCTTCCTTCTGTACCGGAGGGGCTTAAGGGCATTCAGTAGGGAACATTAAGCATCTTGCAGGCTCAATCAAGATTTTCAGTTTCAGCACTATCAAGGAGATCAGGATTATTGCTCCTTCCTGAGCAGAGGTGTAAAGGTTTTCCATTGGCAGACTGAAAAGCTAAAAAGTAAACAGAATTCCAGAATGGCTCTTTTGCTGTGGTGTTGCACTGTGGATCTACATCTAATCTCTTGCCATTATTAGCCACTCACTCTCTTTTGACACTGCTGTTTCCACATTTTTCCTCCAACTGAATCTGTGTTTTTGATTAATGTTTTCCCAGATGTCTGAACCTGGGGAAAAACAGCACTTTCAGACTCAGTTTGTTAAGTGCTAGGAATCTCTTTGATGATCCATAACTAATGTTACTGTGCTTGTCACAAAGCAGATGTGTGGCATTAGTCCCCCAAGCATTCTGCATTCAATCATGACAAATTCCAGAGCTCTGCTTTCTTTTTTCCTCTCTTTCTTTTCTTTTCTTTTTTTTTTGGGGTGTGTGTGTGCTTTCTTTTTCATTAGTAATTAACCTTCACATTTTATCACATTCTCTTTCACTGGTTTAATGACCACATTTGACACATGAGTTATGTAATTGCTCAAGCCATATTGTAACCCTCTCCTTTTAGTTTCATCCCTTCCTAGAGTAATATATCAGGATGCAGTTTCAGGAATTTAAGAGGTCTTCATTTTAGCTACTTTGTCTCAAACACTTGGTGCATTAACCCTTCTTACTTTTAATGCATCTGAAATATGTTTGCATTCAAAGGATGGAGTGTCTTTCAGCATTAAGAAGAAAAACTACTAAAATGAAAGACTGCAAATATTTTTTACTTAAAGAGGGTGTAGTCTGTTATCTCTAACTCAGCATCCATAATTTGCAATGCCTTTAAAGACCACCTTTGTTTCAGCCCTCTCTCCTGAAAAGGCAGAAATAGTCTCTGGATTGTCTTTCTGATGAACTCCAGCTATTACAAACCCACAGAGATTCCTGATGCCATTGATTCTGACAATGACAGGAATTCATGGAACTATCCAAAAAGAAACAACCTCTTTGTGCGTGCATAAAATCCCCTATTTAGAATCACAAAGTAGCTGAGGCTAGAAGGCATCTCTAGGAATCACGTAGTCCAAGCCCTCGGCTCGAAACAGTGTCACTTGCAGCAGGTTGCTCTGAGCCATGCCCAGCTGGGGTTTGAATATCTCCAATGGTAGAGAAGAGACTTAGCCTCTCTAGGCAACATGTGCCAGTGTTTGATCACTCTCAGAGTAATAGAAAGGTTTTGTTTATTCCCTTCTGTTTCAAAACAGAGCTGAGCCACTTGGACACCCATAAGTCCATGGGACCGGATGGGATCCATCCTAGGGTGCTGAGAGAGCTGGCAGATGAGCTGGCCAAGCCGCTCTCCATCATTTTCCTCCAGTCCTGGCTCACTGGAGAGGTCCCAGATGACTGGAAACTGGCCAATGTGGTCCCCATCCACAAGAAGGGACGGATGGAGGAACCTGGAAACTACAGACCAGTCAGCCTGACCTCAGTGCCAGGGAAAGTGATGGAGCAGATTATCCTGGCGGCAATAACTGCGCACCTGAAGGATGGCCAAGGGCTCAGGTCCAGCCAGCATGGATTTAGGAAGGGCAGGTCCTGCCTCTCCAACCTGATCTCCTTCTATGATCAGGTGACCCGTCTGGTGGATGTGGGGAGGCCTGTGGATGTAGTCTATCTGGACTTCAGCAAGGCCTTTGACACCGTCCCCCACAGTAAACTGCTGGCTAAGCTGTCAGCTCGTGGTTTGGACCACAACACTCTGTGCTGGGTTAGGAACTGGCTGGAGGGCCGAGCCCAGAGAGTGGTGGTGAATGGTGCCACATCCGGCTGGCGGCCAGTCACCAGTGGCGTCCCCCAGGGATCAGTGCTGGGCCCCATCCTCTTTAACATCTTCATTGATGATCTGGATGAGGGGGTTGAGTCAGTCATCAGCAAGTTTGCAGATGACACCAAGTTGGGAACAGATGTTAGTCAGTTAGAGGGTAGAAAGGCTCTGCAGAGGGACCTTGACCGACTGGACAGATGGGCAGAGTCCAATGGGATGGCATTTAATAAGTCTAAGTGCCGGGTGCTGCACTTTGGCCACGGCAACCCCATGCAGAGCTACAGGCTGGGGTCAGAGTGGCTGGAGAGCTGCCAAACGGAGAGGGACCTGGGGGTGCTGATTGACACCCGCCTAAACATGAGCCAGCAGTGTGCCCAGGTGGCCAGGAAGGCCAATGGCATCCTGGCCTGTATTAGGAATAGTGTGGCCAGCAGGAGCAGGGAGGTCATTGTGCCCCTGTACTCTGCATTGGTTAGGCCACACCTTGAGTACTGTGTCCAGTTCTGGGCCCCTCAGTTTAGGAAGGACATCGAGACACTTGAACGTGTCCAGAGAAGGGCAACAAGGCTGGTGAGAGGCCTTGAGCACAAGCCCTATGAGGAGAGGCTGAGGGAGCTGGGATTGTTTAGCCTGGAGAAGAGAAGGATCAGAGGCGACCTCATTGCCCTCTACAACTACCTGAAGGGTGGTTGTAGCCAGGTGGGGGTTGGTCTCTTCTCCCAGGCAACCAGCACCAGAACAAGGGGACACAGTCTCAAGTTGTGTCAGGGGAGGTTTAGACTCGAGGTGAGGAAAAAGTTCTTCACTGAGCGAGTCATTCGTCATTGGAATGGGCTGCCCAGGGAGGTGGTGGAGTCGCCGTCCCTGGAGGTGTTCAAGGGGAGATTGGACGTGGCGCTTGGTGCTATGATCTAGTTGTGAGGTCTGTTGGAACAGGTTGGACTTGATGATCCTTGGGGTCTCTTCCAACCTTAGTTACTGTGATACTGTGATACTGTGATACTGTGAAAAGAGTTCTTTATACTTCAACTTTTGCCCATTTACTACTTTTTAAAGCTGCATCTCACTACACTGACAAAAGAGGTTTCTTGCCAGGGTATTTTCTGCAGGGAAAATGAAGCCTCTACAAATGTGCATCTGTTTTTCTTCAGAAGTCATCACAGTGCAATTGTACCAGCACCAACCTGGATATTTGTGATCATAGGATCAAAGACCCCTGGGATCATCAAGTCCAACCACTGACCCTACTCTATGAAGTTCACCCCTAAACCATACTCCCGAGCACCATATCTAAACGACCTCGGAACACATCCAGGGATGGTCACTCAGCCACCTCACTGGGCAGCTTATTCCAATGTCTGACCACTCTTCCTGTGCAAAGAGTTTTCCTTATGAAACAGAAATAGTATCAGATTCATTGTAATGCATATGACAAACAGGCTGGATATGTCCACAAGTAAAGGAAGCATTTGCCAGTCAATGCTGGAATGAAAGTCGTAGAATAATTGTTGTCACAGAAATAGCAGTATGCATCAGGACAGAAATTCTAGCACTGTTCTTGTCCCTTCTTCTGAAACTGCAGAATTAGCTTGTTTGGGTTTTACTGTTGTATTCCATTTTAAGGTAAGTGAGAGGTGAGCATCTGCACGTGTACAGTTGCATGCTAACCCGGAGAGTGGAACAGCGTTTCCAGACCTTGGATCTTAGTCATAGACTCCCTATTTGGGTAATCCCACAGCCTTGTGCTCTACACTTTGTAGGAAAGGAGCCAAGGAGTACTGGCTGTGTTACCCCATCTGGATGACAGGGCCAGGAGCTTGGCTTTGAAATATGCTACCATATATACCTGTTACTCATCCCAGGCATGGAAAATAGCTGGAAATGGGAAACTGATGTAATGGATGATTTAATTTTGACAAGTAAAGTTGGTACTTTGGCAGGAACCAAACTATCATCTTCATTCTGGAAGTTTGGCAGGTGTGGGATGAAAGTTCTCTTCCAAACTGGAGAGGCAAATCCACAAAGATGCTTGTGCCTAGGTAAAAGATACTACCTTTGGCTGGGAAGACTTCCATTTTCAGTTTCTCAAATCACAGGTAAATTCTCTGACTTGACCAGGTGTAGCTCTGGTTATCATTATTTCTGCCCCAGTTAACACTCTTTATTCCCCTGACATAAAATAAGATTCTTTGAGGAGAGGAGAAGGAGAAGGAAGGAGAGGGAGAAGGAGGAGAAGGAGGAGAAGGAGGAGAAGGAGGAGAAGGAGAAGGAGAAGGAGAAGGAGAAGGAGAAGGAGAAGGAGAAGGAGAAGGAGAAGGAGAAGGAGAAGGAGAAGGAGAAGGAGAAGGAGAAGGAGAAGGAGAAGGAGAAGGAGAAGGAGAAGGAGAAGGAGAAGGAGAAGGAGAAGGAGAAGGAGAAGGAGAAGGAGAAAACAAAGTGCTGCTTCTTGGATTAGAGCTTCTGTAAGCTTCCAGAAGAGAGGGAATTCAGATGTTTAGCTGGCAGCATTTGGTGGCGAGGGAAGAGCCCTGGCTCTGTTCCCTGTTAGGTACAGGGAGCAGTTTCCCTCCATCTGTTAAGAGCTTCTGATTAGATGAGGTAGGTTAAATCTTTTTTCCCTTCTGCTCCCCCTTCCCAACGGTTGTGAAATCACTTATTTATGTACCTGGGAGCAAAGAGAAGAGAAATTAAACCACAAAGCCAGTGCAGTGCTTTCTGTGCGCTTTGCAGGCTGCAGAGGCTGTAAGGAGATGATTAAAGTGATGGAAAATTGATGGAAATGATAAGATAGGTGAAAAGGTACTGAGAGGAGCAAGGAATGCGGCATTTACTTAAGGGAAAATCTTCAGTTTCTCTGTCAGGCTGCCTTGTTTGCAGCCCGTTTAATACTTGCTCTTACAAAGAGCAATGGTAGCTTATTGTAATTTTTCTAAAGATTGTTTTCTGGAAGGGAAAATTCCTATCCACAAGTGTGTGAACTGGTACAAGGGAAGAGTACTTATTGCATACTTCCCATGTGCCAGTGTATCTTATCTCAACTGCCATGCTGAGGCAAAACCAACAGCATCATGTTACAGCTATTTCTTCTAGCTATAGGTATTTCTTAGTTAACTGCTGGAGTGATCAAACCAAGACTGACTGGGATTGGAAACAGAGCCGGAAGAAGGTCGCTGACACCCAGCTCTGGCAGGTTGTGTAGCAGCAAAATACACACACAATTAGAAAAATAATAATTAACAAATAACTTAAAAGAGGCCCAGGGAAAAGCCTTCCAGCAACTCCAAATATATACACACACAGGCCAAACCTGGAGGTGAAGGGGAAAAAAATTATCAGAAGGAGAGGAGGAAACTTCCTCTTCTGGCCTCTTCTGTCTTCACTCTTCACCTTCTGTGACTAATCTCCTTGGATCTTTACCTTTCCCACTGTGATATTGATCCATCTCCTGTCAGGACATTAAATTGCATAACACACCAATACAACAGGCTGATCTATTTGTGTAGCAGCCCCCTGTTAGTTCTTCAATAGTTGGCTGGCCTGACATAAAATAGTAAAAAAAAGACAGCCCCAAGCATCCCACAGATCAGGGCTGCATCATTCCACTGTGTGTTGCCTCACCCCCTCCCTCTGCTTTGTCAGCCCTGCAGTTTGCATTGCTGGGTCTGTCAGCTTTATCCAGGTGCTGTTAGAGGAGTGGGAATGATAGCAACTTCTTTTCTGTAAGAGGGAAAATGAATTTTGTGAGGTGGACTCTACAACACCTACTAAAGCAGCAGCTTTCCCTTTGGGGGCTGGCCAGAAAATTAGGCTGAAATTACACCAGATCCAGTTAAAGGTGGTCACTTTTCCTAAATTCACATTTTTGAGGTTACTACACAAAGTCAAAAGTTCACTTAATCAGAAATCAAAAAGTGGTTGTGGGGGTTTGTTTGTTTGTTTGTTTGTTTGTTTTCTGACTTAATAGGTGTGAAGAGGCACTTCTGCAAAGCCAAACACTGCCTTCATACAATCACAGAATGACAGAATGGTTTGGTCAGGCACAGACTAAAAATCAACTAGCTCCCACTCTCCTGCCATGGACATGGGCCCCTCCCATTAGACCAGGCTGGTCAAAGCTTCATCCAACCTGGCTTTGAACTCTTACAGGAAGGGGACACCCACAACACAGAATCACAGAATGTTGGAGGTTGGAAGTGACCTCCAGTGACCACCATGCCCAACCCCCCCTGCCAAAGCAGGATCAGCAAGGGTAGTCTGCACAGGAATGCATCCAGGTGGGTTTTGAAAGGAGACTCCACAACCTCCCTGGGCAGCCTGTTCCAGTGCTCCATCACCCTCACTGTAAAGAAGTTTCTCCTCACATTGAGGTGAACTCTTCTATGTTCATGTCCCTTGTTCCTTGGCTTATTACTGTACACCACCAAAAAGAGCTTGGCCCCCTCCACTTGACACCCACCCCTCAGAAGTTTATAGACATTGATCAGATCCCCTCTCAGTCTTCCCTTCTCAGGACTCAACAGCCACAGGTCTCTCAGTCTCCCTTTGTAGGGGAGATGCTCAAGTCCCCTAATCATCCTCTTGGCTCTTTGTTAGGCTCTCTCCAGCAGATCCCTGTCTCTCTTGATCTGGGGAGCCCAACACTGGGCACAGCACTCCAGGTGTGGTCACCCTAGGGCAGAGGGGCAGAAGAACCTCCCTAGACCTGCTGGACACATTTTTCTTGATGTATCTCAGGATACCACTGGCCCTCTTGATCACAAGGACAAATTGCTGTCCCATGGAGAACTTGCTGTCCACCAGGACTCTAAGCTATTTCTCTGTGGAGCTGCTCTCTAGCAGGGCAATGCCTGACCTGTACTGGTGCCTGCTGTTATTCCTCCCCATGTGCAGGACCCTGCACTTGTGCTTACTGAACTTCATGAGGTTTGTCTTCACTCAGCTGTCCAGCTGGTCCATATCTCCTTGGGTGGCAGCACAGCCTGACAGGGTATCAGCTGCATCACCCCCTTCCCAGTTTTGTATCATCAGTGAACTTGATCCCCTCACCCAGGTCATTAACAAAGATACTGAACAAAAGTGGACCCAGGACTGATCCCTGGGGAACACCACTGACCACAGACCTCCAAGCTGACACAACTTCTCTGGGCACTTTGCTCCAGTGTCCCCATCTTCATGGTAAAGAATTTCTTCACAGTATCTGATCTAAAACTACCCTCTTTCAGTTTCATTGCTTTGCCTCTCATCCTATCACTACAGTCCCTGCAAAACCATGCCTCTCTACCTTTCCTGTAGACCCCCTTCAAGTGTGGAGTACCACTATGAATTCTCTTAAGGTTTTCATAGCCAAGAAAGCTCCTAGTGAGCATTTTTCAAGCATGCACATTTATAGCCCACACTAGCTGATTTACATCTCTATTAACATATATCCCACAGTGCTTTATTCAATTGATTAGACATCAGTATATTTTCTTTTCCATCACCTCCACATTAACAGCAGTGGTAGGTCACAGCGACCTTAGCAAATATCTTGTCAAAACCTGTTGTGTCAAAACAGCCCAGCCTCAGAACTGCACTATCAAAACATCCCCATCACCCAGTGTCAAAACAGTTTCATCACAGACTCTAAGCACATTTAGATCCCACAAATTAACATATCAAGGCTTTATTGCTTTAATATCCAAGTGAAAAACAAAAAACCTAATGCCTTCCTTGTGAAAAGCAAATCACTCTTAGTCCCATTTCCCATTGCTAATTAGCCAAGTTCCCATCTCCTGGGGTGTCTCAGGAGTGAGAGTTGGTGTGGGGTTTTTGGTGACAGTGCCACTCCAGTGACTGACATTTTTATTTAGTCAGACTTGCAGAAGTGGCTGGAAGAGGCTTCTGGGGACTTAGCCTCAGTGATGGTCAAGTCAGGAAAATTCCTGGCTAGATATAAGACTCTTCAACAAAGTGAGCAGCATAACAGGAAAAGTGTGTGAACAAACCCAATGCACTGCGTTTCAGTGACCTCATTCAGCTTTCGAGCCAAAGCTGCCCTAGTGCTTGCTCTCACTCCAAGCTGCTAAACGAATGGCGAGATGGGAAGCACAATCTACCTCCTTCTCCTTTTTTTGTGTTTTTTTAGATGTGAATGAAGCAAGAGAGATAATCCCCAAAGATGAAATCTAACTGTTTATAAACCCTGGTCTCAGTGGTTCCCCTGGTCTCCTGCCTATTTGCATACAAGGCAGGAACAATACCTAACTCGTGCATAATCACACAGTTTTACACCAGTGCAACTAAATCCATTTGAATCCCATCATTTGAATTGCAATGCCTCTCCACTTCTGCTTTGAGAGTGGGGTGTTTATAGAGGAGATGTTCAGAGACAGAACCACAGAGCAGCATATTTGAATGTGAACCTGCATGACACCCAAATATAAAGGCAGTCAGGTCAGTGCTGAGTGTGTTCTCCTGTAAGGACACAAATCATCTGCAAACACAATAAAGCAGTAAACTAGAGAGGAATGTCAGCACTGCAAGTATTCATGTTCAGGCAAAACTCTCAATTTGAAGCAATGACAACTTAATAGATAAAGTTTTCAAATGTAGAATGCATAAAGATCAATCAGCCTGGTGCATTCTTGCCACATTTTTTTCAGGGTATTAGCTACCAACCAAAGTAATTACATTCACGAGCAGGAAGGTGGTCACAGGCAATCTGCTCTTAACTGACCTTGTGGCAGAGACTTTGTCTCATGACTGTTTGTACTAGGGTAGGACCTGTTGCATTTTTCACTGTTTCCCACGAGTCATTTCTGTGGCAGCACAGAGTGATACCATGAATTCTTATTGATTATATCAAGGCAGAACAAAGCAGCAGCAGCAGCAGCAGCAGTTGTGGACTGACAGAAATAGACCCGACTGGTGTATGACTGTTAGCCCCAGGAAAAGCAAGAGGGGACATGGCCACATACCTTGATCTTGTGTAAATGTTTTCTGTTTAATTTTTCAGGCTTGATTCACTCTGAAAGTCATTCTTTTAAAATTCATGATGTGTTCTTAAAAGACATACAGAGGCTCCCATGTAATCTCTCTGCTTCAAAATTTCATCCCAGTGTAGGAGACATTCTCTCTTCTAAAGAGGAAGAATGCTGCAGAGTTCATGAAATTCTTGTGACTGATGTGAAGAGAGAGCAAAACAATTCTCTTTGCTGGAATCCTGGCCTTTACTTTAGACTTAACTATGCTTTAACAGATTGTTACACTTATTCATGCTTTTCTTCAGTTTTCTGACAATAAAAATACTGATTTTCAGTCTGTGATCTGAGAACTATCTCAGGATTTCCGTGGCCAGGTTCACAGTAGTAAATTCTCTTAATGTTAGTGCAGATTATTTTCATCTTTGAGTCCTGTGTCCAGTTCTGGGCTCCTCAGTTTAGGAAAGCTGTTGAGATGCTGGAAGGTGTCCAGAGAAGGGCAACAAGGCTGGGGAGGGGTCTGGAGCACAGCCCTGGGAGGAGAGGCTGAGGGAGCTGGGGTTGCTTAGCCTGCAGAAGAGGAGGCTCAGGGGAGACCTTCTTGCTCTCTACAACTCCCTGAAGGGAGGTTGTAGCCAGGTGGGGGTTGGTCACTTCTCCCAGGCAAGCAGCACCAGAACAAGAGGACACAGTCTCAAGCTGTGCCAGGGAAGGTTCAGGCTGGATGTTAGGAAGTTCTTCCCAGAAAGAGAGACTGGCCATTGGAAAGTGCTGCCCAGGGAGGTGTGGATTCACCATCACTGGAGGAGTTTAATTAAGAGGAGATTGGATGAGGCACTTCGTGCCATGGTTTAGCTGATTAGATGGTGCTGGGTGACAGGTTGGACTCCATAACCTCAGAGGTTTTTTCCAACCTGGTTAGTTCTTAAAAACCAAAATAGTGCAGTGGTAGGATGAAGAGTCAGAAGAGAGACATATACATATATACATGAGGGGGAAAAAAGAGCTCATTAAATGGAAAGTAAGGCAAATGTATTCCTACATAACTTGTGATCCCACTTGATTTCTGCTATCCAAAGCAACAAGGATGGCTGAGGGACTTGAGCAGTCTTGACATGAAGAACAGGTGGAGTGGCTGCTGCTGCTGCAGGACTGCATCTGTAGAGGGACTGAAGAGAGCTGAAATGTTTGCTGATGGTGAGATGGCAAAAAGCTGCTATTACACTGTAGGATGTCCCTGAGGAGTACTGAGAGAAAGGCTGCCTCAGCTGGACAAAAGCTCAATTATTATAGATTCAAGGAAGGAAGAATATTAGGGACAGTAAAGGAAGGAACCCACTTAAAATTTAGTTGATCATCTAAGTTATCCCACAATTTACAGTAGGAGTGCTAGAATCCCTCTACAGCTGCAGCCCTTGGGCTTAAGCTTTCAAGAGTCTGTGACAGCTCTGAGATTGCTGTATGTCCCAGGCAACAAACACCATGCAACTGCTTATCACTCTTCCCCACCTCCCATCCCAGGGGGATGGGGCAGAGAATTGAAAACAAGTAGAATTCATACATTGAGATAAGAATAGTTTAATAATCAGAATAAAAATAACAATCAATAGTAATAGTAACAATAATAGTGTGGTAGTAGCAGCAATAATAATAATAGGTGTTAGAAGGAAGATAATAAGAGAATGAAATAAAATGTAAGATGGACAAGGGATATATCACACAACTTTGTTACACCTGCTGACCATCGAGTTTCAAAGCAGCATTCAGAATCTACCAGCTAAGTGGCCCCAGTTTATTTGCTGGCAGTGATTGCTATGGAATATTCCTTTGGGGAGTCTGGGTCAGCTGTCCTGGCTGTGTCCCCTCCCAACTGCCTGTTCCCTCCAGTCTTCTCACTGGAAGAGCATGAGGAGCTGAAAAATCGTTGGCTTACTTAGGAACAGCTAAGACATCAGCGTGTAGTATCATGAGATTATTGTCACAATGAACAAGAAACACAGTGTTGCATCAGCTACTAAAAAGAAAATTAACCCTATCCCAGCTGAAAACTCTATCTACATCAGCGTCACAGCAATGTGCCAGAGCAGTCACCCACTTTCTTGGCAGCAAGAAGTCTGTCAAATTGAAGAGAAACTTCCAGACTCTGGTAATTTGTGGCACAAATGCCTTGCACTAGAGTTTACTCCAGGCAGTTGAGGGGCTCTGTACACAGGCACCTATGTGGTGTGTGGCTGTACATCAATGCTGGCATGAAACACTTCAAGATTCACTTTCCAACTAGAGCTCAGGTGCCTCTGTGGGGCCAAATAATCACCATGGCCTAGAAAGATGGAAATGGTTCTCAGAATAAATGAGCTTTTGAAATCCAGTTTAGATATATCATTGCAGATTACAAATGGTCCTTGATTTGACCATTAGCCTGATAACATAACAGGAGCTTAGTGTCATCCTCCTGACCCACCCTTCTGGGTTGTCAAGAAAATAAAGCAGCAGCCCAAAGCTTCCCAATAATAAAATCCTGTATCAAAGACTTCTCTCCCAAGGAAAATAATTCCAGTGGAACACAAAGATGGTCATTACTTCAGATGACTATCCTTATGTCAGCAAAACACAGTCCTCTTCTTTCAAGGTGTGGGAGTCACACTCTACAATATGCTCCTTGCTGTTGCCACTAGTGAAAATCAGTTTGAAGCAGCAGTAACACTGCATTATTTCCACATGGCAATTCTGAGCAGAGGGAACTGTGCTTATACATGCTACTTTTTGCACCTCCAGCTCTTTACAGAGCCAGATTGTCCCAAAACACTGACAACGAACATTTTGGACTGGAGTAAAACCAAACCAAAACAAACCAAACCAAAACAAACCAGAACAGAACAAAACACCCCAACAAAATCCAAACCCAACAAACACCCCAAACCGAACACAGACCCCCACCCAACCTGAAATACAGAAGATGTTTCAATAACATTCATCCATCACAGCTTTTTTAGTCCAGTGTTTCAGCTCCACCTGCTTAAGTATTCAGAGGCTGCACTGACAAGTAAAAAAATCTAATTACCATGTTTAGTTTGCTCTTTTTAGCACGCTCTACAAGGCTTGGCATCATTTGACTGTGAAAAGAAGTTTGGTTTTATTCCTTTTATCAAGTTCTTGAGGACTATTCCTGTTAAATACTATAGCAGAGGTTCCTTTGATCATTTAATTACGTTAACATTTACATTAATGCTCTTCTCCTTTGAAACTTCTTCCTATAGATTTACTTTTATGTATCTAGTGGAGAACTTTCTTTGGTTGGTTCTGTTTGTTTAGTATCAGACACGAGGAAGGTATACAGCAATGCTTTGTACCTCAGGCTTCACTTGTCATTGTGCTGTGTCAAAAACGGTGACAAAACCTGTTCAGTCATAATCCTATAAAGACATGAAAGTGGAATGTGGCACACTGGCACCGGGGCTGGGTGCACAAATAGGCTTTCTGAAAAAGAGATGAAGTCTCAGTTGATGTCTTCTTTCTTTCTTTAAACACTTTTTGTTTACAGAATCATACACTTGTGAAACACAATCCCTTGCACCACAATAAAGCTGGATAACATTTGCGAGGGACAGAAAAGCATCAACCGTTTCTAGCATGTCCTTGCTTTTAAGCTGATCTCAGTACTAATTGCTTCTCAGTTTTACAAAATGAATGTATTGAGAAATACTGACATTTGCACTGCCAGCAGGCAAAAATCCTCACAGGAAAGATCTCTTACTACAAAAAACCAAACCCAACCCAAACCAAAAAGAAAAAAACAAGAGAAAAGAGAAACGATGCAGAGCTCACCTCACTGCAGATTGCCACAGGTCAAACAGCAGTGTAGTAGGGACCTGCAGCGTGCAAAACATAGGTCCTGAAGAAATGCATGGTAAAGAATGCTGTGAAGGGAAGGAAGAGGAATACCCAAACAACCTAAACTTTTAAAGTGAGATGAGAGAGGTGGGAAACAAGAAGTACTGAAATCACTTTGAGGAAAAAAAAAGGAAACAAAACCAAGTTTTGCACGAAAGCATATTGCAGTAAGCATGTGAAGAAGACAAACACAATGTGAAGCTTCCAGTGGAAGTCAAAGCAGTGAGTAATCAGCATCCATAGCCAAAACGTTGCTGTAAAGTTTCACCAAGTATTTGTGATGAGTTTTCATGGCCTTGTGTGTATTTCTTTTTCTTCTCAAGAGCAGGCAGCTGCTGGGTTTTTCTTTTACTTCAAAACTAGTAGGGATGACTGCAGACAAGGCACCTCCTAGGTCATCTCTGCACCGAGTGGCATGGTTTTTAATCGATTGCTGATGTGGATGTTTGTGCTTGGATTACTTGAATGGTCATCCATTTGCCACCAACAATGCAGAATGAATAAAAAGTGCTAAATTCTCAGAAGGACTCGTGTGGGTGTGCATACACTTGTAGCCTGGCTGAAATCTGATTTGGGAGAATTCAGTTTAAAGCAGCCACTTACCATTTAATGTTTACATTCATATGAGCACAGTCCTGCTCTTTCATCCAAACCTTTTCCCTTGTCATGTAGTAAAGCTGACAGGATGACAAAAAAGACTTTAGTGCTAACCAAAAACATGAACCCCCCCCCCACACACACACTCCCCCACCCCCCCAAAGCAAACAGATGTTTCATTGGGGTGAGCCTGGGCTGTTTACAAACACTTTTACCCCATGAGCTATGCAAACTGTCTCAAGGGAGAGCAAGAAATCATGCTCCAGGGAAACCTTCCACTCTCTTTGAGAAATGGAAAATCAAATGTTAAGGAGACCAAGATATAAAAGCAATAGAAAGAATGCTGCCCAGATCTGTCTCTCTTCTCACTTTCCTGTCTCCCAGTTCGGACACACTTGCACACGTGTGCTCCTGCCATTTAGCTGCTGTGACTGCAGCCCTGCCTTTGGCTCCAGTGATTCCACCACCACAGCCAGAGAGTACTCCTCAGCAGCACCAGGGGCTCTCTGAAAAGGTCTTTCCCTTGGAAAGAATACACAAAAGTCAGGAGGCAGACCAGCACGGAAAGCTGCATGACATTCCTCCCCGCTATGGCTGAGAGCCTGATCCTTTGCAGGTGTTTTAAACTGTCCACATAGATGAAGATGATAAACTGGAGCAGAGGTGATGATCATCATACCAGTTGTGTATTGTATCTGCTGGATAGCTGTGAACTCCATGAAATGCAATGCATCCACCTAAAGCTTTGATGGCAAGCGTCCCTCATATTCACCAAGGAGAACAGGGTGGGGAAAACGTGACTGATAAAACTGCAAAGAGAAATTTTCTTCCCAGCACAAAGTTCTGTGGTAGTGACATATATGAAAGGAATTAATCTCTATTTCATCTCATCACTGAAAACTGGTGGGTGACTTTGTGAGCATTTGCTGTACTCTGCTCAATGTTGTCTAGCTGTGCAGGCAGGGAGTACAAAGGCAGATGGTTTTAAGAGAAGGAAAACACAACATTGTGATGTTACCTGTGATCTTGGGCATTGCTTTCAAATGCAAAGGTTGCTGTCAGGAGCTAATGGATCCAAGTGACTGCCCTTAAAGGGGAATGGAGGATATTTTACCTGCTGGTTCTTTATGTCTGTCTGGCTGAGCAATTTCTCAGGCCCCCTTTTTTCTATGCTCCACAGTATTTGAAAATAGAATATAAATACTGTTTTTTCTGAAGTTAACAAAAGTTTTTGCTGTTGACTTCAGTGGGGCCAAGAATGCACAAATACAGGTTACTTTCCTGTTGACTACAATGTTTTCATTGTTGCTTTCAGCATGGCAACTTCAGCCGATGCTCTCACTCCATAAGAATGAATGACGCTGCACTTTGAGGAGTTGTCCTGGTCCTGCCCAGCTGACAGCCGAGCTCCACAAAGCTGCTCACTAAAGTACCCTCTACCCCCATCCCTGGTTACTCCTTTAGGATAGGAAGGAGAATTAGGAGAAAAAGGTAAAGCCCTGAGGAGTTTTCTAAGGTGAACTGTCTGATGGAGGAAGACATGACTGAGAACATGTTTTATGGCTCAAACTATTTTGTCCTTGACTGGTAAACACAGCACATGCAGAAGTTAGGCATGGCGAAAGTAAGGGTGCTAAAACATCACAATGCACCTTACAAAATTGCCTGCTGGCTTGTCTGAGTGGAGGAGAGATCTACTCTCTGTAGCTGAGTGCTTGTTAATTGTCCTCAGTATCTTGATGAATCCCCATGCCAGCCAGTGCGTATCCTTGAGGCATGTGAGCATCTATTCCAGACACAAAGGGACTGGGAGCTCCTGAAAAGGAGCTGGGGGCCATCTCAAATGCTTTTATTTCTGGGATGTAGATTTACTATTCAGTGAACTGTCATCAGGAGCCCACACACCTTACCTGTGTTGAACAATCTTTAAAAGGACACCTGCCTCCTTGTGACAAAAACATTGGAAAGAGACAGGGAAAAGGTTTTCCCAGATTCTGCTAGAAATACAAGTCCTGTGTCAACAAAAATCATGATTCAGGACCCAGCCTTGGCAGATTGAAAATATGCTCTACAGCAGTGGAAAACTAATTACTGCCTGGGAGAAGCAATCCTATCAACATCTGATCAGCTTCTCTCCAAGCTGTTTGTAGCAGTGGAAATGAAGCCTCTGAAAGACACAGGTAGCAGTGCAATGTTTTCACTGCTTCATTTCCCTCAACTTGCCAGAAGGGATCCTAGGATTTTTTTCACATGCATGGGCATCTGTGTCTCCTTAAGAAAGCTTTCAGAAGACACTGATGCAGTTGCATGAGATCCAATGGCTAAGATGCTTAGAGTCAAGCACAAGGTTCTCCTGTAACTCCTGTTCTTCAAAACGGCTAATCTGTGGGCAGGAGTATCTGGTGTGCATTCACTGTTGTATTGTCCTGAATTACACAGCAGCATTCTGTTCTTTTCCACAAGCTGTTGATGTGTGGGTATTTTCATTACATAAACTACTAAGATCATGACAAAACTGGATATCAACTAAAACTGTTCTTTTTTTTTTAACTAGAGGTTTTCCGTTGCTAATTTTTGCCATTTCTTTCCTCTGGTGCGTTAATTTCCCCAAAAGCCAGTTCTTTGAAAGGGTATTTCGTTGAGGTTACTGGTGTGGGTCTCAGAACAAGAGAACACAGTCTCAAGCTGCGCCAGGAGGAATTTAGGCTGGAGGTGAGGAGAAAGTTCTTCACT
Source organism: Dryobates pubescens (assembly GCF_014839835.1). NCBI lineage: Eukaryota > Metazoa > Chordata > Aves > Piciformes > Picidae > Dryobates > Dryobates pubescens. Next base: position 33,552,700 of record NC_071623.1, on the reverse strand, counting down.
GAGAGAGTCATTCCTCATTGGGATGTGCTGCCCAGGGAGGTGGTGGAGTCACCGTCCCTGGAGGTGTTCAAGAGGGGATTGGATGTGGCACTTGGTGCCATGGTCTAGTCATGAGGCCTGTGGTGACAGGTTGGACTTGATGATCTTTGAGGTCTCTTCCAACCTTAGTGATACTGTGATACTGTGATACTAGCAGTGCTAGAGTTAGAGTCCTTGCCATAATGTTTTCCAATCTCACAGCTGTCCAACTCTTTGCCAAAAGCAGTTTCAAAAGCATCATCAGTGGTTTTGTTTGTAGAAGATAGCAATCAAACCATAATATATATATATATCTATGAAAACCTTGTGGCCAGCAGGACTAGGGATGTAATTCTGCCTCTGTACTCAGCACTGGTGAGGACTCACCTCAAGTACTGTGTGCAGTTCTGGCCCACTCACTTCAAGTGAGTGCTGGAGAGGGTCCAAAGGAGTGGTGAGACTGGTGAAAGGATTGGAGGGAAAGAGTTGGAGGGAGCTGGGGTTCTTTAGCTCAGCAAAGAGGACACTCAGGGGGGGTCCTTATCTTGCACTACCACTACCAGAAGGGAAGTTGCAGTAAGGTGGGGGACAGGCTTTTCTCCCAGGCAACTTGTGACAAGATGAGAGGGCATGGCCTGAAGGTTGGATGTTAGGAAGCACTTCCTCACAGAAAGGATAATTTGACACTGGAATGGACTGCTCAGGGAGGTGGTGCAGTCGCTGTCTCTGGAGGACTTTAAGGAAAGATTTGGTGTGACACTAAGTGACATGGTCAAGTCAGTGTGGTGGTGTTAAGTCATAGGCTGGACCTGATGATCTCAGAGGTCTATTCCAGTCTCAGTAATTCTGTGGTTCTGTAATGTGATTTATGTGTAGAACACACACCTTTGCAACTCCTTGCAAGTTCATGCACGATAGCTCTGTGTCCTCTTGGACTAAAATGATCTACAATGAAGTAAAGCAGTTTCTAAGATCATCGCACTAAATTTCTACCTGACTTTGAGTCTCAAGCATGTCTGTGTTGTAACTTTGATAACTCATACCCATGGTTTGACTGTCATGTTTTGATAAAATGTTAGTGCTGCAGTGTCATTACTGCTCTGAGGCAAGAAATCACATGTTGAAGGAGAGAGTGAAATAGCACTGTCAGGAGCTTCTGTCTCAGAGTCTGGTTCAAATTTGTATACAAAGCCATTACGATACCCTGCTCTGACTGATATTGTAATGCTTTACAGTACCATTTTATCTACAGATGTTGCCAGAAGACAATATTCTACTACACTGACTGATGCATTTCTCTGGAAATAACCTTCTGATTGTAGTGGGGCTTGATGCGGCAAAAGATATCATTCAGCCTGAATAAAGGTGTCAAAATATGGCTCAGAGTTCTCATCCATATCCTCTAAACCTCAGAGAAGTAATGAGATACCCTGATTAATGGCTAATGCCCGGGATAGCATTCTTATTCTAACCCAGGCTGTCTGAGGGGTAATAATAATATGTGCATAGCATGTCATCAGACTCCAAGTAGAATCACAATAGTAGGAAGTTTTGTAATGTACACCCATCTTCATTCTCTTTTATTCCCCTTGTGGAATAAAAGTCAGTTCCTTAAAATATTGTTTAATATGATTTTAGAGCTCTAACAAAAATCCTTTGGCCAAGGGAGAGCAAACACCAGTTCACTCTCCAGCTTGTTCTCTGTGGCATAAGCTTGTTTGGGATTCCTTTTTCCATTTTAATCCTGTATTATGAAATATATTCTCAATTATCTTTCAAGCCATCAATCATCTTTTCCCAGTTAATGGGAGGTCCTAACAACAGCACAGTCTATAAAGTATTTTGGGACACCTTGAATATAAAAAACCTTCCATCAATCTGGATTCTGTTTTTATGCTGTACTGTATCATTTTCCATACATCTGAGTTTCTAAGCAAAGTCTAACTGACATATGCAGCAGGTATGGGCATAAAGTAAGAATTACAGAATCAAAGACTCATAGAACGGTTTGGGTTGGAAGGAACCTTTAAATGTCATCTATCTGAAACCCCCTACAGTGAGCAGGGACAACCTCCACTAGATGAGGTTGCTCAGAGCCCTGTCCAACCTGATCGTGAATATTTCCAGGGATAAGACTTCTACCACCTCTCTGGGCACCCTGTTCCAGTATTGAAAGGTCACAATAATGTCTCCTCAGAGCCTCCTCCAGGTTGAACAACCCCAATTCTCTCAGCCCTTTTTCAGAGGAATGTATTTCACTGATTTTGTAAAGTACTTTAGACTATGATCTTCCACTCATATCATGTTTCTAAATGTTTGAATAGAAAAGAGAATGAAATGAGATGTCATTTCTGTGTTAGTTTAGCATCTTTCATCATTGTTTACACAGCAAATCTTCCATTCTTGTACCATGACTTGATGCTACACAAACAAACCTGCTGGAAACGATGGCCATGGCCACAGTTCAGCAGTCTGGACTTCTCATCACATTTCTAGTGAATGTGTACAAATAAAAAGTCAGAGTTTGTATTTATAAAGTCAATTTTGTATTTATAAACCCGGATTAGGTCCAAAATTCTCTTATAGGTGGACAGAAACAAGATGACTTGCAATAAAGTGTGAGATTCGTAACAACTCAAACAGCACACATGTTCAGAAGAGGAATGTGCATTTGAGGGGTTGTCTTTGACTCAGAGCTGTGATCTATATAAGACTGGGATATATAACCAGGATATATATCCAGGAAATGTATTCTTCATTTTAGGCACAAAGGAAGTTTTTGAGGAAGATGACTGGGGTTTAGAATGGTAGGACAAGAAGTAGGCATATCATCTCTACCCCATAATTACGTCAAGATAAATTTACCTGAGTACAATTCTTGACCTTCCTTAGCCAGAAGTAGATTAAGTTCATAGCTGTGACCTTCCTGTATCCACTAGAGTGAGGCAGAGAAACATTTCCTTGCTACTATACTGCAAAACAATGCAGGATTCAGAGGGCCAGCCAATAGAGGGAAATTAAGAAAACAATGATTCTAATAATTCATAAGAAAGTTTACTTGGTAGGAGAGCAATATATGAACTTTCTGATAGGGAAGGAAGCAGGTCTCCCGTTTTCTCAATGGAAGCTTGTGTCACTAACATTCAAAAACTGAAGAATGACATCCTCTCCTCTGGCTGCAGCTTTGATGGAAGTGCCCATCACTGCTGTGATTGCAAAAGCAATTTGCCTAGAGAGCAGACTTCTCTAAGCATAGAAAATGGTCTTAAGGCGTGAAATCATTGTCATTAGCTCAGGCATGATGGCTGTGCTATTGGGGACATACATTACTAGAACATGAACAGCTTTGAAGGTAAAAGTTTAAATCCAAGGAGATGTTATAGATTGAAACAGATATTTTGGGGATTTGTGATTTAGACTGCAGCTTGTGAATGTCCTTCTTATATTGTACTTGAGGACATCCAGCCCCGTCCCAAAAGCAAATACATTTTTGTAAGATTGTGAAGAAATGAAGAGAGAGAAAACCCCACAATTATTTAAGCTTTGAAGAAATGCACATGTTGACATCTTTTCTTCTGCCATAACATCAGCACTGGAGTGTAGCTCATGCAAATGCTCTGCCATGTTTTCTTTACACTGCCATCAGCTTTGGGATAGTTGTGCTCAGAAACAAAACCTCATCCTTCTTTGAACCTGCCAGAACTTGCACAGCGATGCACCAAGGGATACATTGATAAGGATTTGCTTTATCTACATGTGCATAGGTGTGCTTTACTATACTTATATGTATGTGTGCAGGTGCATTTACAGACAGGTAAAATCAAACCACAGTAAGCAAATATGTCTATCTGGTAAGTGGATGTGTTTGCAGTAGAGCTGCAAGCCTCCCAGATAAGTAAGTGTCCTCTACAATTACAAATTGCAAGCAGCTCCATAAAGAGTTTAACTCCTGCTAAGAGAACTTTGAAATGAGATGTGAGTGCAATTTGCTGAATGTTTTTGATGCTGACAATAAACAATTGAAATTGCTCTTCAAATGAACATCACAGTAGAAAAGAACAAATGGTCTTAGGTTGTAGATTTCAGCTGCATTTGATATGATCTATAAAGCTTGAGGTATATTGACAACTCAGTACTCTTTAATTGGGTGGGAAAGTAAGTCGAGGCAGTCCCTATTGACTTTTGCTTTGACACATTAGTCACAGAAGGGAATATTTTGGGAATCTAGGGTTAAGCCTGGTGACTACTCTAGCTAGCTGGGATCACTGGTTTGTTAGAATATATTGCACCTTTGGGGTTTGGATTTTTTGCTTGCTCTATTTGTTTGGTTTGTGTCTTGTTTGTTGGGTTTTTTTAATTGACTGATTGGCAAGATGGACTATTTCATACGCTGGAGGTGCAGAATGAGCTTTTGATGTGCAGAATGTCATCATGAAGTTCTGAAGTCTTGTTTTAAAAGTAATCATTTAGCTTTTCCTTGACTCTGTGAGGGATTATGGAAAAATCATTATAAGGTTTCACATCAGCCAGCATGCTATCTGCCCCTTCTCTTTGATTTAGACTTACACTGCCAAACAAATCAAAGCTAACACTTGGGAGCTGTGTTTTGCTGTGATGGATCTCTGGAGAGGAAGAGAGAAAAATGAAGTTTAAAAAAAGAGGATGAGAAACATGAACAACAAAAAAAAGAAGTTTCAGCAAGTGTTGGCTCTGCTGTCAATCAGATGAAGGAGAAGGGACAATTTGATCCATTGCAGGCTCATAGCTGAAGATGAAGAAGCTGAAGCTCTTCCTGGCAGAAACAAACACACACAATTCTGATTGGCACAATTGTTTAGATTGCATTGGTCTTTTATAAACAACAGCCTTCTTCCTGCTCTAGTGATATGCCAGTGCACCAGCACAGCTTCTTGGTCACATGTATAGCATACTTTCCATGACACTGAATTATGTCCTGAAACTGGTAAGATTGAGAAATCAGAAGAAAATAAGGATATTTTCCATTCTTTCCAAGACATTAATATCTCTAAAGATTTGAGCATTGAGCTTTGAGTGCAACTACCACTAATCAGAAGTCTGCAATACTTGATATGCCTTCAGAGAAAAAAGATTCCATGAATCAGATTATTAAACCTGTGATGCTAGGTCATAGAATCATAGAATCAATAAGGTTGGAAAAGACCTCGGAGATCATCAAGTCCAACCTATCACCCAACACCTCCTGACAACTAAACCATGGCTCCAAGTGCCACGTCCAATCCTTTTTTGAATAGCCCCAGGGATGGTGACTCCACCACCTCCCTGGGCAGCACATCCCAATGGCCAATCTCTCTTGCTGGGAAGAATTTCTTCCTCACCCTCAGCCTAAACCTCTCTTGGCACAGCTTGAGACTGTGTCCTCTTGTTCTGGTGCTGGTTGCCTGGGAGAAGAGACCAACCCCCACCTAGCTACAACCTCCCTTCAGGGAGTTGTAGAGAGCAGTAAGGTCTCTGAGCCTCCTTTACTCCAGGCTAAGCAACCCCAGCTCCCTCAGCGTCTCCTCACAGGGCTGTGCTCCAAACCCCTCCCCAGCTTTGTTGCCCTTCTCTGGACACCTTCCAGCAGCTCAACATCTTTCCTAACCTGAGGGGCCCAGAACTGGACACAGGACTCAAGGTATGGCCTAACCAGTGCTGAGCACAGGGCACAATGACCTCCCTGCTCCTGCTGGCCACACTATTCCTGATGCAGGCCAGGATGCCATTGGCCTTCTTGGCCACCTGGGCACACTGCTGGCTCTTGTTCAGCTGCTGTCAACCAGTACCCCCAGGTCCCTTTCTGCCTCCAGCCACTCTGACCCCAGCCTGTAGCTCTGCATGGGGTTGTTTTGGCCAAAGTCACTATGAACAACAGCCAGCACAGGCAATTTGATTGTGTATGTGGAATGAGAGGTGAAAAGCTGCTATCAAGGCAGTCAGAATAAGCACATTGATTTACTGGAGGCTGTTTATGGCAGTGTCTGCAATGTCCATAGCTGGAAATGGCAAATATGCAATACACCTTGCTGCTCTCATAATCACCTGACTTTCCCTGGTGTAAAGTTTTGTATAGTGGTGGGATGAGCATTACTTCAAGTCAAGTTCTTGAAATTAGATGACTTCATTAAACAAAACTGGTTTTACCTGGGACTGTCCATAACATATCTTGTAAAAGCTTCCCCACAAAGTGTTTTAAATTGGAATGAAAGGGCTGAGGGCGATACATGGGACAGATACACACAGAAGTCATTAAAACAGAGTGCAGACCGAAAGCAATGTTTTCTTCAAGATACCTAAACAACCTCTGCAAGGTCAAAAAATCATAATTAAATTTCCATCCAAGCCCAACAAAAAATAAAAGTGATGCTAAAAAAAGATGTATCAAACTTTGCCCTAATAGAGTTGTGATGTTACAGCATGCCCAGAGCCATGCTGGAAGCGTCTCAATTTGATTTTTAACAGGCTGCCTTCTGAAAATCTGGGTTTAAGTGAGAGAAGTTGTTAAACAGTGCAGCAGAGGAAAGTGCTGAATTGATCTATGAACTTTTGTCCATGATTTCCTGGCCTCAGAATATTACTTGACACTGCATATGGGTGTCAAATACTTGCAGACTTAAGTCTATTGCATATAACTTTCCCTCCCAGCTTGCAGCTATGATGGGCTCACACTTGAATACTATCCTAACTCCTCATGTAGCTTAACCAGACCTTTCTGTGTGCAGTCCCTGTATGCAGGACTAACACTGTGACATCTTTGCAAAAGTGCATGCAAATTTGAATGCATTGTTTGCTTCATTTGAGCAGGTACGGCTTCAAAAGCAGAACACATGCTTTGAAAAGCTCTCTGTGTGTCCAGTGATAAGATACAACAATTCTAGCATTTTGCATGTATGTGGGAGAAAGAGCCCTACATGCATTGTTAGGTAAGCTTACAGTGATTACTGCTGGTTTGATGAGATCCCAGATCTGTATTCGGTGCAGTGGTCCCTAGCAACTGCTTAGTGCAGTAAATGCCTTTTTGTTTGAACCAGACCTGAGTGTTGGATTCACCTCCCCTGACCGAAGCAAGATTGAAACTGATTGCACTGGTATGACCTGCTGCACTTTCAGGGTTTGTTCATTATATGTAAGAGTCCTGAAAAATAATATATGCTCAGAGCAATGTGTCTGGAAGTAAAGCTTTAGCTGTGTGTTCCTCAAACTGGGGCTTTCGCTCCTTTAGGTGAGCCCAGGGATTTGTAAGATTACTGTGCATAATCTGCTCGATCCTCTCCCTACAAAACCCAGGAAGTAGTGAAGGAGAAGCCTGCCAATGCTTATGGGACCTGCACAGCTGCATTCTTGTTCCTCTTGCTCCCTCAGGAAGCCTCGCACCAGCTGTAGTCCCTGAGCAGCAGTGGGACCTCCTGCTGTTGCAGATCCTCTGAGAGGTGCATCAAGCGAATTTTCTTGCAGCTGTTGTTATTGCTGCTCTTGTCATTTCAGAGCTGGGTGTCTACTTTTATTTGACCAAACTTCATTTTCTTGGCCAGGGGAAGTGGTTTTCTCCTTGCAGACTTAAAGAGAAATAAAATTTTAAGCTTCACTTAAGAAATACCAACTTGCAACACTTCCTTATCTACTCTTTTTTTTTTTACCTTAAAGAAGTGAAAATTTCAAAAAGAAATGAAGAATTCAGATGAATGTGCTTTTTTTGGCAGAAGGAAAATCGAGACACTTGAAGGTGTCCAGAGAAGGGCAACGAGGCTGGGGAGAGGCCTTGAGCACAGCCCTGTGAGGAGAGGCTGAGGGAGCTGGAATTGTTTAGCCTGGAGAAGAGGAGGCTCAGGGGAGACCTCATTGCCCTCTACAACTACCTGAAAGGTGGTTGTAGCCTGGAAGGGGTTGGTCTCTTCTCCCAGGCAACCAGCACCAGAACAAGAGGACACAGTCTCAAGCTGCACCAGGGGAAGTTTAGGCTGGAGGTGAGGAGAAAGTTCTTCACTGAGAGAGTTGTTTGCCTTTGGAATGTGCTGCCCAGGGAGGTGGTGGAGTCATCATCCCTGGAGGTGTTCAGGAGGGGACTGGACGTGGCACTTGGTGCCATGGTCTAGTCCTGAGGTCTGTGGTGACAGGTTGGACTCAATGATCCTCGAGGCCTCTTCCAACCTTGGTGATACTGAGATACTGTGAAAATGAAAATCCAACATTTTAGATCTAGCCTGTGTTCCTTCCCTCCTCAGAAGGAGGAGTGTGGATCCATTTCCTTCTGACTTTACATAGAATACATAGAATAAACCAGGTTGGAAGAGACCTTCAAGATCATCGCATCCAACCCATCAACCAATCCAACACCACCCAAACAACTAACCCACGGCACCAAGAGGCCGAAAACAGAGAACTCGCCTCCGAGGGGGCACTTTGTAACGGTTTACAAAACTGCAGTAAGGTTGGTAGGAGGCTTCTAGAAACTTGGTTGGGATCTCCAAAGGCAGTTCTTTTTCAATGGCTGGTGTTTTATTTACATTTTTTAAAAGCAGATGGATAAATGCAATCTCAGGAGTTCCCCTCTCTCTGAAACCATGAAGCCTTGAGTTATATGTGGACTTCACCCTTGACTGGTGCCAACTGTATGCTACCCACGTACGTTCTGGGAATGGTGTTTATTTATACACACGTGCAGCCCTATCTCTTAGAGCAGATTTTTGTGGGAATTATAAACCTTTTGAAGATCTAATTTGCATGCAATACAAAACAATGTAAGATAACAATAAGTAGAGATTCGATTCACATAAGAACTTCCTCTAAAACAGCAGTCAGTTGGGAGCGTTTTATTGGCCCAACATCCCCATGTGGCTTCCCCAACAAGAGAAACGATATTTTTCTAAAGAAATCTGCACTGATTTTAATGATATAAGATCACTATAAAGCAGTTCATTTTCAATAGATACTGACATTCCAATATTCCACAACCTATTGATTCCAAATTGTTGTTTGAGTAATTACAAAGAGAAAAGAAAGTGCAACAGAGGCATGCAACACAGTCTGCTCTGTGGAACAAGGTAAATCACAGCTTCCAAAATAATTTTCCCCTCTAATAGAGTCAAAAATGGTTATTGTGCTTTAAGGTTGCTGCACCTTATCTGCTTTATTCTTCCATTCCCTAACTGCCTAAGCAGGTTTTTTCAAACACCTCTCACGCCATCCTATGCTGCATCTATTTTCTCTATGAGAGAAATGGCCTTGATTTACATAACAAAGTAATACACTTCGTGCTGTTGTGATACCAATACTGCAGCACCCTGAGATATCCACTACTGCTTCCATCTCTGCCTTTTTGTCCAGTAAACTGAGATTTCATCAGCACCATCCTAGAGCAGGGCTGAAGCACTGCTAAGAGTATGTTGCATGTCGACAATGGTGTTCATGTGCTAATAAGTTGTCTGTGCTCTTTGCAGCTTGTGCCACATTCCAGTTTCTTGACAAATCTTTCAGTGAAGGAATGTCTTTTAACATCCAATCTAAACTGCCCCTGGTACAACTTAAGGCCATTTCTTTTTGTCTTAACACTTGTTATTAGAGACCGGAGACCAACATGCACCTTGCTACAACCTCCTTTCGGGTAGCTGTAGAGAGCAATAAGGTCTCACTTCAGCCTCCTTTTCTCTGGATGAAGCAGTTGCAGTTCCCTCAGACACTAGGTTTCTGTGATCACAAAATCACAGAGTCACAAAATGGGGGGTGGGGGTGGCAGGGATCTCCAGAGATCATCTAGTCCAAACCCCTTGCTAAAGCAGATTCACCTAGAGCAGGCTGCACAGGAATGTGTGCAGGCAGGTTTTACATTTCCCGAGAGAAGGAGACTCCACAGCCTCTCTGGGCAGCCTGTTCCAGGGCCTTGGCACCCCCACTGGAAAGAAGATTTTCCTTATGTTTATGTGGAACCTCCTGTGTTCTAGTTTGTGTCCATTGCCCCTTGTCCTGTCACTGGGCACCACTGATGGGCCTGGCCCATCCTCTTGACATCCACCCTTTAGATCTTGATAAGCATTGACAAGATCCCCTCTCGGTCTTCTCTTTTCCAGGCTATAGAGCCTCCCACATGCCTCTCAGCCTCTCCTCACAAAATCAAAGTTTCAGTCCCCTCAGCATCCTCATGGCCCTGTATTGGACTCAGTGATGGCAAATATGTCATAGTTTTCCTGATGTACAATGGCTTCCAGCTCCTAGTGTTTGTTGCCCATGCTGTGTTTGTTAATGTCAATGCACCTCAGCTGAGCTAATGGTCCCATCAGCTGTTTGCTGGGAGAAGTCCTAATTCCTACCTGACTGGGTTTTGGTGTGAATTTTACTTCCTAAAATAGCCATCTCTGTCTCCCTACCCAGACCACTCCTTTGCACACTGTTCACCAGCCAGATATTTTTCCCTTTTTTTACTTCTATTTCTTTCTACTGAAATTTCCAGGCTCCAAAACTTCAGTACCTTCTTAGGAACATCAAGTCACTTGACAAGCTAATTGCTTTTCTGCTAGAAGAAGTTATCAAGTGAATATACTATTTTCTATAGTAATTACAGAATGACCCCAGGGCAGAATGTGTACAACAATATATCTCAGTAAGAAGGCATATCCCTACTACTGTAAATGGGTAAAACTCCTCTGATGTCAATGGGGTCATATCTATTTCTATGGGCAGATAATTTGGCTTACATTAGTTGGCCGTTGGTGGATGCTTCCCTTGTCTTTTTAGGAAGTATTCTTGTATGAACTTCACCTGTCATTGCAGGAAGGCAATTACACCTTTCTTACCTCCGAGGTTCTAATGACCAATTCACTCTTAGAAGCAACAGCAGCAAATGCAATTCAAATCATTCTCTCCCTTGCCAACTCATGAATCAGTCTACTCGCTTTAAGCTTGAAAATATTTCAAACTGCCGTTTGATAAAATCCCCAAATGGGAGAGCATTTTGCCTGCCTTCCTCAGTCCATAAGAAATATAGGCTCCTTTTATGGTGCCCATTAAAAAACACAGGTGCAATCACATTAGAGAAAATTCCATTTTCTGTTCCACATATTCAGTTAAGGATTTAATTTCTCTGCATCTGTTGCTACGAGGACAAGAAATGTAATGCTGCAAGTGATGCATCACTTTGTTGCTTGCTCAGACCTGACTGCTTGCACCAGTGTGAAGCGATAGCCATTATGGTCATGTGAGGTCATGAACATAGAAGGATTAAAACCCAAGCCTGCTGCCCTAATGCAGTTCCTGATTTATATGTTGCATAGCGAACCATAACTGTTGCAAATTTGCAGAAAGCTCAGCAGTTCTGTGAGTTCTTACCTTGCCTTCTCCATTTATTTTCCTTCATCCATTGCCCAATTGAAGTAATATTTAGTTGGGTTTTGTCTGGGGATTTTTGGGGGGGGTGATTTATTGTTTTTAGGAAGATTTTAGAGGAAAGGGGTTTAAATGATTAGCCATGAGATCAGGACCATGCACATAGCTGAAGACAAACAGGAGCATGTCTTTATCAAGCAAGGCCTCAGTTCTCTCATACCTGTTACCTAGTTACATGCCTTGTTTAAAGATGTTTGTTTAATAATTTCATTAATAGCTCCATATTTTTTCCCCCTTGTAGTTATTTTGTCTACAGGAAAAATAATGATGTGTTTTATGATGGCTGCCATTAACTTTCTCAGTTGCCCTGAGAGACAATGGGAACTGCAAGCAGAAAGCCAAAGTCAGAGCTGCTAAGATGACTATGGCAAGGGACTTGATTCGTAAGCCCATCTTCACAGTAAAGAACGAAGGCCACAGTGATAAAGGTGATTGCTAGTGGTCAGAAGCAAGACATCATAGAGGAAAACCTGCAGCCTGTTGAAAATAGAGTTAACCCTGAAACTGCAAAAACATTTTCTTGTCTGGACTGCTCCTATTCTTCAAAATCCTAGAGAAAAGCATTGCCTGCCAAAGGAAATTATGACAGAGCTCAAAGTATATGTCATGCTAAATAATCAAATGAACCTCTCTCTCTCTCTATATATATATGTGTGTGTGTGTATGTGTATAATTTATCTCCAGAAAACATTCCTTAACATTCAAACATTTTTTTTTCCTCTGCCTCAAGTCAGGTTAGTTGGTTTTAGCTGCCTCATATGTGATCTGGTTTGAATACATGACTTCATACTTGGTCTTTGTCTTTATTCTTGTTCTTAGACTGGATTTCTGGTTTTAGGCATCTGAGTTACTGTATGAGTTATTGTGGTGTGTGTCTTGTTATTTTAAAGGTTCCTATGTCATTTCAGGTACTCCAATAGATATTTCCTTCAAAGAAAGATGGCATTTACTTGGAAAGAATTAAGACACTGTAAGCTACCTGGAAAATAAGTATTAGTATGCTGTGACTCTGACTGGACCAGTTTATTAGTTTACACTTCAATTTCTGTCAGTAGTTCTGGATAAATTCACAGTGAAAACACTACATTGGTCATCAGAAACAAAAGGCTATTGAGGAACTCAGCTACCAGTAGCAAACACCAGCAGCAAAAATGTCCACGACTTGACAAAACAAAACAAGACGAAACAAGACACAACAAAACAAAACTAAGCAAAGCAAAGCAATACAAAGCAAGGCAAAACAAAACAAAGCAAGGCAAAGCAAAGCAAAGCAAGGCAAAGCAAAGCAAAGCAAGGCAAAGCAAAGCAAAGCAAGGCAAAGCAAAGCAAAGCAAGGCAAAGCAAAGCAGAGCAGAGCAGAGCAGAGCAAACCAAACCAAACCAAACCAACCACCAAGCAAGAAAAACCAATGAAAAGTGAATTGAGAAGAGATCTTTGGGTTACCCAGACAGTCCAACCCATAGAAGATGAAATTCAGATGAGAAAGTGCTGCAGCTTTCCAAGAGAATGACTGGATTCTTCACTTGAGAAGATAAGGACACATGCCTCAAGAGCCCAGCTACCTGTAGCTGTGAAGTTAAAACTTGAGGAGTTATTTGATCATCAAGACCAAGGTTTACAGCAGCAGAACCAAGCTGGGAAATTGCTCACTGGAAATCCCGCTGAGCCATCTTGGAAAGTGAGGCTTCATCACTTGTGTCTCCATAGCAGCAAAGTTTATAACACCTTGATCAAATGAATCTACATAACATGCACAAAAATTCATTGTTCATTATCCCAAGATCACCTTTTAGTCTTCAACCACTTCCCAGTCCTGGCTATTCTGTAATGACAATGTGTTGAAAGACAGAGAGCAGAGTCCTTGGTATTTCAATTTTGATTTGCTAAGTGAATTCAGTATTAATATTTTCCCCCTCAATGGTATAAATATATGAATATTAACACATATCTCATGTTGAAGGAAGGAAAGATTTCAGTCTTGCTAAAATATTCCAAGCTTTCAAGCATGCTAGGTAGCAGTTTTCTCAGATATTTCACCCCATGGAGTGTGTATCTGCAAACACTATCCACATTTCTAAGCAGATTAGTTTTCTCCAGGGTACTGTGGCTTTGCTTCAGGATAGCAATAAGTCCTTTAATATTCATAAACAAAATAAATAAACAAATAAATCTACATTTTTACTTTCTGCTTACATTAAGCTCCTAAAAGATCTTCTACATTCTATTTTATTCAAGACAGCTTTCATTCTCACTCTTTAGCTCAAATATTCAGATCGATACTAAAAGCTCCAGCAGTGCAGCTGGAGCCCTTCATGGTGAGCACTGAGGCACAGCAGTCACTGAGCACTTCAGCCTTCTCCATATCCCTTGTGACCAAGTCTCCCTTCTCCTTTTGGAGAGGCCCCACACCTTCCCTAGCTTCTTTTTGTCCCTGATGTACTAGCTATGTTGCTAGCCAAGTTTAATTCTGTCTGCACTTTTGCTTTTCTAACCTGATCCCTGGCTGCTCACACAACTTCTTTGTGGTCCTCCCATGTGCCCCATTCTTTCTTCTGTTGCTTATAGACTCTTTGTTCCCAAGTAAGCCCAGGGACACCTTGTTCGTTCAGGCTGGCCTCTTGCCACTCTCGCCTGCCTGCTTCCTGTTTGGGATGAACTGCTCCTGAGTTTGGAGGAGATGGTCCTTGAATATTGATCAGCTTTCTTGGGCCCTGAAGATCTTAAACTCATCATTTTGTGGTCACTGACAGGATGGATTCACTGAATCTGTTGGAGTACTAGGAGGAAACTTGGGTTTTTTACTTATTAAAGTGGTTTATTTGAAGTAATTTCAGCAATCCAGAAACAAAAGTTTACAAAAAGGGCCCAAGGATAATAAAATAATGATGCTTCCAAACACCTGTGTATCACTTGCCTTTTAGTCTCCAAGGATGAAGCTTAAGCTGAGGTGAGCACACATTTATAAAGCAGCTCAGATGCACTTTGCTTACATCTTTGTACTCTCCTCACATGGAAATATTTTTAAATGTCACTGGACACATCTAATTTGCTTTTTAGAGGAGAAACTCTGTTGATGGCTTTTCCTTTCTCAATCATGCTAGCTCTATAAATACTCCTTCTGACAAGACAGATTCCTCAGTAAAACTTGGCAAGCCATTGCTGAGGGTCTCTGCACACCACAAAGTCCCCAAAATTTGTATTTTCTTCAACATTTTGTTTTCTCTACCTGACCACAATTTAATCTCATATTTTCACTCTAGTCTTTCCTTCTCTCCTCAGTTCTTTTCCATTCTTTCACCTCATGTTTCAGTGATAAGGCTCCATTTGCTGCACTTCCCTCCCTGCTCTCTTTCTTTAGTGCTCCCTCTTCCCATTTATTCAAAAGCAGGGTAGGTGCTATGTAACCCCACAGGAGTACATTTCTCACCTTCCTTGAGTATTCTATTAGTTGTTTGTACCAATGCCTTATTTCTGCAGTGAGCTTTTGCTGTGTTAAGACTCCCACTGAGTTAATGCATTCACACACTCAAGAGAAGTTACTAGGAAATGTTTTGAAGCATTTACTGGACAAGAACCTGCAACCAGATCTAGCATTTTTGCAGGAACACTCAGCATGTCTTCCACTCACTGCTCAAAGGCCAGGAGAACACCTCACAACAGGGTTTGCTGCACTGAGGTGTTGTGCAGACCTATTTCTAGCCCCCTCTCTTGACTGAGAAAAAGGACAAGATGAACTGGACCACGCTGAAGTGGAAGTGATAATGACTCAAACATGCTCAGGCAACATTTGTAAAGCCTAATTCAGAAAATTAAAGACTTATTTTATTAAAATTATGAAAACCACAGAAAACTGTGGGATTGCCTGGCATTTTGCAGTTCTGGATGCTTCTGGCACACTGTGTTATGCAAAAAAAGAGAGGGCTGTGTTATTCCCTTGAGAGTAATAATATGATCACAACAAGACCATTTCAGATGCACTGAGTATTTTAAACCATTCACTTTAATGTGTGTTTCATCAGCTTTGGGGTGGGAGTGAACAGAAAGCAGCCTCATGTTGTTTTTCATACTGCTCCACATCATTCCCTGGAGATGGTCCAAAAAGGATTGGACGTGGCACTTGAAGCCATGAGGTGCTGGGTGATAGGTTGGGCTTGATGATCTCTGAGGTCTTTTCCAACCTTGTTGAGTGATTCTATGATTATCAAGCAATGATGCCAAGCACAGAACTGCTGCTAGCAGGCTTGAATAGCTTCTGCCAAGTGTGATTAATGCAGATCAAACAGAGTTTATTCAGCAGAAGAGATGGTCAGATAGTGTTTTTCATCTCTTAAGAAAGCTGGCATTTCCAGACTGAGGTCAGGCTGGTGCTAAACTTACAGGGTGAAGGATATTTGACCAAGTAGTTTGCATATTCTTCAGAAGAAAGTGACACCAGTTTTGATTAGATTTGAAACCTGAAGAGAACCTGATTCACCTGGAAAGCCTCTTCCAGTGGTTAACTTTGTTTTTCGAAGGACAAGCGACATGGATACTCTGATCAGGGACTATAATAACTTTTTTTGCATGAGAAGTCTTGTGTTAGACTGTAAGTCATCTGCTACTACACAGCAGCTTGCTACTGACCACAGCAGCATCTTCTGGCTAGGTGTAGGGTGGGGGCATAACAGCCTGGATTCAATTCCTGGATTTGCTTTGTTACCTTGGGCAATCAGGCCCTCTGGTTTTTGCTCTTTCTGTCTGCTTGACAGTATAAGCTTTCCAGAGGCCTAGGCTCAGAGAAGAGCTGAAACACAAAACAACAACTTGCTGTCTTAGGTGAACATCTTTTTAGATAATGAGAAGATTTTTAATGAGGAAACCCAAAGATCTTTACCTTTCTCAAAAATCATTATCTTCAGGTCAGTTTCCTCAGTGCTGGGCGACACAAAAGCTGTGTTAAGAAACTCATTCAGTTTCTAAGATCTATTGCTTGGCCTTGAGCCCTAACACAAACCTTTGCACAAAGATCTTCTTAGAATAACAGTTCTCCACTTCCTCCTCCTCTTTCCTTGACCCAATGCAGCCCTAATAGCAGTCAACATAATAAAAAGTATCAGGCACATAAAGGCAACTTACTAACTGTAGTCAGCTAATCTCCCAGATACTTTATGTTGTCTCAACTATTCTGAGGCAGCAGAAACCTCATTAGTACCAGACAAATCACATCCCCAGGCTCATCCTGGGCTGGTTATTGCCCACCTAAAGCTGTCTTTGTCTCAAACCCCTTTGCTTCCATCTCATTTTGGCAGAACACTGACATAACCTGTTCTGCCAGGGCATGCATTTTTGTCTGCAACAATAGAAGTCCATTTTTTGTACCACTGTGACCCGAGACCTGTTTTCCACCACTGATTCTCACAGAGATATTCTCTTGAAAGTATCTCAGTTCCCAAGGCTCCAAATTATAAAGTTTGTTTGATTTGTCTTTTTACAGAAAGGATACTTCAGAAAAACAATAATAATAGTCTGGAACAAGCATAGTTGCTCTTCTACCTAGGAAAAGTGAACAGAAAGAGGCCTCTTTTCTTGTTTAACTGTTTAGGTACTTTTTGTGGTTGCAGGTGGTATGATTGGCAGCATTTTCCTCAGGATAGCTGTGGCGGTTTTAGGCTGTGCCTTTAAAATTTAGCTACACATTTTGAGCAGAAAAGTAGAAAACTGTAAATAAATCACTATTGGGTGTGAAAGGGAAAAGAAAAGATTATTCCAAACAAATTCATTGGGTAAATATCGAGAATAAGAGGAGCTGCACCATAACAATTCTTCCCTTTTCTCTTCTGATCTTGGCTGGTTTGCTTCACTCAGGAGAGATAATCTGTGTGCTGTGGCTGACCTTGGCTAAGTCTAACCCACTGCTGCTCTCTCCACTCCTCTTTCTCTCTTGGAAGAGGGGGTAGGGGGTAGGGGCAGTGGAACAGCTTCCCTGGTCTCTGACCAGGGGAGTTTTCAAGCTGTTTGTTAATTGCAAATCTCTGTATCATATTGCACGTGCTGTATATAGTTTGTGCATGTTCATTGCCTTCCATCATAGAGTGGAGATTTTGCTTGTAAATACAGCTTCATTTGCTTCCAACTGAGTTGGTCTGGCAAAGTTAATGCTGGGGGGCGGAATTTCAACCCACCACAATAGCTAAGGCTATGACTTAGATTTTTGATCCCTAAGTGAAAACCTTTTAAAGGTGCCCTTTTATTTATTCTTCTGAAGAAATATTTCTTTGCTGTGGATAACTCACTGTCACATTGGTAACACAAGTTTATACATTTCATTCTCTCTGATACCCTGGGCTGGTCTTAGTTACTTTGCTTGGAATCTCACGCTCAGCAGTAGCTTTGGGAAGGAGGCATCATTTTATCCAAGACCAAACAGCAGTTTAAAAAGAAGCTAACAACAAAACCAGCAGCCCAACACATAGCATCTAACACTGGAGCTTATGCCATGGGTCATCTGGCAGATGTTCTGAAGCACATGCCTCTGACTATTGGAGCTCTGGTTTCTGGTCTCTTCACAAATGATCTTGTGTGCCAGATCCCTCTGGACAATAGCAACATGTTCCACTTAGTTTCAGCCTTCACTAACCCAATATATCTCTTAAAGTAATAGTAATTCAGAGTTACAACCGAAAGGATAATATTACTGTACCAAATTTATCCTTGGGGTTGTTTGTGGACAGCTTAGTTCTGTGCTTAGTGCAGGAGAACCCTAGCTCTGAGGTCTCCTTAACATGCTCCTCCATGTCACACTGGAGGACTTAGAGTCCATGTCCTTTACCTGCCACCAGAACACAGCAACTTAAGGTTGCTGACTCGGGCAACACCACAGTTACCCAGCTAGCATGGTTTCATTCCAGTCAGCATGGGTTCATGAAGGGCAGGTCTTGCCTGACAAACCTCAAGTGACCCACTTAGTGGATGAGGGAAAGGCTCTGGATCTCCTGTATCTGGACATTAGTAAATCTTTTGACACTGTCTCCCAAAGCACCCTGCTGGAGAATCTGGCTGAACATGGCTTGGACAGGTGGATGCTTCACTGGGTTCAAAACTGGCTAGATGGCTGGGCCCAAAGAGTGGTGGTGAATGCAGCTAAATCTAGTTGGTAGCTGGTCACTAGTGGTGTTCCCCAGGTCTAAGTACTGGAGTCAGTTCTCTTTGATATCTTTATCAAGGATCTTGATGACAAGATTGAGTGCACCCTTAGTAAGTTTGCAGATGACATGAAATTGGGGGTGAGTGTTTATCTGCTTCAAGGTAGGAAGGCTCTACAGAGACACCTGGAGAGGCTGGATAAATGGGCCTCCTACAGCTGTGTGAGATTTAACAAGGCTAAGTGCCAGATCCTGCACTTGGCTCTCAACAACCCCCTGGAAAGCTACAGGCTTGGGTGACAGTAGTTGGAAAGCTGCCCAGCAGAAGAGGACCTGAACGTGCTGTTTGACAGTCGTGTGAACATCAGCCAGCAGCGTTCCCAGGTGGCCAAGAAGGCCAACAGCATCCTGGCCTGCATCAGGAATAGTGTGGCCAGTAGGGAGGTGACTGTGCTCCTGTGCTTGGCACTGGTGGGGCCACACCTTGAATACTATGTTCAGTTTGGGGGCCCTCACTACTAGAAGGACATTATGTTGCTTTAGCCTGTTGAGAAGGGCGATAATGCTGGTGAAGAGCTGGTCCAGAGAACAGGTCCTCTGAGGAGGCTCTGAGGGAACTGAGATTGCTTTGTCTGGAGAAGAGGAAGCTGGGGAGAGACCTTCATTGCTCTTTACAACTACGTGAAAGGATGCTGTAGAGAGGTGGGGGTCAGTCTCTTCTCCCTAGTATCAAGAGATAGAAGAAGAAGTAGCTGGAAATCGTGCCAGGGAAGATTTAGATGGGATATTAGGAAAAAAAATAATTACTGAAAGGGTGGACAGGCAGTGGAATCCCCCTCTCTGGAGGTGGTCAAAAATCATGTAGATGTGACACTCCAAGACATGGTTTAATGGCCATGGTGGTGCTAGTTTGACAGTTGGACTTGGTGATCTTAGAGGTATTTTCCAGCAAAAAATGTTCTCTGACTCTGTGATGCTCAGTTGCTGTGCAAAGTTCATTGTTCCATATTTACTTCTTCAGATATCTTCCAGGGGCAAGAGCAGTCTGCCTCAGGAGGTCGGAAGAGAATCCTGCCAGCCTGCTGCAATGCAGCAGCTATTTCTGCCTTTCTTGCAAGCTCCTTTTACAGCTTCCAAATGAAATTTATTCCTCTTCAGCTCCCTGCGACACCACTTTGAGAACTGCTGCAGCTCATCTCTCCACTGGCAAATGTCTACTGCTCCACTGTCCCCCTCTATCATAATCACCTGCAGTAAAGCAGCTATAGGATCTCCTGAGTTACATTTCAAGGTACACTTGGAACCAAGCCAGTTCAAGGCTTTCCATCAGTACAGACACAGTAACTCAGAAGATGGCAGGAGGTTTGGGCAATGAGGGGGAGTTTTCACCCCTGTCATCTCCAGAGGTGAAGGCATGTCTGCTCCTCAGTCATCACCCTCACCAAGCCCACCACACCACTACAGGAGCTGCACTGGGAGCTGCTGGAGCCCCACATTTCTCAAAGGAGGCAGCTGAGACCACAACCATTTACCCCTTCCCTGCACACATCCATCCCAGCAACCTTTCTGGTTTGCCTGTGACTGCAACTCAGCCATGGAATGAAGCACTCACTTTCATCACTAAACCTGCCTTTAGCAAGGAATAGCTGCAGCACCTCCTAATGATGAACCTGCACTGAAACACAACGTGAGCATTCACATTCTCCTATATCAGGTTCTCACACCATTAATGCCACCAGTGCTGTGACCTTTTAGCAAGATATCAGGTACCAGCAGCAGGCTCAGAATTGCAAACTTTAATTAAAACCTGTATTTTACAATCAAACTCCATTTAGATGCCTGGATAAGTGAGCTTCACCCTGTAAAAATTCAGAGTGCTTTACTGAGGAAAAATCACTGCAAGCTTCCTATTAACTCCTGCTGCAGATGGGCTTCAAGGACAATTTTATTAAAAGTGAGTAGAGCCTTATATAATAAACCCTTTGCAGTTGTTATGACCACCTGTGCTACCTCCCACTCTGATCCACAACATGACATAGCACAGCTAATTTTCTCACTTCCAAGCAAGGAAATTGAGCTGCTACAATTTTAGACCATGGGGCTCACAGGTACATATTTTAGACTTCATTATTTTCTGTATGGCAAGGCTGGAGCTGGTAGAGTTTGCATCCAAACATCTTCAGCAGCTCTTTCTCTATGCAGAACTGTGTAAAATTTCAAACATTATTAAAGTTTCTGAATGGACATGAAAGCAAGAAACTAAAGGAAACTAAAACTGGGTTCCTAGTTGAAGAGCAGAGCACAGACTGTACAGAAAAGGTCTCAAAGGAGACAATCTTAATGGATTACTGTTAATAAACATTACAGTTTATTAAACAGTTTATAAAACAAACAACAGGATGGCACTCATCTGAACCTGAACACAACCAGTAGAATTATGACTCTTGAGGATTCCTCACCACAGATAAATTGCTTCCTGCTCTCTCCCCAGCCCTAGGTCTAAGTTTTATGAAGACACTAATTACTCCCCACTGTCATTTTTAACCACCAATGACTCAGTGAAAAAGAAAATGAAACAACAAAGGAAGAAAACAACAGGAAATAACATGCAAAACACAACCAAGCATCCATCAGCTTGAGCAGGTCCCCATAGATCAGCCCTTCTGGGCTGTGTCCATCTCTTTTTAATCTTGTGGGGAAAACCCTCACAAACCAAACCAACAACAGAAAACCCCATCCACAAACAAAGCCAAAAGACCCACAAACAATCAAACCACAAAAGCAGCAACAACAAACCCCAAAGAAACAACCAAATAAAAATAAACCCCAAACCACCACAACCACAGAATCATAGAATTGCTAGGGTTGGGAGGGACCTCAAGGATCATCTGGTTCCAACCCCCCTGCCATGGGCAGGGACACATACACTAGATCAGGCTGGCCAAAGCCACATCCAGCCTGGCCTTAAAAACCTCTAGGGATGAGGCTTTCACCACCCTCATGGGGAAGAACTTCTTCCTAACATCCAATCTGAACTTACCCATTCCTAGTTTTGTTCCATTCCCCCAAGTCCTATCACGCCCTGACACCCTAAAAGGTCCCTTCCCAGCTTTCTTGTAGGCTCCCTTAAGATACTGGAAGGCCACAAAAAGGTGCCCTCAGAGCCCTCTCTTCTCCTTCTCAGCAAGCTGATCCATTGCCCCATGGAAAAAGCAGGACAATTTGGCTGGGGGAGAAACTTGGCAAGCTGAAAAATGAAACACAGGGGAGGAGATTATAATTGATGCATACAAGTAGTTATATGCTGTCTCCTCTCCATGTTGAGAACATAGCAAGCTATCTAATGGGAGCCTGGTTTTGGCAAGCCACAGTGTGCACAGTTAGATTTTGTAGGTTTGGGTCACAGGAGACTCCTAATAGAAATGCAGGGATGAAGAGCACCAACTATTTCCAGTATAACACTCTAGAGCAATGCAAAGAGGTCACAACTTGTGAGAACCCACATGGCATTGCATTAGGCACAGGTGAAGTGTCTGGCCACCTTCCTGACCAAACACACACAACCAGCATAGTCACATCTTATTTCTATACCCAACAACTCTCCTCCTCACTGCTCTCTGACAATTAGGATGAATTGTTGCTGCCTTCAACAGAACTTTTGATTTTGATCTAAAATCCTACCTTGGGTAGTGTCAGTGGATTTGTGTCCAAAAAGGTGCAGTAACACTCTGGCAGGAGAGGGGATGGATGCGTGCCTGGTACTTGTTCAGACCCTTTGCAACACCTCAAAGTGTAAGCTTGAGTACCTGAATGTTTTCAGTTCAATCACTTCGATTTTAAAAAGCTCTTTCAATTTAATTCTCAAGATGCAAACCCTAATGTTAAATTAGCGACAATGCCTACTAGTTTAGCCAAATAAAGTGGATACCTATCCAGTAGATTATGCAGCAAATTACCAGCTTTGTGAGGTGGGTCTTGAAGATGAAAGCCTGGAAGCTCTAAAGTTTCATAGCTGACATTCAGAAGAATTAATTGGTTGAGTGAAGACAACAGAGGCACCCGGCAGGGAAGTGAAAAGACTAGTCATGAGCGTTGACATCATTTGTGTCACTGAGCTTCATGACTGTGCCTGGATGCTCTTGTAGAATGTGGGTACAATATAAGAAGAATTTAAGTAAAACAAAGACTAGGGGGGAAAAACCCAGTTTCTTTTAGCAACATGCAGTTAGCTATCTGGCATTTCAATTGTAACCTGATATTTTGGAGATATGATGCCAGTGACTGCTTTTGAGTGAAGTTAGAAAGTGCAGCTGCTAATGAGGTTTAAGGAGACATCATTCAATGAATATGGTGCACACAGAAGGGCAAAGATACAGCTTCAAACACTGAAATGGAAGTATCTCTGCTCTGAAACTGTTTACTGAAGTCCCAACCTTTATTAAGACAGAATTCAACTATAAATTATTTGGAAAGGCCAGAATCTCCACATTAATTTACTGAGACTTTCATCCTTCTGCACAGCAGGGTTTTTTTAATACTGCTTGAAAGATATCAAGTATCTTCTTTTCAACCTATTCACCAGCTCTAAATGGGATTTGACATTAAGAGGTCAGCTTTGCTTTGCCTCATAGATGACTAACAAATTTGCAGAGACATAAGTTCACTGTTTTCATATGGATCACTGCTCAACAGACTGCCAGCTTTTGGTGGCAAACATTTAACTTTCAGCCATTAAGTAGAAGAGGAAATTCAGGTTGCAACAAATTACCCGGCATCTAAACAACGTTAAAGTTACCCATTAGGAGTGTCTTTAGACAGTGGAATAGCACATTGGTTCCAAATTGCAAAGTTCAGTCGGTGGAGTGATAGAGTTCAGATCTGAAACATTTTACCAAGCTATTGAAAGCTTGCACAGTGAAATGTATTTATAGTGAACAAGAGTGCAATGGAAATCCATTTCTACAGTCAGGAGAAGATTGCAGTCTCCCGTGACCTCTCCTCCCTGCCTTCCCCTGCCAAGGCAAACCACCATTCTGAAATGCTGTGCTGGGTTACACCCATCCTGGGGCAAGGGCTGAGAGAGCCCTGCTCGCCCCAGGGGACAAAAGAAACCTGATCCAGGTGAACAGAGAGGGGCTTAGTTCCCCCCTCCCAGGAGGAGGGGTCCCCTGGGTCAGATGTGGTCTACTCCACTCCCCCTCCCTGTACAGCAAGACTGTAAAGAGGAAGATGCTGAGGCCATTTGCTCTCTTTGCCCCTGCCTCACCTGCTCAAAAGGACCCACAGCCGCTGCTGGCCTCTTGGTCTGCCACGTGGTCAGGCCTGATCTCCCTGCTGCACCCATGCTTCCCTGAAGGGCTGAAATCCACACACATCAAGGGAGATACAAGGCCATTCACATTTGGTTTTGTGTATTTTCCTATTCATCCTTATTCCTCACCCCTGAAAACCCTTCCTGTTACTGCTAGACATATATTTTGTTTAAAACATTGATTTCTCCTACTCCCAAATCTACTCCAAATTATGTTTTGGTAGATTTACCTCCTTCCTTTTTTTCCTTCCCCCTTTTCTTTCCCTTTCCCCTTTTCTTTCCCCTTCTTCCTGAACAAAATGTATTTCCACTATAATGATATTCTACTGTGTTATTCCTACCTGCTATTAATGAGTATTTTCTCCTTTTTAATCATGTTACCTGTATGGCTGTTGACATCACCTCCCCTGTTAGGAGTGTTTTCCATCTCAAATAAAACTGGAAACCTACATAGGGAGAGGAACACGAAGGAGGATCATACAAAGAAAGAGTACAGCCAGCGGTGCTGTTTGGGACAGCAGTATAAAGATGAGATCACTTAACACATTAGGCTTTAGAAAAATGCTGCATTGAAAACATTGTTTGAATACTTGGCAAATATTTCCTGGTTGCTTTTTACTACGTGATGAGCGAGGGGTCACAAAATATCCATATGTTTAGTAAAAGAAAAAGGGTTTGGTTTTGGTTTTGCCAGAACTGATGAGGCAATCTCAAATCCACAAGGGAGAACTGACCTCCAACTAAGACAGAGTTAGGAGGAGAATATATATCCCAAAGATCACACAACTTCATTTCTGTGCATGCAGTCATTATTATTTCACTTTAATTTTGAAATTTAAAGAATATTAAGAGAGCTTTATTCAAATTATGCAGTGCAATTAGGCCCAAACCCATCTGCCCTGCATAAAGCATTTCAGATACTCCAAAATATTGACAGCAAAGCCTGAGAGCACAAAACTGTACTGTGGACCCAAATCAATGATTGCTGCTTTCCTTTACAATATACGAAGTATTTCCCCTCCCCCCTCCTTTTTTTCCCCACGCTGTTGAGGCCCCAAGGCATAAAGTCTTTATATATGTTTATGTTATTATAAGTAGAAAAAACCCATCATGCTACCTAAATTGACAGCTGCTCATTTCTTTTTAGATATGCTTCTACATCAATATCCCTCTGCTTATTCATCACGTGACAATGAATGCCAAGGTCAGGTTAGCACTATGATCCAAGAAACAAAGCAAAACAAGCCCCAAACCTGCATGCATTAGGATATCTTCTATTTTTACTTTACTGTATGCAGTACTGGAGAATCTCAGAGTCACACAGGTTGGAAAAGACCTCGGAGATCATCAAGTCCAACCTATTACCCAACACCTCCTGACAACTAAACCATGGCACCAAGTGCCACATCCAATCGTTTTTTGAACACCTCCAGGGCTGGGGACTCCACCACCTCCCTGGGCAGCACATCCCAATGGCCAATTACTCTTGCTGGGAAGAGCTTTCTCCTCACCTCATATTAATTTATTTCCCAACAAATGTGGGCTTTTACTACTCCCACGTTTTAGCAGGTAGCATGAAAACCACAGAGTGTTTGATGTGAACAGTCATCATTCATTCACAACATTACATACTTTTTCATGTGTGTTACCAGCTCTCTTTTGCTTTCCATCCTGTCTAAGTCATGTTACTGAATGAGCTGTTCAGGACAGCACTGAGGTCTTTCTATTTTCAGCACCTACAGGGGCACAAGAATGCTTTAAAAAGTTCCTGACAATATTAGGATATTTAGCAGAGAACAGAGCAACTTGGCAGGATCTGCAGGACTTCTTTCTCCATGGTTTCACACTTGTCAAGGTTAAGTTTTCAATTTCCCAATTTTCAGTATCTTCTTATTCTTGATGTCTTCAAATTACATTTCTGCCTTCACAATCACATCATGTTAGATAATTACACTGTTCTCTGAAGAAAATACTCCATCAAGGCATGGGAAAGTATCCTGTCTCACTGCTTTGAGGTCTTTCTCCATTTCTCCCTGCTCTGCAAAGAGAATTCCCATTTCTTCTTTCATAGAGGGTGGGAGTAATGAAGTCCTGCACTATGTTTTCCCAGGCGGTACCAGTGATGAGGAATGATGCTAACAGAGTGACATTCTTCCTGTAAACCTTAACAATGGCTGCATAAATTAGAGGCACCTGACAGTGTATTGTGCTGGGACTGTATAGCTGAGAGATGCATACTGGATCAGCTTTCATATGGAGTTGTAATTATAAACCCAGTCTACTGGAAAATGTTGCCCTAGAAGTAGAGAAATCACAAAAATAGAAGCAGTTCCTGTATGCATGCAAAAAAATGAGAGGAAAAAAAGCTATCAGTAGTCAACCAGCACTCAGGTTGGGTTAGAAAAATAGCATATTCTCAATATTTCCTTAAGGGACTCTTATTTTTAGCAAAGGCAAGGATGTCTCACCTCAACACCTGACTCATTTAAAAAGTGTCATCAACTAGGTTCAGAAGGAATAAGTGCTAAACTCACCTCTAGTGACATTGGTATTTCCTTCTTAAGCAGAAAGCTTGTTTCAGATAAGGAATCTGGGTTGCTTGGTTGGTTTCCTTTTTACAAACTTTACTTTCCCAGTAGAATTATTTCAATAAAACTCATTGCAAGTAAAAATGTCCACAACCTGCATACATTTCAGCAAAACATCAAGTGACTTCGCTGGCAAAAGCTAAGGCATAAGCAACTTCATAACAATGGTAAACCCCCAGTCTCTCCATTTCCCCACGAAGAATGCTCCCATGCCAGTTTCTTTGTGAGATTTCTTGTTTGAATCAGTTCAGCAAGCTCTGCACAGTGCAGAACTTCACACAGGACATGAGGATGTGTGGCAGCTGCTACAGCTGTCCAGTGGGAAATGCAGATTTTAAGAAACTTTCTCTGTAGCACATGCTTTTCACACAGCTGTAGGATCAACTGAGTAGTAGTACGGCCTGAAGAATGCAATTCACTGCACAGGGCTGTAGAGGTCAAAATTGAGAATGTTACTAACTGCACTACCAAAGAACCCAGTTGTATGAACTGGGTTTATAGCCAATATCTAGTCATCATGTGTCATCTTGATCGGACAGACGACGCTCCAGACGAGCCTGCCATGCTGCTACCGCTGTTTATAACTCTTGGTTTCTTCACAGATGCATCTTAACATGGGGCATTAAAGCTTTTTCACCTGGCTTTAGAGAAACTCATCTACTACTCAGTGGTGCTGTATCATCTGAGTTAAGGCCATATGGTGTTTCCTTAAGGGCTAATAAGTTGCCTTGTCAGGAAGATAATCGTATGTAGAGTGGTGATACACATTCATCATATGAAGTCTCTTAAAATGTACTTGGATATCAATTTAAACCCACTGGGGTAAAACATCTGTGAGAAATTACAATTGCAATTGACTGACTAGCACAGCACACAGTTGTGATGAAACCCTAATGCTGCTTTCTAGTAGAGTCCTGTTTCTTCAGAGGCAGCAGAATGGTGAAAGGAATGTCACAAAGCTGTCAATGTTATAAAAAAAATCAATCCAGAAACATTTTTAATTCTTGCAGCAGGAATGCGATGAAGTTAAACTTAGGCAATGCCAGGGTATGGTGAGAGCATGTAGAAAAGGAGCACTTGGCATGGGTATCTAACATTTCAAGAGCATGTGTTTGTGTCTATGTGTAGAGATAGCACATAATGTTATTTCTACTCGACATGAATCCAGTTGAACATGTCAGGAAAAAACAGGTATGTAGGTTGCATCTCCCTCTTTAAGCCAAGTGCCTATTCTTCACTGCAAAGTAAGCTGCAGTTTAACATCCATTTCACAGAATAATGCATCTCCAAGTTTGAATTTTTACCACCTTGTGAACAAGTGTTTGAATAAATAACTCCTTAAACTGATTAAGTCTCTTGTCTACAGAACCATGAATGCATGTTCTTCATGCCAACTCCTGTCTCTGTATGAACATATTTCCCAACCTTGAAATGTAATAGGGTAAAACCTTTTTTTTAAAGAAACATGTAGGTGAAATTTCCTGCTTCAACCTTGTGATGGGTTATGCCCACCCTGGAAGCAGGGGGGGAGGGTTTGTGAGAGCATTGCCCTCCCTGCAGGGGGTTTTTCCCCCTGGGAAACTGAGCTAGTCTGTTCCACTCCCCGTCCCTGTGCAGCAAGTCTATAAAAAGGAGGACACGGCAGCCATCAGCTCTCTGGGCCCCTGCCTTTGCCTGGAGGAGGAGTGCTGCTGGCTCCCTGCTTCTCTGCCACATGGTCAGGCCTGATTCTCCTCCCTGCTACATCCACGCCTCGTCAAAGAGACTGGTTTTGTTTTCTTATTGTTAACCCCATCCATTCTTGTTCCTTACCCTTGTGAATCCTGCCTGTTACTGTTATATATATATATATATAGTTTAAAGAAAATCCTTTACCTCTCTATTTCCAAGCCAACTCCAAATTATTTCTTGGATTTGCTCCTTTCCTTTCTTGTCCTCTCTATTGGGAAAGAGGAGGGGGCAGTGGGGGAGGAATTCTCAGCCTTGCCCCCATCTGAGCCCTTAAATCCCAGTTAAGGCTCAAACCACCACAAACCATTAACAAAACAGATACTTTTTCATAAAGTCTCCCACATTTGTAAGAGAACTAGCCCAGGTACATCTTTCTGTGGCTGCTGAAGGAGATGCCTAAGGAATGTGAAATTACATGTCTATAGTAGCCTCTCAGGTTGTCCAATCTTGGGCTCCGCAAGCCCAAAGGCTCCAAACATCAGTGTTTTAAGGGAAAAGCAATAAAGGTTCCCTAACATTGACAAGTTGCAGTTTGACTCAGAAGCAGGTCATGGAACTCATTAACATGTACAATTATAAAGGTAATGGATTAGGAGTCCTATGGTAATATAAAAGATTGAAGTATTTAAGTTCATTTTCCTGTATTACAGGGTTGATGGTTATTTGCATAAGGTCTGCATGCCTGTCATAAATGCTCTTCCTCAGCAAAGAACCCAAAGGGAGATACAAAGAGCCTCAGAATTTGTTTCAGCTCTCTAAGTTTAAAGCAGGAATGACCACCCCATGGCTTGCGTACCACAAGGGATGCCATACACTGTCAGCTGTGACACAACTTAAAGAGAAGGACTTGTAAACCAGTGTGACTCTCAGAAAACAAATCTGTAAAGGAACACAAAAGGCCTTGGGATGAGATAAGGACTTCAATGGAAATTATAAGATGTACAATTGCCTTAACTATTTTGGGGAAAAGCACAGAAACTGCAGCAGTATCAGAGGAATCCAGGCATAAAATGACCCCTTCCACCCCCCAAATCTGCAGCTAGCCCAGTGGAAAAAAACAGCACCCCCAAAACTGAAACCAGAAGCTGCAACTGGAAACAGGAAGCCTCTCAAGTTACAGCCTGAACTTCAAGCCCCATGCTACTTTGCTCCAGGCAAGCCAGCACTTTCATTTTAAAACTGGCATGATGTCAGCATGGTATTGAGTATTCCTCAGCAGATCTCATTGGCTAAACCCATGAGAACTGTAATGCTGAAAAGTATTTGAGGTGTTCAATGATAGATCAACCCAAAATACTTCTTAAACAGATGAATGTAATTAATTTTGACTTGCAAGTCATTGGAGTTGTGATTCTACTTCACTAGGCTGATGGTTTTGCTCAGTATGGGCACAGAAGCTTTGCTGTAATTGAAAAAAGTTCCTTTGGTCACTTTCTTCTAGCAGCACTGCCAAAGTGTTGAACAAATGTCCTAAATGTGTGACAGCTGTTGGAACTAAGAGTTTTAATTAGTGTATGCTCAAATGAATCATATAGTTTGACTCGTAAGAGCAGTTGTGTTGTCTTGCTGGAGCATGCAAGAGGAAAGGTTTGTCTTGCTAAGGCAAGTTTTTTGGATACTGTGATGCCATTGCCCTGAAAGTCTGACATCAGTGGTTCATGTTGAAAATTCTGCTCTCTGCTGAATCAGCTAAGTGTGTGCTTATTAAATCACCACAGCACTCATAACTTGTTCAATGAAGGCATGAGACAATATCTTACTGAAGTGCTGACTAAGAGGTGAAGTCTTCCAGAGGTTTGGAAATGAGGAGGCTAAAGTGTTTGTAAGAGACAAGTGAAGATTTATTCATTAGGACTGCAACCGATTCAAAGAGATGAACTTGTGATCTAGCTTTCCTCACAAACTCACATTTCATCTCAACAGCTTTTCTGCAGTCAGATGTCACCACAAACTCTTGTGAAAATCCTATATTCCATTGCTTTGTCTCTACTGCAAAGTTCACAGGTGAAGAAGCCCTGAATAGTTTTTCCTTTCCATGTTGTTATTTGTCTTTGGAAAAAAAACATTCACACCACTGTTTCTTTTGGAACACGTTGCTTACATGTCTTGGGGTTTTTTTGACATGGTTAAAGACAACAAAACCTCTCAAATGAGTGCAACTTTCCTTCTCTAAGATGAGAGATGCCCAGACATTGTAAAATAAACAAGGAAGATAGGGAAAGCATTTTGGAAGGAATTCTAGACTTGTGTCATGGGCTACCTCTCACCACTACACACAAGTGAATCTGACTGATACTGACTTCAACTCTCAAAGATCTAAGCCACTATCCATGCTCTAAATGACTTTGAACAACTCCTACAGAATTCCTCTTCATTAGTATTTAATTTCAGGCCACCATTTAAATTTTGGTTATTCCTGTTCACCAGATCTTGGACTGGGTCACAAAGAAGCCTCAGGGTTTACAAACTGGTTCCTTTTGGATCGAGCCAAACCAAAGGATACACTTTGGGAGATCTCTCACACTTCAGCCGCAGCTGGCTGTTCAGTCTGTGGGATCAGTCTAGAGCCAGCTCAAAAGAAAACAGAGGAATGCCAACAGCAAGTCTGATGGATCCTCAGGACCACCTGCTTTCCCACACCGAGCCTCTCCTCTGTACAGCATATCCTGCTGAGATATAAACAGCTTTGGGAAGACCTGTGATTTTCTGCTCTGCCTAAATATATGTGGAGAGAAATACAACCAGCTCACATTGGTGCCTTGAACACAACCCAGACTGTAACTACAAAAGAGTTAGTACTAGCTAGAATGGCTTGATGTGAGAAACACCAAAACCAAACAACACAACCACCCCACCCTCCCAAAAAAAACCCAAAACAAACCCCAACACCTGAACCAACAAAAAACTATAGCTTTAATTCAGAAATAATTGATGGATAAAATAAAGAGGGCAAAGTAGAAATCAGTGGAGTTAAAGCTGACTATGCCATCTGTGAACCTGGCTCACAGACTCACTCTATGTGGGAAGTAAAATTGCAATACACTAATTACCTGCTTCTTAGGATCCCCATAAATACACTGAATATGGCAACAATATGCTTAGGCACTTGTTTACTCCACAGATACTATCATGATAAACTATTTTTGTCAGCTCTGACCCGTTATGTGAGTGAAATAGCAGGCAACCCTGACAGCCATGTGACATTAAAAATCCAGCCAAGGGATGTGTATTTTCCTCCCAGAAAGAGTAATTTGCCATTGGGATGTGCTGCCCGGGGAGGTGGTGGAGTCACCATCACTGGAGGTGTTCAAGAGGGGGTTGGCCGTGGCACTTGAAGCCATGGTTTAGTTAGTCATGAGGTGCTGGGTGGTAGGTTGGACTTGATGATCTCTGAGGTCTTTTCCAACTGTATTGATTCTATGATTTTAACAATGCAAAACATTTCTGAATGTGACCTATTTCAGATTCTTACTGCTTCCCATAACCTTTTCAGGTGGCCATGTACTCATGGAAGTTTGGGGTCCCAAATTGTTTTTCTGTGCATCTTTTAATTTGCAAACTCTGTAATTTTAAGTGGCATTTTGATCATATTATACACAGAAAAAAGCATGAGTGAGCTATTTGCAAATCAAAATCATTTAAAAGAATCCAAGCTGGGTAGCTGTGGAGGCACAGAATTTCCTGTCTTTGGTTTTAGTGCTGGTGTAGACAAAAGCAGACTGCAGCTCCCACCACACTCTTTGCAATGCCACTGAGAAGTAATTAGCATTGTTTTAGGATTCATTGAATTTTGGACTCCTAAGGTTACATGAGTTGATTGCATTGAAAATTGGAGATCTTTATGACTAGCCCTGTCCAACTGAAGGGTCTCCTCATCTTGTGCATCTAGCTAGCTCTTGCCTGCCTTCCGTAGGTACTTCAAGACAAAATGCTCACTGCCTTTTTCATTGTTGGATTCTAAACCTTTACTGCATCTCTGATGTTTCAAATGCATAGTTTCCATTCCTGGGGCCAGACCATTTTCTGCCAGGATGAAGGGCCAGGGTAAACACATTTCCTATTTCAAAGCTGTTTGCTTTGATGGTTCTAGGCAGAGAGCATCTGAAGCCGGTACACACTCGTGTTTAAGAAAAGGCTGATTCAGATCAGAATTATTCCCACAGCTCTCAGCTTGCCTGACTTCACCACAGACCTCTCTCCACTTAACTCTTGCTGTATCACTGTTTGAGTGTGAGGGGGAAACTGTTGTCTCAAGAGTCTTTTAAGGAAATTGAGAGGAAACGAGCTTTAAACTCCATAGATTGGTGATAACATGAAGAGTGCCTTAAATCTAAAGGCCATTTGAGAAAGATGGCAGTTGAATGTTACCCTGGCAAACTGAACCGCAGCCACAAAATGCCAAGGAACAGATGTTTTGGTTATAAACGTGCAGTGCCTTGTGTGGTGGGTTAGAGTCACAGAATCAGTCAGGGTTGGAAGGGACCACAGGGACCATCTAATTCCAACCCCCCTGCCCTGGGCAGGGACACCCCACACTAGATCAGGCTGGCCAGAGCCTCGTCCAGCCTGGGCTTAAACACCTCCAGGGATGGGCCCTCAACCACCTCCCTGGACAACCCATTCCAGGGCTTCACCACTCTCACCTCCAGCTTCATTCCATTCCCCCTAGTTGTATCACTACCTGAGATCTTAAGAAGTCCCTCCCCAGCCTTCTTGGAGCCCCCTTCAGATACTGGAAGGCCACAATGAGGTCACCTCAGAGCCTTCTCTTCTCCAGACTGAACAGCCCCAACTTTTTCAGTCTGTCCTCATAGGAGAGGTGCTCCAGCCCTCTGCTCATCCCCAAGACCCTTCTCTGGACACCTTCCAGCACCTCCATATCCCTCTTGTAATAGGGGCTCCAGAACTGGACACAGTACTCCAGGTGGGGTCTCAGCAGAGCTGAGTAGAAGGGGAGAATCACCTCCCTTAACCCTCCCTGGGGTTGAAGTTTTCCTCCCCAACACCCCCCCCCCCCCCCATTAACTTTGACAGACCAACTCAGTTAGAAGCAAATGAAGCTGTATTTACAAGCAAAACCTCCACTGTACAATGGAATGCAATGAATGTGTACAAGATATGCAGCATATACAATGATACAGGTATTTACAATTGATAAACAGCACAAGGATCCCCCTGGCCAAGGACCAGGGGAAGCTACTAGCTTCTCCCCTCCTGCCTCCCCTACCCCCCTGTACAAAAGGGACAAGAGAAAGGAGCAGAGAAGTTAGCCTTAGCCAAAACCAGGTGATAAGCAGGTTATCTTTCCCAGGCAAAGCAAAACAGCCAGAGATCAGAAGAGAGGAGGGAAGGATTGCTATGGTACTGCTCCTCTTATTCTAGAGAAAAGTTTTAGAGTAATCTTTCATTTTCCTTTTTACACCCAATTGTGATTTATTTATATTTTTCCACTTTTCTGCTTGAAATCTCTAACTAAACTTTAAAGGCACAGCCTAAAACCACCACACCTTGTCACAAGGTCTCTGATGCTATTGTTGCCATTATTACCTGTACAAGAGTGGTGCCTAGAAAACTCAGATGAGATCAAATCTCTATCACCGCTGGCATTTTACAAGGGCTCTTGTACTCACTCTCACAGAAATAACAATGAATAGAATTAACCAGGTTGGAAAAGACCTTTGAGGTCATCCAGTCCAACCAATGAAACAATGAATACAGGAAAAATGCAAGGAACTGGGAAACTAGTTACTCTGAGTCAAATAAGACACGTCTCTCCTGCCTTGCATTGGTCCAAGGATGGACTCAGGCCTGCTGTATCTCCTATACCACACACAACACAAAGATCACAGAGTCCTCATAGAATGACATGAATTGGAAAAGGTCTTACAGATCATCTTGTACCAACCCCTTTGCCATGGGCAGTGACACATCCCATTAGACCCGGTTGCTCAAAGCCTCAGCCATCCTGGTCTTGAACACTTCCAGGGATGAGGCCTCCACAACTTCTTCTGGCCCTTCAGGCCGCTATAAGGTGTTGCTGGATACTTCTCAGGCTGATCAGACCCAAGTCCCTCAGCCTGTCCCTGTAGGAGAGGTGATGTAGCACTACGATCACCTTTGTGGCACTCCTCCGTCAATCTTGTGTTGGGCACTCCAGAGCTGGATGCAGTACTCCAGGTGGGGTCTTGCCAGAGCAGCAGGGCAGAGTCACACCCTGCTGGCCACACATCTTTTGATGCAGCCCAGGATACAGCTGGCTTTTTGGGCTACCAGCATGCATTGCTGGCTCACGTCAAGCGCCTCATGAACCAACACCCCTGAGTCCTCCTCTGCAGAGCTCCTCTCAATCCACTCATTACCCCAGTCTGTATTTGTGGTGGGATTGCCCTGACTCAGATCAGAGTCTTGCTGCTAATTCATGTATTCATCTCCTACAACATGACTGAACATCATAGCTGTGTAAAGCAATTCGGTAGGAGATTATTGGGTCCCCCAGTTGGTGGCAATGTTGCAGAGTTCACATAAGCCTTACATTGGGTTTTACTAGTACAGCCCTGTGGGCTGAATTCAGGGGAGCATGCTGGAGGGCATCTTCCTACTTAACTGAACATCAGGAGACTCTTATTTGTGTGCTCTGAGGTTGCTCCATGGTACAAACCAACGCTCATCACAAGTAAGTGAGGATGGCTGGGGTATTTCATTCAAAGCACACTGCTGCCCCAGTCTCCAGTGCTAATGTGCACATACACATAAGTGTTCTGCTACCCTAGGAAGAGCCTTGCATGCTCTGTCAGTCAGCCCCATGGTGTTATGGAATGGGGAGAGGAAGATTCAGCCCAACACATCCTATCTGCACTTCAAGAGATGTCATGCTTTGGGTAACTGGACAAGGCTTCCCTCTCATCAAGTTCTCTGGTCTGCAACTTGGATTTGAGTGTCTTCTGGGTCAATCATCTGTTTCTGGGAGCATAAGCAGAATGAATAAACTCAGATGCCCTCTCAGACCAGTGGCTTACTATCCAGAACTCATTTTTTCCTCAGCTAATACATACTCCACAGAAATGAATGCCATAGTTCAATAACTTTACTATTATGAAGGAATAACTTCTCTCCCCTTCCAGTATTTGTGTGTTGTCATAAGTTCATACAGGCAGTTGTTTTAGAGCTAGCAATATGAAATTTTCAGTGGGACCACTCTCTTTATAAGAGTTATACAACAGAAGGAAATTTCATTCTCCAGGTAATTCACGTGTGACTTACAATTTTTGTTTTCCCTTGGTAATTCTTCTCTCATCAGGAAACTATGTTTCAGGGGTATGTAAGCTATCATGCTTTAAATAACAGATTTAGTGTGTGATAGCCAATATCACATTCATTGTTTTACATAAGGCTGGGGAATCTGGAGCTAGGAAAATAAAACAGCACAAACAGTGCCATATACATCTAATCCATAAAAAGAAAGTTTATTAACCACATAAATATCTAAATCTAAGTCCTCTATTAAAAATCTGGGAAATACTGGTTTCTTGAGATCTAAGTGGAATTGTATTGCTCCTAAATATATCAATAGCCAACCATTTAAAATGGATTTAATGTGTATACACACGTGCTTGTATAGCTAAAGTTACTTAATATGCATATACTTAATATTCCATAGATGCAAAACATGCAAAGCTGAGGCCAAAACGACAAACCATTGCTTACATGTTTTGTTTCAGAGCACATTGTTCTAGGCTGTATTCTCTCTTGCTGATTTCAGAAACACATCATCTTTAATTCATATGGACCAAAGCAGCAGGAGATAAATATATTTTACTTCTACTGAAAACTTTCTGACTCGTGCCATTTCTGCCCTAACCTTGACAACACTTAAGAACCATTTCTAAAGATACTTAAAATACTTCATGGGTGCAGAAATATGGCATCTCCTCAGAGATACAAGAAGGCAATCAGGGAAAACAAAGTGAGAATTAGGCTGTTTACCCCACTTTAAGCCAGGCAAGTTCAGCAGGCAGCCAGAAACAGCAACGTGGCCCATACTGGTGTTCAGCAGCACTACAGTGGAATCTGGTTTCTAGAACATAGCAACAGGGAGAGTAATGAAAAGCAAAACACTCTCAGTGAAGTACTTGCCTATAAAGACATTATAACAGTGCATAAAATTGCAAAAATGCAAATTTGCTCTTGAAAAATATGAACGGAACTCTTTGTAATTGGCGATAGCAAACAGGTATTTAAACAAGGGCTAATGGGGTTTTAAAACATGGAGCAATCTAAAATGACTAATAAGGATACCTGGCCTCCTTTGCATCTGGCTGCAGCACAGCTCTCTTTAGATGGAAAAGGCTGAATTTGGTATATGGAAATCAGAGGCATCTATAGAAGCACACATACCTGCATAATGCAGGTGACTGCATTCAGTACTTGCCTCAAGATATTCAGCTTTTCTGAGTGTATCCAGTTCTGCCAATGCATCTTTGCTGCCACTGAGGAGTCCACCTGTGATCAACTCACACAGCAAAATGTAAGGATCCTGTGCCTGGGAATTCTAACACTCTGATGTCTGAAGTCGATTATCTGGTTTAGATAACAAGTTAGTTGACTCATCCCCGTTACTGGAACACCTCTGCCCCTCATTGTCTTCTAGTGAGGGCATCCATCAAGAACCATAATTTTTGCTTCTAGTTTGTAGCCTATGAACCTCAGAGCAGAGTTGCTCAGGAAACTTTGTAAGCTGCCCCAGAAGTCCTCTCCTACCAAAAAGAGAAGGGGTGGAAAAGACCTTTCCTTCTTAAAGGGGAAAGGCAACTTCCAAAAGTATGTAATGAGTACTGAAGTTGTGGATGAAGGTGGAAGAGTGAGCTCCCTTCCTTTTGGATGAAAGGCATGAGTGTCTCAGCCACCCCCAAAACTCTAGCTTCTAAGCCCATGCTGCAGTTCCAAACCTTTAGATTCTTTTCCACCTACTGCCATCCCTTGCTCACGGGGGTGAAAGCATGCAGCCTGTTGGAAGAGACCGGTGGCTAAGTATGTTTTTTCCACCAACTTCAGCTTGCTGAAGGAGTCACCTAAGTAATGAAAGAGACAGAATTACTCTTCTCCAATATGTGCAAATATGTTAAGACAAGCTGTAAAGATATACTCCTCTTTGATCTCCATTCAGGACTAAGATTCTTGACCACCTTGGGGTTTAGGTGTCTAGGTTTGGTGTTTGTCATAAGGTAGAGGCTGTGGCAATGGCTACTCTGTGTATAATGGTTGCATGTTTAGCTGCCAAAGTCCATTACACAAGCTTGCAGATGCTTCTGCCCTCTTAAGTCCTTGCAACATGCAAAGTCAGGCTTCTGGCATGCCCAGAATAGCTTGCACTTTG
The DNA here is from genome assembly GCF_014839835.1 of Dryobates pubescens. NCBI lineage: Eukaryota > Metazoa > Chordata > Aves > Piciformes > Picidae > Dryobates > Dryobates pubescens. Next base: position 33,515,163 of record NC_071623.1, on the reverse strand, counting down.
AGCTGAACTACCCAAATTTTCCTTAGACTAATTTGTTTTCCCTCTGGCAGAATCTGAGAATCTTGGCCATCTGAACAGGAAGGCTGGATGCCCCAAAGTGCCAGGCAAATGCCACTGTAGATTGAGGGTCAACTTAGAGCAACTGTGCTCCAAGTTCAGTGTGTCTTGGATGCACTGGCTGGCAACCAGTTCAAATCTGGCCCACTTTAGGATTGATGGGCTCAGCAGGGGCAGTCTGCAATCATTTGAAAATGTATAGCTGGGAAGAGGGAGAATGTCCTTGAAGATTATTTGAACTCATATTGCCTGTCTCCTGAGGAAGGTATTCCAGCAGTGAGTGACAGGTATTTGGGAGTGATCAGAGGCTCTTACTTTCACTAGAAATGGTTTAGTTTGTACTGAATAATTAACTAGTAAATGGATCAGAAAAAGGGAGGAAGGAAGACAGTTACTTTCATCTTGGTAGTAAGAGAAAAATTGAAAGTGAAGAGTATGTCTGCCGTGACCAGCCCTCTTTTACCTAAGAAACTGACACAGATTTGCCTTGGCCACAATGGTTTTGTCCATGCAGATGGGACTGCAGAGGAAGCCTCTCTGTGGGTTGCAATACAATTGGTTAGAGCTAAATCCTTATCAGAATTAGATCCTGTGAGGTATACTAACAAATACCTCTTGTTTGAGGACTTTTAATGATAAGCTAAGGAATGGGTTCTTTCAGGAATTTGAATATGGAATGCATATGTCATGGTGATCCCAGCCACTACTTGAAAGTAGAGAAGATTTCTAGAGCAAGGACAGAACTGAACTGGAGTGGCTAGAATGTCAAACTGACCTTTACACAGCAGAACTGAATCAGGGATCACCTTTAGGGTTTTTAGGCAAAGAAATAAAACCCCATCGATAAACATGAACAATGCAGTTTATGTAAAACCACACCCCCAAAACATCAAATCCAAAACCAAACCCAAGACCAATACAGAATCTATGTCAAGTGGCAGCTGACCAAGTGGCTGCTGGCTTATTTTATTACATATTAATGGAATGGGATAACTGTCTGCATTCCCTGCAGATATACTTTGAGCATTCAAAGACAGAAGAAATAAAATTCAAGTTAGATGCTTCTTATGACCTTAGTCTCTGATCCACCGAAACAGCTGCTCCAATCCATGTTTAATAGAAGCATATATTATATTGAATGAAAATATTTTCCTGGACTGAGCCATTGGCTTTCTTGGGACATTTGGAGGCTGGACAAAAATTCCAACTCTATTTGATTGCATACTACTTTTAGATCTTTCAGTTGAATTCAGTGTCAGACAAATTATTGTTTAAGGGATACCAATGGGGAAAAGAAAGGAAAGTCAGAGAAACAAGCTAGGCCAGTTGCAGTTGTTTTCTGCAATCATATAGAAGTTGAGAGGCATATAACTGCTCACAACACTAACAAAAACAGAGGCTCATCAAGCACTAAATCCAAGGGTAGGGAAATTAGAACTGGGGTCTGGAGAAAAGGAAGCAAAGAGGAAAAGAAACTGAGGGTCATTGGTGAAATAACTGGTAAGTGAGAGGAGAAGGAAGCCCAGCTTGGGAATTTCACCTTCATGTTTTGTTGCTTTCCCTTCTTTTCTGCTGCTCTTCACTCATGATCTCAATCCAACCCTATGCCAAACACACACTGGCTGCTTTTGTTTCCTGTGGGCCAGGGAAGCAATAGAAAGCAGAGGCTTCAGGGTAATAAAGCAATATATGCCTTCATACCTTGTGCACGTTACTACAAGCAGAGAGTGAGACCCTAGGAGTACTGACCTACACGTACCCCAACACAGGGAGAGAATCCTTTCCATGCTACAGCCTGCCTCCCTAAAGTGGTGCCTATGTTTCCTATGCAGTATGCTGGCTCTGCTCCCAGGCATAAGCTCCAGCTTCTACAAATAGATCCACTGCAATCAGTGTGACTACTCATGTGAGTAATGGCTCACAGCTGGATGCAGTCATGAGCTCCCTACATTTTTAGGTTTGGAATTTTAGGATTTGTTTCCTTTGAGAAATAGTGTAAGAAAATTGCTCACCTGCAGGTCCCCTGCATTTAGGATCACAATGATCAGAGTAAGACAAATTAAAAGGTATCTTTAAAAACAAAGTTATCCCAGAGTTGCTGTAACTTGTAGGTTTGGGTGCTGTTCCATCTAGCTCTTTTGCTAGTATGTACTTCGAGAGCACTGAATGGCTCTGCTGAGCTTTTGAAGCACCCTCAAGTCTACTAAATCTAACTCAGGTGTTCAAAGTTTATCAGTTCATATGACATCTGTGAGATCACACCTGATATCCCACTGCAGGCAGCATATGAATTGGTGTGTGTAGCACCCGTTCCCAATCACAGTGCCCTTGTCAAAAGCGACTGGAAGGAATTGCTGTCATTTTCTTGGAGATTTTTATTTTAGTAAATATAAATAAAAGCAAAAAAAAAAAGAAAGAGGAAGAAAAAGAGATCTCAGTAGAAGACTTTTTAGGGTGGGGAATGATTTTTGTTTGCTTACAGCTATATTAAGAGACCCTTTTAAAACATATCCAGTGTCCAGCCCTTACTTCTGCAAGAGTGATGTCTGATTTCGAGACTTCAAACAGCATGCCCCCGGCTGCTACTTCAGTGCTGCCTTTAGACATTTCAGGTTCTCTTGATAGCTTGACTGTAAACAGCCTGTACTATCCTTGTACTTATGCCACAAAACCTCCTTCCTCAGAAGGACATTGCAAAGAAAATCCTCACTAATCCTTAAAAAAGCAAACATCTTAATCAATTTGAATTAAAATCTAACTGAAAATGTACCAAAAAAGTATCTTTCTATACAGAGTTTCTTCTTAATTTCTTTATACAGACACACTGCTTCATGATTTACTCCTATGTAATCATCTGTCCTCCTTACCTCTGTCTGAGTTGTATAGCTGATCATTGCCTATTATTCCTACTGCTAAGCTTGTTCTTTCCTTTACAATGACTAAAATTCATCATCCCACTTTCTGTGCTCCTCTCCCTGCCTCCAGAACAATTTCATTTTCCTTTCTTGCTGTAGCTGGGGCAAGGTCACACTGATTTTTTCCATGATCTCCCTCTGACCCCTTTCAGTTCATGCACTCTACCCTCTCATACGTATAAAACTCTTCCTCTGACCAGAACTGACCTCCTCTGTCCTTATCTTTCCACACTTGAAGTTCAGTGAAGAGCAAATACCTCCCCAAAGAGATGAGTTAAGACAGACAAAAGTTGCAGAGGACAGTCCCATACTAATTTTCAACACGATTAAGAAATTTTTGCCAGTGTCTCCTGTGTTAGTGACTCCTTAATTCTGCCCAAAATTCTGTTTGTGCCATTAGACTTCCGTTTGTGTCCTTTTGAGCACTGATACCCCCACGGACAACTTTGTAGTGAAATGCTGTTTGCATCAATAAAGCTATATACCCTGCAAAACAAGGACACTTTTTCCCCCCAGTTCAGTATTCAGTATCACTAAGGTTGGAAGAGACCTCAAAGATCATCAAGTCCAACCTGTCACCACAAAAATAGAAAGAACAAATGCTTCAAACATTGTGAAGACCTTAGGAAATGCATATTCTTTAGCATTAACCCACAATACACCTGCATGATACCTGAAATTTCTTCAAGCAGATATTGAATCACAGAATCACCGAGGTTCAGTATTCGGTAATATGCTCTTACCATGTCTAAGAAAATGTACTTTCTGGGAACACACTTTTAAGCTAGTGACTTTTAGGCCCATAAGAAAGACGACTGCTTCAAGTCTTGTGCCTTATGCACAGGAAACAACTCCAAGGAGAGGTGTGTCTATGCTGCTGGAGCCAGAGGCATGCCTCATGTTTTAAATCTGCATTTACAACACAGCAGTCTTACAACATAATAGGTAAGAGCAGGCAAGACAATATCTCTCTTCTTTCCGAGCTTGTCTGTACAATCAGAACTGTACTTTTGCTGAAGTGGTAAGGAAACACAGGCTGCAAAGATCTGACCACTGCCTCAGCTGAACACAGCTGTTGGGAGCATCTCAAAACTACACTGGGAATATTAAAACACATATAAGCACACCTATTGTACTTGTAAACGTCTGTCATTTCTCTCTAGGCTGTTGTTTCTTCTTCACTTTGTTCAAGCACAGCAAATCAATGTGTCAGCTTTCTGTTCGTTCAGTAACAGAGAGAAACCTCTAGAATCCGATTATCCCAATTCCTATACAGTCTGCAGTTATTTAAAACTGAGTAGTCTGGAGATTTAGCTTTGCTGCAGAAATCAAAGTAATCTTATTGTGCCCCAATAAACATGGCACAAGTCACTCAACTACAACAGTCCCTCTGCATTCCGCTCTTAATTGCCTCCAAATGAAGACAAGCACTAGATGCATCTTACTGGGAGAAAATTAATACTTCTGATCCCTGCTGCTAAATAACGTGGCAGAGAACTCCTCTGAACGCGCAGCAGATCCGTCTGCTAATACGAAAACCGTCCCTGGAATGCACTCTTCAATCATTTCTCATTGCAGCAAGTAGTTATAATTTGTTAAACCCATAGACTAGCTTCACAAACAACAAGTGACTGTTACTTCTTTATCAAGAAGGGTCCCTGTGAGCTCCCAGCCTTTCTTAGCTCTTGACAGAAACTTGATTGCAATAATGAAGCATTATAGCTGCAGCACTGTTAAAAACCACCGCTTTTGTTTTTGAACTAAGTTGACAATTGCCTCCCATTTGAATCAATTTTACACAGGCCTCGCAACAATCTTTCACTCTGATTATTTATTACACGTTATTACCCGAGTGCTGAGTGACTCCCATCACTGTGGAGGACTCGGCCTGCTGAGAGCAATATACAGACTGATGGGCAAACAGCCTTCACTCCAAAGCTTTTGCAATCAAGAATTCAGAGCATGCCAGGATTGATGATGAGAGGAACTCCACCACCTGCCCACACAGCGTTCAAGAGGGACAGCGAAGCCAAAGGATGCAGCACAACTGTGCCAGAGACAAGTGCTCCGGCTTTGGTCCAGAAGAGCACAGAGGCCCAAGTGTTTATGTTGAGCACCAATGTAGCCTATTTGTGCCAGCACCTAATGGTTAGGTAAGGCAAGAAAACCTAACAGGTAACTCCACTGAGAGCAGGATCTCCACCTCCACCCATGCATAAAATCAGAATCAAATGCATAAAGGTTTTCACTTGTTGAAATGATTGCAGGAGGGAGACCTAGATCCTTATGCAAATGCATTTCCTCACTTCAAAGAGCCCTGTTTTTGACAGGTTTTATGGAAAAGACATGTTTGTCTTATATTAATGCAGCCTCCACCTCAGTAAATCAGTGTAGTTTAGGAAACATCTTATTAAAAAGAGCTTCTACTTTTGAATATTTGCAATCCTGCCTAACACACTTCAGCTGTATGCAGTTTCTTGTTTTCTTAGCTTATTCTGCATTATCTAACCCACAAAATGCTTCAGAACAAGCATTTTTGTGCAGGTCCTGCCAACAAAAAATCAATGCATAAGTGGTAGAAAAATAATTTTGACTACAGCCTGCATTATCTCCAACACAGGAAATTTAACCATCAGAGCTTGAATTCAATGGAAAAAAAATAATGAAACAACCAACCACCAAACCCAAACAGCATACATATTAAAAATACCAAGTGCAGAAGCTTCAATTAGATCAGGATTCTCCTACTACCTGGGAAAGTGTGTGGAAAATATTTTATTGCACAGGAGAGTCCAGATGATATTGACCAAGCCCCCCCTTGACTTCCTCTAAAACATTTGTTGTATTAAAAACAGCCCTGAGGAGCAGAGATTCATTTCTGAATTCCCTGGGTGTGCAGGCACACAGAGGTCCTAAATCTGCTGACTAAGATAAATTGCAGGTTGGAATGCATTTAACAAATGATAATGCAAAATGCAGGAAAATATACAGAGAAACAGCAGATAGCAGTGGAAAGGAGTACATGACCTGCCTGAGAAGTTCGCACACAGCGCCAAAGAGCAGATATAACTGCAGACGAATTCCCTCAGCCTTCAATCTGTACAGAAATAAACTATTAAAAGAACACATATTTCTCCCTGTGAGTGAATCTTTCAGCTGCTTAGCAAAGATGACTGCAGATCTGCTGTTGCAGTAGGAGAAACAAACTTCTTTTTGAAGTAGAGGAAAGGTTAGGGGAAAGGAATAGGCTGAAATTAATGAGTTAAGCATCCGAGGCAAGAGCCAGCAGGAAATAACGAAAGCAAGAGGCAGGTGTTCATTGGCAGACATACCTTCTGCAGCTACGGCTGCTGCTGCACAGTGCCTTGTGTCACACTGAGGACTCTAGCCTTGGCCACAATTTGAGCTAGAACACAACACTCCGTGGACCAGTGGTCTAACAGTGCAGTCCATCCTGCTTCTGGTTTGTGTGTTTGATTTTTAAATCCCCTCCTGTTTCTTTCTGCACAGAATGACTGAACAAGTGTCTCATCCAGCTGTCACTGAAGGCCTTTGGCAGACCAGGTCCTACCTTTGGCCAGGGCTCAGCAGCCAACTCGAAAGTACAGTTACAATGGCAGCTCATGGAGCAATGCAGGTGAGAGAAAACAGAACTTGCCACCACCTTGCAGTCACCTGCCTTCAGTCTTCTCAAATCCCCAGCTTCCAAAACCTCAAGAAAGCAGTTAAGCACAGACCTTAGAGTTAATATCAGAGAACTCCAAACTGAAAACTGACAGAGAATAGAGAGGATAGGGGAAGGGGAATCTGTCATTGCCAGACAGGCAGTAAGACAGTTGAATAATTACTTTTATAAGTGTATAAGAGTGGTAATTTAAATCTACTGATCCTTCCTCACAGGCCTCTTGGTGTGGTGTTTGTAGAGCACAACCACAGTGTGGTGCACAAGCACTAGAAATAGAAATAATCCCACAGAGATTATTCCAAAATGAGGAAGACTTCCCACAGACAGATTTCACTATCCTTGTGCTACCAGAATTCTGCTTATGATTTAAATCTCTCTTCCATTTGCTAAGAGTCTTAGCATTTTTCTTCTCTAGAAAGCACTTCTGAACTCTGGATTTCTGTAAAGCAGCAGCCAGTGGGGCAATCAGCTATCTCATGCTGTGAATTTTCCTTCACAGAAGAAGGGACTTCAGTGTTTTCTCCCAGGTGAGTTTTCATCACATAGAATTTTCATCTTTGGGATCTTCTAATCCATCTAAGTCTTGGCTGAATAGGAAAATCTCAGAAGTAAGTGGAAGCAGAACTGAGATAACAGGACCAGATGCTCTTGCTTGCCTGGAAAATCAGGCCCAACTCATGACACGTCTGAGATATAATTATTTAGCCAATAGGAATGCATTGATTTCTTCATGAATTTTTCTAACATTAACAAAATATGTAATCTGGATTTGTTTTTTCTTTTTTTTTTTTTACCTTGGGAAGGTCTTACTCCAACAAGAAAATGCAGATGAGGAGTGGCTTCCAGACAGCTCATCAAGAAAGAAAGAAAAAACCCTACCCTCTGAAACTAGCTGAACGCTGTCACTGACTCAGAGGAAAGTGTTCCATTAACCTTCCTCTTTCATCTTGCAGCAGCTCAGGCAGTGCTTTATTGTGCTAAGGGAACTACCATTTTTAGCTAATTAGAGTTCAGTGAGGTCCCCCTTTAGATAAGTGTCAGATGGGAACGTTCACTCCCACCACATGATTCATATTTGCAAGTCTATTCACCAGTCTGCCCCACTGTTAGCTGTGCAGCACGCTGCAAAACCATGCATCATGATTCTTACCTGTGCTGTAAATGACCTACCACACTGCCAAACAGAATCACAAACATTGTCCTGGTACCCACTGCAGGACAACCCTACCCCTGTGACATCTAAGTATGCAGAAATATCGAAGGGCAAGACTGATGCCTTGGTCCTGCCACAGAGCTGTGTTTAGCAGAGCATTTAGTCACTCAGTCATGCTTATCTTCCAGCATTAAATGCTTTGTGCTATAGACCCTTCACATTGTTCTGCTGAGAATGGGCTCAGTAACAGCACTCATGTCTTGGAAGTCAGCATGGTGTCCCACCAGTGACAGTAAGTTTTGCTTTTCAGAGATATGACTTACAGCAATGTCTACCAACTCTTGCCTGTGCAATTCACAGTGGTGATTCTGTACCCCACCTGCAGCCTCCAAACAGGTTTGTCAGGGTGCCTGATAAATCCAGCAGACACAAGCTGAGGTGTGTGCATAGGCAGAAAGGAAACTTCAAAAAGCTGCAATGTCTGTTCTCAGTGCACAGTAAGTTCTTCCAGGGCAGCCACCTGATAAATCCTTTTGGAGGAGGGTTAAAAATACTGTATTTCAAATGATGCCTCAGGTTTAGAAACAAACAGGTCACTCACTGTTATTCAGGACAACTACAAGCACAGTACACCCTCAGATGCAATATACAGAAAAGGAACTGACCTGCTAGAGATGTGATACAACTGAAGATATCTGTGAATGTGTGGTAGCAAGTTGAAGAAAAGCAACTGCACCACTCTGGAAAATTCTGAGCAGCAATACAAAAAGAATTTGCAGTGAGATTGCTTCTGATTTTTAAATGTATTTTGGTTTAATTGGGCTGTACAGCCAAGCAGTTTCCTCCACTACCCACATCTTGTTTATAGATGAGTCATCTTTGTGCTGCAACTGGTCTCAGCTCCTTCCTTCCCTGTCTGTGGCATTCTTGTCAATATCTGCTGCAAGGCCTGACTAGTCCCAACAACTGCTCAGATTGTGAAAAGTCATCTGTAGCCAAGGGAAGATGCTAAAAGCTTCTTCTGTTTTACTTCTCTCCCTTTTCTTCAGGAACATTAACCCAGCATCTACACCGAAGCTGCCGTATGCAAGAGACCAGATCTTTACTGCCTTTAGCAAAATGCTAAATGAACACCAATTATGTATGGGATATGATGCAGCACTTCCTCCAGTCCTGATCATTCCTGACATTCTTTGATCTCTCCTGACAATGTTTTAAATAATTTTGTTATCTTAAAGGGTTATAATTGGCACACATTTTCCTCTCAAAAAGGCTTTAAAAATACCCCCCAAAACATCATTTATGCTCTTTCTACCTTTAAAAAGTTCAACCAAGTTCTCACTTACCAGACAGTTAAGAAATGTTTGTATTTGTTTTCTTTCCATTCATCAGCCAAGCACTAATGCCTTAGGACGCATTTATTACAGCACTCTCCTGTGAGCTGCTCCTTTCGTTTCTTTGATCCTGAGCCAGCAAAGAGCCTTGGTGTATCAGCTCAGTGTCACTGCAAGTTGTGATGGCAGGGCAGGCTGGCATTCTCCTGGTCTTGTGTGCATTTAGTAACTTATCTTCACTGAAAAAAACCAACTCTTGCAAAGCCTGCTGGCAGATGGGTTGGGGGGCTTGTTTCTTTTTCTCCTGGTTGTCTTTTTCCCCTCATATGCTGCTCTGGGATGTAAGTCTGGGACTATTGGTAATGGCTACCAAATTTTTGTCTGGGAAAGGTTCAATCTAGGCCACAACTCAACACCACAAGAGCACAAAGTGAGTTAACTGTCGGTAGACAAGAGATTGTGAACATCACCAGGAGATTTCAAGCCTAGCTTGTGCCAGCAGATGCTAGTCACTAGGGAATCAGCTCCAGGTCAGAAAAGACATAGATGGAAAGGTGTTCTTCATGTACACGAGGCCACTACCCGCACTTTTCTGTACACAGTCAGGACAGAATCATTTCCTGAAGAGCAGGGATAGAATTCATATCCTAAGGAGACTTATTATTATTTTTCACCTTGACTGCATAAGCTGCAAGTTTCCTTCCTTTCCTCCTGTAAAAACCTCTCTCAAGTGGGAACATTTCACTGAGTATCTCTGCTGGTGTGCAATATATTTACATGGCTGGAATCATAGGTCATTTTCAGAGGATGCAAGCAGGGATCTCTTTTCTTGACCTTGATAAGCTGAGGTCCCTTGAGAAGGTTTCTTTTTCTCTGCAGATTTGGCCTTGCTATTGTCTCACTGTGATGTGAAAGGGATCCTGAGATACCTTGCCTGACACATTTCTTATTCTTCAAACAACTTAGAAAAGACCTTAGGAAGTTTCAAATTGACTTTTTCTTTGCACAGATATCCAAAAATCTGTATTTTCTCCAGGAGATGTGGCTGGTAAGAAGGTAACCTCCCTGTTTAATGGAAGTAGGCAAAAGATCTGCATTCTAACACAGGTTGCTTATAAAAAAGTGTCACACAGGCTTGGGGGGGGGATGGCAAAACAACAAAATACTACATAATTGTTAATGGCTGGATAGTAGTGATACAGATTATTATGGTCTAGAATCATACAAATCTATTAATTATCTTACAGATTTTTGGAGATCATGTACTACCCCTGCTTTCATAGGATCATAGAATGTTTTGGGTTGAAAGGGATCTTAAAGATCATTAAATTCCACCCACCTCTGCCATGGACCTTTCACTAGACCAGGTTGATCAAGGCCATATCCAGCCTGGCCATGAACACTTCCACCAAGGGAAGATCCACAGCTTCCTGGACAACCTGGTCCAGCATCCACCATGCTTACAGTAAAGAAATTCTGTTATCTACCCTCTACCAACTTGGAACCATTCCCTCTTGTCCTGCCATTTTTAGATTCCCTGTGTACTAGAGGTTTATCAGAATTTATTCTTACAAGCTAGGACCTGGGAGTGGATTGCCACTGCTCTTTGTGGAGCATGTCTTGACGTATTCTGTTTGGCTTGAGTTAATTACCTCGATCTGGAGGCTTTTCTTTGTTGCTACCATCTGCATTTTCTGATGTTGCTGCTTTATGACAGCTGAAATTCTACCACTGATATTAAGACACAGTAGATAACTAATGGTTCCAATATTCTCTGTTTTATTGCTAGGTCTTAAAAAGAAAAGGAAAGTTATTTTCAAAATCTATTCTTACCTCTTTTAGCCATGAAATGAACTTTTTTTGAGAGCATTTCTAATCTTTTTTGATTGGGAAACCACCACATGCATTCTCTCTACCCTAATTTCCTTCTTTCCTGGGCTTTTTCAGCCTTACCTTTATTTGATCCTGCTAAATTTCAGAGCATTACAAATTCCTAACAGCCTGGAGTACATCCCATGTACCTCTTCTTCCTGTCCTCTGGTGAAGTTATCTTGTTTTGGTGTGTGACATTAGTGTATTTACAGCTACATCCAAGTGAAAATGTGCTCCTCCTCTGGCACATGTACAGTTGTATGTAACTTGCTGTACATTTGCAAAAGCCCTTGTTCACCTCTTCCTTTCTATACATATTCAGGTAAGAGTTGTCCTCATCTTCTTTCTGGTAGGTCTGCCAGAGATCTCTATCGTGCTGCTACATCTCATGCCTTTTTAGGCCCTTGATTATCATCCCTGCAATGCCTCTCTGGCCTGACCTGTTTTCATTTCTGCCTTATAGAAACATCTGCTCAGCCCCTTAAACCATGCAGGGAACAGGGCCTTATTCAGGTGTTAGAAAGGCAGTATCATTAGAGTACTTCAAATTTGCACATGGGTGCATGCAAGCCTGAAGAGATAAACTGACAGTTTTTGCAGAATAGAGGAGGCAATAGGAATTAGTGCTTGGATCATAATGCTTTCATTGCAGGCAGCCATAGATTTCACTACCAAAAGAAAAGCATTTGATATTGGGTGCCAACTGTGAGTTCAAAATGGAAAAGGCAGCAGGCCTTCTCTTGATGAGTTTAAGCATTCAGGGACACATTCTGTGTCCTTTTGTGCTCACTCTGATTAGTCTCTTACTCCCTTTATATTCCTGCTGTAACTGGGAAGGTTGAATGTGAGCTATACAGTAGGGATATGGATAGTAGAATGTGGTCTGCAATAAGCCACAAAAAATACAATACCAAAAAGGAAACAAAATTACTATTAAGACAGAAAAGAATACTGACACTGTATAATCAAATGGCAGGATATAGGTTAAAACCACCTACAAAAACAAAAAACCAAAACCAAGATGAAATGACTATAATTTATTTGTGCCCCACTATTTGACTGCACTTCCTTGGTATATATTGTATTTCTTATGATTTGTAGTAAAAATGGGGTAACTAATCAGGATTCTATCACTAGAGTTGTGAATACCTCTTTCCTGACATCAGTGGCCCAAACAGCTTCCAAAACTCCTCTCTTCCACTCTTTCCAGTGTATTTTAAATGCTAAAAGTTTGGTTTAAGCAATATTGTCTATTTCATGCGCTATGAGATGAAATATGCCTTAGCTGCTATGAAGAGTTCTCCACAGTTATTTAAGATGAAAGGCCGCTTACCAGACCCTTCCCCAAATCTGTTGTGTAAGTCATTAGACCTAAACAGATGGGTGTGACAGGGATGTGAATATTCAGGTTGTGGGGCGAGTTCCAATAACTTTTAAAGCTCACTCCCAAGTTGTAGGAGCAACCCTATTTAAAAGGGTGTGTAAAACTAGGTTACTCTTATGGTGACTAAAGCCATGAAATACTACAGCCTTTTTAAGCCCCACGGGAGCTGAATGCCAGCATGGTATCCCAAAGAAAGGCAAATGTTTAATGGGAAGATTTGGATAATACATAATTTCCAGCGCCTTAGAGCGATATGGAATGCTGGAAAACCTGAAAGGGCTCGCTGCAAAGTCAGCTGCTGCATATCCTTGAGATGTTCATACAAGGACTCTATGATGTACAATGCCAAAGGAAGGGAGATCTGTGGAGTCTGTTGAGACGAGGTACCTCTGTCAGCGCTAATAAGAAGCGAGGTTATCTCACTGCTACGTTTGGGTCAGAAAAATGCTGAAGTTTCTCAAAAGACACATGGCTAAAGAGATAATGAAGTAAGTGAAGAGCTACCACTTTTCCCCATAATCTTTCCCCAGTATGAGAAGATTAATGATATAATGATAAATGGTCTCTTCATCTACAGGAAGTGAGGGATTCTTTTATTACTTTACCCTTCTCTGTTTTTCTTGCTTAGAATTCAGACAGTATTTAGAAGACTTCAAAGCTTTCTTGATCTCAGAGAGGATGTCATTTCTATGGATATGTGCAGTGTCCACGAACTTTAAAGTAACACACTCAGAAATTCTAAGTAAAGAAGGAACAAACAACTTCATCCCAAAACCTACATGGCTACAGGGATGAACTATAATTTGCTCAGGACTGATTCAGTCAGACTTGTTTAACTCAAGTCTACATAAAAAGCGTATACTAGTGGGGCATGTTTTATGTTTCTACACATCCTCATCTGTTTTGTTTCTCCAGGCTATGGAGTTAGCAGCACGGGACAAAGAACAGCAGCAGATTGCCACATTGGTGATTGGATTACCAACAACTGAATAATAAAGAAGGACCCTTCCCCTCACAAACAAAAGGCAGTAGAACACAGACCTCACAGACAATCATACCTGGTACAAAACAGTCCCTATTCTCTTTCATTCTGTGCTGGGTTTAGCTGGGGTAGAGTTAATTTTCTTCACAGTAGCTGGCATGGGGCTGTTTTGGATTTGTGCTGGAAAGAGCACTAATAACTCAAGAATGTTCGTTGCTGCTGAGCAGTGCTTACAGAGCCATGGCCTTTTTGGCTTCCCGCAGCACTCCAGCAGGGAGTAGGGTGTGGGAGCACAAGCAGCTGTGACTGGACACAGTTGGGACAGCTGACTAACTGAGCAAATCAATATTCCACACCACATGTCATGATCAGCATATAAATCTGAAGGGGAAAAGAAAGAAGAGTAGGATGTTAGTGCTGACAACACTTGTCTACCCCAGCAATCATTAAGCACGACCCTGTTTTCCTGGAGATGGCCAAACCTGTGCCTGACAAGGGGAAGCAATGAATGAATTCTCTGTTCCTCTATCTGGTGCTCCTGGCCCTTCTTTTTCAACTCTCCTCTGTCTAGTCAGCCAAAGAATCACCATTATTTTGTTGTATTATTCAGATCCAGTTTTGCTTTTAAGTAGTTTGTAGTTATCTTGGTGGTGTTGTGTGCTGTGACTGTTTAGTCCAGAGTAAAAAGTGACTTTCCTAAAGGGAGATCTTTCTGCAAAATCCTTTCCATTTTTCAGGGAAAGTAGTCACAATCTTGGGGCAAATTTAGAAGAATTGGGATAACTTCCACAGCTAAATTGGAGGGGGTTTTATTTAAAAAAACTATAAGTCATTCATATGGATTGAAAGAGATTTTCCCCCCCACCAGTTGTAACCTCCTACAGCCTGTGGGGTCTGCCCCACGAACAGTGAGAAGGGATCCACTTTTCCTCTTGCAGAATTTTTTCTGGTTTACAATAAACATTGTGTGCTCCTTCCCCCCCCCTTCCTCCTTTTTCTATGCAATTTCACTTTGGCCTCTGATCTCAGATGATGGTTTCTAGGTATCTAATAATTCCTGTAACTTTTTTTTTAACTAAGTCTCCATTTGATCCAGATCTTTCTCTGAGTGCCCCAAGTCCAATACAGCCCTTTAGCCTTGAGTGCCTTGGATTTTTAACAGAGTTGAGGAGAATGGAAATATTGCCTCAAGTGCCTTGCTGCCTCTGCATGGTATTTGGATTCACCACAGCAGTATGACATTTTTAACTCATGACTCATATGTATTAGCTTGTGGTTCAGTACAGCCCCTGACCCTTTTCTGTGTAACAGCCAGCTGCTCCTCATTCTTTATTTATGCAGTTGATTCAGCTTGCCTACGTGAAGCACCATGCACTTCTACCTATTCCATCTCAGCTCATCTTCCCCATGATGTCAAGATCATTTTTCAATTCCACTCTCATCATCCAGTGCATTTAGTTTCCTCCCTCTACACTTACTAACTTTTTGAGAGTTAATGAACAGCAAGTATAGAGCAGCTCCATAGATCCCTGGTAGTACAGGGAAATACCTTAGGTGTAGAAGTTAGTTTTGCATGTGCATTGGCACGGATCTCTGCCTTTCTTTTGTTCTGAGGATGTGAGTAGTGAAAGGGTCAGACTTGCCAAAGTCAAGACACAGAGGATTCAGTACCTCTTCTCTGACATGCTGTAGAGCTGAAGAACCCCCCACCCCAGGGAAAGGGATAAAAACCACACCAAAACTCCTCCACAAAACTATTCTGGAACTATTTGTCTCAACGTCAACTTTTAAGTGTTCAGAATAGGTGAGGGAGCTTTGGCCTAACAGTTTAAGTGTTGATTATCCAATATCACCATACTGGCCCAGCTCCTTCAATTCCTAGATAGGTATCTTGGCATCCCACATAATAACCACGACCTCTGACAGCCTCACAGTCACCTCACTTCCTTCAGCTGGATTCAGGACTTGGATGTTCAGTGCATATTTACTGAGAGATTCTTGGTGGCATTGACTTACATTGTTTAGGAGAACAGAATAAACAAGTTCCCAAATTAGGACTCTTTCTTATCAGCAATATTAAGAAAAGGTGGGGAAAAAACTACCCATATTCCCTAATGATTTATAATAAGCCCCCTCCATTTTAGCTGTAGAAGTTATCCCAAGCCTTCTAAATTTGCCCCAAGTTCATCACTACTTTCCCTGAAAAATGGAAATCTCCCTTCAGGAAATGAAAAAGAAGTCCTTTTAGTCTAGACTAAACAGTCACAGCACACACACAGCTTCACTGAGCAGGGATGCACAGTACATCACAGACCTCTCAAGACAACTTTGTTAAAAATGTGATTTTTAGTGTTTGAGGATAGCTTATTGGTTAAGCAGATGGGGAAGACAGGAATGTGGAGAGCTTTTGAAGCTATGAGATCATAGAAAGTTTATTCTGATGGTCAAATCAAGGGACTTGCAAGCTGCAAAGTCTTTTTTTTAAACCAACAATCTTTTGTGTCTAGTTAAATTTGTACTTCCTCAGTGTGTTACCCTCACATTGCAGCTGAAAAGCTTGTACAACGCCCAAGGTCACACTGCAGCAGGGCAACTGCCTTGGCTTCTAATGAGCTGAAACAAGAGGACCCTTAAGATATTGCAACTAGACCTGAGATGGTCTTCTCTCTGACAGGTTAAGGAAAAGCAAGTGATCCTATCCAAAAGGATGTGTTTTGATGAAGAGGCACTCAGGATTCACTCTGCTGAAATGCATTAAACATGCCAAAACAAGTATTGTTATTTGTGTCTGCAATCATGATTTATACTCAGTACAGAGCACTAGACACAAGGGAAGAAAAGTGAACTTCAGAAGGTATTCAGAAGCCGTTTTGAATCATTCAGCATGTGGTTACTTTAGGGATTGTGGTATTATGATTTACTCTGGGCTGTCACAGGATCTTGCAC
Organism: Dryobates pubescens; assembly: GCF_014839835.1. Taxonomy (NCBI): domain Eukaryota; kingdom Metazoa; phylum Chordata; class Aves; order Piciformes; family Picidae; genus Dryobates; species Dryobates pubescens. Next base: position 33,498,835 of record NC_071623.1, on the reverse strand, counting down.
CTAAAAAGCCTTTGAAGAGGTCAGCTCTGAGGTCCATGTCTTGGCAGAGGCAAAGTGCCCAGAGCAAGGGGCAGGGACATTGCCACTCGCTCCCAAGATGCTTTGGTTTCAGACCTTTCCCTGGATGGCTGCCAGCCACAAACTAGAGCTCTTACCCTAAAAGAAGTTCTTTCTCCCTCAAAAGCTGCAGTGGGGGATGAATTTGTGTCCACTCAGTCCAAGTATTTCCCTTCCTAGCACAAGGGACATGAGGAAGTTCATCCTACATCTGCATAAATGCTCAACAAAACTTGTGGCCCCTTCCAACCTGACATCCTCTGATATCTCCCTTCTAACATCTAATTCAACAGTTTTGATGTCAGATACTTCACCCCGTTTAAAAAGTCAAGCCTGCAAATTTATTCAGCCTAATATCTCATACATCATCATCAACAGCATCAGACATGTACGTAACCTGAGCATATCTCCCCTCCAAAACCCACAGACACCACTCTTGTTACTGCCCAAGGGCATTCCACCTCTATTAAGCTAATAGTGTTTCCTTTAAAAAAAACCCTCTCTAAAATCTGACTTCCAACCACAGCTTCACTAGGCCACACCAACAGTAGAACAAAAATAGTGATAATGATCAAATCCAGCAATGCATAAAAAGTTGTAGAACAGCACTAGTGGTGCTTTTGCTGATTTTATGGGGCACTAATCTAGTTGCCTTGTAAGGAAGCAGATTATGGTCTCATAAAACAGCACAATGGAGCTATGCTATAGTGACTTCAGAAGGCACAGCAGCAGCATTGCAACACCTCCTCTCTTCACAAACTGTATGATGCAGGATGACAAGTATAAATATAAAATCAATCTAAACTTTATTTGATTGTGATTTCCACCTTATCAGAACAGAAAGATTGCAGGAGAGCATGAAGTAGCAAAGACAAATACAAAATCCCAACCTCCAACAAAAGAGAAGTTAACACTTTCAACTGCCTGTCTGTAGGAATACCTCAGCAGATGCCTGGAGCACGGGAGGTATTTACACAATTCATACTAAGTAACAACTTCAAAAGCAAGTCAGAAAGAAAAAGGCAGAATTAGGTAAATTAAAGTACCCCTTCAGAATCTGCCATTTAAATCACATCGGCTTGTTTCATTTCCCTGCATGGAAGAACATTGAAAACAGACCTTTTGAATGTCTGCATCAAACATTTTATGCCAGCCCAGGAAAAAGGTTAAATAAATATTACTTGATTGTATATTTTTTTGTCTGCTTTGTGATATGACAAAGCTAGAGATGTAATTTTACATGTTCATACAAAATAAATGCTCACAGAGTAGGAGTCAGTATCCCAGTTACCAACAGGAGAATGCCTTTTGGCATCAGCCTCCAGTACAGTCTCATGGCATTATCTCTGAGTTTCGTGTGATTTTGAATGTTGAGATCAGATGAGGGCCTACATGTACTTTAGTGGGTGTGTAGCCTGTAGCAGTGTGAAATCCAGGCTTGCAACTGCAGTGCCTCGGTTCTAAACACCACAGCAGTAAAACCTGAACACTCTCTGGTCATCCATGCTAGGACCATGAAAATTGAAGTTACTCCCAAATGTTTTTTAAAGTGCTCATTGGACTTAAAGTTTTATTTCAGAGGCATTAAAAAGCACTTGGAAAGAATTGTAAGAGTTGTTATTGTTGTGCAGTGCTTCGATAGCATGGCAGGTTTTGACAGACTCAGGGTGTGCGGGCTGTAGGTGTGTGAATCTCCTGCAAAAGCAGCCCTACCTGCTTCCATTTAAATGCTCTTCTGAATTTTGGACTCTCCTGCTGCTTCCAAGAAACCCTTTCCCCTAAACATCTCCCATGATTTTATGGCAGGCCCTCAAAGATTTTTTACCAAGTATACCTCTTCATTCCTCCATGCTACTAAACTGTTATTCGTGGCCTAGGATTAAGATCTTTAGGTGTCAGCAGAACACATTACCATAGCCGATGATACTAAACCAAGTGGTGCAGAACAGAGGGACAGGATGCCCTGCAGAGGAACCTACCCTGGCTAGAGAAGTAGGTTCAGGAGAACCTCATGAGGTTCAAAAAAGCAAAGTGCAAGGTCCCATGCCTGGGTCAGGGCAACCCTCTTTATCAATACAGGCTGGAGGATGACGAGATTGAGAGCAGCCCTGCAGAAAAGGACTTGGGGGTACTAGTGGGTAAGAAGCTGGACATGAGACAGCAGTGTGCACCTGCAGCCCAGAAGTCAAACACCACCCTGGACTGCATCAAAAGTGCAGAGAGCAGATTGAGAGAGGCGATTCTGTCACTCTGCTCTGGTGAGCCTTCACCTGCAGTATTGTGTCTAGCTCCACAGTCCTCAATGCAGGAGCAACATGGACCTGCTGGAGCAGGTCTAGAGGAGAGGCACAAAGATCAGAGAGCTGGAGCACCTCTTCTGTGAGGACAGACAGAGCTGGGGTCACCCAGCCTGGAGAAAGACCTGGGGAGACCTTATAGTGGCAGTTCAATATCTAAAGGGGAGTTTACCTCTGTTGCTGCAGGTTAGAAGCAACGTGCTTCTAAAACTGACAGGCTGCAGTTAGGAGGGGTAACCTTCAAGCTATTTTCAGAGTTGTATACTGAGCAGAGCAATGTTGAGCAGTATTGTGCCTGGTAAGACCGGGAAAAACAAGACTTTTTGTTGAAACTTGTCTCACTAACAGCAGCACATGCAGAAGAACTGTTGGAACAGAACAAAATGTACCAGCAATCCAAGGGCTACACGTGAGGCATGTTAAACTGCATGAACCCACTGGAATTAGAGGTGCAAACAAAGATCTGTTACCAACTAGAAACCCATTTAGTCATAAATGGCTAGAGGAGTACCTAAAGATCTTCGATGTTTAGTTGCTGGATTGTCTCTGCCTCTCATCCCTTCTTTTCAGCTTCCTTCTCTTGTATAGGATCAGAAGTTAGGATACATGGCCTGGGTAGCATGACGTTGCTGTGACTTACAACAACCAGGCAGCTGTCTAGCAACAGGACAAACTGACACAGAAGCAAAGTTTTCTTACTTCTATGTAAATTTCATCTGTGACCTGCATGCAGCTGGCAGTGCCTATTTTATTGTGTTCACTGGGTTTTCATTACACCCCTTGTCATTTGCTGAAAGGTATTTTAACTTCATTTAAATCTCCTTGTGCCTCAGAAATGTCAATAAATGTCATTGTTATCATCAATTTTGTTCTGGGTTGACTTTTCTGAGTTTTCTGTCCTTAGATTTGATTAAAATTGGGAAATAAATAGCGAATAACATATTGATTGCAGACTCAGAAAGGTTGCAGATAATTTATTATCTGGTGGGTATGATACTGAGTTATTTTCTGCCAGAATCTTTAGACTAACAAAATTCATTCTGAGGGGAAAGAGGGGTTTATAACTATTCTTTACTGCAAAGTAGTCTTGCAAGACTTTGTTTGGTCATCTGTAGACCATAAATCAAGTTGAGATCAATGGTAGTTACCCTGTACTGTTAGTTTAGTAGACCTTAAAAGAGAGGCTATTCAAGATTATTAAATCTGAAATCAAGGTGCCCTGCTTAGAGAGGGGGGGGAAAAAGGATCAAGGGACATTGTCCATGAACACTAATCTAAACCATAAGTCATTGTGTTGGCAGTAATTTCATTATATCGGTTTATCCAGCCTTACAGAAGAGTGAATATTTGTATGTCCTCAACTGACATTTTCCCATTCTCCCAATACTCAAGGTAATGGAACATTAACTCACCAGCATAAGCTCCTGCACTTTTCATCATATCAGGGCACTCTTAAGAGCCTTCCTGCTTTCAAATCTTTCCATGACTGGAAAAACCCAAGTATAATGATGCTGATGATTTAGAGGAAGCAAAATGAGTCAAATCCAGGTAAGACACCAGTCAAGAGCTTCAGCCTTTCCTGTTTACCTTTCAAAGAGCCCCTGAGCCAAGGCTCATTTAGTCTAGAGAAGCTCAATTACAACTTCAGTTGTAATGACAGTTAAAAGCTTTGTCCCTAACTGCTGTCAAAAGAGTCACTCTCCTTAAGTCAATCCTACTCTTGTCACTAGGCAGTAAGAATCACCTTCTCATGTCAGTTCTGATGGCTGCAGGGCCATAGTATTTGGTAGGAGAGCTGCCTTCCTCTCGTGACAGCTCAGGCCAATTCCCGATCCACAGGTGCAGACTTCAGGTGTTACTGCAGCCCAAATAGTAATCAGAACACTTATGAATATGTCTGATGGGTTGAAGACTCACCAGCAGCTTTTATTCACCTGCAATGTCAATAATGCTGCTGTTTCCTAAGAGTACAGAACAGCTCAGACAAGCAGCTGTTCTACCACCCAATAAGCAAGCACCAAATGCCAGCAAACCCAAGAGGAGCATAATGAGTAACTGAGCTGCCAGAAGAAGATGGATCCCAACAACAAACCCTCTCCCCACCTTGGTCCTGCCCCAGAATCACAGTAACTGCTCACTGTCTCAAATGTCCTTACAGCCTGGATGCCAGTGCCTGCCATTGATGCTAACCCCCAGTAGGGCAGGAGAAATATGACACTTCTAGAAACATCTGAGCAAGTTACCCATTTCCATGGCTCTCTAATCTGCTCATTCTCACTCTGCCAAAGGTAAGGAACAGTCACAATCCACATCCTCAGGAACAGTAAATGACCCCATATAACGTGAAGTGTTGAGTAGGTTAAAACAGGCTTCATGACTATTGTAGCATCAAATTCAAGCAACCTCCAGGTGTGGCCATACCAGGGAAGAGTGGAGGGGAAGAGCTTCCCTCAGCCTACAGGCCACACTATCCTTAATTCACCCCAGAACACTGTGGACCTCTTTAGTTATGAGCCCATTATTGACTGAGGGTGAACAAGTTGTCCACCTGGACAATTCCTCTCTGTAGAGCTGCTTTCCAGCAGGTCAGCCCCTAACCTGTACAGAGGCACAGGGTTATTCCTCCTCAGGTGCAGGTCTCTAGGGATTAATAATTCAATTTAGGAGACAAAAGTGACCAATACTCTAACAGTAATAGACACCTGTAATATCCATGGGCTACAAGGATGATTAGAGGGCTGGAACACCTCTCCTATGAGGACAGAGAGTGGGGGCTATTCAATCTGGAGAAGAAAAAGCTCCAAGGAGACCCTATATGGACTTCCAGTATCTTAAGAGGGGCTACAAGAAAGCTGTGGAGGGACTCTTTAGGGTGTCAGGGAGTGATAGGACTGGGGGGGGAATGGAAAAAATAGAAATAGGTAGATTCAAATTGGATGTTAAGAAGAAGTTGTTCCCCATGAGGGTGGTGAGACACTGGCACAGGTTGCCCAGGAAGGTGGTGAAAGCCTCATGCCTGGAGGTTTTTAAGGTAAGGCTGAATGTGGCTCAGGGCAACCTGATCTAGTGTGAGGTGTCCATGCTCATGGCAGGGAAGTTGGGAAGTTGGAAGTAGATGATGCTGCTAAGTCAGCACTACCAGGTCTGCACTAAACCCTTGTCCCCCAGCACCACATCTTCTTACCTTTGTAATCCCTCCAGGGAAGGGGAAAAAAGGAGAAGCAACAGCAAAACCTGCTGCTCCACCACCACCCTGCTTCATCTTCCCAAAGCAGCTCCTGCTCCCTCTACCCCATCCTCTACCCTGCCTAAACAGCTCCTGCTCCACTGCTACTACTCCTGCACCCATCCCAGAGCCAGGGGGCAAGACCCTCAACTAGATAACATACCACCCAGAAGAGCTCAGCCCCATCAGGGAACCCCAACCAGCACTGTGAAGGATATTGGGGGAGCTATGAAGCATGTCCCTAACAGCCGGGGGGCCACCAGGCCCCCCGGCCTTTTGTCACCACCACCATCACCCAGTGCGCACCATGGGCACTCACCAGAGACGAGAGGAGGATCCTCAGCCCACAATGGGCTCAGCTTGGGGCTGCTGCCCTTCCTGTGCTGGATTAAATAGGGCAGTGGGTGGGGAGGGCCAAGTGGCCACACCTGGGGTGGGAGGAGACTCACCAGAGCCCAGGTGCTCTGGGTTTGAGGGGAAAATGAGGTGGGTGGAGTGAAAAGGGGCAGATATGGTGGGAAAGGAGAGGTGGTGGTGAAAGAAGAGGATTCTAAAAGAACTTTATCTTCCATAAATCTTCCATAATGCACAACTGCAGCTCCTGGTTTGCTTTGCCTCTGTGCAAGAAGAACAAGCCCACCAATGCTTCATCAAACAAAGCCCAGTGGTGGCTAGTACAATGAAATCTTTCCATCAGTATCATTTTGCTTGGTGGGAAAATCTGTGCTCTGCAGATCAAGATAACAAAAAAAACAATAAAGAAAAAAAAGTTCTGCAGGAGTGGATTTTGTTCCTGGACACCAGCAGACAACACCAGGATGACTGAGGGACTGGAGCACTGTGATCCTTGAGGTCCTTTCCAACTCTAACAATTCTATGATTCTGTGTAACAATACATGGCAGCTCTCCCTGGGTGCTGATCAGATTTGGCAGGCACCTCCACTGTCAGGAAGGCACTCCAAGGTGACACTATTAGCCAAACAATGTGTTAATAGATGATTAGCAGCAATACAATACAATCCTCACCTGGAGAAGAGGAGGCTCAGGGAAGAACTTATTGCTCTCTACAACTACCTGAAGGGAGGTTGTAGCCAGGTGGGAGTTGCTCTCTTCTCCCAGGCAATCAGCACCAGAACAAGAGGACACAGTCTCAAGCTGTGCCAGGGGAGGTTTAGGCTGGATGTTAAGAAGAAATTCTTGCTAGAGAGAGTGATTGCCTATTGGAATGTGCTGCCCAGGGAGGTGGTGGACTCACCATCACTGGAGGTGTTTAGGAAGAGACTGGATGGAGTGCTGGGTGCCATGGTTTAGTTGATTAGGTGGTGTTGGATGATGGGTTGGACTCAATGATCTCAAAGGTCTCTTCCTACCTGGTTTATTCTATTCTAATACAATACAAGCCATTCTAGTTATACTAAAAGGCCTGAATAGCTCTAGAGTGTTTAGAACAAAACCAGCACGTGGTAAAACATGACAGGATTAAAATTAACATTAACTTCTGGGCATTTATAGAGAATAAACTTGCTTTCAGCCACAAACGTTGTGTGCAGCTGAAGAAGAAAGTTACCATTTCTTGTAGGGGAGGAGACTTGCAGCAAGCTAGCTGGAAGAGCTGTCTCAGTGGTAACAGAAATAGAAATGAACAGTCTAGAGATGAGATGCCCTCTTGTAAGGTATTGAGCTACATTAGATTTGTTCTGTGTTTTATTAATCCATAATATAAGGGGGTCATGGTGCATTTACTGGCAGCCCAGATGGTTGCATTACTCTTGAGATATTGCCTTTTCTTTTTTTTTACTAATGTAAAAACAGAAACCTGGAGCATGGAGGAAAAATAGCTCAGATTTTGAGGTGAGAACATGGCAAACAGGGCACAGAATCATCCACATGCTTCCATTTCAAACTGAACCAAGGAATTAGCCTGTGAACCTCAGTTCCCAGCCTCACTGTTTATGTATCCAGATCCTGTCTTCCAGCAGCAGGCTGATAATGGCATTGCTGTTACACAGGAAACATTCTCACGTGAGCTGTGGCCCTTTTGGGACAGAGCTTAAAAAAGTAAATGAAATATGAACCTTACCAAAGTTGTTCTCTTTATTTCCCCCAAATTATTCAGACAGTGCCAATGACCCAAACAACAGAAGATGTGTCAGTTGCAATCAACAGGGAGAGAGAAACTCTGGAGTTACTGAGTACAGAAACATGTCTTAGGTGTTGTCTTCTTACATTTCTGACCGAGATACGAAGGGATTCCCAAGAATCTCTGCAAGATTTTAGCAACAAAATTCCGCTGAAACTAAGGGGACTTTTGCTCATGGTTGCTTTTTCACTCTCCTCATTAAGACACTCTTTTCACTGGGTTTGTACCTAGATTACAAGTGTCTGAAACATTCCCCAGGATAAAATTAGATTTAGTAGCTTCCTTCCCTGCCCAAATATTAATACAATCCAGCAGCTCGGGAGGATTAGGTCCAATTGCTCTGGTTTCATGCCCTGACTACTAAGCTGCCCTCAAGCATTCATACATGGAGGAAGAATATGTCAATGTCTATGAGAATGAAGCTTAACTGATACAGGCAGTACATGTGGCTCATACAAATACAGAACATAATCACTAGAATTTAATTTCCATGGGGTTCACACACGTCTTGGACTGCTAAGAATTAGTGCAAGGCATCTAACTGAAAAGATGAGCAAAGAAAAGTCTTAGAATCAGTGCTTTTTACATCAGTATTATTATTCTGTGTTTCCACTGCAGCTTCTCATTCTTTCCATCATTCTGCCTCAGGCAATGACAAACCCTTTCACCATAAAAATACCAATGGGCTGTTTGAAATGGTATGTGGCAAAGGGGGATGCCTATATATAAAAGCTTTTGCAGTTCCCCATGGTACCCACATAACAATGATTCTGTGACACCCTACCTATGCACTGAGCAACAGCTGTATTTTAATCTGTGACATTATACCGCTGCAAAACCAGAGTATGTTTGCTCCCTAGATTCCTGATTTTCTGCTAATGCTGTCAACATGGGGGCAATGTCCGATCAGCTCACCAAACCAAGTGTTGATGGACCCCAGACATGTTTCTGTGCCCCTGCTGCAATGAGAGGGCAAAAGGAAGAAAAGAAACAGAGTCAATTAGCAACTTGAAGGGGATGCCAAGAGACTAAATACTGTCCTGAGTTTCAGTGGATGTGGAATAAGTCACAGTTCCAGCTGATCCATGGATAAGAGATGCGCAGGCTGCAGAGATAAACAGGGAGGAAGAGCCTGCAGAGGGGAGGTGAGCGAATGATGCTGCGGAGAAGCAGAGTAAGGCTGGGTCAGTTCAAAACTTTAGGTATAACCCCTGTTGAGAAGCATCATGCAGTTGGGTTGTTTCACATGTACACTCTCCTGTGGCCCTAGAAGAATGCAATTTACACTCTTGCAGTCACCTCCTGTGTCCAACATCAGGGATGATCAGGGTGCACAGCCTCCCTGTTACTACTGAGTTTTCTTTTGCCCTTTGCCAGTAGAAATACCCAGAGCGTGGAGGGGTAGCACTTGCCATAGAAGCAGAAGTGGAGTCAGCAGGGCACGAGAGCTGTACCATTAATCTATCTGCTTGGCTGAGTAACACAAAGTCATAATTCAGTCCCTCATGACCATCTGAAGCTTGACTTTCAAGTCAGAAAAGAGATCTGCAAAGCCCCTCATGAGGCAGACTCTCTTGTCAGGTCCAGATGTGGCTGTGAGCAGAGCTACTTTCCTTACACATTATATTACAGTTAAACACCTGGTTCTTAACCCTTCCCTGCTTGCCAGACCCCTGTATCTTTTCATTGTTCATTTCACTCAAGTATATTCATTTTTAGGTAATTTGTAGTTCAGGAAACCCTTAAGGCAACTCTTTGAGTTTGCAGATTTGGCTGAAATTAATCCAACTCATTAATCAAGCAGAGAAGAATGCATCATATCCACACTCTCCTAGTGAACGTCACAGAGTGTATAACATCAGGAACTTTTAATTACACGGACACTAAGGCTTATTCAGACCCCTACCATCCTCCTCATTCCAGTGAAATGGCAATAATCAAGCTATTAAGAAAGCTGATGTTTATAAATCAATTAATACATTGATTACTGCACTGCTTAATGTGCTGCCTAGAGCAGCTGTTATTGGCAGTGCATGTCAGTTAATTGCTTCCTTCCTACCCTACTGGCTCAGAGGGAATATCTCTCTTATGTTCGTTGAGCTGATAATGATCCTGGATTGCTGTTTGTGGGTGGTAGGGTGTGATAACCAGTATGCCTCCCTTTCTCACCGAGGTAAAAACTTCCTCCCTAAAATCCTACCATAAGCAGAGGGTGAAACACACTGCTTTACAACATAAGACACTTAATTAAGGATGTTGCACTTCAGATTCCATCACAGCCCTTTCTCCCCTAGAAGCAGTGTCAAGGCCTGCGGAGGGACTCCATAAAGTCATGGCATCAGACTAACAATGGATGCTGTAGGATGTATCTGACATGTCACAAAGGACCCTACACCTTTCAAAACCTGTTAAATGAGTATTCTGTGAAGCAGCAATGAATAATTGCAACCTGCAAACCCCCAATGCAGCAGCAGCACACCACAAATCAGAAATTAGCCTGAGAGGCTTTGTCGTAGAGGCTACCGAGCAAGCCAATGAGAAGGACTTTAGGGACTCCTGTCCATCACTCTCCTGTTTTAGCCCTGATGTTTTTCCTGAGGTTCACTGACTCCACATGTTGGTGTGTAAAGCACAGCCTCACCAATCACAATCAAGCTTGATTGCTAGTAAAAGTTCATAATACACCTCACAGAAGTCTGTCACTGGTATGAGATGCTGCCTTAATTCTGATAAAAATGCAACAGCAGGGAGCAGTTTTAAGGAAAATCATAGCAAGTTTTGCATGCTAATTTTTTTGCACCACCACTCACTTGATTCCTCAGCATTAGTGCAAGGAGTTAGGTTCATTTCCCTTTCATTGTCTCAGCATTGTTTACCTTCCCAACATGTTTCACAGCATTGTCCCAGAGGACCACAAGCTCTGTGCTGACGCTGGATCCCACTCTAAACAGGACTCGCATCCTCACGGTTGCCTTCACACTATTGTCTCAAGAGGAATCTTTTCTTATCTACAAGACCACAAACCCTGTGCTGATAGCCAGTGGATGCTGGGACTTGCTGAGACAAGTCTTTGTGGACCTTGCCATGGACAGGACTCTCAAAAGGTGACTGACACAGCAGTTTCCCAAGGTGTTTTCACACCATTACACAAGCTCTGTGACAATAGCAGCTGATAACCAGGCAAGGCCACAAGTTCTGCTCTCAGGAACGTTGCTGTGAGACCGGAGCTGGCACAGGTAAGCCACCCATGGGACCAGTGCTGACACCAGTCAGATGTGTTCAACTGAAGGGCACAGTGTGACTGTATATGGGACTGGAAAAGGTATAAAACCCAAGAGGCAACAGGGAAAGTTTGAAGCTTCCACACCGATCAAGCAGCAAGGCGTCATCTGGCTCCAACATCTCAGCCTTTGCTGCTGTAAGCTTCCCCACTACCTTCAGGGATCAGCTGGACACATCAGCTGGATCCACAGTGGCAATTATCTTTTACTTTGCTACCCTTTGCTTATTTCTTCCTCCTTTTCTGTATTTCTAACTTTTTCTCCTGCATATGTAAGCAAAATGAATTCCAGTGTTTTTCCCAAGTCAACTACTTGGTTCCTTCTTGGGGAACCATGAAAGAACCATCCCTTCCTCAAAAAAGAGGACTAAGACAATTAGTAAGGGCAGCTGCCAGTGCTTATTAAGCATAGCCTTGAATAAAAATGGAACAGGAGGTGGATTATCCATTCAGGCCACAGCAGAGGATTTTGGAGGGAAAAGGTTAGGATTTGGCTCTATTGAGGGCTTGAACTAGAACACTGTAAAAAGAAGACTTTAGGATTGTCTTTTGTGGTGTTTTGGGGGTTTTGTGGGGGGCTTGGGGGTTTTGTCCATTTGTTTCTATTTTCCTTGTGATCTGTCCATATAAAACGAAACAGCACTGGATAAAAATAAACTTGTTTATTTCCAAGCTCCATCTTGCTTTCATCTTTCCTTCTGCCTTCCATCCCTGAAGTGTGAAGACACCATCTTCAGTTTCATTATTGCTGAAAAAAGGATAAATAAGAAATTTTCCTGCTATGAGAGGTTATTACAGACCAGCAATCAATTTCTAACTCTACTTAGCTACATAATTGTTCTAGCAAAATTATATTACTTTGAGTGTATGACATATCAATTAATGGGTTTTCTATACAATTAGAGTCCAATAAATCAAAGTAATTTCCTGCTCTGTTACATCCAGCCGCTTATGTGAGGGCTTATCTGAGGGCAGGCACTTATCTTCAACCTGCCACAAAAAGTTTTGTACCTTTGTACACACAAGAGATATGTAACCACCACCTCTCCTTTACCACCATATCTGCCCCTTGTCCACCCCACCCACCTCATTTTCTCCCTTTTTCCCCTCAAACCCAGAGCACCTGGACTCTATTGGAGTCTCCTCCAACCCCAGGCGTAGCCACTTTACCATCCCCACCCACTCCCCTATTTAGTCCCCCCCAGGAAAAGCAGCAGCCCTAAGCTGAGCCCATCTGGGCTGAGGATCCTCCTCTCGTCTCTGGTGAGTGCCCATGGTGCACACTGGGTGATGGTGGTGGTGACAACAAAGGCCGGGGGGCCTGGTGGCCCCCTGGTTGTTAGGACCAGGACTGATGACTTCTCCACTCCCATCCACAGGTGCTGGCTGGGGCTTCTGGCTGGGGCTGAGCTCCTCTGTGTGGTATCTTGGCTGGTTGAGGGTCTTGCCCCTGGCTCATGGGTGCAAAACTGGTGGTGGTGGAGCAGGAGCTGTTTAGGCAGGGTGGAGGATGGGGTAGAGGGAGCAGGAGCTGCTTTGGGAAGATGAGGCGCTGTGGGGGGGAGGAGAGGAGGTGCCTTGGGAAGATGAAGAGGCGGGGAGGGGGAGAGGGAGAGGGAAAGGCAGGGGGGTTAAGCTAGATGACTTTTAGAGGCCATTTCCATCTCTGGTGATTCCATGATTCTATGACTTCATGATCTACTGGACACATGGCAGATGGACACCTTCCCAAATGCTGTGACTAGGCACTTCCAGAGAAAGGACTGAACAACCAAGAGCCACCAATGGCAAATCAGAGCTGAACAGGGAACCTGCCCATCAGTCATGTGGAGATAGCCACCAAGTGTATATGAAGCACTATGTTGCCCTGTGCAGAAGTGGAGGAAAAGAAGGCCACGGATGAAGGTCCTCATCAGAAGAGGAGAATGCCACAGAGTAGCAACTGATGCTTAATATCCCCCACAAACAAATGGGAAAACCTAAGAGGAACCCAAACAGCAAATCTAAAACAGATAGTGAAGTAAACCAAGGCAGTCCAGAAAGGCCTCAGGTGTGGAGAAGCTGACTCCAGCAGATAAGGTATTAACCATGAACAACTTCTTTGAGTAAGGCACTGGAAAAGAGAAACACACAGCACAACGTACTCAAACACAAATGGGAGCACTGATGGTGAGTGTGAATGGGATGATCTTTTCAAAGGCACTCTCTAGGAATTTCAAATGAATGGAAAAGGACTCTCAGCAGCTATGGGAGTTGAGTCAGCTTAGTGCTCAATACCTTTGAAAAGCTCTTTCTTTAGCACACAAACCCCTTGCAAAATCAATCGTAGAGACATGTGCCTTCCACTAGATCAGGCTCCTCAAAGACTGATCCAACCTGGCCTTGAATATTTCCAGGGAGAGGGCAGCCACAACTTCTCTGGGCAACATCTTCCTGTGCCTCACCACCCTCACAATAAAGAATTTCTTCCCTACATCTAATCTAAATCTAGCCTTTTTCAGTTTAAAGCCGTTGCCCCTTGTCCCCCTGTTGCACCAAACCCACCTTACCTACTGGAAGGCTGCAATAAAGTGTCTCTGAAGAAGAGTCTACTCTTCAACAGGCTGAGCAACTCCAGCTCAGTCTGTCTTCATAGGAAAAGTATTATGGGCCTCTGAGCACTCTTGTGGCCTTTCTCTGGACTCATTATACTAGGTCTATGTCTTTCTTGTGTTGTGGGATCCCAGAGCTGAACACAGCACTCCAAGTGGGGCTCATGATAGGAGAGTGGAGTGGAAGAATCGCTTCCTTCAACCTGCTGATTGTTTCTTTTGATGCAGGTCATGGTGTGTTTGACCTTGGGCTGCAAAGGAGTGTTGCTGAGTCACACTGAATGATGACATGAAGCTGCGCTACCCAAAGTCTTGGGTTTCAGTTCTTGAAGCAGCACTACCAAGTAATCCTTTTTGTCTCAAGTTATCCTGTGTGAAACACATAGGGCCTGTGCAATCTCAGCACTGGGAAGAGGGGCAATAGTTCAGCACAGAAGGAGCATGCCCTTCCCCAAGCCAAAATGAAAGTACATGGTCTGAGGAATGATGGGTCAGATTGCAGTAAGAGAATGCAGCTTTTAAAGCCCCAACACCCACTCCCTGTTTGGGAAAATGCATGCTCCAGGGTTTTATCTTCCAGCTGCAAAAACCACAAGGATACTTCAATCTAAAAGGAAACTGTTTCAGAGGAATAGACTGCTTTGAGTTTAGTTGCAGTTTTCAAGAGACTTAAACAAACAAACAAGCCCCTTCTCTGAAATAGGCAAGAGCCTTAAACTCTACCAAAACCATCCCTGTGCAGAAACTTGCCTTAGATGTCTTGATCCTCTGATGAGCTCTAGAAAGAGTGCTTTGCTCTTAAGTCCACTATTCAGCAATGAAACACAATCAGCTGGAGTTTGATAACACACACAAACATAAATATTCTGCTCCTCTGTAAACCTTCCAGTAATGCTCTTCAGAGGAAAGAATTTCCCAGTTTTGGAGATGTGGCTGATACTCAGCTGCATTGAGGGAACATTGGAGGATAGATTTGGCATGAGTCACTGTTTCTCTCTGAGCCAAGACATAAAGGGCACATTGATGAAAGGAAAATTAAACAGTACTGGAAAGCCAGTGCTGAAGAAGAGCTAACAGAGGAGAAAAGGTATCTCCCACATATGATATTTAATCACAGAATTTCAGGGGCTGGAAGGGACCTTGAAAGATCATCTAGTTCAACCCTGCTGCCAGAGCGGGATCACCTGCCCCAGATTACACAGGAACACATCCAGGCAAGTTTTGAATTTCTCCGGAGAGGGAGACTCCACAACCCCTCTGGGCAGCCTGCTCCAGGGCTCTGTCACCCTCACAGGGAAAAAGTTGTTCCTCGTATTTGTGTGAAACTTCCTACGCCTTAACTTCCACCCATTGCCCCTTGTGCTGTCACTGGGCACCGCTGAGCAGAGCCTGGCTCCATCCTCCTGGGGGTCACCCTTTACATACTTATGAACATTGCTGAGGTCCCCTCTCAGTCTCCTCTAAGCTAAAGAGCCCCAGCTGCCTCAGTCTCTCCTCACATGGAAGATGTTCCACTCCCTTAATCATCCTCATGGCTCTGAGCTGGACTCTTTCAAGTACCCACTGTCTTTCTTGAACTGAGGGCCCCAGAACTGGGCTCAATATTCCAGACGCGGCCTCACACGGTGCAGAGTAGAGCGGGAAGAGAACCTCTCTCGACCATTCAGGATGAGAAGCCAGAAGAGGACAGGGAAGAAGTAAAAGATAATTCCAGCAAATGAGGAAAGAGATATCAGTGACTAAGATTAAGGACAGACAGTAATTAAAATCCACAAAGGCAGGCCATGCTGTGGCTCGGCGTAGCTGTTAGCAAGCCTGTAATCAGGAGCAATGTAGGGAACAGTAGCCTACATTTTGCCACTCTGGGGTTAAAATCAGCACACAACATAAATAAAAAGGATTATCTGAACAGATTGTGGTCTTAAAAACACTAGTGAATGCTCACAATTTTATGAATAACGGAGTAGCAAGAGATGGGATCTGCAGTAAAAAAGCAGACTAATTTCTATGCTCCGCTGAGAAAGCCTTTTGCTGCTGAGAAGAAAAGAAAGCACCAGACTGAAAACGGACGTGCCGGTTCTATACAAAAGAGATTTTCAGAGCCATGGACCATTACAGTGCCTCCTATGAGGAGAAGCTGAAGTTAGATTTTCTTATGAAGCAGAAAAGGCACAAGTTGCTGGCTGAACTAATAAATTACTTCTGAATAGCTCCAAATCTATCACAACACTCATACCTAACAGCTCCAAATCCATCACAAGTTACTAGTGAAATGTGAAATGGTGAGAGAAGTTTCTTGCTGGAGACCAGAAGGCAGAAAAAAGAACAAGAGGCTGGACTTCCCAACAGCAAGAAACAGGAGGCATGTCCCTATAGATGACTACTCAGAGAAGAGATCATCAAAAACACTTCTTATAAGATAGATCAAGGTTGCCCATTGAAGGGGTTGCAGTTATGCATGGGAAAAAAAGAACCAAACACTGCCCCCCCTCCCCCAAAAAAAAAACCAACCACAAAATGCCCACCCAAAACAAAGCAAAAAATCCCCCAAATGCACAAAACCCCCAACAACAAAAAAGCAACCAACCAAAAACACCCCAAACCAAACCCACTAACAGAACCAAATACACACCAGCACCATAACTAGCGTGTATTACACTATCCAGGAGAAGTTAAAACCACTGCTAGAAATACAGGTTGATCAGGCTTTAATGCTTTAAGCTTATAAAGCACTATGTAAAAGCTGAGAATAGATGCCTGGCTGCTCTCCCTGCGACACTGCCTTCTCCATGAGTGCAGTTAGGCTTAAACATTCACTGTACAATATAAGGTGTTTTTCTTCCACTCTCTCACTTGAGCAGTTAATTATCAAGACATACTCTTTGAGGGACTCACCACAATCCCTTATTAAACATTAATTTAGTGTATTTAAGCCACTAGACACAATTATTGTCCCTGGGGAAAAAAGACCTATGTTGTGTTGGTTTCATTCTTATTACTTTTATTTCTCTAAGTGCTCCTTCTTGTGGAGAAAGATACAAATAGGAATTTTCTCTGTACTTCTGCTTATCCCCTGTTGTAACAAGTGCTCTGAGCATATTGAAAGCTTTGTTTATGCCTCCTGTCCCTGACCAAGTATATTCACCTGGCAGAATGCACATTGTCTTCTGTGTCTCAGAAGTGGAAAAGTTGTGCTCATACAACTTTCTCTCATTTGTTTAACATCATTTCTGTCCTCTAATGAGTGAGTTATTGAAGGCTTAAGGCCAATGACCATCATATATCTATTTTGTGAAGCTGAAAAGAAGCCCTCAAAGGATCCTTGAACACAGCTCCCTTTGACATCTTAATGCAATCTATACTGCTAAGGTTTCTAGCTGATTTCCTATGCAAGAGATGCAAGATTTTGATGCAGTTCCTAGTTTGTTTCCTACAATACATGAATGACAGCATATCTGGAGTGCTATGTCTGCAGAGTGCAAGCCATAAAGTGTTTTTCAAGTAATCATGAAATCTAAAGTGGGTTGCTTACCATGACTGAGTAATGTATTCCAGAGATAGGAATGCTTTTGTATATTTAGCATTGTGATTTTCTCTTTGATCTCAGCTATCACATTCAGCAGTACCTTAACCTTGGAGTTTTATAGCTCCTTTTGAAAGTTTATCGTGCAAAGCTTTCATGAAACATACACATACACTTGGATATACCATACATTCCTATTCCTTCCTTTGGTAATCATCAGCCTTCTCCTCTCCTTCATGGCATTTTCTGTCAGCTCTCACATCTCTTAACTGTGCTTTAGATAGCCCATTTGAAAAACAGTCACTGTCTTGCTAAACCATTATGAATCTTGCAGCTTATTTAAGGTAACTGGTAAACAGGAATGGGAAGACAGCATCCCCAACTGCATCACCGTTCTTTGCTTAGATGTGTGCTACTTCAGGAAGCAAGATACTTGCAAGTGTTTCAAAATGAAATTGGCTCTGACAAAAGCAGAATGTTATTAATGAAGGTAGAGCATGCCAAAGACACTGAAAATCCAGGGCAGCAGAATCCACATTTCAAACTATCTCCCTATTTATTTTTTTTGAATGATAATGATTTGATTGACATACTCCCCAGAGGGGAAGACTTCTGAATACTGATAACATGATCAGCAGCCAAGCAGGCTCTTTCACTACCTGCTTGAGATTGCTGGAACATGTAGGGTATTCCTTTGCTAGTGCTGGCAGTAATGAATATCTAGTTTTAGCACAGCTTCAACCACATGGGGGAATCACATTTTATGCTCTTCAATTTTTAGCTGGTAATCTCATACATAAAAATTTTTTAATACCCTCTTGATTTGTCCCAGAACACCCACTAATATCTTCCTAAGTGCATGTTTTGGAATCCTTGCACTTGAGGGCTTCACGGGCAGGGGGCAAACTACAAGGATTTGCCTTCTAAAGGTTGATCAGAATTGCTGTTACCCCCCACATGTGTCCCTCTCTGCCCATGCAATATTATAGACCTCGAATTGCAGGATCTATCATCAAGCTTAATTTTCTGGGATCCTTCATGACATCAGATCTTGTCTCTGGAATCCAATACCAGAGTTTCTGTCAAAAAATGAATGCCTTTGTCTCCCCATCAGCACTTTGTGTGTGTGTCCAAAGAAAACCTCAAAATATCTATCTGTGTAGCTAAACCTAGATGTTTAGCCTCTAACATTTTCACTGTTGTTACCAATGATCTACCAATCCAAGGATGATGGAGAGTGGCCTAGCAATGACTTCTGCCAGTTCCTAATGCACCAGTGGGTTCACTACACCAGGACCCATGGATTTACGGAGGTCCATCACCTTTGGTAAGTTGTGGGGAACAGGAGAGGGGTCTGAGGACTGGAGGAAATGTCACACCAGGGCAAGGAGGACCCAGGTAACTATAGAATGGTCAGCCTTACCTCCATCCCTGGGAAGGTGATGAAACAATTCATCCTTGGTGCAATCTTAAGGCATATCAAGGATAAGAGGGTCATTAGGAGCAGTCAGCATGGCTTTACCAGGGGAAAGTCATGCTGACCAGCCCAACAGACTTTTATGAGGACATAACTCCATGGATAGAGTGATCCTGCTCTGGCAGGGGGGTTGAACTAGCTGATTTTTGAGGTCCCCTAATGTTCTGTGATTCTGTAATTCTGTGATCCAGGGTTGCTGTCTTTCAGTGATATATGTGCCATTTGAAGACCGGGATGGATCACTGAAGCTGTAGGTGTGTCTTTGTCACAAAGAACTGTAATGATAGTGTGCATGGGCTCCATGGTCTGGCAGCTCTTGCCAAATCACCTTGAACAAAGTCTTGAGGAAGAGCTTATCTATTTCTCCAGATCTGTTTCTGTGTCAACAATAATATGGCACTATTGGCTGATTGTTGTTCTAAATATCCAGATAACTTGTCACACACTGTTGGAACATCTGTTAATAATTTACATTGGGGAAGAGCCAGCAGGAGCTGCTTCTTTTCACAGCACAGTACTTGCTGTGTGGAAGCCTGGGAAAAATAATGCAAACCCTGCTCACGTGGTGCACAGATAGGCCTCCTTCAGGGGCTGAACTGAGAGCATGTGAGGCACCTGAGAGGACAGTTCTATTTCTTTAACTGAAGTTAAGCTGTTAACTATAGTATCAGTGGTAACTGATGGGTTCTGACAATACTTTTCCAAGCCTTACCAAAACACAACATTAGTCAACAGGAGTGAGGTGGTGATCCTTCTGCTATCAGAATGCTCTGGCTTGTTCAACTGACTCTTTTGCAACACAAAATCTTGATCTATTGCTAGCTGCTTTTTGAAATACTTTGTTATCATCAATCAAGAAAGATACTGTGGCCCTCGAGATTCTGAAAGATTCATCAGAAGCTTCTGATTTCTTTCACCTTGGATTTCTACATAGGCTTACAAAAAACCAAATGGTTTCTCCTGGGAATGCAACACTTGGAATGAATTTTATCTGTCATCGTCCAAATGCTTTCTTTCAACCACTAAACGCAGAAGCAAGCACAATAAAGCATTTGTCTTTTATGTTATGAATATCACTCCATCATTCAGGCCTAAGTTCTGGTACCCTACTTGTCCAAACTACTCAAAAGTTAATTCAATTCTGGGTTCCTGCGTGGTCAACCAACCACAAAACCAAACCAGAGCTGTTGCTAATACTTCATCCCATGTACAGTGGTGTATAGTGCATAGTGCTTAACACTGTGCTGCTTTGGTTCTTTGCTTCTCCTCATCATGTATCGCCCTCCAATGCTACCTCAGCATGCTCTTCATCCTAAAGTGTCTTCCCTGATGTGTTCCAAAGTGTGCAGTGCAGATCTCAGCTTTCATGCTAGAAGAAAATACCTTCTTTTATAGGCTTCTTTATTTCAGACAGTTTGAATTAGGCAAGAAACCACAGACATACAAATAACCTTGTTTAAGGTGCAATGGCAGGGCCCAGGGCTGAGACACCCTTAAAGAGCACGGATACAAATCATTCTGCACCATCTTGTTTAGAGCCAGAAAGAGCTGCTGGGACTGAGGACAGTAGTAACTCAAATATAACCAAACACAGCAATAAATTCTGCAATGTGGCCAAGATGATGGTTTCAGTTTACTTCACACCAGCCTCAGACAAGCTGCCTATATTGATTTGCACCATCTTTTTCCTGCACTAGCTGTCTCCAATCTGCCTTCCAGAGCAATTCCTTGTTTTTCTCTTCAGAGGATCATTATCATAGTGCTGTCTTTAGGACTCATGTTGCAATAGTGAGAATTGTGTATTGTCTCATTACTCTTTGTGCTTTGAATGCTTCCATATGCAGTTATTTCTAAACTAAGGTATTTGCATTCTTGAGACTAAAATGATGCCACGGATCTTTGAACTAGGAAGCAACACCTTTTCCAGTGTTTTTGAAGGTTTTGTGTCATCCAGATCAGCTTTAAATACAACCTGTGCACCTATCAAGCAGTAAAAAGGAAAATGTATCAGCCTGGGCTTATTCCAGGAATCATGGTGAAATCCTTCAGCTTGCTTTAATTATATTTTGTTGTTATTTCAAGCTTTTACTGTGGTGATTTTGATACAAAATACATCGAGCACAAACCCCATCAACAGAAATGGTTTAGAAAATATTATGATTGTAAAGAGCATCTTAAACGGATATCTAAAATTGTTCAGTTGGTGATCCTAGGTGTTTCTGGAGGAAAATTTGTTAGGCAATTTTGCAGGTGACCCATAAAAACCTGGGTGTATTATGAAGTGACCTGATCAAATAAAATCATGTTGGCAGTTACGATCACATGCCTTGCTTTGCCTAAGAATGGATATAGAAGTGCCTGGGAGGGATCAAGGAGTTTTGCATTTATTAAAACAATCCAAATTCTTGTAACAGTCTTGTGGGGGAAGCTGCTATTCACAATCATCTGAGTTGTGCACAAGCTGAGAATTACATTGATTTTCTTCATTCACTGTTAATGTTACGATGGCAAATAAAGGTACTCCTGCAGTGGAAACACAGTTGCTGGGGATTTTTAATGTACTGGGAAGAACCACAGAATCATAGACTCAGCCAGGTTGGAAGAGACCTCCAAGGTCATCCAGTCCAACCTATCACCCAGCCCTATCCAGTCAACTAGACCATGGCACCAAGTGCCTCATCCAGGCTTTTCTTGAACACCTCCAGTGATGGTGACTCCACCACCTCCCTGGGCAGCACATTCCAATGGCCAATTTCTCTTTCTGGGAAGAACTTCTTCCTAACAGCCAGCCTAAACTTCCCCTGGTGCAGTTTGAGACTATGTCCTCTTGTTCTGGTGCTGGCTGCCTGGGGGAAGAGACCAGGCCCTGCCTGTGTACAACCTCCCTTCAGGTAGTTGTAGACAGCCATAAGGTCTCCCCTGAGCCTCCTCTTCTCCAGGCTAAGCAACCCCAGCTTCCTCAGCCTCTCCTCACAGGGCTGTGCTCCAGACCCCTCACCAGTTTTGCCGCTCTTCTCTGGACACCTTCCAGTCTCTCAACATCTTTTTTGAATTGAGGGGCCCAGAACTGGACACAGGACTCCAGGTGTGGCCTGAGCAGTGCTGAGCACAGGGCACAATGACCTCCCTGCTCCTGCTGGCCACATTATTCCTGATACAGGCCAGGATGCCACTGGCCCTCCTGGCCACCTGGGCACACTCCTGGCTCATGTTCAGCCTACTATCTACCAGCACCCCCAGGTCCCTTTCTGCCTGGCTGCTCTCCAGCCTCTCTGTCCCCAGCCTATGGTGCTGCATGGGGTGGTTGTGACTAATGTGTAGAACCCTGCACTTAGCCTTGTTAAATCTCATCCCGTTAGCCTCTGTCCACCCATCCAGCCTATCAAGGTTGCTCTGCAGGGCCCTCCTGCCCTCTAACAGATCAATACCTGCCTCCAACTTGGTGTCATCTGCAAATTTACTGATGATGGACTCAATCCCCTCATCCAGATCATCAATAAAAGTATTGAACAGGATGGGACCCAGCACTGATCCCTGGGGGACACCACTGGTGCCTGGCTGCCAGCTGGATGTGGCACCATTCACCACCACTCTCTGGGCTCAGCCTCCAGCCAGTTCCTAACCCATTTCAGAGTGAATCTCTCCACGCCACAGGCTGCCTGCTTTGCCAAGAGTTTTTTGTGGCAGATGGTGCCAAAGGCTTTGATAGCACTTTGGCTACCTGAGCAGCCACAGAAAAAATGGTCAAATTGAAGGCTGGTACCTAACAGGGATGGTCAAAGATGGGCAAAATAAATAGCTCCTTAGCACTGATAGATTATTTGTTTGCAAAAGAGAAAACAAGGCTATGGGGAGAAAATACAATTTTAACAGAAGGTTAGTTGAGTGTGGTGCAGCAAGGAATTTGAATGAAGTGCAAAATTGTATATTGTCTCACTTGGCTTCCACATGCTTTTCTGCCATGCTAATGAGGAAAATGTCTTTAAAAGAGCAACAGAGAAATATGAGTTTGTACCAGAGAATTAGATTTTGGATGCAAGGTCATAAAATTTAGGTCACACAGTCCAGCGCACAGAGCAGCGCTGATAAATTCTGACTGAGGTGGTAATCAGCTAGGATGAAAGGAAAATAAAGAATTAAGGAAAATAATAGTTTTCACATGGCTGTAGTGCACTAAACAGCTTCTGTACTCAGATGCAATACAAATCGTTTAGAAGAAAAGGCAACCTGCAGTGTGAGCATTCAGCCAAATGTTCTGAAATCTTAAAGGCAAAGCTCAGATCCTTTCTGTCTTAACAAATACCACTGGTATGAAACTCAGGAAGAAGAGGATAACAAACTGAGACTTATATATGCTTAAAACAATTGAGCTCAGATCTAAATTAAGCCACCTTCTTACAGACAGTAGAGTTTTCAGAATTTAGAGCCTGCTGTTTACCAAATCAGACTACCAATACCAAGAAAATACATCAGGATTAAAGCCCTGGACAGACTCCTGTGCAATCTATGTCCTGCTAATGTTTTCCTTCCTTGTATGAGTCCTCCACTGTTTCACAGTCTTATCATTTGGGCCCTACAAGCTTAAACATGATTTGAAATAAGAGATGTGATGCAGTGTTGGCCAAAGCTGCTGAAGTTCTTTTCTGCAAACAAGGATTTTACCAAATAGCGCAGCCTTGACCAAAATAAGTACTAGAAGCATGTCCTTTACAGGATGAAATACACACACATTCAAACCATTCTGCTCTTTGGAGGCAACTCTTTTTCACAAATCCTTAAAAAGAATTGTTTCACCTTGAGTACAAATGTGTGTGTGTGAAATGACTTCATTATTTTTCAGAGTCATCTGATGTAAGAGATTGCAGCGTGCTCAGCACCGGCATGCTGGCAGCGCACGCGAAGAGCTGTGCTGGAGTCAGAGGAGTAGCAGGCCTGCTAAATCCTGATTTAACAAGATCTGAAAACTCAAAACTATGATAGGGCTTAGTGAGAAAGGTAACAAACATTCTCAGCTGGACTACAGCAGCTTGCCCATTTTAGGCCTGGGTAATGCATTTTCTCAGTTTTCCTCCTTGTCAAAAGAAGGTGAGCTGGAAGGCTGCACAAACTCTCTTACAACTTCCCTTTCCAAAGGCTCATCCCTTGTTATTTAAGTATTGGAGTTAGGATGGGATTACACACAGTTTCCAGGATCTACTTTGTTTATACAGAATGCTTTATTTCAAAGTCCACACCATTCTGCCTATTTTCCTGTTTTCATCAGTGTCCAAGTGCCCCTCAAGGGTTCAATAATTTTTGTAGTCTTTACCAATCCTTCAAAATTCCCTTGGAAAATCTTCTAAAATAAATAAATAACCAAACCAAACCAAACACAAAACAACTAAAACAAACCCCCCACAAACCCCACACTATTACAAATGCTTCACCCAGCAAAGAAAAAAGATACTAATAAGTTCTATGTACACTGCTTTGCTTATGGTTCAGTGTGACCGTTCCAAGCCCCACATGAGGTTGGTATCCTCTGTGCATGCTCCACTGTCTAGGACATATGTCTGTTTTATGTGCTGTACCAGGTTAATGCACTGTAATGGGTTAACCTGCTTGTTTCCCCTTGACACAGAAGCAAGAGAAAAGTGACATGCAAAAACTCTGGGTTGAGATAAAAAGTTTAACTGAACAACTCAGATAATGATAGTACAATGCAAATTACCTCAGCCTGTTTGCAGGAAAAGCACAGCAGCAAGCAGCAGAAAGCAGGAAGACAGTGAGTCAAAAAGCCCAGCCAGGGATCTACTTTTCCATCCCTCCCCAGCAAGCTGCCACCCCAGCAGAAGAAAGACAACACCCAAAAACCCCCAGAACCCAAGGGCAGTAACTGGAATGGGAAGCCTCTTGTGTCACACTCTGAACTTCAAGCCTCATAGTATTTTGCTCCTGCCAGCATTTTCATTTTGAAGCTGGCATGAGGCAGGATGGCATGAATAGCAGCAGATTAAAACTCAACCCACGACATGTGCCTATATGGCAGCATCATGAAACACATACTGTTCCCCCAGGCATCTGCATATTGCAGCCTCACTTTCTCTCATAAAACTGTAGCTTGAAGCAGGCTTTCTGGTCCTCAGCTCTCATACTCCTAAAGCAGCCAGGCTGGTTTGCAGCAGTGATTTGTTAAACGTGTCACAGATCGAGCTGCACAAAAAATCCACACCAAAAAGAATGAATGTACCACTGTCCCCATGTAAGGACACCACGAAGGGAGTTAAATACAGTGTATTGTCAGGGCATAGCAACAAGAAATCAGAGGCCAAAGAGTTTAAATCTGTGCTGTAACAAGCAGTCAGTACCGGGCAACGACAGCCAGATTGCATCCTTGTCCCGCCTTGCTCATTGCTCAGGGAGGAATTTTGCTGTGACTTACTGCAGAAGGTGCAATTCATCAAACTCTATGTAGGAGTCTGAGGACCCAGCTTGAATAAAAAGTCTTATTTGCATGTTTAATGTATGATAGTTTATATTTTAAGTTATTAATGAGTATGCTGATTTGAAGAAAGAAATTTGTTAAATATTTAATGTTAAACAAGCTTTAGTTAAACAAAGTGGAACAGAAGAAATTTCTGAAGTTGCAACTGCAGCATTTTTAAGCCACGAGTTTATCAATATTCAAATACAAGTAGGGGATGTTTGGGAATCTGAAACCACATTATGATCTTGCATTTCTGTAACACCCTTAATTCAAAAGGATGTCAAAGTATTTAACAAACTTCAGGCAAGGATCATTTCGCCTGTCATTAAAATGTAGATGTGGTTGCAATGAGTTTCAGAAGTGCTTCAGCAGTGCAGAGGATCACTGCACACCAATATAGGAAAGAGAATGAAGGATGCTGCAGCTTCAGAAACTTGTATCAATAGAGGTTTTATCCTCAAGGTTTAGGAACTCACGCTGGCACGTCTGCTACTTTTTATCCTCACCTAATCAAAGACAATACAGCACATAATAAAATGAGCAGATTGAAAGCAGCTAATCAAACAGGCAGAATGCAGTGGTTAGCCTATGACTGCTTTGAAAAATATGATGTAGTGAGCTCAACATACTTGTATTAAAATACAGCTTTTCCTCTCAGCTGCGAGACAGCATGTCAGTAACAGACATATGCTGTGGTTCTGGTCATAGTGTGAAGTCAGTAATAATCTCCAAATCAATGACATTTATCAAGCAATCAGTGATACTTTATCTTGCTGGCTTCCCACCCATTTATTCATCCCACAAATACCCTTGCTTAGATTATGAGTTGGCATGGAACAATGTCACTGGCATACCAGTGCATAAACGTTGCCATTTTGCAATGGCACCTCTGGCCCTGAAGTGCTGGAGCACAGTCCTTGCAGTCAGCTGGACAATCAGAAACTGAAAGGGCAAAGCAAAGGGAGGAATATTCACAACTCACTAACTGCTCAGAAGCAGTTTTGCTGAATTGCACTAGTTTGGTTCAGTTTCTAATTTGTTTTAACCTCTTGCTGTTTGAGGCATTTTTGATCTTTACTGAATAGCATGACATCTTAAAGAATGTATGGATTCCTGCTTAAAACCATGCAAACAAACCAACAGCAGCAGGGAATAAAAGCACCCACTTCTTCAAGCCTTGCCTCAAGGAAGCCTGACAGGAAACTAAGTGTAAGGCAGTCCATATTGCATCCCTGACTTAGTTTAGATTCTAGTCAGCCTATTTTTACCTCATTCAAAAGACATTTATGCAGAGCTCTCCCTACTTCTTGGACTGCAATCTGATCAGCTTATACATTTCATCTAATAATGTTCAAACTGAAAAATGCCAGTGCAGTCTCTTGAGCACAGAGCACACCCTCAAACACACCTCTGAGGGAGCCTGGTCCTCACTGGATCATAAAACCCTGTTACAGTTCTCTTGATATCTTATTCTAGCACACTAAGTCTTTCACTCTGTGGTGCAATCTGTGCCACCTCCCCCAGGGGTACAAAGTCTGTGCCCCTGTCTCAGCCCAGCTACCTAACAGCATTGCCTTTGCAGCACTCCCAGAGGAGCTATCGAGTGAAAATTCAGCCTCTCGTGGCTGGATTTCCCATTCAAGTGCTCTAACCACAGCATTTTGAATTTCCCATTCAAGTGCTCTAACCAAAATCTTTCTGCATAAAAGGGAAGCCCTAGAAGAAATCTGTCCATATGCACACAGATGGTTATCAAACTCCCATCAGTAAAACGCTGACAACAGGGATGCTCCACATGTGGTGGTTTTAGGCTATGCCTTTAAAATTTAGTTACAGATTTCAGGCAGAAAAGTAGATATTTACCCAATGAATTTGTTTAGAATAATCTTTTGTTTTCCTTTTTGCACCCAATAGGGATTCATTTATATTTTTCTACTTTTCTACTCGAAATCTGTAAGTGAATTTTAAAGGCACAGCCTAAAACCACCACACCACACTACTGAGTTTTGTGAAGGTAACTGTAGTGCAGCATCGAAGCTGCTCGGCCACCACAGTAATGGGAGGATCATGTAGAGGTGTCTGAGAGAAATACAGGGCTGTTCTTTCTTCCTGACTGTTCCTAATCCAACTGGAAAAGCTCAGGAAGTATAAAGCATGAGAAAGACAAAGCAAGTGACTAGCTGAGCTAGAAGCAGGTAGCCCCATCCATGCTCTCAGGTTCACAATTTTTAAAGAAGTGGTCATTCTGAGCAGCCAACCAAAAACCTATGAGTCAGTACTGTCTCTTAAGCATGCCCTCATACAAAGCCAGAGTGAAGTGTCCTCCTTCAGCTTACCTTTCAGAGAAGTTAGATAAGGATGAATCAAACTTTTGCTCAGCCTTGCTGGGAAAGGGGAAAAAAAGTGTCTACACTGCCCAAGTGGCAAATTCCTTCCCAGCTGCAAATGTGACAAATATTGTGGCCTTCATGTGGGAAAGGGGTTCCAGGTTTAAGTGTGTAATGCTGTGGGCTGTTTCCACATGGCAAAAGCCAGGTCCTCCCTTATGCTAAACTTTGTCGAGTGTGTGGGTTCAGGCATATGCACATATGCACATTTCCAGGTGGTAGAACAGTGTTTGTTACGAAAATTGAAGAAGCTTCAAAGGAGAGCATTAAATTAAACAGTCCACTTAGAGAGCTGCTGCTGGAGCTTCACTGCAGGGCTTGTTTGTCATGGAAAGAAGGCTTCTAATGGTGATAGATACTGGCTAGGGTGTTTGAATGTAGAGTATTTACATATTTTAATTAGCTGAGTTGCTTTATGAAGACTATTTTCCATCAGTCATCTTCAGTAATACTACACATTGTGTATTAAAATAAAACAAAATATTAAGTAAAGCAATCAGCATTGAGAACATCAACCCATTTCCAATTGCTACAAATATCAACCCATTTCCAATTGCTACCTTGGCAGACTGCTGGCTGTGGTTTTAGAAATCACTATCTAATATAATTGACAGAGGAGGGGAAAAAAGTCATCTTATAGTTGAAAGTGTGTGACATCAGCTTCAAAAAGTGCTTGCTGATTGCTGGAGCTTGATCTCGAAGCAACGTTTCTTCAGCATGTCACTGATACACTACAATTAGTTCCTCATCAAAAAGAAATGCAGCCTCTCAGAATCACATTTTATTATTGAAAGGGTTTAATGTAACATCCTGCACACCTCAGCACTGCCAGGCAGTCGGGATGGAATGCATTGCATTGAGATCTACTCTTTTTATTAAAAGCACATTATACCTTAAGGGAAGTATGTTTTTCTATAGGGATTGCTCCACAATTTAATTACAGCAGGCTATCCTCTCATTTCATGAGATTCATGGGAGCTCAGGCACCACAGTGTGATTTATATCAGCACATCCTGCCCTGCCAGAGCAGAATGGGGAGCTGCACTGCCTTTGGAAAAATAGTATGGTTGGCAAAAATGCTTTGGCCAAGCTGCAGAAATGACAGAGCACTGTTCCTCCACAAGCTAAAATACATCACCCCACTAACAAACTATTACCCACTAGAAACATCTCAGGAACATGTGCTGGCTGGGGGAATATAGCACCTCACTATATCTTTTTTCTCCTGTGCAAGTTAGGCAACACCACTAAATTTCCAAGGTGGCTTTTTCTTTCTTCTTCTTTCCTTTTTTTCTCTCCTTTTTTTGAGAGTGTATTTTACAGAAGTAAGAGCACTAAAGAAACCCTCAGGGGAGCAAACCATCCTTTTGACACCTTTAAAATGTTTCTTGTTTTTAAAAGTCTTTGAACACTTATAAGTAGTTGCATAGCACATAATGCTCTCATTCTAATGCAGGCACACACACAAGGGGGGTTACATATTGGTGAACAACCTGATCCAGTTGAGGAAGTCTCTGACTATTGCAGCTCTCAACTGGAAAGTTTTAAAAGTGATCCCAAAGAAGGGGCATAATTCTTGAGACAAGATCTCGTGGCTTCTATTCCTACAACAATAGCATCACTTCACTATATTTGTCCATGTGGGCTACCTTCTTCTCCCAGACAACAATCAGCACCAGAACAAGAAGACACAGTCTCAACCTGTGCCAGGGGAAGTTTAGGCTGGATGTTAGGAAGAAATTCTTCATAGAGAGACTGGCCGTTGGAATGTGCTGCTCAGGGAGGTGGTGGTGGAGTCACCATCCCTGGAGGTGTTTAGGAAGAGACTGGATGGGGTGCTTGGTGCCGTGGGTTAGTTGATCAGATGGTGTTGGGTGATAGGTTGGACTTGATGATCTCGAAGGTCTCTTAGAACCTGGTCTATTCTATTCCATTCTATTCCATCCTATCCTATCCTATCCTATCCTATCCTATCCTATCCTATCCTATCCTATCCTATCCTATCCTATCCTATCCTATCCTATCCTATCCTATCTTATCCTATTCTACTCTATTCTATTCTATTTCTACCTGATCTGGAATGTGGTCTCCAAACAATTAAACTGACAGAGGTAAAACTGATTAGGAAAACACACACACAAGAAAAAGGACAAAGCTAGTAGCTGAGCAGCAGCTTTGTCATTACAGGCATTGAGCTCCAGGCTCCTCTCTCTGAGGCCTGTGATGTGGATTTCTCTGGGCAAAGACCATGACACGATTTATTATTTAGTTAAACTTGCATTATTAAAAAGTGAGTCTGTCTCTTTTGGAAGATACTTGTGTCTGTCAGTCATTCTCCTGGTTTTGCAAGGCACTGGCATAGTTGGAGAATAAGCTATTAAAAAGTAATAATTTTTGTTGTTGTAGTTATTGAACTGATGCTATCAAAACAAGTCTATGATTTATAGCACATGTCTCTACGCAGGCTTTAGTCCATATATTTTTGTCTCTGCTCCTGATATATGTTTAAATTTGCCTCTCAGTAAGATTCCATTTCTCTTTCCTTGTGTGAATGCAGATGCTTGGGCTACTCTTTCACCCTGTATCAGTTTAAGATAAATGCAGGGTGTGGTATATTGCTCTTTCCTGTTTGGAATGTTCTTGAATCGTTCCCACAATCAGCACACTGCTGACAATGCTACAACCTGGAAAAAACCCGTGCCTGTTCAACAATCTTTGGTGTTTTCTGAAGCTTTATTAGAAGTATTTGAGCCCTCAGGTCAGTTATTCTGCCTTGTTTTCTTTTGCCATTAAGTGTGAAAAGATCACACAGAGCATAAGGCACACACAGCTCTGCATGCTACGAGCACTACAAGCTCTGCAATCAGAAACTGCAATGCTGGCAGTGCAGCATAGTGAACAGAACAAGTCATCCTAGGAAGAGGAAAAGTTTATTAGTCAGAATGTCTGTCATAGTTGCTTGGGGTTTGGGCTGTGTAATATCTTTACATAGTTGTTACATGATGGCTTCTTAAAGCCAGTTCAGGACATGCAATGCGAGGCTCCTGAGCCACCCAAAGAATCTCAAAGCACAATGAATGTATATGCCTCATGTTCTCAGCCTGTAAGCTAGACATTGAAGGTAATTAACCATTTGCAACCAGACATCAGCCTGACTTGAGAGAACAGCAGGACTTTAAAATTTAGTCAGATCAAGAACTTAAAGGCCTGCTTCAGCTCTTGGAGACCTCCACATTGGTCAATGCATACAAACAAGAGCGGCATTCTTGTCTCGCACAAAGACAGTCAGATAAGGCTCTGAGCAGCTCTGAGCACAGGGAAGCAGACTGCCCAAAGAACCACTGATTAACAGCATTTTGCTCTGTGAGAGGCAGCCCCTCCTGGCTCCCAGTTTCTGATGAGTTCCTGTACCTGGAGAGCTGTTGACTTTCCTAATGAAAGCTTGCATGTGCTCCTGTGCAAGGCTGTGGTTCTCATTAAACAGGTAAATACTACCTCTCCCCTTTCCTCTCTACTGAAAGCACTGATGGCTGCCCACATATCTGCTAATCAAGTGGGAAAACAGAAGAAAAGCTCTCACAGAGACAGCAGTCATAAAACTTGTCGTTTCATGCTCAACTCACACACCTTGCATACAGTATTAGAAACACTGCGGTGTCTTGCAAAGGAAAAAGCATAGGTGCCTAAAAGAGTTAAAAGACTTCCTACCTATTGTTAACAACCCAAACAAACAGATGTATGCCATGAGCAGTGACTACTTCAGAAAGTCAAAGGTGAGAGTCAACATTCAGCTTCGTTTTGTGCAGCCATCCTACCGCTGGACATTATGCTGATTGGGGTTAAGGGTGGGCTGGGATCTCGTGAGCGAGTTCCCAAACCATTTCAGTTGTTGCACTGTATTTTGCACTTTAGATCCTTTAAACTAATTAGTGCAATATCAGGTATGTGACTAAGCCTGATATGTGTGCACACAAGCACAGCTACTTGGCAGCGGATTCAGTACAGGCTACATGGAGACAGAATATTCACAGTCAGTGTAGAGAAGCATTTATTTTTAGGTGTACTGGCTCCTCTGATCCAGTCTCTGCCACTTAGAATGAATCAATACTGACATTTCCCTTCATGATGATAAGTGGAATCTAGGAGACTAGTGCAGATCTAGATATATTGTAGACATCTGAAATTAGATTATTTGAAGCCCTAAACTTTCCCAGCTTCCTACATAGTCCGTGGAGGAAGTTATGCATATTAGAAGGATCTCTAAGATAGGCTCCCACACTGCTAAGCACAGGTAAGTATTTCTATAAGAGGAAATAATCTAGGCTGTGGGGGGAGGGGGAAGTGAAAAGAATCTTTTTGGAAGGAAAAGAAAAAGAAGTGTTACAGAAAGAAATACTGTGAAGCTAACAGAGCCCTGTGCCAGGACTCAGGAGGTTCCTCAGGAAATATTTTCAAAGCTTTTCATGCTTTTGCTGTAGTCCCATATCTCTCCCAAATGCTGCTGACTTAATGACAAGCCCAAGATATTAAAGGGAATAGAAATCTCAGCAGCTATTGTTGCATCAACAATTAACCCTCTACAATTAGTAGCTTCAGATTTTCAAGGTCGTTTATCTCAACTAGCAACAACTGATTCATCTCCAAGATTTGGCTGTTAATTCATTTTATGGCATTGGAAAGGCAGTAGTAGTCTGTGAAGCAGGGACCAAAACCTACAACTCTTTCCTGCCATCAAATTCCTGAACAGTAGTTTGTTGAGTGGTGCTTCTGTCACCCCCTTTGGACTCACAATTCTTAAAGATCTCTCCTGAATATTCACCATGGATGGTGTAAAAAGGGCTGATAGCTTGGCCAGGAGTTTGCTGTGGGGGACAGAGTCAAAGGCCTTGCTGAAGTCCAGGCAGACTACATCCACAGCCTGCCCCACATCCACCAGGCAGTCACCTGATCACAGAAGGAGATCAGGTTGGTCAGGCAGTATCTGCCCTTCCTAAACCCATGCTGGCTGGGCCTGATCCCTTGGCCATCCTGTAAGTGCTGTGTGATTGCACTCAAGATGACCTGTTCCATAACCTTGCCTGGCACTGAGGTCAGGCTGACAGGCCTGGAATTCCCTGGCTCATCCAACCTGCCCTTCTTGTGGATGGGCACCATGTTGGCAGCTTCCAGTCCTCTGGGACCTCTCCAGTGAGCCAGGACTGCTGAAAAATGATGGAGAGTGGCTTGGCCAGCACATCTGCCAGCTCTCTTAGCACCCTAGGATGTATCCCATCCAGTCCCATGGACTTGTGGGGATCCAAGTGGCTCAGCAAGTCTCTCACTGCTTCCTCCTGGATTTCAGGGGAACTATACTGCTCCCTGACCCTATCTACAGGTTCTGGAGGCCAGTTATCCTGAAGCCCTCCTGCCTTACTGTTGAAAATGGAGGCAGCTCCATAGCATAGACAAGAATCTGCATGATGTGCTTGTGCAGCAGGGCTCTGAGTCATGAGAGAAGCTTCTTCACCCAGACAGGTGCTTCCACAGTCCCTAACCCAGCACAGACAAAAAGAAGCTTCTCAATGATGTTGAATTAACAGGTGGGAGACTGAGAATGAGAAACCAAAAAACCACTAGCTTTTGGCTTGGTTGCTGAGAATCAGCTCTCTTATCCACCAAATAAAATGAGCCCTGAGAGCTCTTTTGTCTGTGGGAGTGGGTGAGCACACAAAGAGGCTGAGGTGGGTGGGACAGTGAACGCTGCTGTCTTCCCTGCTGTGCTTTCTTCCCCCCCAGTTCATACTTGAAGGAGTGCTCCCATCAATACACATCTACAGAGGTAATCAGGGGAAGCAAGCAAGATTGCTCCTCAGCAAGAACTGTATTTAACAAAGGAATACCCTTCTCTTGCAACACTTTTGCTTCAGGGTTATTTTAATCTGAATCTTAACAGAATACAGGAGCTGTTCTGGTTAGACAGCCTCAATGTACTGGACATGTGACAAAGAACCTGAGAAACATTTACATCTCTGCATTTCAGCTGCTTGTCTAATTTAACATCCATTTTAGGTAGCAGTAGCTATGCCTGAGCTATCAATAGCTGATGGGTTTGGACTAGGTCTAAAACCTACATTCCTTTTCCTAGTCTAAGGTAACCAAGAATTTGTCCCCAGTACCAATCACTCCGCAGCAACAGCTTCAACATGCTGATATCAAGCTATGATTAACTGAAATCAATAAAATACTAATAGAGCCTATTATGTATTCTCATAAAATCCAGTAAATTGTGCAAAGACAATGTGGAGAAAGGGCTGCCTGGATCACATAAGTTAGTCAGCATGCCTACAACACAGTATTTATGTTATCTGACATTGTAGGACTAGCAAAATGAATCCAACACTGCCCCCATGATCTCCATCAAGTGCATGGGTGTGAATGGGACAAACATCAACTCTCCTGTCCCAAATCATTCTGAAGTTTCACTTTACCCAACTTACAACATCTGCTCAGTATTGTATAAGTGTATTTTCTCCCCTTGACATCCATGAGAGTAGACAGAAGCCACACCATCAGCAATCACCCCCCTGCCCCCATATAATCCATTGTTTCCATCAGTTATTTCTCTGCCTTCACTCACCGTACAAGCATGGCTGAGTGCCAGCTGAAGCACAACAATGCCCAAGACCCAAAGAGATTATGTGGCTAAAGCACATTCTGCAGCTGGGATGGTATACAGGAAGGGGCTGCATCATGCTGAGAGTCGCTTCTGCCCCAGAGCAATTCAGTAGAATAAATAAATATCATTTCACTTGTGCTCTGTATGTGCAACACTTTCACAGGGCATGGGGAGCAGGGGGGGTTGAGGAACATTTTCTGTGGGGGTATGGTGTGGTGCCTTCGCAAAAGACACAAGGAGATCAATGGATTCATTTGAAAGACCTGTCTATGTAATTTCTGGAAATGTCCTTTGAAGCAATCTGAGTATGGTCAGCACAAATCCACACTGCTGTTTCCCACAGAGCACCTTCACAACTTCCTGATTTCCATTGCCTTCTCACACTGCTGCCTTCCACAAGGCATCCGTGCTCTGTTCCACACAGCCCGTTTCTACTGCTGTGAAGTTGTAAGCAGGGAATGGTAAGAGTTAACCTATAGAGCATATACATTGCACCATAGCTAATACATGAAAGCAGAGGTATTCTGAGGACAGCAGATACAAACAGGCTGATACATGGCTTTTCTGAATCCAAGGCAACCTTTCTAGTGACTACAGGTGACTGCTGGCGTTTCTTAGCCAGCAGGCAAGAAGGAAGCTATCTGCAGCACAACAATAGCATCAGAAATCAGCATAAGATGCATCTGGTAGCATTCAGGCTGAAGAAAACACCAAACAGCAAAAGATCTTTACAGTATGACATTCATATAAAAGTGAGACTGCTTTCAGAGTTGGTGTTCACTGAATTCAAATAGAATAAGATATTCTTCTGAAGGAAGATGCTATAAAAACTAGGTATTGATGAAGTGTCTCGGCCTAAGAAAAGGAAGCAGCCCAATTTAACTAAAACTGGCCATTCTTTTGAAGAGAAAATCATGCAAATCAAAGAACTTTAAGAACAGTAAGACAAATACTTCTGAAATGTAGAAAAGATCAAAGTTTATCCATGAAGACTGTCAGTATTGGATGAGGCATGAAGTGCTCAAAAAAGATATCTCCCAATATGTTTTGACAAATATTTGAGGAATTGCTCCTGTGTGATTTCTGTCAATACACTGGGCTGAGGGGACAGCTCACTAGCCACATACTGGTAAAGCACAAACACAGGCAATATTTGAACTAATAATAAGTGGAGATTTTCCTGGGGAGACAACTCCTGTTTCTCAGATCTGTTTTGAAGTTCTCTGTTACACACAGAATTTAACACTGCAAAGAATTAGTATGCTGTACAGGAATATAAGGTTCATGTATTACAATAAGAAATTAAATGACTACACTTTCAGCACAATATTAATTAATACATTAATAGTATCCATGACTTGGCCTGGGACATAAAGATACTCAAATGTGCACAGCACAGAAGTATTAATGGTTCGCAATGAGATGCAGCACGTTATTCAAGGGGGGACTGAAACTCTTGGTTAAGTAATGGCAGTCCATCAGTACATATTTTAAGTCAGACAAAAATTCAGGGTAATACCTAGAGATCTAGGTCGCAGGATGCATATTAGACATTGAGGGTCACAGCCCTGAAAACAAGGAGTCAGGTGAAGATGAGAACAGAGGTTGCCTGTTCATGGAATGTGAACAAAATATTGCTGTTAAAAGGTCTAAAGAAGTCCTTGGAGATACAAATAGATGGGTGGTCCCAGTGTGGCTGAGACAGCTAGTCCAATTTATACACCTGGTCTCTGTTCCTAGTTCTTCATGGCAGATGTAGAAATGCCAGAGGTACCAAAAGGGTGATGTGTGGGCCCTGTGATAATCTTTCACATTAATTGGCTAATTTATATTAAAAAGTATTGCATTCTTACAACTTCTATGAAAACAAAAAGCAAGGGAAGTCCTCCTACCAAAGCTCCTGCTGAAAGGCTGCAGTGTGGGTTCAAGTCAGTGTAGGCTTCCTGTAATTCATATCACAGGACCCTTTGCTTCATGAACTGGTGAAACACTGAAAGTCATGGGGTATGCAGGTGGCCAGAGCATACCCTGAACACTAGAGCTCTAGTGAAGCTGAACAAACAATTATTCCTCTGCTAAATTAATTAACTTTTGAAAAATTTCAAATTTCTACTAATTGAAACATTTTCTGCAGAGTTCAGACATGCCTGACATTTGTAAGGCCAGGCTGGATGTGGCTCTGAGCAACCTGAGGTAATGTGAGGTGTCCCTGCCCATGGCAGGGGGCCTGGAACTGGATGATCCTTGAGGTCCCTTCCAGCCTTAACAATTCTATGGTCCCATGATCTATAACAAGACATTACTTAAAGCTTTTACCTTAGCAATTGCCTTTCTTACATTGAACACACACAATGGTTAGCTACGAGGGAGCTGCTCATTAGTGCTTACATCCTGTCAGTGAGCACTGAAGCATTTGTGGTTTCCCTAAAATAAATAATTGGTGACTGTGCTAAAGATATTTGATATAGGCAAAACAACAAAAAAGAAGAACCAATAAGTTAAGTCTTGAGAAGCTCCTAAGCTGATGGATGACCTCACTGGTAGAACACCATCAATTGCCTTACAATGC
This sequence comes from Dryobates pubescens, assembly GCF_014839835.1. Lineage (NCBI taxonomy): Eukaryota > Metazoa > Chordata > Aves > Piciformes > Picidae > Dryobates > Dryobates pubescens. The sequence goes on along the minus strand of NC_071623.1, from coordinate 33,462,167 downwards.
ATCTCATGCAGGTTGGGGCTTACTTATTTGTCAGTGGTGAGAAGGGGCTCTCTCAGGAGGGAGAAGCCCACGGAAAGTCACGGCAGCATTGGCATATCATCGTTCTGACAGTAATTCTCTTTGTCAGAAATGTGCATGCCCTGTTTCCCAGCTGAGAGGAGTGTCTTTGAATTGCTGGTTTTAAGATTAGCAAAACTTGTTCCTCGGCTTTATTTTCCAGACAAATATTTGAGGTGCAAGTAGAAATCAATGCACTGCTAAAAACTGAACTACTTTCTTTAGATCTCCCAGGCTGAAATGCAATGTCTTTTCTTCAGCTGAATTCCAGACACTCCATCTCCTCTCTGCAACTGATAAGGAACATGGTATTCTCTAATGATATTCTAATCAGCAATTTCCATCCACATCGCAGTTAGAGGAGGCTTAGCAGATTATTACTCCATGGTTGCATGTATAATCCCTATGTTAGAAGGAATGGCAACATTTTGGAGATAATCCAAACTCATTCTATGATTTTCTGCCATTTTAAAGGGGAAGGAAGACAGCAGGTAAATAATCTGGTATACAAAAGCAAAGAGAGAAAATGGAAGTCCTCATCAAGAAGCACAACACCACAGCTTAAAAATGAAAAATAAGGAAGAAAAGAGAACAGAAAGTCAAAGCACTTACAAAATACTTTTTAGTCCTTTATCCAATGGAAATTCAGTATATGGAAACAAGTGAATCCCTCCTTGGGATGGCTTTAGGTTCAAAAATAGCAGTATAGTATTTTATATGCAGCTGTAGTCTCTGAATCAATATAGCAGGTGCACTAAATCTAGTAAGAGTTTATGCAGGAAGGGTCAAACCAAGATAAACAGGTATTTTGATCCAGTCCCACGTGAAAGGGGCGCTTCCTAACTCTGATCTGGTGCTGAAAATGTAAAAATGTATTAACAAAAAAGAAGGAAATGTCAGGTGAAATATGAATTCACAAGGTTCTCATCAGCTCATGCTCCAGAAGACACCAGTGGGGATTCTTGGCCTTGACTGCTCCATAGGCCTATCCTTGGCAGCAATCTCTGTGAAGGTTGCATGAGAATGTCACCAAACATTTCGGTTAGTAGGAACATGCAATTTGTCCCTTTTGCCAGGGAAGTCAGGAAGCAGTTTCCTGTGAAGCCTATCAAGAGACTGGGTAGGAGAACAGCCTCAGAACTTGATGTTTGTAGCTCTAGGTCATCCCAACAGCATGTACATTCTGCCAGGCATGTCAGCAAGAGACCTGAGGCCATGCTTCAGCTGAGCACCCCTTCACCAAAGCAGTGCTGTTTGCTAGGCTGCAGTGCCAACGGAGAGTCCCTTCAGACAAATTGCAGTGCTACCTCTGTGAGCTGCCAAGGCACTGAATTCCTGATTATCTACACATGAAATCCAGTGGGTGCCTAATGCCAGTTTGAACTACAGATCAATGCATTACTAGCAACAGGGTAAGCAAGCACCTCGAATGGATATGAACGTGCCATTATAGGCAGGCCCCTGTTTATGAGTGTGCTGTTGATGAGAGTGTGCTGTTGATTAGAGTGTGCTGTTCTACTTGTGCAATCACCTCCCTTGCACAGAAAGTTGGAATTCCAGAGCAAAATCGGTTTTTAACTAGAAATTGACAGCCTGCCTGCTGCTGCCCCTGCATGTGTGTCACCAGTGGTGCTATTCATCTTCCAGATGGAAACACCTTTTCCCTTGTATTTTAATTCATAGTCTGTGGGAGCTTTTGGGTTGCTGTGTTAGCTGGAATAAATGTCAAATAGCCTCATTCTTTAGCATAACACTGCAAGGAGATGTGCCTTTGAAATGGGACTTGTTCTTGCCCCGCACATAAAGTTCCAATGCACATTGCTCCCCTGATCTCTTTCCCAGCTGCATTTCAGCTCTTACCTCTTGAATACCAGAGGAATGGGGTAGAATTGCTCCCTATGAAATATCTGTATCTCCTCTGTTTGTATATTGTTCATAGATGCTTCCATTAATCATGTCTAAGATAACCATGTTCCTAGATCGACCTGCAAAAATGTAGCTCCCGTGCATGCACAAGGCTTTCCTTCAACAATAAAACAATCAAATGAAATAGAATAACCAAATGCTGCATTTGGTGCCACGTTAGCAGTTAACTAATGGGCACTTCACTGACTAACTGCCTTGAGAGTGATTTTGTTTGTCTCTGCTTCCCTCGCTTCCCTCTGTGTTTTACCTCATTTAAATTTTGCCTCTCTTTCTAAGCAGATTAAGTTTAATCCTCTTCTATTATTTTGCCAGTTTGTGCACAAAAAGAGGCCCATAAACTGTTTTGTTCTGGTATCCACAGTTTTCTCCCTCCTTTTCCTTCACTGACAGCTCTGGGCTTCTTCTTAGGCTTAAATAATAGTACTGAAAATAGCGAAACCTGGGAATAATCTCAGGCACACACACTTCAGGGAGCAGAAAATTCATGACCTTGTGACCTTGCCAAAATAAAAGCCTATCTTTTTTAAGGACTTCTCCAATTCTAATTTCCAAGTTTGATACTAATGCTGCTTAGCTTTTCTTGTGAGAGCAGGAAAATGTTGCCTTAGTAGGAATTAGTTCTTAGGGCCAATTAAAGTCACTGCAGCTACTTGTAGCAGCTACTACACACAGAGGCACAAAAAGACCAACAAAACCAAACTGAAAACCAGGGACAAAAATGAAGCATTGTACCACTTGGCTGTTCAACAGCTGAGAGCTATGTAGAGAGTCTTTAGCCTGTTCCATGTTGCTTCGTAAGCATGATAGTCACTGACAATCAAACTTACTGCATGCCAAAACAATAAGAGAAATACATCCAGTTTTCGAGGTGACATTTTCTTCTGTGCTTAACAGGGCAGATCTGTGAATGCTTGCCTTCCCCACAGAGAAGATTGTTACATGCCTGGGGACTCAGTAGTCAGTATGCCTAAATGAGCAATGATGTCATAGTTTACCCACTAAAGTACTCACTTTTCATTGAGTAAATTCCCTTTTTTCACACTTAGAAAGCATCTTTCCTCTATTTTCTTTAGGAAAGAATCCAAACTAAGTAGACCTCAGGACGTGATTGAGGGAGCATTCATATCTGGATTGAAATCATCTGGATTCCAGCCAGCCATTCAGATTATGTAAACCTCATTTGATTCAGAGTCGAAGGAGTCTTGGACTCCTTTTTTCTGGGAGATGGCTGTAGATAACAGAAGGAACAGGATAACCTCCCCCTCACTTCACTTTCGCTTAACCCATCCGCCCAGTCCAAGAGCCTTCCAGAGCCTTTGCTTCCACAGCCTAATCTCAGAACTGGCTACCTTCTGCACTCAGGTTCTAGACTGCTTCTCAGATTTGGACTACCTCTTTCAATCACTAAACAGAATTTCATTTGCACTCATGAGGAATCTGGAGTAATTTCTGCAACTGGCAACACAATGCAGTATTCCAATTTACCACAGCCCCCCAAAGCAGTGGAAGAGTCTGGCCACACTATACTGCACATCTTAGGAAAAAAAGATACTGTGTGGAGTGGTTAGAACTGTTCAACAGGTTTTCAGTCATGAAAAGATGGGAATTTAACCTTTGCAACATATATTGTCTTTTCATCTTTTTTTAATGTACAGTGAGGTGGGTAAGCAATAGATCAACCCCCTGCACTCTGCTGGATTTGTACAGCGCCTGCATAATGTTCAGGCTTCCATACACTGGCTCCTGTGGGGGATCTAAATCAGAAAAGTCTCCATGGGTCTCCATTGCTGAATAATTTCCATATCCTTTTGCATTTAAAGCTCGGTTGTATACAGGTTCAAATAAACAAGTGTGGTGGGTTGAAGTTTCCCTCCCCAGCATTAACTTTGCCAGGGCAACTCAGTTGAAGCAAATGAAGCTGTATTTACAAGCAAAACCTCCACTCTGTGATGGAATGCAATGAATGTGTACAAACTATACAGCATGTGCAATATGATACAGGTATTTACAGTTAGCAAACAGCACAAGGATCCCCCTGGCCAAGGACCAGGGGAAGCTACTAGCTTCTCCATCCCTACCTCCCTTACCCTCCTGTACAAAAGGGACAAGAAAAAGGAGCAGAGAAGTTATCCTTAGCCAAAGCCAGCCAATGAGCAGGTTATCTCTCCTGGGCAAAGCAAAACAGCCAGAGATCAGAAGAGAAGAGAAAAGGGAAGAATTATTATGGTACAGCTCCTCTTATTCTAGATATTTACCCACTGAATTTGTTTAGAATAATCTTTTGTTTTCCTTTTCACATCCAGTAGTGATTTATTTACATTTTTCTGCATTTCTGCTTGAAGTCTGTAACTAAATTTTAAAGGCATAGCCTAAAACCACCACCACAACAAATCAGCTAATTAGAATTCTAGATACTTTTCACTAGCTCTGCTACAAATGGATTAATAAAATAAACAAACAAAACAATACAAAAAAAACAAGAGAGGGAGAAAAACCCCTACCAAACCCCCCCAGAGAGCACAATGCAGACCCCAGCAGACACAAGCACGATGCAGACACCACAGCTATACTCTGTATATCTGATGGCAAAACCAACTGCTTGTTCAGAATTTGTCAGCAGTTTGCTGGGACAGTCGTGGCACCTGGATTTCAAACAACATGAACAGTCTAAACATCCAGAGCTACCCTCTTAAGAAACACTTCCAAAGGAGCAGGAAGAACCCAGAGTATGTAAACAGTGGGGGTTTGAGTATTGTAAGGCATTCTTCAGACTGAGCCATACTCATGAAAACACACAGACACACACAAAAATCAAAGTGACAGACTCAGTACCAACAGACATCAAAATCTCTCCAGCAGGGCCAAGAAGCCAGCAAAAAGCCTGTATGACCAGGAAACGACCGTGTTACCAAAGTACCCTCGAAGAACGTGCACACACATTAAAAGAAACACATTCATTTTTCACACTGTGGAAAGTACTGTCAGCTCCACTGATGTAATCCTTCTGCCTGGGTGACTTTTCAGAAGATCCATATGAAACTGAAATCATTGCAGAAAAAGTCATGACACTAATGGACAAAATGAACAGTAGGACCTCACCAGGACCAGATGGTCTCCACCAAGGAGCTTCAAGGTATCTTAAGGATGAAGCATACAATAAGGGGGTTATAAATTTCTACTGGGTACCTGAAGATTAAAAACAAACAAACAAACAAAAAGCCCAAGCAAAACCATGTGTTGTCACTTAAAATAAAATGAAACCAGGGAAAAAATGCCAAAGGGGCAAGATGGAAGTCTGAAACCTGCACAGAGCCAGTTAGTAAAAGCCTTAGTAAAAGACAGGATGAATAGAAACTTGGACAAACATGATCTACTTGGGAATAAAGCAGCATGTCTCTTCAAAGGGGGTTCTTAGTGTTGGATTTGAACAGAAATCCAGGCACAGATCATATATAACCTATTTAATCTGCCAAAAAGTTTTCAACATATTCTTTCATTAGAGGCTTTTGAAGATCTGGATGGCTATATGCAAGCCAGGAAAAGACCTGGCTGGATAATTGGCTTAACGATGGAATGAAGAAGATCTAATATGGCCAGGTCTCAAGCAGCGAGAGAAAATGATCAGTGGAGTTTCACTGGGACCCCTGCTGTTCTATATGGCCATAAATATAACCTCCCAAAGTGGGTGAGTGGTGAGCTGACAAAGTTTTCTGATAATGCTGTTATTAAAGCAGGGAGACTCAAGAAAAATTACTGGGAAATCACAGGAGACTAAAAGGCTAAGCAACAAAATATCAGATGCTGTTCCATACAGGCAAAAGAGTGGTTAGTCAGATGGAAGAAAAACAATCTTAACCCCACAGTGAAAGTGAAGGCTGCTGAGCTGTGTGTTACAGCTTCAGAGCATGATCTTTCCCTTCTGACTGGCAATTTCATGGAGACGCTTGCTCAGTGCTCAGGAGAAGTTGAAAAAGACAATTCACATGGCAGAAATGGTTTCAAAATGAAGAGAGTATAAAATGAAGAACTTCATTATGCCATTGTTTGAATCCATAGCATCTGGAATGTTGTCCATTCCTTAGTCTCAGAACAGATAGAGTAACATGAAATGTGTGGAGGACAAATCAGAGAACAGAAGGTGTAGGACAGTTTTTGTACAGGGCACACTAAACCTGATCATCTCTGGCACAGAAATAAAGTGACTGAGGGAGGATGTGAGAAAAAAATTACAAGATCTTGACTGGTATGCAAAAAAAGTGGCTAGGGATGCACCATTTCACTTCCCCTTTAGTATCAGAACAGGGGGTATCACATGAAGATCTCAGGAGTCATTCTTCACTCACAAAAAGGAAACAATCCTATATGAAATACTGGGGACTCCTGCAGTGCTGGGGGATGCAGAATCTGGGTTCAAGGGAAAAGAGAACAGAATAGAAATCCACCGATGGCTACTAAACAGGAGACCATACTTGGCATACAGAGTTACTGAACAACAGAATGTTAGGGGTCAGAGGAGACCTTCCCACGGTCCTGCCAGAGCAGGATCTACTAGAGTAAGTCACAGAGGAACACATCCAGACGGGTTTTGAATGTCTCCAGAGGAGACTCCACAACCTCTCTGGGCAACTGTGTTCTCCCTGCCCAAATCTCCAGCCTGTCCAGGTCTTGCTGAACGGCATCACAGCCTTCAGGTATGTCAGCCACTCCTTCCAGTTTGGTGTCATCAGCAACTTGCTGACAGTGCACTCTGTTCCCTCATCCAGGTCATTGATGAATATATTGAACAGTACCTGTCTCAGTACCTGCCCTGTGAGGGACTCCACTAGACACAGGTCTCCAACTAGACTCTGTCCCATTGACCACAACCCTCTGACTTCTTTCCTGTCTGAAAACAGTTCCATGACTGAAACAGCACTGACTGAAAATGGGTGGAGACCAACAAAAGTACTGAAGGGAAGCATCCTACATCCTTACTCTGCTTTTACTGTTTCCTAAACATACATTTATAGACTACAGAGTCAGAACACAGCCTTTGGTCTGAATCACTGTGATTGTTTTTATGTGTATATAACTTTGAGATATAAGGCAAGTGTCTCCTGTATCATAATAATCTTTTCTTCTGTGGAAATATAAAACTATAATGTGTATGTATAGATATAGGTGTGTGTATATATATAGGCATATAGATATACGTATATGTATACATAGAGAGTATAATAACTTATTACAACCAAGGAATGCAAAGTTATTTGCAACTTCCTCTTGCAGTGTTGGGCCTGGGGTCTGTCTGATATCCAGTGCTCAGCCAGAAGGAGCACTGGGCTCATCCCAGCACCAGAACAAGAGGACACAGTCTCAAGCTGTGCCAGGGGAAGTTTAGGCTGGAGGTGAGGAGAAAGTTCTTCACTGAGAGAGTTGTTAGCCATTGGAATGTGCTGCCCAGGGAGGTGGTGGAGTCACCATCCCTGGAGGTGTTCAAGAGGGGACTGGACGTGGCACTTGGTGCCATGGTTTAGTTAGTCAGGAGGTGTTGGGTGACAGGTTGGACTTGATGATCTCTGAGGTCTTTTCCAACCTTATTGATTATATGATTCCATGATTTGCTAACCTGTTTTCTGTCCCCTATAGCCCAGCAACTTTAATGACAGATCTCATTAGTTTTTACTAGCAGCTGACATTTTTGCTGTTAGTTTTGCATGGAGTGTATCAGAGCATTTCCCACTGTTTTTATCATATAGTGCAATGGCCATTTAGTACACTTGCAAAGCAAGAAAATGCTAGAGATCAGAGCTGAACTAGTTTTCCAAAACACTTGGACAAATAAAATATTTATATTGAATAGATTTCACATTGCAGAGTTTGGAATTTGGCAACAGACACTACTACAAATCAGGAGTAATACAGAGCATACAGAATCCAATCAGCAAAGCTAAAGATGGGAAAGAAAGCACCCTGGTAGATGTAATATGGCTCTCAGCTGCACCATTCCGCAAGAAAATAACAAGTCAATGTTTCTAAAACAATCTGAAATGAGTAAAAGCAGAAGCAACCTAGTTGGAAGGTTATATTTCAAAGTGTAATTAATGTCAGAATGTTTCAGAACTACTAAAAGCAAATAAGCCACTAAGTTCAGTACAAAGGGAACTACATATGACAAAGAAGCAGTTTAGAGAAGGAAACATACTTCATTGTTTTTATTATTTAAATCTAATCATCATCAGATTAATTTAGAGGAAATGAAGTGAAGGTAAAATACTACATCTTCATATTGCCAAATAATTGGTGTCAAAGAAATAGTAATTTGCTGGAAACAATCTCTTCTGTGCAATTAAAGAGAAGGAAAACTATTATGCATGCTGACTAGCAGCTTTCACTGTAAAATACAGCTCTCCAAAGATTAGCCATGGTTTAAAAGCATCCCCACTGGATTGTTTTCTGTCTTCTATCTTCATGGAATTAGGGGTGCCTCTGACACAAAGGCCTGAAAGGGCCTAGGTGAGAGTACCCTCAGCAAGAATATTGCACTGTAGTTCATTTATTGCTTTATGGTAAATAGATCTTTTGGACAAAGCTAGTATTTCTTCGTGTTAAATCCTGAGATGCACTTACAAAAAGCATGCTCCTGCACAGCTGCTGGGGGGACGCTCACTTTCAGTCAGAATCCAAATATTTCCACAGTGTTCCCTCACAGCCACGATGCTGAGCACTGCCCAGATGTCATTTCTGTGACTGAGTAAGAAATGCCACCTCCCTTTGGCTGTGATATGCTAAGTGCCACACCACCAAGCTTTTGCAGACATCTGCGCATGCTGAGAAAACACTGGCAACGGCTCACACGGCCAGCCTCACTGCTCCCAAACTAACTCTGCTCCAGCAACTTCAGACACCTTGAAAAACCTTGCAGGGACAATGATGTTACTAGCAGGTTTTTTTCTTAACTGCTACAGGTTGAATACTCCGAAATAGAGATGGGAAAACATTCAGATATGTGTCTGGATTCAGAGAAAAATGTGTCTTGTCTAGAAACATATCTGGTGATAGGAAAAGAGACTGTGTGTCCTCCTTCCTTTCCAGTCATGCAGGAAACATGCCATCTTTGCACCAGCTTTCAGATGTTTTGCTGCAACCAGAAGCTTCTGACAAATGTTAATGTGAAGGGTGAAAATAAGCTTTATATTGTTTTGCCCTTTCCAAATTCAAACTCAACTTGTGCACAGTCAGACCAGTTGCTGTTTTATGCAAACTAGTTCATCCATCCCTAATCAAGATGCTAGCAACCAGCTGTGTTGATCTCCAATTCAGCACACAGCCTTTCTGCACTCTGCAGGAAAAAAAAAAAAGCAAAAGCAAAAGCAAAAGCAAAATCTTGTTTTAGACTGTGCTCTGTCAAGTGCATTTTTCCATTAGGAATTTACAGGTGCAAGCTCTCTGACTTTGGCTTTGCTCCACACAAAATCTAATTGCATATGCCTTGGATGACCATTTAGACCTTTGCCTCTTAACCTCCACACTGCTGAAAATAAGCATTGTGTTCAGCAGAACAGCACAGGAGCAAACTCACCTAATTACCCCTCCACACTTCCTCCTGTAATGATGTCTTCCAAAGCACTGTTCCCTCCTTGGCGCTCAGCCTGCAGTCTTCCCGCTAACTGCTCCTTCATACCTCCCCAGGGTAACAGAAGTACCTTTTGCCAGCCCAAGGGAGGCATTGCACACTTCTTTCCTAATCACCTGCTTGGCTTTCCTCTGTAATAGAGTACTGGTTCCAGCCCCAAGGCTTCAGTCAAGTTATCTAAAGGAAAGGCATTAGCAGCCAGGAAGAAGAGGATTTAACAGGAGTAGGACTACAGAACCAGTTATGTGATCGTGTGAAGGGGTTCAGCTGAATGGGGCTCGGTACCTACAGAATCAAATACAGTTAACAATTGGAAGGGAGCTCCGGAGATCATCGAGTCCAACTCCGCTGCCAAAGCAGCATCACCTAGGGCATGCCACAAAGGAAGGTGGGTTTTGAAAGTCTCCACAGTCCTGGTGATTTGTCATGTGGGAGAGGACCTGAGCAGAGAACAGTGTGCCTCTCATTTGGTCCAGATACCCGTATTTATCTGGTGTTGTGGTGGGCTGAAGTTTCCCCCAGCATTAACTTTAGCCAGACTAACTCAGTATTTACAAGCAAAATCTACGCTCTGCAATGGAATGCAATGAATGTGTACAAAATATACAGCACGCACAATATCATCTAGAAAGCAGTGTTAGGCTTATCTCAAGGGCAGCCAGAAACAGCATGTTATCTCCCAGGTGAAGCAAAACAGCCAAGATCAGAAGAGAAGCAAAAAGGAATGGGAAGGGAAGTGAAATGTGAAGAATTGTTATGATACAGCTTCTCTTATCCCAGACATTTGTCCAATTAATTTGTTTAGAATAAGCTTTTGTTTTCCTTTTTACAGCCAATAATGATTTGTTTATGTTTTTTCTACTTTTCTGCTCAAAATCTGCAGCTAAATTTTAAAGGCATAGCCTAAAACTACCACAAGTGTTAATCAGGACTTGAAAGGACAATGTACAGAGACTCATGACAATGAAAAGCTCCCTCCCTTTCACCCTTGATTTAACCTTAGCTGAGGATGCAATGGACTACCTAGTTACACCTATGAGTAAAACTTCATTATGGATCCTAGGTCCCTTTGGTGGAGGAATAAGGTTTTGCTCTTGCATGCATGCAGTACTTCTACAGGAAAATACATAGTCTTTAAAGAACCACTAAAAGGCTTCTTTTCTGGCTGGTGTTAGCAGGTACAACAGAGTAAGTGGTGACTGTGCCCTCATCACCCCTTCAACTGAAAAAAAACCCAAAACAGAGGAAAAAGTTCATTCCCCAGGCTCCTGCAGGGAGCCATGGCAGAGAATTGTAATTTCTTTAAAATCTGCTTTGCATAGTTTCATTGCTGCAAAACTTCTCAGAACAAGTGTGCTCTTTAGAACAAGTGTGCTCTTTCTCAGCACCGGTTAACAAAACGTGCCTCAAGAGATGGCAACAAACAAGAGGGAAATGGGGACTTGCCATGAGCGTGTGCATGACCTACCTGTCACAGTGTACACCCATAATGCAGGCCAGACTGCCAAGCAGCACTCAGCTCTTTGGCTTTGCCTAAATAAATACATAAATATTTTTAAAGCCAGCAGATAGTCTTGTCCAGGGAATTCACAGATGGAGGAGCTTCTCACAGCATGATGGGCTTTTTATGAAACCTTATGATAGTCATAGAACCATAGAATCAATAGGGCTGGAAGAGACCTCAAAGATCATCAGGTCCAACCTGTCACCCAACACCTCATGACTACTAAACCATGGCACCAAGTGCCACATCCAATCCCCTCCTGAACACCTCCAGGGATGGTGACTCCACCACCTCCCCGGGCAGTACATCCCAATAGCTAACAACTCTCTCTGTGAAGAACTTTCTCCTCACCTCCAGCCTAAGCTTCCCCTGGTGCAGAACAAGGATGTAGTCTATTTGTATAGTGAAGGTGGAAAGAATGAAAAGCCAGGCACTAATAAGAGCTGTCTTGGGACTGCAAAACCTCTGAAAGAAAAAGGCAATTTAAAAAGAAAAATCAGCAGTCTGGCTGTTCCTACAGTTGTGTCTTATTCACCTGACTTTCAGTTAGATGTCACAAGCCCTACGAGGAGAGGCTGAGGGAGCTGGGGTTGCTGGAGAGGAGACTCAGGGGCAACCTTATTGCTCTCTACAACTACCTGAAGGGAGGTTGTAGACAGGTGGAGCTTGGTCTCTTCTCCCAGGCAGCCAGCACCAGAACAAGAGGACACAGTCTCAGCCTGCGCCAGGGGAGGTTTAGGTTGGATGTCAGGAGGAAGTTCTATACAGAGAGAGTGATTGCCCATTGGAATGGGCTGCCTGGGGAGGTGGTGGGGTCACCATCATTGGAGGTGTTCAGAAGGAGACTTGATGGGGTGCTTGGTGCCAGGGTTTAGTTGTTTAGGTGGGTTGGATTGGTTGATGGGTTGGACACGATGATCTTGGAGGTCTCTTCCAACCTGGTCTGGTCTATTCTATTCTATTCTATTCTATTCTATTCTATTCTATTCTACTCTACTCTACTCTACTCTACTCTACTCTACTCTACTCTATTCCATTCTAAGTATCCTCTGTCCTTGAACAAGGAGCACATCACATGCAGAACTGACAGCTTTCATGGAGGTGTCTGAAGTGCATCTTAAAGCTTGGGCTCCTCCAGCAATTGCACTGTGGTAAGAAATCACAGCTTGTAAACCTCAGCCCCAAGTAGCTGAGCATAGTCCATCTGTGACAGTGTTTGTTTTTCCTGCTGTAATTTTTCAGACAATGTCATACTCTATTTAATCACATTGCTGTAGCTTTGGGAATACTTAATTTTAATTGTTATTGTACTGTTCTAAGGTAATTCTCCACCATTATTCAAGTAGTATCCATGCACAGGGTTTTGTTGCAAATACATAGTCAGATACATCTGCTGTGATATTGACTCCTCTCAAATGTAAGGATGCCCCTGATGCATTTCTGGACAGGAGGGCACGGTACAGCCCCCATCCCGCTGAAAGAAAGCATTCTTTTTATTCTTTCAAGCCATAATTCCCTACAATTGCCATTTAATTAATCACTGAGTGCTTATGCTCTGGGGATATTTTTCCTTTACTGAGTAAGCTCTGCTACCAGTCAGTTTAGCACAATGCCAGTAGGTGGGGTAATGGTAAAGCAAATATGTGCTTCAGCTAGCTGGTTTTTTAACAGCCATTTTAAATATTTTTGGCCAAGATTTGCATAAGGCAGTTGGATATATGTTTGGAAACACCTCTACATATAAATACACATCAGTTACACTCACACACTTGAAAACAGATGAGAAGAACACAGGTAACACCTAAGTGATGAGGCACTTTTTTAACCTTGACTGTAAGATAACACACAGCTTTGTTCAGGTTCTGCATGTCAGGTAATGCAAATTTGGCAGTTTGTGAAAATGGAGCTAGAAGCCAGAGAGCCCCAAAAAGAACAGATCAGTGCCTGAAGGGAGTAAGGACTCACTGCAGGTTCCACTTTGGTGCCGAGGTTAGTTGAGATTTGAGAGACAGCTTTGGTTAATAGTGTCATGCCCCTGCCAACCTGCAGCTGTGTAGCGTGGCCAAAGCCTTTAGTGCAGTGGCTAGGAGCAGCACCAGCGAGACCTCTGTCCTGTGTAGGGTGGAGGATGGCTGTCGTGGATGAATGCACTTACATAAAGAAAAAGTTCCCACGAATGCAGCTGCTATTCTTCCTCCTCCATTTGCAGACATTTCTCCTAGGTGCTCATCTGGGCTTCAGATGTACACCACTGGCAACTCCCAAGTATTCAGACAGGCAAAACCTGGGAGTCTTAGCTAATGCATAGCAGCCCAACGTCCCTGTAGCAGCTTAGTGTCCTAAAGCAGTAATTTTAAGCTCAAATTTGAGTTACTCCTGCATGTGCTATCAAAATACAGACATTTCAGAAACTGAAATAAATATGCATGGAGGAAATCACATTTGGAGTGCGGCCTTTGTTCAGGCAACATTCCTGACTTTGGTAAAGTCAGCTGCATGTTTCCTTTCTCTCTGACGCAAGCCCTTTGGTCACTATAAGAAGGAAAATGACCAAAAAAGTATTCCTGTATCTATCAAACCACTGCACTCAGATAAGCAGTTGTGCAGTACACTGCTGTATAGCTATCTCAGACTGATGTCTGAACCCTAATGAAGGGAATACATTCCCTGATATCACTCTGAATTGTGCAAGCAAGATGGCCGAAACTTAGCCCTGATTGTGTGAGGTTATCATTATCATTCTTTGGCTGTGAGAATTCCAAGACAAAACACAAGTGCAGGAGATTCAGCATGCTCCTGGAGATCAGATTAAATTGCAAATACCAACACAAAGGGGAAAGAAAAGAAAAAGAAGAAGACATGATTTCCTGTGTAAAATTAATACAGGTTTAAAGAACTGTAAATACCAGTCTCGATATCTGCACAGCTGAGTGTAGGGAAGGTTATTTCCCCTATCACCATTTGTTCTCCACAGCTATGTGGAGATTAGTAATATTCAAGGAACTCATTCCCCCATAAGTTTGAGAAAATGCTTTCTCACATTAATTTTAGACTGTGACTCTCTCTACACTGCCTTCCTTAGGCATATTCAAATTCTTAATAATGTTACTAGGATTTTGTTTGTCAATTACTTGGGACTTTTCATCCTTTGTGCTTGTAGTGTCCAGTAACCCAAACCAGCTCTACTTCTTCCCTTGTCAATACAAGCGTTGCCGTGGGAGCATCTTTTTCCACCTCCCTATTTTTTCTCTAGGAGGAACAGGAGGCTGAGCAGGATAACAGATATTTCAAACTAACCACCTATTTTCTGTCAGACAAAATACAGTTATATCCCTGAAAACAAATATAACCTCAACTTGTACCAGAGAAAGCAAGTGAGCAAAAAATGGGTATAAAATATACCACAATCATTCAATCAATTGAAGCTGTAAGATTAAGGGAGTCATGAATTATCATGATCTCAAGAGATCACGCTCCTAATATCTGACATGTTTTGACACACATGGAAAGCAAAAATGAGTTTGAAATCTGAAGAAGAAAGGAACATTTTACAGAGCTATTGCCTCATTAGGGTCGTATTCTTGTAGCTGCTGTGCATCTTCAGCTGCCCCTGCAGCCTCACCAGCAAGAGGAGTCACAACTGGGGTGCAGCCCCACCTCCTCCCCCCAGCCTCCAGCACCAGCCCTGTTTGGCAATTAACAAAGCAGAAGATGAGGGCCCAGGAAAGCTGGGCCAGCACAGGCAGGTGTGAGGATGGGGCCACAGGAGAGGTGGATGTGTTGCACATGGTCAGCATGCCCTTCTTTCCACAGGTAACCTCAGTTCACCCTCTTCACTCACCATCACGCTGGCTAGTACATCAGCTGCTCCTTTCTTTTTGCTTTGATGCAGTAAAAATATGATTGTCTGGAGAGAAGAAAAAAAAATACACCCTTCTTCTGAGCTGTTCAGTTTGTTCAGTTCACATCCAAGCCTTTGGAAAAAGGGGGTTCGAGCTGAGCAAGGCTGTACGTCACACACTAGTGCTCATTCTGCTGCCTCACATGTTATACATCCGGTACAAAAGGACCTACTCTCTGCATCTCAGACCTTTCTTTTCCAAAGGAGACAAAAATGCCTCTCTTCTCCAGTCCTTATTTCTATCTTAATTAAGACCAAAATTGTTTCCTGCAGAGGCCTTTATTCCCATCTCAGGAGGATTTAGACTGAACAGGAATTCTTCCAGTTTTCAAAAGGATTGCTTACTCTTACTTGTTACCTGACTGCAGGTCAAGAGTCAAAGAAACAAATAAAATATTCAGACAAAACCATATTCTCTGCTCCAATTTTCTAAGTATTCAATGTACTTGGCCCTTTTTGCTTTTTTTCCTAAGATGGCACAGTTTGGATTTTCACAGGTTGTTTGGGAGAAGGGTGATGATGCTTTATTCCAGTCTACTTTGTGCTCCCAAGGAATCCCACCCATGGAAACAAAGATAATCTGCCCTTGGGGAAAATATATATATATAAAAATCCTGTAGCATTTATGGCAAGGGCTTCCCCAGTGCTGACTACAGAGATGGAACAGGGCAGCTCTGCTGCCTTCCCCAATCTCAAACAGGTCAGCTCTGCTCCCTTCCCCAATCTCAAACAGGTCAGCTCTGCTCCCTTCCCCAATCTCAAACAGGTCAGCTCTGCTCCCTTCCCCAATCTCAAACAGGTCAGCTCTGCTCCCTTCCCCAATCTGAAACAGGTCAGCTCTGCTCCCTTCCCCAGTCTCAAACAGGTCAGCTCTGCTCCCTTCCCCAGTCTCAAACAGGTCAGCTCTGCTCCCTTCCCCAATCTCAAACAGGTCAGCTCTGCTCCCTTCCCCAATCTGAAACAGGTCAGCTCTGCTCCCTTCCCCAATCTGAAACAGGTCAGCTCTGCTCCCTTCCCCAATCTCAAACAGGTCAGCTCTGCTCCCTTCCCCAGTCTCAAACAGGTCAGCTCTGCTCCCTTCCCCAATCTCAAACAGGTCAGCTCTGCTCCCTTCCCCAGTCTCAAACAGGTCAGCTCTGCTCCCTTCCCCAATCTGAAACAGGTCAGCTCTGCTCCCTTCCCCAATCTCAAACAGGTCAGCTCTGCTCCCTTCCCCAATCTCAAACAGGTCAGCTCTGCTCCCTTCCCCAGTCTCAAACAGGTCAGCTCTGCTCCCTTCCCCAGTCTCAAACAGGTCAGCTCTGCTCCCTTCCCCAATCTGAAACAGGTCAGCTCTGCTCCCTTCCCCAATCTGAAACAGGTCAGCTCTGCTCCCTTCCCCAATCTCAAACAGGTCAGCTCTGCTCCCTTCCCCAATCTCAAACAGGTCAGCTCTGCTCCCTTCCCCAGTCTCAAACAGGTCAGCTCTGCTCCCTTCCCCAGTCTCAAACAGGTCAGCTCTGCTCCCTTCCCCAACCTGCCTGCACAGTTTTCAGATTAAGTGCTAGTTTGTTATTCACAGTTATCCACGTATAAGCTTGGGAAGTTTCACATGAGGGTTTAGGGGATAATTCAGTGTATGGATTTGCCCTTTTGATATGTTTATTGACATTTCCAAGTCTAGACAGTCCTTTGCATGAATCTGAGCTGATACTGGCCAGGAAGGTAAGTATGCAATACAGTCTCTTCTGCTGGTGTTACCTGGTAAAATGGCATCCCACTTCAGTGACTGCTATGTGCTGGGCTTGTGTGTCATTGTTTAGAACCTTTTATACATGACTCCCCAGGCTCAGAGGCATGAAAAACAGTCTAGAAAGCAAAAGAGGAAATGGTCTTAGTCAGATTTTCTATGAAGAGCAGATCAAGGGGAAGTCTGGAAGCTCTGGACAGAAAGCGAGGTGAGAAAATGGTGGCAGAGGGGCAGGAATAAAACCACACCACTTCTAAATATATTTGAATATGCTGCATTTGGAATCAAATATTTGGCTGAAATGTTTTTCTTCTCTAAAAGAACTGATAAAAACTAGCAGAGATCTGGATGCAAATCTCAGACACCGGCTAATTCAGGTTGGAATTGACCTTGGGAGGTCATCTACTCAGATCTCCTGCTCAAAGAATGACCAGAGCTGAATCTGCTCCCACCATGCATTTGTGCACAAGCGTGTAATGAGTATTATATCCCAGTCAAATGTCCTGGATTAAGAAAAACTAAAATCAAATGATTTTCACCTCCTGAAATAGCTTGATGTCTGAAAGGTAAAGATTGCATCCAGCAGTAACTAACACAGGTTTTCATTACACTATCACTCCAAGGCACAGCTTTCACATGCTAGCATCAGCCTTGTTCCAGCTTTGCCTTACCTGCGTTAGAGCTGAATCTCAAGTAACTTGCACAAAGGTGAGCTAGAGTGATGCTTCAGTGGTGGGGGGATCAGAGGGAACCTACAGAAAAATATAAAGGAAGCATCTTCAGAGTCTGTGTAGAACTACAAAACATGCCATAGCAAGAAAAAACATCCCCACAGAGTTCTTGTAAATGAGAGTTCTAAAAATGTGTGCTAGGTACCAGAGGATTTGTTCCTTATTAAACCTGTATTGTGTTTACCTGTGTAGTGCAAGATTGAGGAAGACTTAATTGCATCCCGCATCCTTGCCCTCTGACCTTCCTGTTAATTACATTTTGCTACAGTAAGAATTAGGTGCACCATTTTCTCTTATTTCCCTAGGATGGAGACAGTTATTAATTCCTAATAAGTTTGTTTTTTCCATCTGCAGAAGGCTACATTTTCTTTTCATTGCATGCACACTACTCCCAGCAGCTTTTAATTTGCATCTATTGGAGATCACTTCACACAATTGAGGTTTTCAAAGTAAACTTGCTTGGAGTCACCGTGTGGCTGTGCTCTGACGTTTAATCTTCTCCCAGTCTGTAGTCATAACACACACAGAAATGAGCAAGATGAGGAGGAGGGGGGTATATGTATATGTAAAAAGCTATGTAAAGATATATATATGTAAATACATAAACATGATGAATGTGAGTGTGTATGAGGGACATGGCTGCCTGGTAGCTTCACTGAGGTCCATCTTCTGAAGCGTTAAAAGTAAAGGCTATTCTGAAATGCAGCTCCCACTCTCTCTTCTGTGGAGCTGCTACTGCCATGTTGCATGGCCTAGTTTCCATCACAGACAAGGCTCTTCCCTCAACCAGTGAGGATTCTTTAAAAAATCTTTGAGAATGTTCTTTTTATTTCAGATGAGATGTTAATTGAAATGATATTATACTCTTATTCTCACCTCCTAGCTTAATAGTCATCGCATTGCACAAATTATTTTAATACCTTGAAAAATTCATTAAGTGAACAAAAGATCCTGACATAAGTCATAAGATTTTTTTTTCCCCCTTTCATATGTGAAGTTAATAAAAAGAGACTCTCGAATATTAAGGTCTACTTTTAAGCCACCTTTCTTCCCATTTTAAAGAAGGTCCTTTCTGCCTATTTCCAGCAAATTTAGACACTAAGCTCTAACCAAAGATAATCATTAAACCAGAGGATTTAATGTCTGTGAACTTTCCAGCAAAAAATGAGATTTTTCAGAATGAGATTTGTTTTCTTTGTTAAGGGACTGAGCACAGAAGGCAGCAGTTAAGCCTCTTCTCAAATTTCAAGCAGGGTAAAACCTGCCATTTATAAGAGGACCTCTGTCATCAGAAAAGTCTCCACCATGCAGGCAAATAAGACAGAATGGAGAAGTCCCTCCCCAGCCTTCTTGTAGGCCCCCTTCAGATACTGGAAGGCCACAATAAGGTCACCTTGGAGCCTTCTCTTCTCCAGACTGAACAGCCCCAACTCCTTCAGTCTGTCCTCACAGGAGAGGTGCTCCAGCCCTCTGCTCATCCTTGTGGTCCATGTCCCTCTTGTAACAGATCCGTTTATTCTCCCACAAACACGTTTTCTCCAAGAGTTTCCCAGCACTGACAGCCATTTTAACTTATTTTCCCACTCTCTAGCTAGTGGCACTTCTTGCACTGGAGAGCGTTTGTGGCCAGAGATTGCTCATCACACTGCAGTTTCACGCAGCCAGCACAAGGTCAGCTGGTACCTGGGATTATTTTGTCCACCAGGGAACAACTGGAGCATTCAGGCTGTGCTCTGACATGGCATTCCAGTGCAGCCTTGGAGAAGGCTTTGTGAAAACTAGCTATACCAAACTATACCAAGCTCTCTGTGCCAAGAGAAAGACCTCACTGAAGCCTCCCCTGCCCCCAGCCCCCACCAGGCACATGATATTTCTTGTCTCTGGAACTGCATTTTCACTGGATTTTCGCTAGCCCCCTACTGCACAGATACTGTATCCCTGGCAGGACACCACCCAGGTCTAGGGAGGCATCTGGGGTAGGCTAGGCTGTGATTGACACTGTCACCACCTGTCGCCCAGCGCAGCTCACCTTGCTGGGGACTGCAGGACAGGGCTGGTCAGGGAGAGAGGGAACCACACCACCTCACCCTCAGAATGCTACCAACAGTGCGATGTACCTCTCATGGTCACAGGACTGTGAACTATTCAAACCCATGCTCAAAGTAATGTGTGACATTACTGACATTGAGAATTCAGTCCAGGCCAAAACTTGACAGCTGTGCAACAGCAAAAATAAAACCCATTAATAATAATAACATTAATATTAATAATAAACAACAACAGCCCCCCAAAAGACCCCACACCACCAAAAACAAACAACAGAAAAACCCAAACACCAACAAACATCCAAACCCCAAACCCTGCTTGTCTTTATAGTCAAATCTGGGTTTGCACATGGTGTAGATATCCAAATCTGCATAAGCCTCTGTACATGGTCCTTGTTTTCTACATAGCTGAGCTTTTCAGTGATGGCTACATTGGTCAGAAACCAACAATATCCCCACAGATGGCCAGCAGTCCTTATGTCATACTTTCTAATGACTTTTGATGCTATTTCTCTCAAGTTGTATGAGATTCCCCCAGTCTGCTTTACCGGTGTGTGAAACATCCTTTCCAAGAACAAATGCAATGGAAAACTGCTCATCTTTCCCAAGACAATGTGCTCTCAATATGTGTTTAACTTGAAGCCTCATGGAATTGCACATATGTTTAAGTGCTGGTTTATGTGAACTGATCCCCTTGGTAGCTCTCAAAGTCTCACAGGCATGTACTTGTCTCGCTGTGCAAGGCAGAAGTAGTGGGAAGACTAAATAAGCTAAAACCACCTGAGACTTCTTTTCCTTTGTGCATTTAACTGCAACAAAACCCACTCAGCTTAGTTGTAGCCAAATATTTCACAATCAATCACTAGTTGGCTAATTCTGTCATTGCAGTGAAAGTCCTTTGACAGTGCATTTTAGTAAAGGACCATTTGTATTTGAGGCATTTATCCACTCTTGCTGAGCACCCTGCCTTACCATACATGTTTGATCAGACAAAGCCACGTCTAACATGGTGACATCCCAGACGTGCACTACTGGTCAGCCAACACATAATGCACTGCAGGATACTGTAAAAAGGGTAGGAGAAAGATGGTGCAAAAGTGGAAAACGTTGGCAGTGAAAAGTTTTTAGATGTATAGGAAAAAGTGACACAAAATATAGGAACCTTCCCAGGGCTTTCTACAGAGCTGACTGAATAAAATGGGCTGCAAGAGTGACTAATGCTTTTCCTTCCTTGACAACCCTTTTCCAGAAGCTTTCAAAGCACATAGAGTTCTCCATCGAAAGCTCTGATTTGGAAATAAATAAATAAATGCACATCAGAGAACGGCTTTGTAAAACATATGACAAATTTATAGGGATTTTAAATCCTACTTTTTATGTACATTAACTCCAACTTTTGTATGCTTATTTAATTCTCATTTGTTTTCAGGAGCATCTAGAAATCTACAGTGATAGGATTTTGAAGATGAATTCTCTGGTCTTTGTACTACAGCTTCCAGTTGCTGTCTGAGGCAGTGCTCACATGCTGATATGTCACTGAAGAAATCCACCGTTGTTTTCCACTACAATTTCTGTGTGGTTAATCAGAACAGCTACACTCAAACTGGTTTGTTTAATTTGGCCTGAGGTCCACAAGGCTCTCTGAAAGCTAAGATCCAGGAGATTTGCAATAATCTGTGGCATTTCATGATGGAAAATGAGGGTGAATTTATCAGTTTAAATAAGCACAAATAACATAGTAGGCTAACACAAAGTTTGGCATTTTGAACAGAAGCATAGCAACTAGAACACATGTGAGCATACTACTACCATGGTCATCTATGCCCTCCAATCTCTTTGTTTCTGTTCAAGGTTGTGGGTTTTTTATTTCATTCATGGGTGGCATAAACTTTGCAGCTGGAGGTCTCAGCACCAGGTTAAGAATTGCATCATCCATCCGAAATTGTCTCTATGCCTGGCATTTACTGCACACAGTCTTAAATCCAAACAGGGTTGTTAAAGATTAAAAGCGAAACAAATGGTCTTTTAAAGCCAGATAAGCTAAATTATTACAAATTATACATGTCTCAGTTCAAAATCATTAATGGCTCTCAGAGTAAGAGATTAAAAGACAAAAAAAAACTAATTAGAAAGGATTTACTATGGGGAGTTGAATTATTTGTGCTCAGAGCAAGGCAGGACTGGATCTGAAGCACAAGACACAATGCCCTGGCAGCAATGATGATGATCAGGAATGCTAACTAGTACAGCTCTGCCATAAACCAGTAACAACTCTGTGAATGATCACTGCAAATAATTTGGATACAGTATCTTGGATACAATATCTGAAAACTGAGCACCCTCTGCTTTCTCTGAACAAAAGGAATAGTTAATTACAAGATTTCAGATCCTGCTTTTGCTGTAGCTGTAATATGTAAAGCAGTGACTTTCAACAGGGATTTTAAATGGAAACATGTTTATTTATAAACAACCCATACATCACATGTCATTCAGTATTCCCTTCACAAAGGTAGCTGTACTACTGGAGCTGGATGATTTCTTAGCCATCAGCAGGGAAGCTGCAAAATAATTTTAACTGAGCTGAGCACTCAAGGGTGAATGCAGTTTTCAGTTACCCATGTGTAATGCCAGTGATTTGCATTCAAGAAACTGTGGGTAGAATTTGGCCTTAAGGAAGCAGCTTGTGCAAGTGCCATCACCTTTGTTTCATAGGGACTATAACACTCGGCCCGGAGGAGAAACACACCTTTTTCAAGCTAGGTAAGCAAATGGGCACAAACCTGCTCAAGGGACCACTAACAGACATCAGAAACTAACACTCTGTGAAACAAATATACATGTTTATTCTGATTCTAGTTTTGATTGCAATCCTTGGATGGGTTACCCACATTTGTTTTCTCCATTCAAATTCATTTGTAGTTTACCTATTAGATGCTGGGGGTTGGAATCTAAAGAATTTCTTGCTAAGTTCCCTTAGAGACTAAACGCTTCAGTCACCTGCTTCATCCACACGTGGCTGCAGCCATCCTGCTCCATGCTAGTACCATCAGTGTCTCTGCTTCAGCTAAAAACCAAGTGGTGCCAGGACTTGTCAATGTCCTATGTTTTTCAGCTCCCTGGATGAAAGAGGATAAGTTCCATGTGTATATGTATAGCTACACACATAGAAATCCAGAAGAGTATACCTGAATATCTGTTTGAAAGATGTATCTCCTGAGTGGGTCTTGCTGCACCTCACACCGTAGTGTGGTACCTTGTGTGCCCTTTAGCACTCTGGAGCCCTTCCCACTCCCTTCACCTTAGTTTCAGAAAAAGAAAAGAAACTTTTATGTGCACCAGGGGTAGGCACAGGGTAGTGTATAACCTCCACTTGTTGATCTCAACAGAGTTTCTTATTTTAGATGTACCTGTGTTGTGCACTAAGCTGCTAAAGGAACCCACAGAACAAACATTTTGCTTGATTAGAACAGGGATAACAGGGATTTTATATGACCATCATCATCCTACCAGCCTAAAAATTATTTGAATGTCCTTGCCTAAAAAGTCTTTAACTGTGACATTGTGAAATAGGAAAATCTTGGGGAGTAGATAATCACATCCTTAAGATTAACATATTAAAATATCCATGACAAAAATGTACTTACAAATATGTGTTTAATCCTGGTGCAGTGTAAAACAGCTTATGTTTCTGGCAGTGTTTATGCTTTCACCATTAATATTCTGTTTGGTGTTTTCTTGGGTTCATTGGGTCATTTGAAGCCCAACTCATGCTCACTGCATAACACTATGGTAATGAAAGACTTCAAAGCACGTCTGAAGAAGCTCAGAGTACTCTGCCCCTGCCTGTAGTCAAGTGGCAGAATAACTTGCTGGTCAAAGGACAGCTAAGCTGCATTAAGTCTATTGTGTATTTTTATTACTAGTTCTGGCCAGAAGGCACTGTGTGAAGATGACATCCATTGCCTTATATAAGTGAAGGTCTGTTAGGACTGAGTAAGGAAAATATCCCTGTGGGCACACTTCCCCTTGCTAGCGTGCTGTCTAAAATTCCAACTCAAACTCTAGCTGGTATCGCTGTGTTTATCATGTTACCCACAAGTGAAACACTTGCCTAATTATGCTAGCACTTCCTCTTATTTTCTGGTTAAATCACCTGTAAAAAGGAGTTAAAAACCAATTTGCTAATCATTCTCTGTTTTTCCTCTAACACTGCTAAGCTGTCCAAGCATGCGACTTGACTGCCACAGGACTTTGCGCAGCCTTAAGTGCTGCTATGTGGATTTGACGGTTTTCCCAACTCCTACCTGATTTACAGGTAAGGCTTTAGATACTGACACAAGGAATGTGCTGGTAACCCATTCGAAACACAGGGAGGGGCCTAAAAGTTCTGAAGAGATGTTAATATCCAAACCAGCTTGAAAACAGTGAACATCGATCTACAATTATTGTCAAGTTTTTGGGGTTGGGCAAACCTTTGGGCAGCAAAGAAATGGACACTCTGTCTGAATAGAGCTGAGCAGATGGATAGAAAATGTATTGCTAGCTCTAGACTCACTACTGCATTACAAAACAAAACAACAACAACAACAATAATAAACCAATCAGAACCAAACCGCTCAATACTTCAGTCCTTCTACTACCATGACAGGTAAATAACAAAAGGGTATTTTCAAGTCGCTCTAAGAAAGACCCCAAACAGACTCTGTTACTATAGTTTAAATACTTGTGTCAATATCTTCATGAGTGACTGAACGTAGGACAAACAGAAATGAAGTCTGTGTTCAAAAGTAAAACTGACAAAACAAATTTGGCATAATTTTTCAGCCTTAGAGGCTAAGTAGATGAATGCTTTGCTGATAAGTTTCATTGCCAAGCCAAGGGCATATCTTGCTTTCAAACTTAAATTACAAATACAACATGCTTTAATGAATTCAAATGATAACCATTCAGTCCCTGAGAACTGAGGAAACATCACTTTGTCTTGATTCTATTCTAAGGCCATAATACTCCAGTTTAAAGGAGATGTATCATCTGTGAAGAGATCATCTAGTTGCAGTCTAGTTATCATTCAAGAACATGCGTGCCTTTCCATTTTCACTGTTTCATGATTTCTCACACCAGGAAGAACCCTGTCCTTCTGGAATGGCCATCTGCCCTCCACTAACGGTTTATCTTTGTTCTTTCAGAGGAATACCATTTAGTAGGTTTTTCTCACTTGTAGCTACTGCAATCCCATGTGCTTCACTGCAAAGGCTGTGTAAGACAGTTTCAGCTGAAAAGGGGGTCCAGCTTCCTAGGACAGCACTGATCCCTGGGCAGTCAAGTGTGAATCTGGCTAAAGGAGTTACTTCATGTGCAAGGGGGCAAAAGCCAAAAGCATGCACCCACTTTTTCCAAAGCATTGTGAGTTAACCATTTACTGCTCGCTCCTGCCTTGAGAGCCCAGACTGGGGGTATGTCCATCTGGGGAGCAACCTGGGCAGCTGCTACCTATGACTGCACTGTAGGGACATGGTTCACCACAGCAGCTTCATTGCTCAGCAAGGCAGATTATCACGAACAGAGCTCTGTAAGGTTTTAGGTACAGGAGCTGGCTACTTTAAAGCTCCTAGAGGCACCTTCCCCTTGCATCCCACTCACTTGTCATCTGCAGAACAGAGCTTTTCTGAAGTTGACTGTGTATTTCCAGGTGGCTGTTATTTTCTGCTCTGATACTTACATGATAATTAAGCATGAGACAAATCACTTCAAGACCAAAAAAGAAAGCTGTATATCACTTTTAGCCAATACAATAAATACAATTGAAAGGAACTATTGCTGTCTCTCTTAGTTTTCCCTCGTATATATCAGCTGTCACTCCTTGAGCTTTAAAGTGCTTAAATAATAAACCTGCACAGAATTGAATTACTTCAGTAGCAAGTTGATTAGTTCCCACATCCAATAAAATGTCTGTGGTATCTCATATATTTGACATTTAATGTTGTAATTAATAAGTCTTGATCATGTGCCTCTTACAGCCACAGGTCAGTGACAACAGTGACATTCCCTTTCTCAGCAGGAAATTGAGCCTCCAAGACATTTTCCTAACACACTTTCAATTATGATAAATTGTCAGATTTGCTTCAGTCATTTTGAAAACTACTTCAAGTATACATTCCCAGGTAAAAGCAGTACTAAGATAAAAAGCAGATGGTTTTTTTTCCCTTCCCTTTGTTCACATCACATTTTGGGGAGTTTTACAGACTTTTTAGGGTCATTATCGATTCCCAAGTGAAAGGTATGCTTTGAAATGAACTTATCTCAAGTACATATCTTTCTAACTTAATCTAGCATTTCCAGTAGAGGGCAAGACACCAAATTGCTTCAGATCTGTGTGGGTCCACTGATTTCAATGGATACCTGTTCAATTTATTCTACACAGAGATTTGTCCCTTTAATTTCAAATGCCTACAGGGCACTGCTGCAAAGGCATTTATACCCCTCTGTTTTTAATGATGCATGCAGGAGACTTTATTTCTTTTAACCTTAGTTTATTAAATATCAAGATCTTGTTTGCTCTACTTTTTCGCAGTCAGGTTGCCAATACTCAGGGATGATGATGACAACACTGCTGGACATAAGAGTGTGGAAGGGGTAGAGCAATTTTTATTAGTTACTAGAAGAGTATTTGCTAGTAATTATTTACTATTATTACTAGTAAATTGCTATCATTTACCATTATAACTAGCAGAATTCTTATTTATTACTAGTAAATAAAGTACTATTTACTACTACTTTATTTATTTATTTTATTATAGTTATCACCTAAAACATGAGCTGGAGTCTAGAGAAAAAAAGGGGGGGAAAGGTGGGGAGGGGGTCGGGGGGAAGGCAATGGGAAGAAAGCAAAAAAATAGCAACCCAACATTGCCAAAGCTCCTTCTTTGGTCCCTGCAGCCAAGGTCTGCTGGGGTTTTGCTGTTTGTGAGGGTGCTGAGGTCACCTTGTTTACATAAATGCACTAAAATAAATAAATAAATACATAAATAAAAGCTCCATCATATAAAAACTTTTAAACACTGCAGGTAAATCATCTTCTGGATTGAAGACAAATGGCTGACAACGCTCTAGCTATCAGCCTGGCTGCACATACCCAACATTTGTAGTCCATCCCTGCTGCCCAGGTGTGTCATGCTGCCAAACCTGACATTCACACACCATGGCTTGGTCTCCAAGATATTAATTTGAAGAAGTAGCATAGTTTGAATTGTCTTCATTTCTGTCCTAGGTTTTCTTTTAGTCTTCAGGGGGTGACTTTATCAAGGTTTTCTTTCATTACAGCCACAAGAGCTAGAAACTTATTTTGGTGAAAGCTGAAATTTTTACATGGTCCTATGTCTGCAAGAGCTGGCAGGTTAAGAGAAAAAGGGGTATGAAATGCCATGAGACCTTCTGTTACTGCATTAATCAGTAAGAACTTACAAAACAATGTGATGCAACATTAAATAGTCAATCATTCCTGAAAATACTCCAGCAATCTAGGTTTGACAGACCACAGCATTCTGAGAGAGAGATTAGTGCTTCGACCAGAGTCAGAGTGAAAAAAACCAAACCCAAGTAAAGTACTTGGAACTAAAGGTTCTTTCAGTTTATCATGTGCAGGCTGGGAGCGAAAATGCTTTCCTGAGCTCTCAGCCTCTTGCTTTTGACATGGAGTCAATAATCCCCAAGGATATAATGTCTGTTACTTGTTTCAGGCGATGTCTGTAGGTGCTGGAGATACCAAATGCTGCAAAATGGCAGGTGAGGAAATCCAAAGCTTTGTAGCAGAGGCTGAGTTACTGAACTCCAGCACAGTGTTGAGGCACATTTGTACAGCTCCTCTTTCTCATGTCAACACCAAGCAGCAGGTGGGAAGACCTTTCAGTTAGCTGATATCAGTAACCCCAAACAGCACAAGCCGAGGCTGGACACAGCAGCTCAGATGCAACTGCCCTATTGCCCTAGGCACCGTGCCTACATGAAAAAAACTGCTCTGCTCCTGGACGCTAGCTGGGAGGCAGCAATCTCCACCTCCTTTGACTTTGGAGCTAGGTCATGTAGAGACACTTCTGACATTACAGTCTCATGTCTCAGAGGACATGAACATTTAACACAGAAGCACATGTATTGCAATAAGGGTCTATGCATTTTTGAACAGAACTTATTCTAGATCAAGGAGTGTCAGCAAAATTTCTTTATGTGCTTAGTACACAGAAAACAGACACAAGATGTTGCATCTTCTTCTGGTCTCAGACCCTCCTCTATATTTAAAATACTACACAGTGATGTTTCTTTTGACACTGATCTCTAGTGAAAAAGTTCACCAGTTGTGAGATGCTTAAGATGATCTCTCATGTCCTCTAGATTCTACAGTGTATTTACCATTGCTCCAGAGAGATAGTCATTATAGTTTATAAATGAGAAATGTAATTCATTTAGCAATTTATTAGGGGGGAAAAAAGTTGCTAAGCTGCTGAAACCCTTTTAAAGTAATAATATTTGTATTACACATTAGTGAAAAAGGTTTGGGTAATTTGTAGGAGACTGAAAATAAATATCTACTTGGAAGCAACCAGTAAAGAACGTGGTCACCAACATCAAACAATTCCAAAGACATTTAAACAACAAGAAGAATGTTTAGAAGGACAATTGCTAAAATTATTTAAAAGGAAATGAGATCATTTTCATAGACTAGATACAACAGAGGGAGAGAGCATAAAGAGTGGAAAGAAAGGGAGAGGAGGGAAAGAGAACAGTATCAGAGAAAATATTCACTATAATAGCAGGAAAACCATGGAGCAGCAGCATTGAAATCTCCTTTTCCAGTGTGATTCTTAAAGGCAAACAATGTGAATGCGATGCAAAGATCTCCCCACTCCGGTTTGCAGTTAAAGGAATCCCTGGCCTTTGGCTTTATAACGTGCTGCTCAACCACTATTACGTTTTCTGGAACTGTCACAGCGCCTCATGGGGACAGCACTTTCCTGCTTCCAGAGCTCACTTTCCCCCTGCGGACACCGTTGTTGAACTACAGATACAATTATGCACCCCAGAATCCCCTCTAAACTGTTGCACACACCGTCTGAGTTCTAAGACCACGGTGTCTGATGAAAGATGTTTTTAAGTTCAAATCTGAGCCAAAGAAAACAAAGAGCTGGCTTTCAGCTGTGATGAGGTGCTGGTCTCATCAGAGAGGCACAGTGTAACATCCAGCCTCAACACTTCTCAAAATTCAAGCTTGGTTCTTTTCAGAATTTTCCATTCTAAGAAGTGTTTTATTTTCATCTCAATCCAGAGGAAAATGAAACTTGGAAATCACATGTTTTCAAAATCTTTCACACCAGTTACCATCCAACTTTCATGCCCCTACTGCCATTCACTGTGCTTGTTGACACATCCATCATTTTATGTCCCTTCTGCCTACCCCGAATCCCTCCACTCCTCCCTCCCACCTTTGTGCTCTTCTCAGCAGGGCTTCCAGGGGGTTGAGACAGCCACGGTCAGCAACTGTGGCTGCCCCTTAGCTTGAGTTAGGGCTCTAAGTGAAAACAAAAACAAACAAAAAAGAGTTACAAGTCTTGGTCACAGCCTGCCTGCTGGAAGAGAAGGGAAAACTGTTTGCCTCCACCTCAGATTTCAGAGGAGAATGAAAGAAAGAGAGTATGAGGTAACCCAGTAGAAGTAGCTGTGCCACAGGGAGGCAGGAAACAGACATCCTATGGGCTGAACCTCAGCTGTTTGCAACATGAAGAGAAACCAGCACAAAGAAAAGGCAGGAAGGATGAAGGAATTGCTGATCTTTACAAGCCTTATGTAAAATACCATTCATAATGGTGATGACATTCACTTTCTGCACACAGGCACAAAGATCTTTTTCTTCCATGGCACTCTGACAGTTTAGGCAGGAAGAGAGAGGTGGCTAGTGGAAGCAAATTGTCAGCGATCTGTCACCGAATAGGAGATTGCTTTTCCCCTCCTGAATTTTGCCTCCTGAGTTAAGATTAGTCTCTATTTGAAGCCCAGGGTTCTGCTCATCAGCAGCCAGCACCCACAGGGATCAAATTTCTTTATCAGATCTCTCTAAATAACTAGCTGAAGCTCAAATCATTCTGACCTTAGGAAAAGGCATGGTTGTTGCAAAATACCGGAGAAAAAAGCAAACTCTAAAATAAAGCTCCATAAAGAAAAATCATTAAAGTTATTTTTCTACACACAGGCTGCTGCAGTACAAATTAAGCCCAATGCATTCACAGGGGAATTAAGGCAAATAAAATTATTGTAAATAAATTACTAGTCTAAAGCTCCTTTGATTGGCCTATATTTAGCCACATGCATAATAACAGAAATTAATCCCAGAGTAAAAGATTCAGTTACACATGAACTGCTGCAGGGGACCAGGAGTTTCTGAACACAAGGGAGAGTCTCCTTTGTTTTATTTGACTTTGTTTTGATAATAGCTTTGCTGTTTACCCACCTATAATGTCACCTCCTTTACAGAATACTAAGGTGCATGTGGAAAACAGGAATGTCTGCTAATTATTTCCTTCTAAAAGCAAACAAGAGAATGAAATGTCCTGTATAATTGAATTTGTAAAGTGCCAAGAAAGTTTGTTCTCTCTACAGCCAAAGTTAAAGCAAATTATTTTGGTGAGGCTGAAGGGGGAGGTGGGAGGAATCTGAGTTCCCATTTAGTTTCCAAGTGCACAAACATTTTGTCTTTAGGTGTCAAAAGGCAGCCTTTCTGTAGCAGGCTGCAATACATAGATTTAAAAGCAAAGCAAAGCCTTTGTCACAAGGGCTCTGCCTTTGTTCTGTATTTGTTCAATGGCCAGAACACTGAAGCTCTGGCTTCTAACCCAGATATAAATGAACATGGAAGGAAGTGCAAGAATAACATGGGAGAAATCAAATAGGTGGGTAACTTGAAAGAAGAAATGCAATTGTATTTATGCTGTTTAACCCTTGTTTGTCTAGCTCCTTATGCTGCCTTAGGAAGAAAGCTATTTTATTGCAAGTCAGCAGTATCTGCAATAGCCTTCTTTCCAGCACCTCACAGATAGCATTCATGGAACACTGAACATATATTTATATAGCAATCATGGCCTGTAATGTAATAGCTCCATTTTTGCCCCATGGAGTATGGCCCACTTTCACATAGTGGAGCCCTTGAGAGCCCTGAGTTATATAGGTCAGCATATTGAACTTCTCTAAGTATCGACAAGGAACCTTTTCATTTGTTCTCACCAGGTGGTGTGGCAATCTTTGATATCAGTTTATAGTTTCCAGAAACACAAAATGCTTACTGGATCTTCAGGACAAGAACGTGGGCAAAGTGCCAGCCCACCTGCAGGAGAGGTCCCTGCTGGTGGCCAAGAAGCTGCTGCTCAGGAGCCCTAGCTCCTCAGCTTCTACAAACACTCTGCCTCACTAACTGAACCCTGCAGTGCTGAATCAGATCCTTTTAACACAGCAAAACTGGGATACACCTTTCTCCCCAAAGTTGTTGTTCCTGTACTTTTGAACAGAGCAACAACTACCAAAAAACTCCAATTGCTGCCATATTGCCAAGGATGAGGGCTGATTCAGCCACTAGATAAATGGCAGACACTTTATTGACCCCTGTCCCTTGCAAAAGAGGAAGAGGAAGAGGCAGAGAAACTCATAGACTTGGGAAAGGAAATTAAAATGACCTTAATGAAAATAACAACAATATAACAAAACAAATACAGATGATAAAACTCCATCTCCCCTAGATGGTAATTATGTCACAGTCACTACTGATACTGTGGGCAGGCACAGGGAAGTCCCAGAGTGAATCCAGTGGGAGACAAGAACTGGATTCAGGAACACACAGATTAGGATTGAAGGCAGAGGGGTGGACAGAGTCCTCCTTGGACACTGGTCATTGAAGAGGAGAGCTTGACCCTCATGATCCCTCAGCTTTATACTGAAGATAACATATATGGAATGAAATACCTAGCTGGTCAGTCTAGGGTCACCTGCCCTGACCAATCCTTACGGCAGGTGGAACCATTTACTTCGTAGCACTCAATGTGGTACGTACTTAGCAGTGCCCTTGGTCTGCACAGGGACAACTATAAGCAAGAGCCTTTCTGCATACCTGTCTTTGGTAACTACAAACACTGAGTGTTATCAGCTCCAGAAGCAGAGAGTGTCTGCAGAAACATGCTGTCAGTTTCAGAAAATGCAGTGACTTACAACAGACTGATCTGAAAAGTAAAATCACTGCACAGAGAATGGGTTCTGCTCTTGCCCAAACCAGAACTGGATGACTCCAATGGCAGCAATAGCATTCCCTTGAAAATGATCCACCATCCATGGAAACAAGACTTAACAAGCTTGTCTAGCTGGCACTTCTGCAGAAATACTTGCAAGCTACATAACAACTTGTGGCAATTTGGTGCAATTCTTAAGCACACATCTGTGCAACCGACTCACCAACCACAGTATGTTGTAATGAAGGTGGGGGACAGATATTACAAATATGGTAACCTCATTTGCATTCAAGAGGGAGCACAACCTGAAGTACATCTCTGGGGTCCCAGGACACATGGACCTTGTGGAGCCAGTCCAGAGGAGGGACACACAAATGATCAGAGGGCTGGAGCACCTCTCCTGTAAAGGCAGGCTCAGAGAGTTGGGGTGGTTTAGCCTGGAGAAGAGAAGGTTCCAGAAAGACCTTGTGGCACCTGAAGGTGCTATACAAGAAAGCCGGGGAGGGATTATTTTGCAAAGGCATACAGCAAGAGGACAAGGGGCAATGTTCTTAAACTGCAGCAAATATTGTCTATCCAGCCCAGGGCTTGTCCTACATAGTATGATCACTGGATAGACATGTTAAAAAACATTGTATTTATTGGATTAGTGCTTTTCAGTTGGAGATAATCAAAAGAATTAATGGGATAGCTGTGGTCATCTGCAGTTTCTATAGCAGTATCTTAAGCTGTAGTTTCAAATTTTGCTGTGCTTTAGCTGCTCTGCTAAACAGGTAATATGAAAATATAAACAAAACAAACATATTGGTATTGTGGCTTTAAAATGTTATGTCCCTGACTGAGGAAGGTGTGAAAAAAGTAGAAATATCTGTGATTTCACCAGATGACTGGAAATCTGCAGAAAGGAAAGGTTAAAATGTCACAGTGGCATTTTTTTCCTCTGCAGAGGAACCTGGCAGAGGAGTTTTTTACTATTGGTACAATTGCTAATGAGTTCTGGGGAAAAATGACATGAGGTTCCAATGGAGTTATTCTCAAATCATCCATGTGCAAAGAAAGCATCTGTGTTCTGTTTTCACCAGACCACAGTGCTAGCAAGCTATGTGCCAAAGAAAGGAATAGCTGTAGCATCATCATGTTGCATTGAAGACAACAAGGCCATTTCAGAAGACAGCAAGCCTGGTGTTAGTTCATATTGTAATCAAAACAAATCTAGTATGGACAATTTGGATCACCTAAGCAGGCTTGGTACACATAAGAGGAAAATTTGACGGCATCCGGCGGTAATATGATTCTCATGTGTGCCCTGAATGGCAGCATTTATCATTTATCATTCAGAGGTCCTAGGCTGAAATACTGCAATGTCCTGTGATTGCTGAGTGTTTCTGTAGAAGTAGCCAACAACTTAGCTAAATAAAGTGATGATAATCCAGGAGACTTTCAAGCTACAGTTTGTACTGGACTTCAAGCATTTGGGATTGAAATATCAAAGCGCTTGCAGCCGTCGCACTTGTTCAACAGCAGAGACCAACAAATAATTAATGCTGTCACTTGTAACCACAGAAAAGTCCAACCAAGTGTAATATTAATCAAAAAATATATTGAATTTGTTGTAGAAATTGGAAATAGTCTAAAAAGGTCTGAATTGTGAACTAGCATGGCATGCACAATTAGGTAAACACAGGCACTATATCTTTTACTGGGGGGGGGGGAAAAGACATGCAAAATGTAGGTCCTGTGCCTTGATCCCAGATTAAAGCAAGGAGAACAAGCCAATTATTTTGGCCCTGTGGCTAAAGAGGAGTATAATGAAAATAAAATAATCAGTGCAAGAAAAAGCAATAGAACTATGGAAAGAAATGAAAATAGACACATAAGACATGAGAGAAGAAGATGATAAATGAAATAAAGGGCAAGTCAAAAATTTGCATAGAGATCTTTTATCTTAGCACATTTAATTAATCTCTTTGGGTTTTCTGTAGTCACCAGAACATCACTGAACATGAGACAGAAAGACTTCCAATTGGAGCATGGGAACTGTAGGACAGGACTAAATAATCTGAAGGAAACAGCAGAGGAAGCCAACAAAAATTCACCAAAATACAGAGAGCCCTGATAGGAGCTGTGAGATGGAGCTGAAATCTAGATGCAACGGCTGCAGCACAGAGGCCTTAATCCACATTTATTGATGCAGATCTTAAATTCCAAGTGGTGGAAGCTCAGATCATTTGTCTGGCTCTTTGGAAATTTACAGTGCCAGGCTGTGAGCCTCTGATCACTCAGGGAATGGCATTTTTCCCACTGAATCATTAAACCAATGATCTGATGTGGTGTCAGGGAGGGACTGGTTCTGATGAAAAAGCATTATGTTTGGATTAAGGCACCCAGCAATTTCCCCTCAAAAATAGATACATTAGCCCAAACGTTCTGGCTAAGTGCAAGTACCATTGCATTCTGCCCGCCTCATTTTTCACTGTGGTTTTAACTGGAAGCCATATTGCTTGCTGCCCATCCTAAAATGTTGATGGAGTCTGCCTTGCTTTGTTATACAACTGCTGTTTTATGTCCCAGAAGAGATAAAGTGATGCTTCCCCCCCCAGCTGTTTCACTGGGTTACAGAATGTCTGTCTTTGTGCTTGTAAAGCACTTGGATATCCTTAAATGAAAGGCAGGAACACCACAAAATGCCATCACTGTTAGCTATAAGGGCCACTACAGAGCAAAGGAAAATATTCCATTTCCCTGCCCATCTGGGGCTTTGCACACTGCTTAAGCAGTGTTCCCATCCCCTGCCAACTCAGAGAGTAAGAGATCAAATCTGTGCCTCTGGCATAATAGTGCACAGTGCTAATTACAGAACTACCATAAAACATCTGCTGTAATGCATAACTATAATTCTTTGGCATGCACAAGTACAGCACCTAGATGCTCAGAGCACAGCACTGTAAGAAAATACTAGGAACCAGAGGGTAAGCAGCCCTCAAGTGAGTCTCATCCCAGATGAGCAGAGGAAGAAGAGTATGTTCCTTGGCACCAACCGCTCTTACATAGCCTTCACACAAAGGAGTCACAGATGCAGGCTCTGCACCCAGAAAAATGAAGGAACAAAGCCACTGAAGCTGCCATCTATCTGTTCCCAGAGCAAGGTCAACTATCTAAAGGGAAGGAAGGCTGTACTCAAGAGTATGCAGACATGTACTTCCTCTCATGACCCAGGGTGATCCAGAATTCATTGTGCATGAGACACAGAGCCTTGCCCTGCCATGAAAAGCCTCAGAAAGGGTATGCCTGATAATTAGTCATCCCCAAGACACAATCTCACCAAGAATTCCCACGGTCAGGCACAGCTTCCCACTGCTTCCCCACTACCAAGCTGTTTATAAATAGGGTGTCCTCACTCCAAAACAACCCAAAACCAAGCACTGGCATAGACAAGCAGGACATTAAGAATTAACATAAAGCTTGTATTCATACTCATTTGGAAAGGGTTCCTTCTCACTTACAGTTTAAGTCAGCAGTTGCAGGGATCAACAGTATACAAACACCAATCATTATGCTTTACTTTTTGTAGTGCTGGAGGAATGATTCTTTGATATAAACACTGTCCTTCCAACATGGTGCTCTGCATTAAATGACTTGGAATAGCCTGTCTACAAACTCATTCGATATATTAGGTTTCTAAACCGAATAATGAACTCCATCAGGACAGTTTCAAGGAAAGTCATCAAATGATTTCTCCCTTCCAGCTGATATACATGGACTTAAGAGTGACATAGAATGTGCCTGAGCTCTGCAGCAGAGTCACAGGGAGAAATTATCCGCTAGATACTTCATGTTAGTGTGAAGCTTCTTTATTCTGCAGCCCTGATGTGTCAGAAAATATGTCTTTCAGTGCCTGCAGGAGCTGCATCCCTCTTCACCAAAGAGGAAACACTTGCAGCAATCAGTGCTAGAATTTTTACATTTTAAACATTTTAAGCTCCAACAGTGAAGCAAACCTTTAAAAGGGACCAAATCCAGACCTTGCTTTGCAAGAAAGTAAGGGACTAATAAAGCCATTAATTCCACAATAACAATTTATGTGCTAATGTGACCGGCCCTGAAGACAATCAGGCCAACATGAAAAACATGAAAAAGAAAGAGGAAAATTAAAGGAAAAGGAGAAGCAAAAGAAAGAAAGAAAAATGAAAAAGAAAAAGAAAAAGAAAAAGAAAAAGAAAAAGAAAAAGAAAAAGAAAAAGAAAAAGAAAAAGAAAAAGAAAAAGAAAAAGAAAAAGAAAAAGAAAAAGAAAAAGAGAAAGAAAAAAAGAAAAAGAAAAAGAAAAAAAAAAGAAAAAAGAAAAAGGCAAAAAAGAGAGAAAGAGAGAAAGGGAAAAAGAGAAAGAAAGAAAGAGAAAGAAAGAGAAAGAGAAAGAGAAAGAGAAAGAGAGAGAGAAAAGGAAAAAGAAATGAAAAAAGGAAAAAGAAATAAACCAAACCAAAAAAAAGGAAGAAGAAACCCAGACAAGTTAAAAAGCCGCAGAATATCTTTGCAGCAGTTCTGTGAGCAGGCCCTATGGAAATACAAAAGTGCAGTGAGCTGTCTTGTTAATATATTTACAGCAAAGCTGGAAGTCTAGACACTTCACTTATTCATTCACAATGGTACTAGAGGAAACAGATAAGAAAGACTCTCCAGCCTGAAATGGATAACCAGAGATGAAACGCTGCTTTTGATTCAAGGCTAATCAGAGAAATATGAGGCTTTTGTGCCGGGTTGCTTAGATTTGTTTTGTCTGCACAGAAGCACCTTTAGAAATGCCAATATCAAAATAAGCAGCTTTCACAAGGCACAAATTCAACATCGAGAAAGGCTGGCACATATGTTCTAATCTCTGGGCTGGATGTGTCATATTCAACTGAAAAATCTAACTACAAAAATTCTGCCCACAAAATCTGTGGAGCATACCCAACATGCTAACAGATCCTTAACTGTCTTACACCATCAGTTCATCTGGAGGGGGCACACTGAAGGAAGCACAGGAAAACCTCAGCAGTAAGTTGAAACTTTATTTGCAACTTGATGGATAAACTAAAAACTGTAGTTGTTGTAGAATGCTTAGTCTCACTCATGCCTCAGATCCATTCATTTTCACCTCAGAAATGTTGTTTTCTGTCTGTTTGTGTGAGGCAAAATAATATTCTTAAATAGAACTTAATAAATGAATTTGCGTCTTCAGCCTGTTTCCATTGTCCAAATCAAAAGCATCTATCATAGTATCATAGTATCAGTCAGGGTCAGAAGGGACCACAAGGACCATCTAGTTCCAACCCCCCTGCCATGGGCAGGGACACCCCACACTAGATCAGGCTGGCCAGAGCCTCATCCAGCCTGGGCTTAAACACCTCCAGGGATGGGGACTCAACCACCTTCCTGGATAACCCATTCCAGGGCTTCACCACTCTCATGGGGAAGAAGAAATTAGGCATTATTTAAACAAAGAGAAACAGGACATTAATGAAGAGAATTTGGTAGTGAGTGTAGACAGAAAACAGTACATTATAAATGCATTTTTCTGTTTTCCTGGCAGA
Source organism: Dryobates pubescens (assembly GCF_014839835.1). Lineage (NCBI taxonomy): Eukaryota > Metazoa > Chordata > Aves > Piciformes > Picidae > Dryobates > Dryobates pubescens. Next base: position 33,424,831 of record NC_071623.1, on the reverse strand, counting down.
GTTGCTGGTGCTTCCTGAACCTTTCTTAGATTATTCTGCTGACATGAGATCCTTCCTTTTTGTTCTTTTAATATTAGATTTGGGGAGATTCATCTGACCACAGCGCTCCATTGTCGGAATCAGTCAACAACACAGAATGAAAGAAGTCAAGAGAAAATATGTTTTAAAAGGTGTCACTTCCACACCAGGCAGAGATGGAGAGATTTATTGCTTCTGTCATCACCACTGACCCCACCTGAGTCTATCAAAGACTGGCTGTGATGACATATACATGTGTACATGAGAAAAGCCACAAAAATAACATTGTCTTGGATAAGTAAATGTAGCAAATGCATTTGGAAGTTTTCAGCTGGAACTGTATAGTTGAGTTGGATCTGCTGCTGCTGTTCAAAGGCTGTGCTGATGTCATGCCGACTTCAAATGAAAGTGCTGGCTGGAACAAAGTCTTATGGGGCATGAAGTTCAGATTGTAACACGAGAGGCTTCCTGTTCCAGTTTCTGACTTCAGGTTTCGGGTTTGGGGTGTTGGTCTTTTCTGGTGTGCTGGCTGCAGATGTCTCTGTATTATTCCTTTTTGAAAGCTCTTCTTTTACTGTTAACATGCTTGTAAAAGCTCTTTTTAGTATCTTTGATGACACTGGCCAGATAGAGTTATAGTTGAACTTTAGCCTCTCTGATTCTTTTCCCTACATATCCTTGGAAGATCCTTGTACTCTACCTAAGCTGCCTGGCCCTACTTCTATAGCCAGCAGACTTTCCTTTTTTTCATTAGTTCTTCCCAGTGCTCTCTGCTTAGCCAGGACAGTCTTCTGCTCTGTTGGCTCATCTTTGGATGCATGGAGCAGCTTTCTTCTGTACCTTGAAGATTTTCCTCTTGAGGAATGCCCAGCCTTCCTGGACTCCTTTGCCCTTCAGGACTATGTCCCAGAGGATGCCATCAATTAGTCTCCTAAACTAGTCAAAGGCCACCCTCCAGAAGTGCAAGGATGTAGTTCTATCATCTCCCATCCTAACTTCACTAAGAATTGAAAACTCCATTATCTCTCGGTCACTTAGTCCAAGATGTCCACCAACCTTTACATCTTGTACTAGTCCTTCTCTGTTTATGAACAGCAGGTCTAGTAGTGAGCTTTCTCTTGCTGACTTATTCATTAGCTGAAGTTATCTTCCATGCACTCCAAGAACCTCCAGGACAGCTTCCTGTCTGCTGCACTGTATTTCCAGCAGATACCTGGTAAATTGAAGTTTGCCACAAGAAGAAGGGCTAGTGACTCTGAGACCTTCCCCAGCCACCTAGAAAACACTTTGTCAACCTCATCGTCTTGGTTGGGTGGTAGCAGACCCCCACCATGACATCTGCCTTGTTGCCCTTTCCCCTTATTCCTACCAGCAAGCATTCAACCCTATCATCACTGTCATCATGGTGCTCAAGACAGCCAATGACCTGAACAACAAAAGTTTCCATGTAATGGTAACCAAATATTTTGTTCAGTCCAAAAGCAATTTGTTATGATGGCACTGTCAGTTATTGAAAAGCTTTGGGGGAAAGCTGAAACAGGTGTGAAAGTACAGAAAAGAAAACTACATGCACCCCTTCACATCTGCAGCTACCAGGGTAATAGTCTGACAATTTGGCAAACCTGCTAGTTTCAAGCAGCTCTCAGGCAAGCAGAGTAGCTGCTTTGCTGCTATACTTATATAAGATTCCTCTGAGACAGTGCTGACAACTGCAAAACTTGCATTTGAGGAAGTGGGCCTGAAAATGGTGCACCTCTACACTTAGAAGAGTTTCCTCTCCTAGACATTAACTGAGCAACTCTTCATCTGGCCATTCCAGACAGGGCAAAAGGACCATCAGGATACAGAGACTGCAACTGCTGCTTGACAACCACCGTAGTAGTACTGCACTGAGTATGGCTCTATCAGAAAGTCAACTCAACTTTTTTGATGTAGCTGTACCTCATTGAATCCCATGGCACATGAAGGTTTCTGGAATGCACAGATATGAAAAACCAGCAGGACAGCGAAGGTGCTGACAATGGGACTGGGATGAGATACCGTGAAAATGTGTGAAAGCTGTGAGTGAGATGTGGTAGAACAACACTGGTAAGTGCTGACAGAAGAATATATTTGCTGAAAGGATATGCTTGCAAGAACGATGAGTGACAGGATTGCCAAGAAGAATTGGATGGCTGGGTCACTGACCAAACAAGGAAAGGCTATAAGATTACACATGACTAATGCTGAGACAGGAATGGAATTTAAAGCTGTTCCTCTTGAGCAAACTCGCAAGAAATTAGAGAAGACGGCAGTGGCACACACCTGCCTCAGTTGCAGGCTCACAAAACATCAACCAACAATTTATTACTTGTTTATATAAAGGATTAAGCCAAATAATAACCCAGAGGCACTTGGATTAAAATCAATTTGTGATGAGCTTCTATTCTCAAGAAACTGTAGAAAAGAAGAAAATGATGAAGATTAATCTGGCTGCCTTAAGAATGTAAAAGTATTGCACAGGAAAGGGAAATCAAGAAATATCAGCCTGAAACTGAAATAGCCTACATCCATCTTTGGTATAAAGCCCTATTAGTTCTGCCAGTGTCAGCACACTGGCTGTGGTGCTCCAGCAGCCCTTCCTGCATTGGGCTCTTCTGCTGGAGGCTTGATGGAAGAGAGAAGCAGAGGTTCTAGTTTAGCTGCACAAATTAGGCATATCAGAGACAGAAAGTATATACAGAACTTGTAATTGCTTTGAGACAAAGGAAATGAGAAAAGCTTTGAGCTGGGGACTCTGCCAGTGCTAGAAGTCGTTTGTTTCATTAATCCCTCAGTGATGGAAATGGTGGGAGACTACAGGGGGCGGGGGCAAAGTTGAAACAGCTCAAGGAAAAGTGACGAGAAGTCAGAATTAAGATGAAATGTGACAGGGAAGATTTTCAGAGAAAGGGAAAAACAGGGAAAGAGAAGATGCAGATAGGAACTGACAGCAAGGAACTGTTTGGGATCATGAATGAGCTCAGTGGAAAGCAGTGTAGCACTCGCTGGGCTGGAACCACTGAATTACAGGATTATGCCCCTGGAACTCAGCAGTGCAGTCTCCTCTCCCAGATATCCAGGCAGCTCTACATTTACCACACTGAACAACTTCCTGCCTTTCCTAGCCTATCCTTATGAAAGCATTGAGGTTAATGCTTAACGGGAAATTAGCCAGCTCTTCTCTTCATTTCTCATAAAATTAGCCACAGAATGTTAATAGTATTTTAACCCTCTCCATCTCTCTCCACCAATGCAGGTGCTAGCAGGAACTATTCAAACTGCAGCACTTTTACTTTCAAATACTGTTGTGACCCATGTCCATAAAACACAAAGGAAGAACTTAAAGGCAATGTGATGCTTATGAAACCATTTCTTCACAGGATTTAGTAACATTCTGTGCTAAGTTTATATGAGGGCAAACCTTTCCTAGAACACAGGTTCAGAAAGTTGAAACAATTAATACATTTATTTTATTAAAGCAACAGATACAACAGGTTGGCAGGGATGAATGTACTAACCAAAAGTGGTAGAGCTTGAGTTAATAAATCCCAGGTAACATACAACAAAGTCAGAGACACATATCTTTGCAACAGCTCTGATGTATAGTGGAAATGCTAATGCTAGCAAAAGTTAAGCTGTGTGTTCAGTGTGTGATTCTTATCAAGAAGGCATCCCTGTCTTGAGTGAAGGAAGAGGAGCACAGCTGAACAGCTGTCCTTGTCTCTGCCAAATCCACAGTCTTTCCCCATAGTAAGATGTTCCTTGTAGTTTTTCATATTCCATCCCTGCCCATCTCTGCCTCAAGGTGACATTTAGCATGATCTGGGACGAGTGTTGAGCAACACAGTCATGCACTCTGTTTGGCTCATTAGTATACTGACAAGTAACTTCAACAATTTCCCAGTGAACTAAAAGGTCTTCATTTGGGCATTATAGCCTTCAACATCAGTTTTATTAGTTTAGCCAAACCAAAACCACTTTATCTTCACAAGACTGCCTCCTTCAGCTGCTCAGCAAGCCAGCTTTGCAGATCTCCATCCCCAGAGATAACATAACCACCTCTTAATCGTAAGCATCTCAACCTTTCTCCTAAAGCTGATCGAATTAACCTGCATTCCTGTGCTGTGGTAAGCTGGGCAGTTATTCCTGATGGTGTGAGACAGGATGCTGGAGTCAGCTGGCTACGTCCATTACCACAGAGGTGAGGTCACACATTCAGACATGTAATTTTAGATCAGGCACTCTCACATCATTTTTTTTGGCTTAAGGAATCTAAGATTTATTCAACGTCCTCGTCCTCAGGACTGAGGTTTGTATGATGCCCTGACTCTCCCTTCTCCTTCCACCAAAGGATGACATGGTAGATGATGTTTCAGAACAGGATTCAAAAAGTCATCCTTCCCAAAGCAAAATTCAGCTCTTAGAAAAACATGCCAGATTTGATTTGTCAGACTGCTCTCTGAGACAGCCACAGGGCAGATATTTCCACAGCAGCGTGGCTTATAGCAGATACAGTATTTTGCTCTGATATTGTCTCTTTTCAGTGTGCAGAGTGCTTGAAGTAGTGTTGTACAGGATATGGTAAATTATACCTTTTATTTCACAGCTTTCCAGTGTGAAGAATGCAGCAGAAGCCTCAGTGTCCCCCAAGTCCCTGCAAACATAGGAGATCCAGATCCACTGCTTCTCTGGAGCAGGTGCCAGGCCTGCCAGGGCAAGGCCTCATGATGGAGCTCATGGCCCCAGGGGAGATGCCTGACCCTCTGCCTTTATGTCCCAAGTCATCACTGTCTCTTGTTATGATCATAAGGAGGTTATTAATATTCAATAGGCAGAATTATTAATAAAAATATTAATAAATTCATTAATTAAAAAAAATTCCACAGACAATATTAATAAAACCTATTTACTGGTTTGAAATTGTGTCGAGCAGGTGAGAGCTGCAGGAACAGAGTTTCACTCTCTGTTGGCTTCTGCAGCTTGTTGCTGTAGCACACACAGGAGTGGCTGAGAGCTGCCAAACAGAGAGGGACCTGTGGGTGCTGATTGACAGCCGCCTAAACACGAGCCAGCAGTGTGCCCAGGTGGCCAAGAAGGCCAATGGCATCCTGGCCTGCATTAGGAATAGTGTGGCCAGCAGGAGCAGGGAGGTCATTGTGCCCTGTGCTCAGCACTGGTTAGGGCACACCTTGAGTCCTGTGTCCAGTTCTGGGCCCCTCAGTTTAAGAAGGACATTGAGACACTTGAAGGTGTCCAGAGAAGGGCAACAAGGCTGGGGAGAGGCCTTGAGCACAGCCCTGTGAGGAGAGGCTGAGGGAGCTGGGGTTGCTTAGCCTGGAGAAGAGGAGGCTCAGGGGTGACCTCATTGCTCTCTACAACTACCTGAAGGGAGGTTGTAGCCAGGTGGGGGTTGGTCTCTTCTCTCTAGCACCCAGCACCAGAACAAGAGGACACAGTCTCAAGCTGCACCAGGGGAGGTTTAGACTCAAGGTGAGGAGAAAGTTCTTCACCGAGCGAGTCGTTCGTCATTGGGATGTGCTGCCCAGGGAGGTGGTGGAGTCACCGTCCCTGGAGGTGTTCAAGAGGAGATTGGACATGGCTCTTGGTGCCATGGTCTAGTCATGAGGTCTGTGGTGACAGGTTGGAGTTGATGATCTGTGAGGTCTCTTCCAACCTTAGTGATACTGTGATACAGGGTTTATCTCTGAAGACTTTGTAGCTGAAAGCTTTGTAGCAATGAGGTTGCTGCTGAAGCTTGCAGGGCTTCTTGGCTCTGTAGCTTTGCCTGTTTGGAGAGGTTCTTCAGCTGGCATCTTTGCAGTGGTGCTTGTTGCTTCTTGCAATAAAAAGAAACTGTCCCAGTGACTCTCAGCTCCTCCTGGGGTTTGTCTCTCAGCCTGGCTCCTGGGCTTTACAATGCTTACAGCGAGGGGTCTTGCAGTCTTGTCTGGGTAAACTGAAGCACAGCTCGGATTCCAAGCAAGGCTTGTGACTTCTCCCAGAGCTTGGACAGGGCATGCTCAGACAAGCTTGGGCAACGTGGGCATTTTCCTGAAAAACCAGAGCTGCTGGCTCCTGCCCCATTGTCTGATTCAGAGCATTTTTGAGGCTTCTTGTCCCTTCAGGACATCTCTGTAAAATACTTCCCTTGGCAAAACACTGTCAGTAACACCCTGGGGTTTGTTAGAATTCAGTCTCTGTACAGCCTACCACAGGGATGTGGTTCTTGGCTCCATCAGGATGCTGAAAGGTTCCACCTTGAAGAGGCTGAATCCTCCTGATACAGCTGTCCAGAATGGAATTTCCCAAGGTGAGCTTGTCACAAATCCCACATCACAGATATTTACACTATCTACCTGTTCTAGGCTTTGGCAGCACTTGCATTCCCTTCAGACTTTTAAAAAAATGCTGTTTATTTTTCGTTCTGCTCCAGATTCCAAAACCTCTTTTAAGTAATCACAAAAGCTCTTGAAGACTGAGGCCCTTGATTGTTCTACAGAATTAGTACAGCACAGGTTGCTTTCCTGTGCAGCAGGAGGCACCCTCTTATAAGTGCAAAAGTATCTCATTCTCCTCAGCCAGCCAGTTCCCAGCCAGGAATCTCACAAAGGGAAATAATTTGTGTGTTTATTTGAAATGTGATCACCCATGTTGCATCACATATTCACACCCCTGTGTGGGACCAGCAGAAGACAAACTCTGACACAGGGGAGTTAGAAACAATTCTCCCCCTCCCCAAAAATTCCACACTAGTTATTATATAAAAGTACATCAAAAGCTGAACATTGTACAGGGAGTCAGGTTGAGGACAGTCCTCTTTCTCCTGATTACACACTTGGAATGGAATGGAATGGAATGGAATGGAATGGAATGGAATGGAATGGAATGGAATGGGATAGAATAGAATAGAATAGAATAGAATAGAATAGAATAGAATAGAATAGAATAGAATTAACAGGGTTGGAAAAGACCTTTGAGAGCACTCCATCCAGTCTCTTCTTCCTTGTGCTTTAGGGGCAAGAATGCCTACTCCCATCTCCTGCTTGCTGCAAAGAAAGCAAAAGAGATATAGGAGTGAAGTCATGGCTGTGGGATGAACCAGGTTATTCTTTCTTCCCAGCTGAGCTACAGAGGGGATGCTACATTTAAGAGTTGGGAGGAAACTGCAGGGACAGTCCTTTGTCAGCAGACCTCTGCTCTCCCTGTACCTCCACCACTGAGCACTCATGCATTGAAACCTGCAAGGAGCAAGAGGCAAAACCTCATGGAAAGAAAATACGAAAAAGAGATGGAAGGCAGGGGAAGGACCAAAAGTGGCAAAAGCATCAACACCTTCAAGATAAAGCAAGCAGAATGTACTGTATGAGAATAAGGGGGAAATGTGGATGAGCACAGGGCTCTTGACAAAGGGTGAGATCTGGAAGAAGATCTGGCAATTATTACAGGAAGAAAACACAACATTTGGGAGAGCACGTGTCTTGGTTTGAGCCAAATCACACATACCCTACGCTATTCTGAGGAGCACTTGCTGCAAGGCAGAAGTGGGCGCTGCTGGGACTTGTGAGGCTGTGTAGTTTGTCAAGTTCCTTGCTCCAGGGTGGGGCCTGGGCTTGCTTTTGCCAGTTCTGATTTTTTGCAGGGGACTGGTGCAAGAAGCTGTACAAATCCAGCCTGGTGTTTTCCTTTCATTTCCCCCCTGTCTCTGTTTGATCTAATCTGATATCCCCACAACAGAGTAGTAAATCATTGTGTATCTCGATTAAACTGTACCTCCCTTCTGTTATTATCCATTAGAGGGGTAGAGAGAGAGATGGGGGAGTGGGGATGAAATGGGGGAAGATTATAGTGAAAAATAAACTTGGAAAGTGCACCAGTAAACCTTATTATTTTTTTGACCTGCTGGCTATGTGCAATACATTCTACTTATTATCTAAAAGCCTTTCAGCCAAAATCACTCCACCGATACCAAGTGGCTTCTGTGATAATAGATGTTATCTGTACTGAGGTCCAACAATACTTTAAGAGCAGTTAGCCAGAGATCTCGTGCAATGGATGGGAATTATGTGATTGAATCAGTGACTTGAAAAATGTTGATCTTTACCCTTATTTCCCTACAGGTCAAGTAGCTGCCTGTAGTTACAGAAGAGGATTTTCTCTGTCACTGTGAAAACACAAAACAAAACAAACAACCCCTCCCCAACAAACAAAGTCACTGGGAAGAAACAATTCACTGTGCATTCCTAGATCTGCTTGGGGTTTGAATAAAGAGGTAATGACATATAGTAAATAATTTCTGTTCTTAAGAACAGGTTTTAGTCAGCCTCAACTCTGTCTCAGGTTGTATGGTCACACAAGGAAACTCATCCTCAAGTACCTGGCTTATCAGCATGCTTAAGAATGAAAACCAGGCTGTGTGCTGACTGTCTCCTTTGCTTCCGCTCTCCAGCTGACTGATGAAAACAACTGACAAACAGGAGCTGGAAAAAAGTTCTCCATTTATTGCAATAGGGTAGCAAGTAAATTCTTTCCCCCTCCAAACAAGAAGGATGAGCAGCGATTCAGAAAATTGTCTGGTTCACAGTGATCCCTGAACCTTCTCAGTCCTACAGCATTGCAGCCTACACTAAAAAATGTAACTCTCCTTTGCTGAACATTTATATCCATTCCATTGACACTCTTTTGGACTGAGATGGACAGACATGTTCTGTGATTTCTTGCACCAAGATACTATTTAATATAAACCCCCCCTATGTACCTTTAAAAACAGTGAGCTTGAGGTCATTGCTGAGCTGCTGGAAGTAACTGAAGATGCCATCAAGTGGGCATGTATCTTTGCCTCATGTTGAAAAGCTGAAGCAATTTTGTTGTGCTTATTTGCACAATAAGTGAAAGTAAATGTGAAATGTAATAAGTCTTGTCTCTTCCTTAAAAGGAATCTTAATTCTTTTTTCCTACTTTTCTTTAGGATTAAAGGTTCCTTATTTGTTTGCAATGACATGAGAAATGATAACAGCTCCTGAAGAACTGATATTGCTTGTCATGTCACAGGGCCATCGAGACTTTCCTCTTTTCTGTGACTTTTAATGCAAAGGGAGACATAAAATTGTATTACATCAAATCTTACAGGCTTAGCTTAAAACTCAGATTCCAAATAGTTGACATAATTCTTGATAAGCCTTTAGATGTGCATGATAAGAAAAAGATCTTGCATTCAGCTTATAAATTACCTCAAGGTACAGTCCCATTTAGAGTACATTGACATTTAACCTTCAAGTAATAAAGACATGAAGGCTTATTATTCAAAATCAGCTTGGAGGGCAAACATGGTAGCTGTCATGTTGTGAGGAAAAAGTGGAAAAATCAGTACATTTAGCATGCAGGAACTTCCATTTCTTCCAGTCTTAATGGGTAAAAAAATATATGCTTAAAATTCTATTCATCTTCACATGCTGGGAAAGAGCACTCCAACACCATTAAAGCTGACAGAAAAGACGAAAGACTAGTAGTGTCTCACCTGAAAGACCTACATGCCACAGCAGTCTGGCATTTTCTTTTGGGTAGGAATATGGCAGTGCAAAAGGAATTGTTAGACTACTGAATTTGAAGCCAGGAGGGCTGAATTCATCTAAACAGAAAGGTTTGTTGATAGAGCTGCAATACACAGTGAACATCATACGAAGAAAACCAGAGAAATGTAAAACTACAAGTTACTAACCCAAATGTAGAACGTTGCCAACCCTGGTTTAAAGGCAAGTTGCTCTGGTTTTCCATCTTTTTCACTGTGTGTTGGTCATTCTTTGCTTTTCTAAACACCCATGACTTAGGGCAAGCATGGAAATGAAGGTCAGTGCTCTTTTGTTCAATTCCAGGAATTGTCTCCTCTGATTGCAAGCCTCAGAATTTGCCCAAAGCACTACCACAGTCCTCACAGACTAACTTTTGGTTAATTAATTATCCAAGCTCTCATCTGAACACTATTTGATTCATTCTACTAGCCTAACTGCAACAACTTGCATGCTCTCACTCAATATCTGCTCCTGGATGCTCCTACAGCATATACACCTCCAGCAAGGAAGATGTACTCTGTTGCAATACCTTGAGAGGGGATTTAGGGAGAGAAGGTGAAGAATAAACCTTGCCCACTGCTGCTTTTGTATTCTTGTCTTCCTGGGAGACTACAAAGCAACAGCTATCAGAAAAGCATTCCTCCAACTCATCTAATGCAAGATCTGCACCAGCAATTACAGGCACACAGTGTAAAAGTTTCACCCACAAGCTATGTACAGATCTAAAGAAATTAGCAAAACATGTGAGCTTTGCCTCATAACTGCAAGCATGCCATTCTCCCACAGATATTCCCATGCATGGAAAATTAAAGTAATTCAAAACATCCCATGTTTGTCCAGACACACACAAATCCAGAGATGTGACAGAGAGCAGCAGCTTGCCAGCTTATGAGTGTTGAGGCCTAGACCTCATAACAGTTTTAGATCTATTGGCGTACAACACTCTGTGAGGAAAGATGCCACTTTCCTGCTTCCATTGAAATGGCTGGTTTGGTCCTACTCTCAGCAGTTCTGTCTTCAGAATGACAAGCAAAATCCAGCTAGGTAGCCAAGTTAATGACAGCAAGGATTTCTCCATCAATTTCTAGGAACAGAGGTTGAGCTAAAAGCACAAACCTATTTCTGTTTTCCACAGAGTCATAACATAGGATCTTTAAAAACAATCTGTATGCCACAGTTGTCTGGCCTCAGCCTGAGACCCCCATCCCTGGCACTTTGCTTGAAGTCAGTGAGACAATGTGTGTGTTGAAAGACCAACCAGGTCTCTAACTGCTTAGAAATAAATTAAAACTAATAATATTTTTAAAGGGTTAAGTGACTCTAAAGAGAGTCACCAAATACCAGATTTTGAATTTTAATTATTTGGATTTTAACAGTGTGAATATTAATAATCAGAATGTCCTCTCTGACCTGGGGGGTGGGGGTGGGGGGGCAGGAACCAAAACCAACACTAAACAAAAACCCAAACACATCAAAAGGAGGAGAGGGTCAAACATGTAACAGGATTATTTGAAGCATTTCCTGCAAAACTTGTTATGCAGTCAGGCATGGAATTCCACAAGAGAATAGAATAGAATAGAATAGAATAGAATAGAATGGAATAGAATAGAATAGAATTGAATAGACCAGGTTGGAAGAGACCTTCAAGATCATCATGTCCAACCCATCAACCAATCCAACCCACCTAAACAACTAACCCATGGCACCAAGCGACTGCACCACCTCCCCAGGCAGCCCATTCCAATGGGCAATCACTCTCTCTGTATAGAACTTCTTCCTAACATCCAACTTAAACCTCCCCTGGCGCAGCCTGAGACTGTGTCCTCTTGTTCTGGCTGCCTGGGAGAAGAGACCAACATCCACCTGTCTACAACCTCCCTTCAGGGAGTTGTAGAGAGCAATGAGGTCACCCCTGAGCCTCCTCCTCTCCAGGCTAAGCAACCCCAGCTCCCTCAGTCTCTCCTCATAGGGAAACCACACACTTCAGCCATACTACTAATGGTCTGAACTATGTCTCAACACAAGCATACATACACCAACCAATGACTAACACAAATGTTCAGTGGAAGGCAGTTTGGAAATAGATTATAGCTAAAACAATATATACTGCAGGGAAAGTGACAGCATTGCACCTGGGTGAAAGCCCCAGCAACAGGAGTCCCTTAAAGCATAATTCCACAAAAATAAAATTCACAAAATATGTTTTTAGATACTACATATTCTGTCAAACACTGTAATGAAAAACAAAACCAACCAAACCTGGCTCCAAACAACCAAGACAAGGTGGAAAAACTCCTTGGTAGCTTGACATTCATTCTCTATTAAGGAGACATTTTGAAGGCTCACTGCTCTTCTTATTGTAGTTAAGGTTGGTAGGCCTAGTTTGTACAAAAACGTCTGTGCCATGAAGTGTATTGTTGTCATTTCTAGGTGTAAAAGACATGCAGTTAAGTCATATTACCTGGAAAAACAGGGGGGGAAAAACCCCAACCAGCCAACCAAACAAATGGCACAAAACCAACAAACAAAATCAGGACCCAAAACCAATCCCACCAACCAAAACCACACACAACACCCCTGCCACCTAAAGCAAAACCCCCCCAAACACAAACCAGAAAACCAAAAGATATCCAGACTTACACTGAATGCTTATTTGATTATTTAGTTAGATAAGTATTACATCACAGTTACATTAATTTTTGCCTCTTAAAAATAATGTTGTACTATCTAGATGAGAATTCTGTAAAACAGAATGAAGAAATGGGGAGGAAAACCCAAGAGGGTTCTGCATATCTGTTTACCACGCTGACCCAAGATAACATTACTTGCCTTTGTTCTCCTTTCCTTGTGGAGAGCTGTTGGGAATAGCCCTAGTTTGTGCCCAAATGTCAATGACCCCTAACAGATGTTTTAGTAGCTGAGAAGAGCAAGAGCACATTAAAAAAGCAACTCAGTCATCTTCCCTGCTGGGGATGCTGATGAATGCTGATATAAAACTACTTTAGTCCCACTTCACCTGAGCAGCACAGAACAGTACTGCATGAATTGCTCTCGCTCTTCTATTTCCTGAGCTCCTGAAGCTGTTGCTGCAAATCCTTATGGTTTTGGTTTGGGGGGTTGTTGGTTGGTTAGTTGTTTTTTCCTATAAAGAGCAGAGATGTAATATCCGCAAAAAAAATCAATCAATCGAGTAATCAAAACCAACCAACCAACCCTCCCCCCACAAACAAACAAACCACACCAAAAAAAAGGGGGAGGGGGCAGGGGGAGGAGGGCATTTGGAACAATAAGAAGGAAAATTAAAATATTACTCATTCACACCCATGAAGGTCAGGAGGAGACTTGAGGAGAAAAATCTTGCTGCAGTTGGTGTTTGATCGCTGTGGTGTTTTGTGTGAGTTTCATACACGGCTGAAAAAGTTCCCTGCACAATCAATAACAGACACCAGTAATAGGACAGAATCCATCTGCTCAAATGTTACCAATCTTTGAACAGTTGTTGGCATAAATGCTCTCCATAGGCTTGCTTTTATACTCAGTTTCCAAGGATCCTTCTGCCACTCTCAGATCATTGCTGACTTCCAAACAATATTCAGGTTGCTGTGCTGAGTTCATCTGCCCACAATGTCTGGCTCTGCTGCTAAGATCTGTGACAGGGTTTGTCCTTTTGTGACAACAGGGCCCTCTTTGAAGAGGGAAGAAGTGCTAGGGAGTGGTAGGATTCCTTTGGCAATGTTGGGCAGGCACATCCTAGATGAATTGGCAAAGCCTGAGGAGTCCATAGGTGAAAAGAAAGCATGGGGAAGCTGGGAGCAGGGAGCCATTAAAAAAGAAGGATTGCCTGTGTGCAAGATTGGACTCAGGGCAGGCAAAGCCTGGCTGGCACTGTAACAGCTGAGAGTTGAGCAGAGCAACAAGAAGGGATTCTGCAGGCACGTAGGTAGCCAAATCAAGATGTAGGAAAATCTGAGCTTGCTGCTGAATGGGAAGTTTTCTTCTGTAAGAAAAACATGGAAAAGGTCAGGGTGATTAGAACTGTGGAATCATAGAGTCATTTAGGTTGGAAAAGGCCCTTATGATCCTTGAATTCAATTGTTGATCTAACATGATCAAGCATACCACATAACCATGGCCCTAAGTGCCACATCCATACATCTTTTAAGTACCTTCAGGAATGGTAACTCCACCACTTCCCTGGGCAGCCTGTTCCAGTGCCTCACAACCCCTTCAGTGAAGAAATTATTCCTAACATCCAGTCTAAGCCTCCTCTGCCACAGCTTGATGCTCTTTCCTCCTGACCTGTGACTTGTTACTTGGGAGAGCAGATCAATAGTCACCAGGGTACAACCTCCTTTCAGGTAGTTGTAGAGAGTGATAGACTCTTCTGAGATTACTTTCTCCAGGTTAAACAACCCTGGTTCCTTCCTCTGCTCCTCATGAGATTTGTTCTCTGGACTGCTCAGCAGCTCTGTTGCCCTTCTTGCAGTGAGGGGCCCAGAGTCCCTTCTTTGCTTCGCTCTATGCTGAAGAAGTATGCTCAGGAGATTCAACTTATGGAATACTTGAGTAAGTCAAGTGTACTCCTGCACATGGAACAGGATGAAGCTTATGAAAGCATGTGAGCCAGTATCACCATGAGGCCACTCTACCATTTGCCAAAGGCTTCACTGACTTGCACGGTCTCCAATGACTTGAAAAAGGCAAATGTTACTGTCAGCTTAAAAGAAATAAATCAGAACAGCAGGTCTAGGATCAAGGGAACTATGAGCCACTAAGGCACCCTTAAGTCCCTGGGAAAATTATTTATTTGGCAAGTCCTCATGAAAACCACTTCTGTTCATGTGAAGGACCGGAAGGTGATTGGGAATAGTCAGCAGAGATTTACAAAATTGCACTTGAGTGGTGTGATTACCTGCTGTAACAAAATGACTGCCCCTGTGGACTGGGAGACAACAGAGACTGCAATTCACCTGCAGATTCTAAAGACTTTCACCAGTGTCACACGGCAGGTAAATTACAGCAACTGGGTATGGATGATCTATGGTCTATGAAGTGCCTGGACTTTTAGGGTCAATTAGATTTCAGAAGCCTAATTGCCAGGCATAAGCTGGTTTTCGCTTCTTTGGGGTGTTTTTTTGGTTGCTTGTTTGTTGGGGTTTTGTTTGGTTGGTTGGTTTATTTTATATGTTTGTGGTTTTTTTAATAACTAGCATAACTTTGGGTAAGGTACTGGAGCTGAAAGGGTTAAATATCAAGCTAGAGGACAGGATGGGACTGACCTTGTATTTTGATGATTTGTTGTTGTTGTTTGTGGTCTTCCAGCACTTCCAAATCAAGTCTCTTTGTATGCTCTCTTTTCATGTTAAGATGCAGTTTGTGGATGGCAGCGAAGTGCAGGGAGACAAGGCCAACAGGAAAACTCAGGTTGTTCTAAAAGGAGAAAAAGAAAGCTCTGCACCTGGGCCAGAATAATCCCAGGCAACAGCAGAGGCTGAGGACTGACAGGCTAGAAAGCAGTTTTGCAGCAGAGGTGACTTAGATTATTTACAGTATAGCAAGTGCCTCTTCTCTCTACTATCAATAAAGCAGACCTATTTCATACGCCAGCTTCAACTTTTCAACAGCCAAAAAGTAAGTTGCAGTAATCTGATAAGGTGCCAGAAGGAAAATGAATATCAGAAGGAAAATCTGTCATGACACAAAATAGAAGCAACTAGCCCAATATATTTCCTGTGTTTTCTTCCTCACAAATTCTGAGGCTGGGCATCGGAACCAGTCAGAAAGGAGGACAAAAAACCCCAAACAACCTAAAAATATAGCAATAACAAAAAAAATCTGATGACCCACGACTACCACAGAGATAGAATGAAACATGTGTCAGGTGTCAGACGGTGGACATGCCAGATACTGATTTGAAAAGAGTATCTCATCCTACTTCATTCTGCTGACACCACCCCCTTTGTAACGTCTCATTTCTGTTAGCCAGAGTACACTTGTCTTTTGCTTTTCATCTGGGAATGTTTAATCAACACTGATATTTAAAGAGGCTGACCCGACCAGTTTGCAGCTCACAGGCTTCGCTAGGTTTAAGTAAGTTTTTATACAAGTTCATGCTGATGTTGCACTGAATTTTGCTAGGCAGGTTGAGTTCATGTTCTGTCTGCTTTCCAAAAGGCAGAAGTAGCATCAAAGTGCCCAGCTTGCTGTTCACTTGGTAGTAGGTTAGCATTTTCAAACACAGTGCCTAATCACAAGTGAAAAAGTTGATGGAGTCAGCCAGCATTGTTCCTGTAAAAGAGCAAATTAGACACTGAGTTTTCTCCTCATTTTGGAAAAGACTACAGTATCAGACTTCTTAGAATCCATCTCTGTGAGGTTTTGTAATGGCCATGCTTGTCTTCACCAATTGCACCTTAACATGAAAAGAGAGTATATACAGAGACTTGATTTGGAAGTGCTGGAAGACCACAAACAACACAAAATCATCAAAATGCAAAGCATAGGGTGTCAGTTCTTGCAATTAAAATGCATTTTTAAGGCTTTTCCACTCTAAGTACCTGTGATTTCCAATTATGTACAAGCCCAGTGATTTGAATCTTGGACACTCTCTACATTTGAATGAGTTCATCTGCCCAGACAAACCACAAGGGCTCCAATAAAGCAAGAGAGCCAAAGGAGTTTAGAGTGACTGGGGACTTTGTCTCCTGCTGTGGCAATCAGAACAAGATGAGTCTTTGCCTCATTATCTTTGGAAGCTTGACCATGCCACTCTTAGGAGTAGTTTTTTCAGAATGTTTTATAATGTAATTTGCTGAAGCAGAGACCACACTGCATCAAAGCCTGCTGACACCCCCAGCTGTCCGTGGGCTTAAGGCCAGTGGGGCTGACAGCAGAGATTTGTCCTGCCCTCCATGACAAAGGCTGGCAGGGCAGGGAGTGAAGTTTGACCATGGACATTCCAAGTGCCAGTGGAAGAGAGCAGGAGGTGATGGCTGCCAGCTTCTGTCAGGTGTGACTGGTCATCCCCTTCCCTCTCTCCCTGCTCTGTGGGCAGTGGACATGTGGAATTCCCCTGTGTGGCATGACAGGGTCATGCTGTGGCATAGTGGTGCGGCTCTGGGAGGCAGAGGTGGGAGAAGAGGGGAAGAGGAAGCTGCCTTTACCCACCTGGGCCTGAAACAATTCCCCCAGGATCTTGGGATTCCCATTTCCAGCTCCCTGCTCCAGCAGGTAGACTCCTGTGTCCCTGACACAAGGGCCACCAAAAGACACACCAGAGTCCTCTGCTGCCACTCCTGAGCCTCTGCACTTCAACTTCCCAGCCTTGTAAGGGCAGTGGTCAACAGGATGCAACCAGCTCAAGTGCTGCCTCCTGCGACTTCAGCTGCTGGGGCTCAAGCTACAGCCATCGGAACACAAGCTGATCTTTCCTAGCATATCAGACACAGAATTGGGTACTTCCCCCAAGTACATTCAGCAGATTTCTTGCTCTTATCCTAGTTTCTCATGAGGTGCTTGTATTTAGCTGGCCCAGAATGTGTTTTTTTTTTCTCTTAGGAACAGCATATATCATCTGAAACTTAAATTCAAACACACACACACATCAATCATTCTCAAGCAGATGTAGGTTTTACAAAGCTTTAGTATGATTCCTAAAGTCAGAAGTTATATGCAGATGAAGACAGGCTTTTCTAGCACAAAGCTGTCCATCCAGTTGATGGAAAGCACTACCGGCTCTCCTCAGAAGTTCCATTGCTTTCATATATATTTGGCCAAGTAACATTATTTTAAGCTTCAATTACTCATGTCAATACTTATTCATGTAGTTGAACAGTCCTTTAACAACAGGGAGGTTTGCAGTCCAGGAAACACCTGAATATTTGACACTAAGCATCAACACAAGTGAAAGCATGCAGTCACTGTGTGTTCAGGACAGGAGTTAATAGAAAAGCAGCTAGAAACACTCCCCAAGCACCACACTTATGAGTGAGCACATAAGGCAGTGGAATGCCAATGCCATCGGGCAGCTGCTGCTGCAGAAGCTCCACCTGTGAAACATGCTGCTCAGATCACAGGAGGTCAAACTTTCACTAAGCAACCACATATTTGGTCAGTGCACATCCTAGCCTTCTGAGACTCAACTTCTAAGGCCCAGGTCTGCACAGTCCAGCTCATGTTTACTGTATGACATCTTGGCCACTCTTGCCTCAGGCCTGTTTATCTCTCTCTTCTTTTCTTGCCTAAGGAGTCTGAGTCAATGCTTTCTCAGTAATGGGACTTTGGAGACCTTTGTTTCAAGCAACTAATAAAATTCAAAACAAGTCTTCCTGATTTGTTTCTATTCGACAGTATTCCCAGTTCAACTCCTGCCAAAGCTCCCTTCCCAAGGCAGGCAAAAGTTGCTTCCCAACTATCTTCCCCCGTCTATTAATAAAGCATGACTTCCAGGTCTGTGTTTAGAGGAGGCTTTCTTTTCGCTGACTGCAGGGTAACTCTGTATAGATTTCTAGTCAAGCTCTGTTGCCAGCTTAATTCCTCTTTTTCTCTTTACTTAGGAGGTCAGATTCACAGAGGTTGCAGCGTACCCTACCACATCACAACACACACAGTACACCAGAGCAGTTTTGCTCAAACTGAAGCAATACTAGCACCTCTAAACAGCAAACCCTTCTATTACCAAGTTGTAGAATTAGCAAACAATGTATCAGTGGAGATTGTTTTTTAATTGGTGTTGGTTTGGGGGGGTCTGGCTCTTGTCACCCCCTAGGTATTGCAATTAATGACACCAGAGGTGCTTTATGTTTGGTTGGTTTGTGAGTATTCTCATAGTCCCTGACGATCAGTGCAGGTAATTCTGCCAGGCTCACATTTTCCAGCTTAGGGGGATCAGTTTCATTCTGAAGTGTTGATTGTTCCTTATCTAACTTTCAACATTAGATTAGATACATTTAAAATTATGTTTCTCATACTGTCCAACCATGTCAATTTATATGGTAATTTACAATCTGATAAGCTATGAGTGGCATAAGACTGTATAATAAAGCAATCACAGTAGTTGACACTTTGGAGAAAGTTAAATTGAGTCTTGCTTCAAAAGCCAGAGACAAAAAAATATGTACCACTACCTGCTGGGCACAAAAGTGCTTGGTGAAACATTTAGGGCTAGAGAGTCATTACTTAACTTACGTGCAGTGCCCTCATTTTCTCTGCACGATCGGACAGGTGCATCCATTATGTGTTATTTCAGGAAGAAGAAGAAAGGAAATAAATGGTCAAATACCAGGAGCTGCCTAGAACAAGACTGACTCACTGAGAGTTTCTGTGATGGGCCTTGGATTACAGGCTTCTCCTAATGCAGTTCTCTTACATGCTTTTGCACAGGCATGGGTGGGAGAATAATGAGGTAGGAGTGACCCCCGTCCAGTGGGTGCAGTTTCCCCCAGAAAAATTCAAATTCTCCTCACAGGTGGGGCAAAGGCATAAACAATCTTTTGACTTCAGCTTTTAAGGCAGCTTCTAAATCAAAGTTGTAAACTGAATTATGCATAAAAACTCTGCACAGAAAAGCCCTTTTGCAGCACATATGAAAGGGAACCGAGGAGTGGAATGGGTGCTTTTAGGGAAGAACGAGCCTCTGGCAACTGTTAGGTGGCACCTGATTTTGGAGGGTGGAAAGCTACAGATTGATTTTCTTCTTAAAAGAAGTCACTGCAGTATATATTCTTACATGCTAACTCAGGCTGTAATGTTGCAGTGAGAAGGCTGTAGGACAAAAAAGACTAAAAGTACATTCTTGCTCACTGAATACATGATCTTGGAGCCTCTTAAGGGAGAGCTCTAAATAGGTCTTGTCAGTCCAGTTACACCAGGCCATCACCACACCCAGACACTCCACCCGGGCACCTTCCTCTCCCAGTGAAGCACACACTCCTCTCCTCCCTAACTGAGGGCTTCAAGTAAAACTGGGTTCATGAATCAGCCTGTGGCATAGCCAATGAATGTCATTGACGAGGGCAGACTGATGGCTGGAGAAGACCACAGTCACAAGATCATGCAGAGTTAGCAAGCAGAGCTCCCACAGGAGCCAAGAAATAAGATTCACCCTTGCTTTTAGAAGATAATTTTATGACATTTCCCAAATCAATTTTCTCTCCTACCATCCTGTGCATGGCTGGAACAATTTGGAAAAGGTCCTGGAAAGTGTTGCTGGATTATGGAGGAATTAATGCTCTCTCCATTTGCTTTAAGTGAAACAAAAATTAACCAAGTATTGTAAATCCACCCAGAGATAAAGAAAGAAAGAAAACCACACACACAAACCCAGAACCCAAACACCAAACAACCCCTCCAAAAGCCCCCAAACTACCCAAAAACCAAACACACAAAAAGTGTCTTTTTGATGTCTGAAATAGTTTCAGTACTTCTGTGCTGCTATCCTCAGCTAACCTGAGCTTAGGTACGAATGACTCTTCACAAAAGCAAGCACAAACACAATGTTTTGTTGGAGTAAATACCAGCTCTAACAGCTCAGGTGTGCCAGTGAGAGACTGGTTTGCAAACAATGTTATTCTTGATTGCTCCTGCACTCTGCATTCTCTTAGTCTGAGTTGTTAGCACGACTGTACTTCTGCCCCCCTCAGCAGTCACTTTGCCTTATTCTGCTGTCTTCCTCTGGCCACCTTTTGCTGTGCCCTCAGTATGATCCATCTCCCTCCAGACAGCCCTGCTATCCTATGAAGTTAAGCATTCCCCCTCCAGAAACCATCCAGGGGACACAAGGCATTGCAACCAGTCAAGAGTTAGCTCCTTCCACACCAGCCTCTTCCCAAACCACACCAAATGAACAAATAAAAGCAGTAGCCTCCCTCATAGTCCCAAATAGGCTGTGAGTAACCCAAATATAAAAGACTTCTGGCAGAAACACCAGAATTAAAAAGTAAATGTTACCCAGCAAAGGATAAGCCTCAACTCTTAAATCACTTAGTGCCTTCCCCAAAGTCATAGATCTACCCTGCACCAGGGAAGTCAAACCTAGACTGTTCCAAGGCATGAAGGCAAGGGAAGCACCACAACCAGGACTCAACTACCTATTGTACTCTTTCCTCTTCAGCAATCCTTGTTTCTCATCTGACACATCTCTGCTAGAGAGTGCAGTGCCTTTAATACCAGAGATTCATGCAGGATTTTTTAGTGTCAAACCCACAGGGATGAAGAGTTCTAAGCATTTCTGAGAAATCTTTTTCTATCCCCCTTCTTCCCTTCAAACTCTCTTAACAGAATCAGCTAAGCAAAGCTGCATAAATGCAACATAAATCGTCTGTTTTGCTGTAATTAGGCTTGGAACTCTTTAATGCTGCTGTGCATTCACACTGCTGTAACTCGGCCAAGCAGCAAGCAGTATCTGCTTTAAAAGCAAAAGTCAACAAAAACCCCCACACAAGTTTTTTTGGTGAGGTGATCATAGAATATTTCTGCATAACCAAGAGCAAAACCAGTTGCTACCCTTCTTTTGGCAAAGGATCAGCGAGGCAAGCAGCACACACTAGCACCACGTGTTCAAGACTATTGATAATCATGCAGCTATCTTTGGCCCATTGACTGAGTTTCCGCAAGTGAACAATTAGTTTCTCCTCTATAAATTTTAATAAGCACAGGACAAGCCATCTATGCTGTAGCTGTTAGCTTGCTCCTCATTATTACAGGAACATCCATTTCGCATTTGTTAGCTTTCTCTGTATATCTTCAGAAGAAAATTGTTCTCGGTGTGCAGCAGCTTCCTTGTTTAATGCATTGCTATAAACAGCAGCATGAATTCATTTCTTCTCAGATTTCTCCGCAGGACTTGAGAAGAGAAAGTTTTGTTTGGCAGTTGTCATGCTTCAGGACATTTTTCATAAGCAACTCACTCACCATTCATTAGCTTTATGTGGATCTACTTAAATAAGGAAGTGCTTGCTCCACTTCTCATTGACACAGAGATGCAATCTCATTATAGGTCCAAGGATAAACAACTCTAGATGCATAAACTCATAACCAATTAGCATTACAGGGAGAGCTGTACTTTGAAAACACAATTTGTGCAAGTAGCTGGGGAAAACTTTACAGTGGTTATTAATTAGAGTGGGAAATTAAGACTATTAATCTTACTGACTTTTTTTTCTCCTAATTCACAGCAATTTACTTGGGTATAAGTAACCATGATTTTCTGGACAATTCTTCCAGCCTTGAAAAAGAAGCTTCTTTTCAGAAGAATAGTTATGCATTCTCTCTATACAGCCAGGACAAACCACAAGTAGCAGAGGGAAACAAAGCCCAGCTCAAGCACATGAATCAAAGACAACTGAAGTAATTTTAATTGCACCTGCAGCAAGTCAGTAGAAACCACTTCACTGCCCTTGCATACATGTCCACTCAGCTGGTCCCAGGACAGAGAAAAACTATGAGTAACGAGGCAGAAAGAGGAATTCCCTGATTTTGTCCAGCTGGGGAGGAAATCTGATGCATGAATACACTATACAACACATTTAAACCTTTAACTGCTGTGCTGGAGTAAGGTTCTTGGTATTATGACAGTGATTGCTAGGGTAGGGCCCCCTGTTGCTAGACTTACAAGCTGCACATCACTGGTTTGTTTTATATGTTAAAAGGACTAGTGCAACATTCAACATGCAAAAGGTGAAATTCTTTTTGCCATCAGCATTTAGCAAAAAAAATTTGAGTCTGATTTGTGATTATTTTTTTCCATACAAGACGTACCTCGGTAATGCTTAGCATCTTTCAGAAGCACACAAAACTATCTGTCACAGCCAGCTGTTTCCTTTCTACACCTTCCCAGGAGAGCACTGAATGGAGATTTTATTAGCTGGCTCAAAATAGGCCAGGTGTGGAGAGAATATGGGAGCAGACACTCACTAATTTAGAGAAACAAGCAAACAAAATTTCTGTGATAATGCAGACTTTTAAAGTTAAGTTTTAGCTGTTAGTGTACAGGCAGGAGGGATAGCCCAGAGAAACATGTAGCTGTAGTTCCAGCCACTAAAAAGGGACCAGGAAGCAAGCAGAGGCTCTGGACTCTTCATCCAGACTGGCTATTCCCTGAGGGATAGTTCCAGCTGTTTTGACTATACCTCTCCATACTGTTCCAGCATTTCACCATCCTTGTTATGAAGAACTTCCTTCTAATATCCAACCTAAATATATTCTGCTGCCATTCAAAACCTTTGTCCTATCACTACAAGCCCTTCTAAACAGTCCCTCCTGAGCCTTCGTGTAGGACCCTTTCAGATACTGAATGCCACTGTAAGGTCTCCCCAGAGCCTTCTCTTCTCCAGGCTAAACAGCCATAACTCTCCCAAGCTGTAGGAGAGGTGCTCCAGCTGTCTGATCATGCCATAGAGCATCGTTGTGAAGGACTAGTCCTTCTTCCTCAGAGATGTTGATGTAGCATGCACGCTCATATGCCATCAGGGTGGGTGGTGATTGCTCACCTGCAGATACACTTGGTGCTTTACAGACACGTGTTAAGCCTGAGCTCCATCTCCATGGGTCTGCACTCTGAAAAGCATTTGAAGTTCTGAAATAGAATCCAAATAACCCTAAGGCTATTTAATTTTCCTTTCAAGGTCTTGTGAACTTACACTTAGGCCTCTTCTTAAAAGACCATTTTTGACCCAATGGCCCATGATGGCTTCTTCAAAGCAAGCTACAGCCTATCAGTCATCTTCTGTTTAGTTCACAGATCATTGATACAATGGAGTTTAAGAGCTGCTCAGAAGCTGTTATAGTCTTTCATGTCAATCTGGTTGTCAAGGGTACACAATAAATGTCAAAAATCTTTGAGAATCATTTTAATTGATATTTGCTGACCATACACACAAAGTAAGCCTTTATGCCTGAGTTTTCTCTTCAAGAGGTAAAGCCAAAGTACCTTACAACCTGGGAATTAAAGCTGCCAGAACAAATTGGTCAACACAGTCAACATCAGATATATTCTTAAGCTGCAAGAGCTTAACAGCATGTTTACTCAATAAATCCCTGCTATTCGTTCCACTCCTCTAAAACTAGCTAAACTTCAAGAAGAAGTTAAAACCAGAATATTTCTTATTAAGACTTCACATCTGGTTTACTACAGGCCTGGGGGGCTGTGGAGGATTTTTGTCTCCTGTTTTTTTCCCCCCTGTTTCTTTTTCCCTTCTGTTTTTCATTGTTGGTCTGTGGTTTTGTTGCTGATTGCTCGGTATTTTCTTTTGGTTGGTTGGTTGGGGTTTTTTTTGTTGTTGTTCTTTAGGTTTTTTGGTTTGTTTTATTTTTACAATAAGCACTGAAAATGCCATGCTGGAAATTATATGAATGCATGAAGTAACAAGAACTAAAACAAAAAAGTTGGGTTATATAGAGGACCAGTCTTTATAAGCAGAGAAGAAAAGAATTGTGAGGTCACATATGCCATTCAAAACATTAAATGCATAAACAAATTAAACATTAAATGCATAAACTAGTTAGTAGGAGAAGGGAAAAGCAACCAAACAAACAACAAACTTGAGTCAAATGAAAATAAAAAGTTGTCCTTGAAGATCTGAAATTGCAGCCCACAGAAATCACCTAAACTGTGCAGGTCTTGGTGTTACATAAATATCACACTTCCTGAACTGCCCAAACTCTAATTATGCACACCAGTTGAAGTGGCCTTGTCAAATGTCTGAGTGAGCTCCTCTTCTTCGAAGTAAGCAATCAGAGCCCCATATGCCCGGATGGCTTCTGCCCCTTTTCCCTCTGCAGATAGCGATAATGATACGGGGAATTTTTTCCCTCCATTCTTTGCCCTGTTTTTTCAGGTCCATCTTGTAAATACAGCTTCATTTGCTTCCAACTGGCAAATTTAATGCTGAGGGGGTGAGATTTTCAACCCACCACACTCGTTTAATGTTGCTTCTATTTTCTGCATTGTTGCTGGTAACACATCTGAGGCTCACTGTAAGCCCAAGTAGGTGCAACTGAAGAGACTTACTAGGTAAGACAGCAAGCAAAGAGCTGCTCAGTGTTCAGATACATGATCATTATTAAAATGTAGTTTTGTCTCTATCTTTTTAGTTAATTTATAGACCCACCCTGAGAGAATTTAAATTTAATGAGTAAAAGAAGCAAATATGGCAATAATACAAAATGTGTATAAAATAATACACATAAGTGGATGAGGAAGATTGTGCCACTGTTGTGCAGTCCTGTGCTTAACCTGTTTGAAAAATACCCACCTAAAATTATTTCCAAGATGCCTTATTCCCCTTATTCCTTTCCTTTCAGAAAAGATAAAATAATGCAAAACTGTTATTTAAACTCCAAATGCATTCAGGGCAATAGCTAATTCTGTAACTAATTAAAGGAAACTCGGGGCAGAGAGTAGGATCTAGAAGCTGCTAACCATGACAAATGCATTGTTAGTTTTCTCTGCAACGCTTCTCAAAAGGATTTTCACATATGTCATTAGGCTCATCATTTTTTAAACACTACAGATATTAGCATCAGCATAATACAGCTTCCTTTTTTTCTGTGTATTCCTTCTCTAAACTTGCTATCCTCTTCAAAGCTATGTTCTCACACTTAAAAATCCTTCTCTTGTCAGCAAAGCACCCTCATTCTCTTCCTTCAAATCCCTCCGTAGAACCTGCATTTCACCAAGACTGACAGTAGTGCTTTACGTGTTGTCAGTATCAAGCCCTGTCTTACAGTTTTACTCTTAGCCTGTGTGTCATATTCTTCTAAAATCAGATTCTAAACTGCTGGGGGTTTAAAATGGCCTCTACTTTCCTGTCTTGACTCATTCAAAGGGCCAAGCACTTCTCACGCTGACCAGTTAATTTGTAGGGACTATGGGACTACTTTAAGGCAGCTAGCAAAACAGCTGAGGTTACACCAAGCATGAACTAGGAAAGCACCTAATACTCCTGCTCCATGTTTTCCAGTCCAGTGGACAAGAGTGGCATGAGATTGGTTAGGTGGCATTTGGAAAGGAGATCAAGGTCAGCATTTGTTGCTCATTTTGAGAAAGCTATCTTGAGAGAGTTGAGAATCTGTGTTAACTTGCCTCCATTTTTGTAAGATAGCACTGCAAAAACAAGCCAGTGACTTCCAGTTATGAATATCACACACAGGACAGTGGCCTTAAAATTATGCAACGAATTTTGAAATAAAAATTGTACTAATGAAATCCCCAAAGCAGAGAATGTAATTGTGGCAAGTGAACTGAGACTGTGGAAAGCAAGATGCTGTGTGATGAATGTGGGGCACATGCTACATTCACAGGAGCAGAGTGTGGCAGGGACTACACATTCAAGGCTGAATATAAAATGGATGTCTTTAGACACACATTACAAAAAGCTCCCAATGTTTAATGCAATAATATGTTAAGCTTTTTAATGAATAAAGGAAAACGTTTCTTTGGTGCTAATTATATGGAACTTCTGCCTGTCAAAATATTTAACAAAACTCACCCCAGGTGTCCTGACTATCTGAAACATACATCTTTCTCGACCGCTTTTGAAGTGTCTGTACATACCAGTGAGCTTTCTAATGGACACTTTTTTTCCCCTTTTTTAATATAGAAAGTCTTCATAAACATAAAATGAGCCAATTTTAAACTTTGATGAGATGAAAAAGCATTTCTGAAACTCAGAAAGCATAGGGTTCTAGGGAAGGTACTCAAATCATTTATGCTTGGTGATTTTCTATTTCAAGGATGGAAAAGACATTTTACAGTGCCTTATTGTTTCCATAAGGCAGGGCATCACAGGGGCCTTGATTTGCTTTTGTAGCAAAATAGCCACAGGAGCCATCACAAGCAGCTTTTAATCACACTGCACTGTTCTTATTCATAGAATCATAGAATCAATGAGTTGGAAAAGACCTCAAAGATCATTGAGTCCAACCTGTCACCCAACACCACATGACTAACTAAACCATGGCTTCAAGTGCCATGTCCAATCCCCTATTGAGCACCTCTAGGGCTGGGGACTCCACCATCTCCCTGGGCAGCACATTCCAATGGCCAATTGCTCTTTCTGGGAAGAACTTTCTGCTCACCTCCAGCCTAAAATTCCCCTGGCATAGCTTGAGACTGTGTCCTCTTGGTCTGGTGTTGGGAGAAGAGACCAACCCCCACCTGGCTGCAACTTCCCTTCAGGTAGTTGTAGACAGCAAGAAGGTCTCCCCTTAGCCTCCTCTTCTCCAGGCTAAGCAACCCCAGCTCCCTCAGCCTCTCCTCCCAGGGCTTGTGCTATTATTACAATATGGAGATGTTTGGGGTTGTTGTAACTGGCAGTAGCCACATGGCTCCTAACATATCCTCGTGGAAGAACTGCAGAGCCCTGTGGTGCATGAGTGAGGCTCCTTTTCCTCTGTCCTGATCATAACTGGGTGCCTAGTGCAGGGATTTGCAAGGAAGAGGGATTCAAGCCCTCATGAGTGCTGCTGGGATTTGGGGGTCTCATGCCAGGGGGACCCCAGGCAGAATAGCTATGAACACAGAATGAACCTGAGGTGGCACATGTAAAGTGGGAGCCAATACCTGATTCATGTTTTTTATAAATAGGGATTCAGAGGAGAGTATTGTTTGGCATTGACAGAAAAACAGAAAGCTAAGTAAAAATTAAAACTAAAGGCTACCTTTTCTTTCAAGTAAAAGGAGAAAACCAGAGCTGTCAGATCTTTCAGGATGTTTTCTGCAGAGCATAAGAGCTCTTGGTCCCCAGGAATAAGAAATAAGGCAAAAAGCTGCATGGATGACTCCAGACCTGCTGATAAAATTAAAGGGTAAGAAAGAAATGTGCAGGCAGTGAGAACAGGGGCAAGTATCCTGGGAAGAGTATAGGGATACTGCCCAATTGTGTAGGAGCAGGGTCAGGCAGGGCAAGACAGACCTGGATCTGAACTTGCCAAGGGATGCAAAGAATAACAAGGGCTTCTACAGGTGTGTCAGACAGAAAATG
Organism: Dryobates pubescens; assembly: GCF_014839835.1. NCBI lineage: Eukaryota > Metazoa > Chordata > Aves > Piciformes > Picidae > Dryobates > Dryobates pubescens. The sequence continues at coordinate 33,397,245 of NC_071623.1, read as the reverse complement.
GAGGTCAGAGAAAGCGTGCAGAGCACACTGGCTTCTCAGAAATGTTGTGAGGGCTCCTTCTCTGGAGAGAGTCAAAACCCACCTGGACACAATCCTCTGCAACCTGCTCCAGGTGAACCTGCTCTATGGCAGGGGCTGGAATAGATGACCTCCAGAGGTCTCTTCCAGCCATTCCCTTGCTGTGATTCTGTCTTATTTGTACACTCTGAATGAGTAATCCTGACAAGCTGGTAACAGCAGATGAGGAGAAGACTGAAGTACTCAGCAACTTTGTTTCCCCACAGCCTTCACTGGCAACCTCTCTTCCCCACAGCTCTTGGGTGGATGGACCACAAGACAGGGAACAAGGGAACAAAGTCCCTCCCACTGTAAGAGATCAGGTTCATGACCACCTCGAACCTGAACAAGTAGAATTCTATGTACAAGATGCATACCAGAGTCCTGAGGGAACTGGTTGATGCAGTTGCAAAGCCAATCTTTCCATGGGAAAGACACAAAGACAATGAAGTGGAAAAGAAAAGAAAGGAAAGGAAAAAAAAGACACAGCAGAGGCAACAAAGGGAGAAAAAAGAAAAGGAGACTTAAATGAGACATGTTATTTGGAGAATAGTTGGAATGCTGTGCATAGCAGCTAGGATGGTCACCTCAAAGCAACAAAGCCCACTGGCAAACAAATAGAACACATACACTCTGATTTCCAGCTGTGTTCACCTCATACTCTCCCTCACAGGAAAAGAGATTTAAAGCCTCAGCCCTCAAGAACTGCAAGTTCTGAATCCCAAATCCATCCACTGCCAAGTTCTAACATAGGTTATCTGCCCTGCTGTGGCTGAGCATGCACCAGTAAACCTCAAGTGCACAGAGACTGGGGGATCTTTGAAGCTGGTCCAAAAGACTTGTTATTATTTTCCTTCAGAACCCAACACCTGTAAGTGACACTTTAAGGGATGTCTAAACCATGGATCAATACTGGAAGCCCACCATGCTCTTGGGATTACCTTGCTTTCCTGTACTCCTCTAACCTCTTTAATCATGTACTCCAAGTCAAGCTTCATTTCTACAACATGGAGGCTCCAGTTCCTCATTGGACTAAGAGTTATAAATCTGCAAAGCAATTTTAATAGCTATACTGTAGCACAGCAGAGCGCTAAGGGAAAAAATGCTAATCAAGACACTGCAGTTGAGATGAAAAGTTACTGATCCTACAAGAGAATGTGAGTCAAGAAAGTTATGGTTTAACATTCTCTTTGATCTGTGTATGACTTTGCCATTTAATTTGCTAAAGCTTGAAAAAGGTGAACAAGGAAGAGAAGGTTTTATGAGGGAAATGGTTTCACAGAGATTCTACTTCATTTGAGACTTCTGAGAAAGCAAGAAGTTACATACTATAAATCTGTCTCTCTTTTAGTCTCCCCCCCCAGTTTAACATAAAATAACAAACCAAAACAAAAGTGTATTTCATGTTCATATGCTCCTTGAAGTGCTTGGATCATCATACTACACACACTCAATAAGGGTGAGAATCTTTTGAATACAATTGCTAATTAAAGTCTTACAACTGTAAAATTTACACTTAAATTGAGCTCTGTGTTTCTGACTTTTGAAACACACAGCTAATGGCTGTGAGGTGGACTGATGCATAGCAACAGCAGTGTGGACTCTTTGAGACATACTGTAAACGTTGTACAATAGGCCTGTGTAGTGCTCAACCAGTCCAGAGGATTCTTCAGTGCCACATCAAGAAAAAGAGCAGACAGTATCTTCACAAATAGCCTGCAGGTCAGAAGGACTTGGACGTCTCTCTGTGAAGGCTCTGGTGTGAACCTGTTTTTCAGCTTGCACACAAGCCTGTGCCACACACCTTCAGGACTGATAGAGGGTCTCCTACAGAATGAGATCAAGATCCTTCCTGCTTGTCCAGCATGCCCCTCTCTTGCACACATATCCTGGCAATGAGCATCTTTCTCACTGCTTCGCCACTCTGACCACTGCTCAGAACCACAGACAAGACTGGTTTTCTGCCCTGGAGATTGAGAAGTCACCATGGGCAGAATGTTTGCTCTTTCTCCTGACCAGTTTCCTTCAATCTGGCTCTCTCAAGGCTGGTGGAAAAAAAAGAGGTGTCAAACAAGAACTGGCCACCATACAGCTGTGGGGTAGTCAACTGTGACACCGTCCCAGCATCATATATACCAAGTGCCCCAGCACACTACTAAAGCAGTAACTAACTCTGCAGGTGGGGTGCTGTGCCTTCTTTGCTATATGTTTTTACAGAGGAAATCACTAACCTGATCTTCTCAACTGTTTCTTCAAATACCCTTCCTGTAGCCCAGTGGCAGCACAAATGTTACTCTCACCATCAGGAAGGTGTAATTTGATCCCCAAAGCCCCTTCATCCCTTTTCTTTCTTTAGCCTTCCAGATAAAGAGTGCATCGTGAGGTGTACTGTGCACAGGTTTTTCAGAGGAGCCAGCAAAAGCTAGTCCATGGTCACATTAAAAGTCCTAAGGTACCTCTTGTTAAAAGAGAACGTTTTTCTTTTGTGTGCTTTCTTCAGCCAAGCACTCTCCTCCCAGGGCAACGTACTAAGTACCTGCCAGCTGCCTTCACCTAGCAGAGGAAGCTGAATGCCTTTTTGTAACGAAGGCCACTATATAGATCTAAGCTATTAATTCAAAGACAAATAGGCACTTCTTTGATGGAAAGATGTGAGTGAGTGAGCTAGAAATGGGTTAATAAATGTGAAAATGAATCTTTTAAGGATAATGTGCCAGTGTCAAGTAGCAAAACAGCTGAAGCACAGTTCTGACATCTCCTCAGGATACACAATATTCTCATAAAATCTAGGCAAGGGAGAAATATTTGATGTCTGGCCCTACCATTTATATTTTTAGAAGGCTACACAACAATACTCTTGACACCCCCTGAGGTATCTAATGGTTCAACAGTCCTGTACAGCTAGGTTCTGCCTCTTTTCTAAGGCACACAAATCCATAAACCTTCACTGACCTGTGGTGTCGGCGTGTTCCTGCCTGCAGCCCTTTCTTTCTGCCGCCTTAGAAAGCCTGATGAGACTGCTTATTGAATTTCTTCCTTTCAACATCAAAGATACTAGCCATGCTCTCCAATTATTTAATAGATTCTGCTAGAGTGGAGATCACCGCTTCATTTTCACTGGAGATACCCAGTCATTGTGAAGAGCAATTACACAGAATAACAGCCTAGCAGTTCCCAGACGTTCTTTTATCAAACACACAGTCCAGTGACTACCGAGATGGGCAATGATCTGATATTGATAATAAAAATTCATGCCTTTAGTGTTACTTTTACCAAAATACCAGTGGCTTTGCTCTGCAGACCCCAGCACTCAAAATGCAGGGGATGTTGGGAATGTTTGCTTTAACTCTTTTATTTATTTCATCCTCATTTTTCTTAAGTCTTGCAAGCGTCTCCAACTCATCCTTTGCCAATTGGCAGTGCTGTCTGGAGGAATGACACAGGGAGATGAAAGAAGGTGACTTCTGAAGCCAGTTTTGTCACCTGGCAGCCTCAGACAAGACTTTTTGTCTCAGTCTTCCCATCTAAAAACTTTTGCTGAACTGTGTACAGGGGCTGGAGATCAATTTGTTAATGGCTTTGCATCACCGCTGTGCACAGCCCTTTGAACGTATAATATGGCCTAAAAATACCAACCCTTTTTGCCCTTATTCACAGTTTACTTTCTAGATCTACAGATTAAAGTATTCTTTTTTAGCAAAATTTTTCCTGAAATAAAAACTTACTTACTGAGCCTTCTCTCTCAGTGGCTTTGAGGTGGCAGGTGCTCTACTTGAAGTAAAAACTTTTCCTAACCTTTTCTTTTACAACTGTGATAAAACTAGAAGCAAAATTAGAAGAGGCTCACAGGGCTCTCCTGGCCTTGAAGCATAAACTGTGAAGAGCAAAACAAGATATTCACCTTATCCACATTGGTTTTGAATCCAAACAGCTGACAAAGACCGAAGTGATGAAGATAGTCACAGTCTTGAGCAGGTTTTATATAACCATCAACAGAAGGCAGCAGTATGTGTACAAGTTTCCTGCTCTAGAAAGATGTTTTGTCCCACAGGCAGTTTTCTGGCATTTAAATAATCCCTAATTCAGTTAGACAACACAGTCCTCCACCTTTTCTAGCCTATTCTTCCTCATCTGTAGCCTACACTAGGTGCATGTTTCCCTTGACATGTTCTCTGTCTTAAAAATCAGATCCAGGCAGACCCTGGCCATTTGTCTACTGTGTAGGTAGGACATGAGCAAGGTTCCTCCTGGAACAGAAATTGCAGTCATTGCAGACCCTGCCATAGCATGCACACAGGCGAATCCCAGGGCTGCTACAAGGTTGATGTGCTTGTGCATGGAACAAATGCACATAGGGCATTTCAAATGCCCAGAGCATGTACTGTTCATTCCCTGGATCTGGGAACTGCTGCCCATCTCTCTTCAGGATTCCCCAGGCAGCAGTCTTCAGGAGACAAGCCGACTGGAAGGCACTAAGCACACTCGAGTACAAGTTAGCAGCATATAAAGAGCAAGAGTTCTCCTGAGAAGAGCTTGTGAGTGAGTCGGTGTGTTTATTTTGACACATTAGTTCAGATCTTGCACTCAAGCCAGAGCCCTACACAGTCTGCATGCTGAGTTCTCTTTCCAGCTGTAGGATTAAGCAGGTCAAGCTTTTCATGAAGCCAGATAACCTGGCCATAGTGTGGGTGTCCTTTCTCACACTATTCTGCCTCTAATGGCAGCAAGTCTACAGGAGGAATTGAAGAACATGATATGTCTCTATAATCTTCCTATAAGATTCAATCCCACAGGCCAAGGATGCTACAAGCATGACTACCAGATACTGTCCTATGGGGGGACACCACACAGGGCCATGGTTAAGGTCCCTGGGAGTTCAGGGACTCCACAGTGTTACCAGATCAAGCTCTGTCACCCCTAGTTTCAGCAAAGTGCGTGCCCTGGTTTACCCGTTACTATCAGCTGCTCCAGCTCCCCTTTTTAATTGGAATTCATATCCCACAAAAGCTAGAGCCTGCAGCTAGCAGATACAGCAAATTATTCAGCATTAACCAGAATAATCTGTGCTGGTTTTCATGGTGTCTGTTTCCCACTCCTCCTCAGTCACGCACAAGCTCTCTCTGTGGGCACAGCAGCGCCACAGCAGCTGTGAGGGTAGCTGGGGGTGGGAAGGAATTTTGCTTGTCCACATGGTCTCTGCTTCATATTCTAACTCCACACCCATTTTTTTCCCCACACCAGTCAGTTGTGAGGCTTTGTTAATACACCACCTGAAATCTGTTTTCATCCCGCATTCAAAACATGGCTGTAAATGGTTTATTGTTGTCATGCTTTTTCTATTACTTTACCTTCAGGAGCACTGCCTTTCTCCTCTTCATTTTGCCTGGCAATACACACTGCTGCTTTTCCCTGCAAGGTAAAAGACGTAGAGACTGCTGGTTGTCAGAGCTTGCAAGTAGCCATTTAAAAGCAGATACTTTTTGTCAGCATTTTTATTTGTGAAGCTTCCATGACAGATTTGGAAATTGAAGCCCTTGATTTATCTCTGGGCTGAAAACTAGACAGAGGCAAGGACACTGTGAGCCTTAGGAATGAAATTACAAACATGTCATTACCTCCTTTAATCTGCTCTTGTTTCTGTGAAATTGCTCCAGACAACCCCCAAAATCCATGCTCTTTTACAACAAAAAAATCATCTTTGCAAGCTATTTCCACCCGTATTGTTTGGGGCCAGTCACTGTTCACTTGTGTAAAAACAAAGGCTAGTAAGTATGCTGCTTTTTAACAGGGACCTAAGCCAGCAGAGCCAACCAACAGAAACAACACTTACACCTTAACTTACACCCCCACTCCCACTCTGTCTGTGTGTCTGTCTGTGTGTGTGTGTGTGTCTGTGTGTGTGTCTCTGTGTGTCTGTGTGTCTGTGTGTGTCTGTCTGTGTCTCTGTGTGTGTGTCTCTGTGTGTCTGTCTGTGTCTGTCTGTGTCTGTGTGTCTGTGTCTGTGTGTGTGTGTGTGTGTGTGTGTCTGTGTGTCTGTGTGAGGTGAGGTGTGTGTGGTGAGGTGTTGGAACAAGCTGCCCATGGGGGTGGTGGAGTTGCCATCCCTGGAGGTGTTTAAGAAGCATGTAGATGTAGTGCTTCAGGATATAGTCCAGTGGTCATGGTAGTTTGGTTAGATTTGATGATCTTAAAAGCCTTTTCCAACCTTAACCCTTCTACAAGTTCTAGTCCCCTACTCAGCTGCAAAGTCTTCTATTTTTTTCCCATACCCTCTCCATCAACTCCCTGTCCTTTAGCTGGGGAGCCCAGAACTGGGCACAGTATTCCAGATGTGGCCTCCTCAGGACAGAGTAGAAGAGGAGGAGAACCTCTCTCAACCTGCTAGCCACATCCCTCCTAATACACACCAGGATGGCATTGGCCTTCTTGGTCACAAGGGCACCTTGCTGGCTCATGGTCATTCTGTTGCCCACCCCTGTTGTCTCTTTCCCCCTAGCTGCCTCTAACAGATCAGCCCCCAACCTGTTCTGCTGCATGGGGTTATTCTTCCACAGATGCAGGACTTTGCACTTGTCCTTACTGAATTTCATTAGATTTTTCCTTGCCCAGCTCTTTAGTCTGTCTAGGTCATGCTGGATGGCAGCACAGCCTTCTGGCATGTCAGCCAATCATCCCAGCTGTATTTCATCACCAAACTTGTGGAGGGTACACCCTGTCCCTTCATCCAGACCATCAGTGAATATATTGAATAGGGCTGGACCCAGTACCCACCACTGGAGAACCAGTGACATCTCTTTTTGTCTGAAAAATCAGATAGAAAGTAGCACCAACAGTGCCTTCCCATCTTACCTAAGCCTAAATGGATAAAGCAGTCATCTTCTGTGCAAGAGATCTCATTGTGCTTCATACCTGGGAGAAGGCCACTGCACTTAGCATAATGCAAGTTCAATTCTTTCAGCACCCATGCAGCTGCTGAACCACACACAGCCAAACCAAAAGCAGTGCTGTGGAGAAGCGTTTTGCCCCTCCTCAGTCAGGTGATTTGTCTGCAGAACAAGGGATTAGGTCTCTAGGTGTTCAACTCAAGAATGATTCCCATCATCATTGAACCAGTAAGGTTGTAAACTTATTCTTCCAGGAGCTGGCAGTGGTGACAAACAACCCCTGGAGCAATCGTGGGTGTCTCTGCAGCCAGACCACTTTCCAGGAGAACACTCATGCCACAATTGTTGACACAGGGATCATACAGCCCCATTGGCTTTCCAGTTTGACCTGATTTCTGGTAAAGGCTCAGGTAAAGTTCCAAGTTTCTACTAGTGAGCCCAAATGAATAGCTAATGTACCATAGGCTCAGCTGATTTGGCAAAGTTCCAGAGAAGAGTGCAAGTTCAGACTTATCCTTTGTGTGAGCATCTCCTACTGTCTAACACTCCATGTCAATATTACATGCATCTGTTTTCCATGGGCTAAGGCTGAGGATCTGTGTCATAGACACCCATATCAACCCACAGAGCTTTAATGCAGAGCTCTGGACTCTGCTCTGACAGGTAGGCACCGAAGGTCAGATATCAAAACACATTACTTTAATCTCTAAAACCCCTTACCAGTCCACCTCTTTGTGTTCAGATTCTTCTCTGTGACATGAAACCACTGCCCACCCTTTATCATCGGCCTCTTGTGAAAATAAGAGCAGTAATCTCCAAAATAATGCAGAGCCTGTGCTGAATGGAGGTTATTTGTACTCATCACCATGCTGCTCAGCCTTCAGATGTGCTATCACAAAGGGCTAGAAATGGGGCAAAAGCCCATTAGTCAAGAAGTCTGAGAGTAAAAAGAAGCTGAAATCAAAACAGAAATACCCAAATCACAAAGATCCAGTAATGATGTAAAAGCAAAAAAGACACAGAATGTCAGGCTCTTCATGTTGCAGAAAGCACTTGAAGAGGAGAGGGTTGTGGGCAGAGGTAAGAAATAAACAACTATTTCTCCTCCCCTTTCCCACTACTTCCACAGCTGCTCTCCTGTAATTGCAAGAGTCAGTGAAAAGGTCAACAGCTGAGGCCAGCTGCCAGGCACCAGGCAAAGGCATAGGTAAAGGCAAAGATTGTCAAAGATGCCAGTCAGCTATCACGGCAAGTGATGAGCAAAGCCTTAATGGAGGGAAGGGAGGACCGAGTGCTCACAGAGAAGAGAAATAATGTCCAAAGTGTAAATTCCTTCTCTTTAAAATGTAACACTGCTATCAGCAGATCAAGCTGCTTTTAGGACTTCAAATCTGTGATGGAATCATCGCTGGGGGGGGGCAGGATTTTGTTGGTCATCAAGGAGTAACAAAAGCCACATTGTCATTAGCCAATGAAGGCATCTTAATCATAGAATCATTCAGGTTGGAAAAGACCTAATGATATTCTCTACTGTTAGCTACTTAGGCTGGAAGTTGCCTCCCCAGATAAGATCTTCCTTTGTGATCAATACATCAATTTGCTTCATAATTTGACCATACCAGTGCAGAATTCTAGCTGTAAATCACTGTTTTAATCTTTCATTTATGTCATAAGTACTCTTCACTGCACAACATGCACAGTGGCATTTTACTCTATGCATATCATGTCACCATTTTTATGATAACACTTGGGAACAGGTATCTTTGAACCACATTCTTACAGAGTCTTCATTTTGGAGGAGATTTTATTTATTTATTTATTTTAGATAAACACATCAGTCTGTAATTTCAGTGCTTGGTGCTAGAAGTAAATCTTCATCCACTTAAAAACATGGGTCATGAGTGCAGTGAGATGAGAACCAAGCCCACAGCATGGAAAGATTACTTAATCTGAGGATTCTTTTGGTGGTTGTTGTTGTTTGTTTGTTTACCTAGAATTTGTGATTGACAGATTATCTTATTACTCTCCCTTCTTTTCTTGACTTTAAGAGTGTCTAACGAAATTAATCATAGCCTGAAGGAGACAGTTTGAAAGGCGTTCAGAATGATGTACGCCGGTGCCAGTTTTGCAAGTCACTTGGACTGGTTTCCTACCGGCAAATGCATCACTGTTATACACCTCTGGAAACCTGGCGCTGACAATCTTCTGAATGAACCATACAAGTTGGAGCAATAGTTTTAAAGTCTGAAAATCTGAGAGAGTTGCTGCAAGGCTTCTAACTCGGTCAAAGCTCCAGTAAAGATGTGTTGTTATATTCCTGAGTCTTCCAGTAATACTCACTGTTTAGTCCCTATCAGAGATACAGATGGGCTGCCCAGGGAGGTGGTGGGGTCAGTGTCCCTGGAGGTGTTTAAGAAAAGACTGGATGAGGCACTCAGTGCCATGGACTAGTGGATTAGTTAGGGTTGGGCAGTTGGTTGGACTTGATGATCTTGGAGGTCTCTTCCAACCAAGGAACAGCTACAGTGGAAAAGCAGAGAAATTGTTCTGTGCAGGAGCTTATACTGTGTGCAACCAGGTTGTACACTAGTACCAGTCAATGTCTTAAAATCATTGTTATTGTCAGTAATTAATCCACACATTAATTTCTCTTTCTTGGCTGGACAGAGAGGGCTGCATTATGCTGTGCTCAGAGCATCCAACCTTTTATAAAAGCAGCAAGAGTTACAGGAAAGTCTCCAGTACTTTTCACCACTTCAATATCTGACACTACTGTCAGTTCCCTGTAAGTTATTGATTTCTATCTGAAACAAATACCAAGAACAATATCTATGCTATTAAAACTCCTGTGCTAAAGAAAAACCTTAATTATAACCTCCTGTTCTCCTGAGTCAAGATATTGACATATCTGACTGTCACACAGCCCATCTGTTTCCACAGTTGTTTTGCTGAAGATGCAGTAGACGTTTCAGCAGGAGACAAGTTGTCCTGTAGAGGACATGCTTCTTCCAGTGTCAAGATTCAGAGATGCTTGATTATTTCCAGACTGGCTACTGCAGTTGCAGGTCTGTCAGACATCTGAATTGGGATTATTAGCAAATTCAGTAGATCCTTCTGAATCGGTTTCTTCCTGTGTTTGTCACAGACATTTGCTTTCCTGGTACCACCTAGAACAAGTGCAAAGCTAATGGGACTTATAGTGGGTGTTACACTACCATAAGAAGCAAAGGCTACTCTGGCTTTTAGATGACAAGCTTTAAAATACTTTTTAAAAGTACCTTAAGCATGACCTCCATTTCATAGATAGAAAACATGGAATGGATATCAGACTTGCTCGGAAGCCCCACAAAACAGTAAACCCTAGGTATCCTGATACTGACTTTACTCTTATCAGTTCAATGGGAAGAAAATACTCCCTAAAGGAACTTCTCCCCACCCAACATATGGCAACAAAAAGTATTTGCACAGAGAGAGGACATTTTCAAAGGTGCCTAGGGATTTGAATAACTATATTTAGCAATATCAGTATATAGCTCTAAAACAGGTTTTGAGATCAGGTCAGATATAGATCTGATTAATTGGTTACATGGGCAGTGGTATTGAGTGCACCCTCAGCAGGTTTGCTGATGCCACCAAGCTGTGTGGTGCAGCAGACATGCTGGAGGGAAGGATCCATCCAGAGGGACTCTGAAAGGCAAGAGAGGTGAGCCTATGCCAACCTCATGAAGTTTAACAAGAGCAAATGCAAGGTCCTACATCTGGGTCAGGGCATTCCCAAGCACTGATATAGGCTGGGCAGGGCCTGGCTTGAGAGCAGCCCTTAAGAAAAGGATTTGGGAGTGCTGGTGGATGAGAAGCTCAACATGGGCCACAAGTGAGCACTTGCAGCCCAGAAAGCCAGTCACATCCTGGGCTACATCAAGAGAAGTGTGGCCAGCAGGTTAGGAGAGGGGATTCATCCCCTCTACACTGCTCCCATGAGAACCCACCTGGAGTGTCCAGATATAGATGTGCTGGAGCATGTTCTGAGATGGGCCACGAGGATGATCAGAGGTCTGGAGCACTTCTATGAGGACAGACAGAGAGTTGGGGTTGTCCAGTTTGGAGAAGAGAAGGCTCTGAAGAGACCTTATTGTGGCCTTCCAGTATCTGAAGGGGGCTTTTTAGGGTGTCAGGTAGTGATAGGACTGGGGGGAATGGATCCAAGCTAGAGGAGGGTAGATTTAGATTGGATGTTAGAAAGAAGTCCTTCACCATGAGGGTGGTGAGACACTGGCACAGGTTCCCCAGGGAGGTGGTGGAAGCCTCATCCCTGGAGGTTTTTAAGGCCATGCTGTACAAGGCTCTGGGCAACACTGGTCTAGTGGAGGGTGCCCCTGCCCATGGCAGGGCTGTTGGACCTGGATGATTGTTGGGGTCCCTTCCAGCCCTAACAACTCTGTGATTGTGTGATAGATTTATATTCTCTAGTCTTACAGCTCTGAGATTTTTCATTAACAAGAGGCAGAGGCACATTAGTAAGTAAGGTAATCCTTGGCCTCATTCATCACAGCTCAAGACCCCTCAGAGATGCTGTTTTGCAATATGCATTTAGTCTATGTGAACAGACTTTCAAACTCTTCACAGTAGAAAGCAACAAGAAATGCAGGTGCTTCCAGCTTGTGTTTAAAACAGAAACAACAGCAGCAACAAAAACCAAAGCAAAACTTGGCATGCCATTTAAGCCACTCTTTCTTATCAGTTTTCTTGGATTTTCAATATCAGGTCTTTCTGCAAGAATGTTGCCTGTTACAAATATATTAGGAAAGAGTAGGGAATATCAAGAAGCTAAGAATGACCACAAGAAGGGGTTTTCTTTAGTGGCAAAAATACTTTTATTGGTATTATTTATCAGTTTATGAGAAAGGGAAAATCTCCTGGTGTGACATGATTTGTTGAAGGAACCTTTTGCAGCAGTATTACAGAGGGACTTTGCTTTCCGTTTAAAGCCTGGTTCTCCAGTGCAGAAATGCTGCCATGATGCTGTACCAGCCAGATCAAGCTGTTAGATCAGCCCCATTGTAAAAGATTTAGTTGGTTCTTGGTGCCAGCTCTGCTCCAGCAAAGGAGTTAGTTTTTCATAGCAACCCGAGCATTAGAGTGGCTGTTTGGCCAGCAAGGAGCGAGGGGCTGTGGGTTAGTCACACTCTACCAGGCTCTGTGCTCTTTAGAAACTAGTCATTTGCATTTACTGGAACTTAGCAGAGCTGCTGCAAGATGCTGTGTCCTGTGAATTTTATGAGGACATTTAATTTCCAGACCTTTCCCTGCAGGCCCACAATTCATTCACATAACCTCTTCTTAGGAATGGTTTTCCTCTGCCATACCTGCCAAACCTTCTTGTAGCCCATCACAAGAAAAAGTGCCTGCTTTCCCATGACTTCCAGCAAATATATAGGCCTTCAGAGAAAAACAACAAGCCAAGCAAATACCCACTCTGTTGTTTTCAGGTTCAGGGCTTTTTTCAGCTGTAATTGCACATTTTCCAACTTGAAATGGACAATTCACAGCCCATATATGACTGTGCCAGCGCTCATCCTTCCCATTACCTTCTTGCTCCCAACTTCTGTACATTAGCTTAGGAACAAGTGCTGGTTTGGGTTTTTTCTGAGACTGGATAAGGTGTGGAGCAAACTTAGCAGGACTGCAACACTTCATGCTCTGTTTTGGTGGGGTTTTGTTTGGTTGGTTTATTAGGTTTGGATATCTCTGATACTGCCTAAAAAGAACTTTGGCATAAAAGACAATTCAAGGGGTGAGGGGAAGAAAAAAGAATGAAAAGACTGAATGAAAGCTTTCTTAATTCTTTGCCCCAGGATGACACCACACCCAGCCCTTTGCAAAGGGGTTTCTATTATACACAGATGAATCAGGAGTAAACTCACATAAGTCTAAGGAGTTAGGAGTCGGACTGACCTAGCTTTAGTATAACTCAGTCTTATTTATGTGTCTCTGATTCATCTTGATTCATACATATGCAGTGTCTGCCAAATCACTCTTGGTTATTAGAAAAACTGAATCAAACCATAAATTAGCTCAGTCGTTAGGGATATAGGGCAGCAAGGGCTTTCCTTTATCTCTGGGTATAATGATCCCAGTTTCCACAGAATGCTTCATTTCCATTTGCAAGAGAACTTCAGGACTAGTACAAAGACATCTGTGGCTCATGAAACTCTGACAATTGTCTTCACTCCTTTCTTTTAGTTAATTGTAACAAATTTCATTGCCCTGTCATAAGGGAGATTATTTCTGGGAAGAAAATTCCTGCCTGAGGTATATAAGAAGGTGAGAGATTTCCAAGGTTTGTCTCTTGAGCGTGCTAATACTGCACCAAGATTGAGCCTCCGAGTAAGGGGGGGTGTAGAGCTCCTTTTAGCTACAAAGGCCTGAGAATGCCTCTGCCATTGTCAGAGAGTAACGGCCTGGTTTTCTGGCAAGCGCCTGAGTAAGTGGGGGGCCGCTGGGGACAAAGGCTGTGGCTGCACTTGCCGTTTTCTTGTGATAGCTGAAGCAGAGCATTGGCCTGAAGCAATTGCGGCCAAGTTCCTTGTGCCTCCTGTGGGGTTAGGGCAGGGAGTTATGCAGATGTAAATACTGTATCAAATATGCTAGTTCCAATTGAAGCTCATAGTATAATTTTACCCCCCCAAAACCAGGGAATGCATTAGACAGTGCCATTATTTCCCATTAGCTGCAGGAAGGGTCTCTTGCGACCTCGAGCAATTGCCTTCTGCTTTGTTTTCTACTACGTTATTTATGCCAAAGGTGCTGCCTGTGGACGACCTGCTCTCTCTCTTAGGCTCCTGAGTTCAGTGTGTGTTTTCAGCAGTGCCCTTTGATCAGTTCAAAAGCTGACTGTGAGTGACAGTGGAAGTCCTTTCTGTCGGGAGCATGATGTGATGTCTCCTCAGTTCCAGCTCTGGGGACTTTAAGGCATATCAGCAGTGCCAAGCATCACTCTGTCAGTCTGCCATCATCTTCTCTCAAAGGCCTTTCTTTTCCTCTCTCTGCCTTTGGTTTGAAATTCCTTTCATTCTCTCCTTGAGTCCTGAATAGCTGCAGCCTTGTTGTGGTCTTACCTGGGTGTTTAGCTATGTTACCTTTCTTTAACTGTGAACCTCATGTTCACGTTTTAATTGTGAGACTCAGAGTGCTGGGCAAGGCATTGCAGCATTTCCTCCTGCCAATATTTTCATTGTACTTCTTGCTCTTCTCTATCTCACTTAGTCTGTATAATTCCCTCCCTCCTATTCCCAGATTCTTATAGGAGCAGTCACTTGCTAGCTTTGTGCATTAAAGGGCCTTGTTGAAGCGCACACAGTTGACCTTAGCCCATCGGTCCAGTCTATCTAGGTCCCTCTGCAGAGTCTCCCTACACTCATGGAGATCAACACTCCCACCTAATTTTTTGTCACCTGCAAACTCACCGAGGGTGCATTTGACCCCCTCATCCCAGTCATTGATAAAGAAATTTAGCAGGACCGGTCCCAGTACTGAACCTTGGGGAACACCACTTGTGACTGGCCACCAGGTGGGTTTAACTCCATTGACCATTATTCCCTGGGCCTGGCCAGCCAGCCAGTGCTTTACCCAGCAGCATGTGTGCCCATCTAAGCCATAAGCAAGCAGTTTTCTTATGAGAATGCCATGAGAAACTGTGTCAAAGGTCTCATAGAAGTCCAGGTAAACAACATCCACAGCTTTTCCCTCATTCACTAGGCAGAGCATCTTGTTGTAGAAGGAGATTTATTTGACAAGGAGGTTTGTCAGACAGGACCTGCCCTTCATAAACCCATGCTGGTTAAGCCTGCTGACCTGGTTGTCCCTGTACATGGTGAGTAATGGCACTCGACGACCTTCTCCATGACCTTTCCTGGCACCGAGGTCAGACTGACAGACCTGTAATTCCCTGGATCCTTTCTTTGGCCTGCCTTATAGATGGGAGTCACATTTGCTACCCTCCAGTCCACTGGAACCTCCCCAGCCAGCCAGGAGTCCTGGTAAATGGTAGAAAGCTGCTTGGTGAGTACATCTGCCAGCTCCTTCAGTACCATTGGGTGCAGCCCATCCAGCCCCAAAGACTTGTGTGTGCAGGTCCCTGACCATCTCCTGTTGCATTGCAGAGGAGAATTGTTAAGATTGGAAAAGACCTCAAAGGTCACCAAGTCCAACCTGTCACCCAAGACCTCTTGACTACTCATTCTGCCCTCCCTCCCTGTCTTCCAGCTCAGAGGGCTGGGTGACTAAGGAACAACTAGTTGTATTGCTAAAACTGAGGCAAAGGTGGCATTAAGTGCCTCATCCTTTGTCACTACAGCACCCCCTGCATCCAGTACTAGATGAAGAGTCTCCCTAATCCTCCTTTTGTCATTAATGTGTTTATAGAAACATTTTCTGTTGTCTTTAACAGCAGTAACTAGGTTGAGTTCCAACTGGGCTTTGGCCCTCCTAATCTTCTTACTGCATAACCTCACCACGTCTTTGCTGTCATGAGGGTCTACCTCTTCTTCCAAAGACCAGCCAAAGGTCCAGCCAAAGCTCTCCATTCAGCCAGGCTGGGCTTATTCCCCAACAACTTGTCTTTTGGCACACGGGCACAGCCTGCTCCTGGGCTGTTAAGATTTCCTTCTTGAAGTATGTCCAGCCTTCCTGGACTCCTTTACCCTTAAGAACTACCTCCCAAGGGACAAGCAGTAACAAGCAAGTTCAGCCTGCTCCCTACAGCCTATTCTGGCTTTGTATAGTTTTTTTGAATTCATTCTTTGATTTTATTTTAAAGAGCAGATTTAAGTGTAGTTGAAAGGCTCCCTAGAGCTCATAAACGCAGACCACCATCAAGAATTTTATTCCTCCATCACACTGAAGGTTTTACAGGGAGAACTGTCTAAAATGGGAGCTTTGAATCTCACAGAAGGAAGAAGGGACTGTTAGAAGCTGTATTGGTTTCTTCTCTAAGTACAAAGTGCTTTCATAATCTAAAGTGTTTACATGAATGTAGGGGAAATATGAAAACAGATAAATACATTTTAACATACTAAATAAATAAACTGTGATGCTTCATTGCACACACATTCCTCCACAGGGAGTGGATGAGGAAATGTATATCACAGCTCTTAAGTCATGTTGCTTACTGATGTTCTGGGGGATAATCTCATACTATGTTAGTGAGTGCAATATAATGATGTGCTTTAACTGGACCACATCATGGTATATGCACTTTTGTCTCTGAAAACATTAGATGCTCCACAGAGACTGAAAATGCACCAGAAAAAAAATGACAGAATTATATGAAGTATATTCTTTGACCTGACTCAGAGCTGCCTAACGCTCTGATGCAGAACTAAAATCCCTTGCAAAAAGTATTTTTTTCCATTTCAAGAACATTTACTTTCCTTCCAACTTCCACCTGTTAAGGTCCAAGGTCTGCTTGTCTCTTCTTTCTTTCTTTGTATCTTATAAATTCCCACCTAAGTGTCATCAACTCCAAGCCCTTGAAATGGGCAGAACTGTGTGTTTGCCAGGTGTTGGCAAAGCAGAGAAAGCTTCTCATTGTACAGTAGCTCTGTGATTCTGCTGGTTGGACCACTTTCTTTTTGCACCCCTTTTAGCTGAAACTCTAGGAGTAAAGACTAAAGAGCAATAGGCTCCCCATTGGTCTTACACCTAGAGATGGACAAATTTGTGTTCCCAGCTCCTGGCACACGTGCAGCTTTGCATCCTCTCTCTGCTCCCTCCCTCTTCGATCCAGCCAGCTGGCACAACTTGAAGGATGTACGCCCCCACAATACACCAAGCAGGGGTGGTTACTATCCTTACCAGTTGACATTAGTGGTAATTTCCTGTAAGCTGCCACAGAATAAAGAAGAGGCCTCTTTCTAAGTCTTTCCGGCTTACTTAAAAACTGCCTCTGTCTTCTTTTCAGCTTGGGGAATCAATAAGGCCCTAGCCTCTTAGCCTGGAGCAGCAGAGAAGCTGTTGCTGTGAACTCAGCAGGAGCGAGAGCTAGGGTAAGTAAGGAGCCCAGAGCTAATCAAAAGTGCCCTCCCATGGCTCAGGATGTTGCCAAGTGCTTCAAGCAGAGCCAGAAGGCAATGTACTATGACTCTTTTGTCAAGCAAGGAATCGTCTTCATTATCCCTGCTTTATTATCTCTGAATTTCACTAATTGCACTTACCTTTACCTTACTCTTGCCAGCAGAGCTTGGCCACGTGTTGGTCTATAACACTACTTTAGAAAAGGTGTGTTTATCTTCCTATTGGCACCTGGTGTCTGTTTAAAAGGGTAAGTAGGCTGTCTTTCACATGGGCCTCTAATGCTGTAACAGTCTGGTACAGACACTCTGTATTCAACAAAAGTATTCTCAGCATTCAATGAAATCTCGAGCAGCCCTTGCAGTTTAAAAGCAATGAGTTTGCTTTGTCTTACAGTATTCCTGTAGCAAAATCCCCAACCTTAAACCAAACCAGTCCAAACCACATTAAACCAAGAACATGGACAGAAAGGACCTACTCTTTTGTTAAAAGAGCAAGTCAGGAGAAGGGCAGGTATTTCATTGGCTGCTGATCAAAGGCATCCCTTATCAAAAATAAAACTAAAGAGGCATCTTGTGAGGGTACCAAGTTAGAGTGATCACTGTAAGAACCTGCTCTCAGACAGGGAAAGACACAGAGCAAAGTGCAGGGAAAATTCTCTCTGATAAAGGAAAATGGGACAGTACTCAGAATTACAGCCTGAATGCAGAAGACTAAATCCAGTTGTGGATTGTGCCATTTGTGCTGGGCTATGTCATTTCCCTTGGGTACACTGTAGATTTCCAGCACACTTCACCCTAAACCACGGACATACGACTTTGAAGAAATCTGCATAGTTGCTGCATTTAAGAAGTATGTTATTACACATTAAAAAACCAAATTGCTTAAGGGGATGTGCTTTGCATTATTGAAAAGAAGTAATAAAACCCCCAAATCTGCTGAATCCAAGGGGGCTGTACGTTTGTCAAACGTGTGCTTAGTTTAGGTCATAGTAATGCTCTGTCATCAGAGATGTGCAGCACCACTGGGATATCCTCTCCACTGTGGTACTAAACTCTATTAGTGTCTCTCTCTACATCTGAGACTTGTTTCTTTTCCATGAACATGAACCCTCTCAGAATTTCTACTTTCCTGCAACACTTGTCTTTCTTCCTTTGAGACCAGTGGCCTTCTTGGCCTTTATAACATCCACTCCCACATGGCAAATGGTATAGAAAACCTTGCCTGGATTCTCTAGCTCCTTCAGGAGGACTAAGCCATCATTTAAATCCCACAGGCTTAAATGCTTTTTCAGCACTTGACCTCTTCATAGGGATTAATTTCTCCTACAGTTAGGACAGCATCCAAAGTCATTACTTTGTCAGTCAGAAGAAACTGTAAAGCAATACACAGTAAGTAGTATATAAACATCAAATAAAATAATAGAATTTCATAATCATCTGCAAAATACCAGTCCCTCACAGATTGCTTTCTGGGATAACTGTTTAAAATCTCAGAGTTAATATCTAGGTAAGTACATGATGATAACAATTTTACTGGGGACAGCAAAATCTGCTCAGTGAACAGTCTGTATGTGCAGCCACTGCTCTAAACCAGTTCCACCGCCAAACTGGCGAGCACCAGGGAATATATTAAATGAATAGACAATTCAGAAATGTCCAACAGATAACTAAAATCAAAATTTTATTTTTTTTTCAATAATATTCATCAGACAATTTTCTGACAAGACTTTTCTGAAAGATGAAGTGCAAATGGGAACCCTGTAAGAATGTTTAGAAGAATCGTACATGACATTTTTTAAGCGCCACTAAGTACACATTGAATACTTTGTAAGTATATAGGCATAGCAACATGCAAGTGTCATGTACCTAACATTACAATATGCATTTTGTCTGGGTAACGTTATTAATGAGGAAATTAAATGAAGTAAACATGTCTCATCATCAGTGCAATATGTTTAATTCCCATGGATTTTGTTCACAGGTTAGTGGTTGTATTTCTAAGCCATCCAACTCTATCCTTCTCAAGGCCATAAACAGTGTAAAAGCAAAGTTCACGACTTCCTAGGAGAAGACACTTAAACTTACTGCGAATAGATGAAGTTGTTATAGTTGTTTCACCAATTATCCCTTAATATTTATTCTAGGAAACTTCCTGCTGAACTGAAGGGGTTTCACTGTTGCAGTCTAATGGTAAAGGATGCACACAGATTGCTTTGCAATTATATTGGGAGAGTTAAATGGCAACCCAAACATGCCTTAAGGACTTGACCTCGTTCTTTTGAAATCAATAGGCATACTGTACCCAGCTTTTATGGAAGCAGGACAGATATTAATCCAGTAATCCACAGATTCACTCTTGGCTCACTAGTTATGCAGAAGCAGATGATTGCAGGTCATATTTGCACATTTCTATGGAAGCCATACACAGGGATATGCAAATCTGCTTCCACTTAAAAAAGGACAACATGTGGAACTGCATATTTACTAACATTAATCAATATGCATAGAAAGGAGAGAAAGAGGACGTGATAAAGAATTCATCTTGATAACATCAACAGCTGATGATTATCATTACCATTTTCTTTACAAGTTATTACTTTAGAACTCCTCCTTTTGAACCTATTTTGGAAAGGCTTCTCTGTTTTCATTACAGAGTGAGACTAAGGAAATGCTTGTGTTTGGAATTAAAGAGCATCAGTGATTTTCAGCACTATGCATAAGGGCAGGGTAAGGCTGTCTGTAGTTTGTGCTGAAATGTGAGATCAGAGCTCACACACTGCTGGCTTGACCCTGAACACAGGGGAAGTGCTGAAGTGTTGACCCCAGCAGGTCTGACTTTGCACGTGAAATCTTAGGCAAAAATAAAGAAGAAATTAAAATCTTTGAAGTTTTCTTTAATGGTGACATAGAGGATAGAAGCAATAGAGACCCTTTTTTTCCCCCCTACCTCCTTTCCAATTAGACCACTGCTTTTAGCCCACTAGATAAAAAAGTGACTTAAGACACAAAACATGGAGGACAGATCTACAGTAAACACAAAAGTTATAAAGACTTTTTCTCTTTTTTTGTCATCTACTGAGAGGCTCTGGAAGGCCCTGTGACTAGAGAGTCATCACATTTGCTCCACAACAGCTTCTGTCTGGTTGTGAGTACATTAAACATTGCTGAAGAACATGAACATGGCTTGGCAACGAGATGATTCCTGTATGTCGGAAGAATTCTCTTAAGAGATGTTGAGAACACACAAAGGTTGAAGCATCCTGAGGATGTGGAGCAATACAGAAGTGTGCTGTTAAACCATGTTTGTACCCTTATTTCCTCCTGAGTTAAAACAAGTGCAGAGTCTGGGTTAGATTCATCGATAGCAAGAAGGAACTGTGCTAGCTTCTGCTAACGCGAAGTAGACAACTCCCAATTGCTTTAGAGGTACTATGTTGACTCTGAAAAAAACATGTAACAAGTTCTACTCTTCACAAGAGTTTCTACTCTGCTCAGTTGACATCAGAGGCTGCTTATCCACTTAATTGTCTCTTATTGTTTCCAATATTCTTTCCCTGTCCCCTACGCATTGAGTGTTTTTAATGTAAACATGCCCTGGCAATATTATGTTTAAATAAGTATGAGACACGTTAGAATATCTCAACAGTGTTTGTATTGCATATTTAATTCAAAAGCTTGCATGTGCTTTTAAAAGTTTCTCTTCACACCTGCATGCCTCAATGGAAAGAATTGCGTTGCAGTTGGATTGCACATCACCATCTAGTGCTGACTAAATATTGGTGTGTTATAGCAGTTTATTCTTAAGCTGTTTGGGAGGAATCCCCAGCCAGTGTAAATTGGCCCACATTTAAGGCAACAGAGTGAAGCTGATTTATACCAGCTGAGGCTGTGTCTGTATGCCCTGTTAAAAGCTCAAACTACCCCAAAACTACTAAAGAACAGGGCAAGAATTACGAACAAAGGTAATAATTAATTTTTTCTATTTTTGACAGGAAAAAACAGCAACAAAACAGCAACAAAACCGAACAAATAAAACCCCAGTGACCTCATTTCAAGACTACACCAAAGATTCAGTAGTATTTAAAATGTATACAAATATCTCATAGCTAGTATTCAGACTAAGAGGTAGATGTCATATTCTACGAGTAGTTACAGTGTGGAAGGATGCTAATGGCAGTTGCTAAATCCATCTATTTGCCTTCCACACAAGACACGAAGCAGAATGATAGCAATGACAACCACAAAAAGGCTTAAAATGCTCTTTTCTTGTTTTGCTACTCTGTGGTATCTGTCTTTCAGCGCATTCCTTCTGGAAGGGTACGGTGAGATGTGATGAGAAGTGAAAAGATCAGTAATACAAAACTTCACGTTCACAAAATGCTGGAGTTCTCATTAAAGGCATCCTCTGTACTTTGATGGAAGCGTTTTGTACTTACAATTTAAGATTACCTGGTGTTTACGAGCAAGTAGTGGAAATTCCAGGTGAGGTGATTCAGCAAAACAGGGGTCAGAAGAATGCAGCTGTCTCTCGCTCTCTTTCTCTGTTGCTCATGCTAAAAATACCAGGGCATATGGCAGCATATTTCAGCATCTTAACATACTAGGCTCCCTTGAGGACACAAAAAAAGAGGAAACTTGTGCTGTTGAGCCAGAAATAGATTACAGAACAGTGTTGCCAGACACAGAGCGCTGGCAGCAAAGCCATTACCACAGTCAGTGTCTTACTTTGCCCTAAAGGTGTTTCAGTGATATTTAACGGGCCTCAAAGAAATGGGAAGCAAAGCTAGTGAGAATGAGGAGTGGTATAAGCATTTTTATCAATCAGTTGCCATTGCAAGTAGAGGAATTACACATATTGCATTAGGATATCCACTGCTTGTATAGGTACCTTCCAGTTTTCTCTTGTGACTGTTAGAGGTCATCCCCCGACTTGAAATAATCAAAATGCATATTATAATTACAAGGTTTTCCAATATCCATACACAGCAAGTACAAGATACTTACATGTAAGTACACTGTATTTACCTATATTTTTGCATAGTTTTTAGTGTGTACTTTGTGCCACTTAACAAAAAGCATTACTCCTTACTCTTGTTGCCGTTGTTTGCTTTTCTCTATTAGACAGCTTATTCAATTAAAGTTGAAGCAGGTGGAGTTTTGGTACGCTCATTACAGATTACCAGTTCCTAGGAGTGCAGAGGTTAGACACTTGGAGGAGGCTGGGTAAGCGGTGGGGGAAGCTGTAGCGCGAACATGGAGTTTTTAAATCACCTCCTTAATTAAGAAATGCATTATCAGATTTATGGTGCCAATTCACTAAACTTACCTTTAATTTTAATCAAATTGCAAAGGTAAGAGCTCTTCTTTTTCTTTTTCTTTTTGGTAACACTTTACAGTAAGTGGCACTAAATTACACTATAACTGCTATGTTACAGGGAATTACATGTAACCACACTGTAACGCTTGAAATAGCTACTGTACATGTGCGTACATGGTAACTTCAGTGCTGTTACAATCATGAATTACATAATTACAGATGAGTCTCTCCTTTCTTTTCACTGAAATAGTTACATATATATATATAATATACTGCAATGAAAATACACAGGATGTTAACTTTCATGTCTTATTTAGAAGAGTTGCTTTTCTTCACGTATTCCTTTAGAGAGGGAGTCTGGAGTGCAAGACAAACCATCCTTAAGCCATGTGGAAGTATTTTAAGTGTTCTAGCTTAAATTATGAGCCTCGAGTTAAACACAAGATTCCTCAAACTGTCTCTTGGTTGGTCAGACGACAGTAAAAGAGTGGGAGGATGCACCCCTTGTCTTCTGATGCACTGCTTTCAAATCATGAGAATGGGCTTGAAGCATTTAAAGAAAAAGACAAATCTACATCGAAAAGTTTTAAAACAATCAGCAATAGACACTGTAAACAGCACACTGGCAGAAACTAGCTACGTGGTCTTGAGAAGACTACTCTGCAAGTGCATGTGGGAAAGGATGTCACACACATTTTAGCAAGGGTTGTTCCCATTCAGATCCTCCACTTTACACGTTCGCTGGATACCTCACGCCGTAATCAAAGCCTTATTTCAGAATGAGGTCTTGGACAAAGGGAACAGACAGCTGGCTTTTAGCCTGCTGAATGTCCTTGGTGTTGAGCCATGGTTCTGCTTACAAAAAAAAAAAAAAAAGAGGGGTTTCTCTTCATACCAATTACAATAATTTAAACCTGTGAGGTCCAGGCAGGCCTGCAAAGTGCAATCCAGGTAGAATGCTTGATTTTTCACACCTGCTTTGCAGGTGCAAGGGACATAACCAGGTGCAAGATAATGGAAGATCAAATGCATTAAAAATTAGGACACACGAGAAGTTGTAATTGAAAGCCAATGAAATAACCTATTTTAACAGTACAATCTATAACTCTTTTTGCCAAGTTTAACTGTTGTTTCTATGCCACTGGAGAAAATGGCTTGAAATGGTTACCCAAGAGCAATCTTGCTTTTGAAGGTCCCACTTGACCTTAGTTGTTCAAGTAACAACCCTATTGTTCAAGCAAGCTGGACTCAGGAAGAATGGAGAAAAGGTGTCAGTACTGTGCTGGTGGGGAATTCCACTTGAGCAAATAAGGCCCTCATCCAGGGAAGCACTTACTTTGGAGTTTGTGAATAGTGCCTTACAGTCCAATGGAACTTCTGATGCTGAGCATGCGCTTAGATGCTTAGTTGAGCTGAAATAAAATCTTGTCCTATGTGGTGCTGTACTGTAGCTAACATAACTCACTGTTGTGACAAAAAATCCACATTTTTTTTTTGGTATTTAACTGAAAGACTTCCTTTGCCAGCCTTTTATATGTGTATGTTTTGAAAGACATGAATATCTTGTAAACCTATACTAGTTTTCAATGTGTCTAGTAGCACCTACCTGGTTCTCTCAAACTACCATATTATATTAACATATTATTGCATTTTTCCACAGATGGGTATGGAGTGAACTGTAAAAACAAGCATGCAATCACATCAATGCAGACTTATTTCTTTAAAATGTCATACTGTATATGATTTATTATGTTAACACTCAACCACATCATATTATTTATGTCTGTATATTTTGAGAAAAAGTGCTGCTTTGATTGACGTCACCCTTCTGTCTCAGAAATTAACAAGAGAAATGCTTCAACAAAAACAATCAAAAGATTAGAATATTGTCCTTAAAAGGTCTGTACTCCTCTGATAAATCATCTGACGCGGCACCTTTGTCGTCCATCTCGCCATACCACATGACGTCACGTTCCGAACTCTCCCTTCCCCGCACAAAAATAAACTCCCAGGAGAAAGTCCTTTACAGCAGACCATCATGCTTTTAGGCTTCACCAGCACAGGAACCAGAGAAATACTCTTTCGTCAAAGGTGCAAAACCTGGGAGCAAGACAAGCTCCAGCTAGACTATCTTGAGTCCTCCAGTGTAGAATCATTTCCAAGAGCTGTTACAGCAACCTTTTTATTTCAGTGGAAGAGGAAATAAGCCGATGGGCTTACAGTGTTTTGTTGTCATCTTTAAGAGCATGTGATTTTTCAGCTGTCAATTACACAAAATAAAAACTTCAGAAATAATCCAGAGACTTTCACTGTGGAGCTAAAAGCATGGCAGGAATTCTCTATCATTCACGGTGACATAAGTTTGTACCTCACAAAATGCATAGACAGGAATTTAATATAAAGAATTAGTCCATTTACTGTATACACAAAACATATATCTTTTGTTGTAACACCTCTAGTTTTTCTTTGCTTTTTTTTTCTTCCTTTTTTTTTTTTCTCTTTTTTTTTCCTTTTTTTTTTTTTCATTTGTTGTTGTTGTTGTTGTTGTTTTTGGCAAACCAACATAGAGAAGCAGCTCTGGAACTGCCAAATTAAAAATCAAGGATTTCAGCAACTCAATAGTAATTTTTAAGGATAGTACTCAAATGTGGTTGTAATTTAAAACCTGAGGCTGTGCACTGGTTGTTAGCTTAAAACTACCTTCCCATATAACATTGTGCTTCCGTTTTATAACAAAGAAAAAAATAACAAGGACTAGAAAAGTCTGCTGCTGAACAGTGCTAGGACATACAGACAAAAAGCACTAAGACGTGTTACCTACTCAGAATATTGGTTTGAGTCATATATAAAGGGATATCATGGACATTAGAAAATGCTGACTTGTACTGACTTAGCTACTGCCAAAAAAGTTAAATATGTATCAAATAATGTTTAATTGAATTTATTATATGCACTATATACAGATACTAAAATGTCTCGCAGCTGTGCCCCATGTACACTTCAAATCTGAGTAGGCAGGTGAGTTCATGTGAAGCAAATAAATTATAAACCCAGGAGTTACTCTGAAAGTTCTCTAATCTTTGCGGTCCCCGAAAGCAGGAAGAGGGCAGGACGGATTTGTTTCAAACAAAGCGCTACTGTCTAACCTTGCGGAACCTGTAGAGCTTGCATCAGCATGGGTTTACCACTGAAACATGGCACTCTTGGCAAGGTACCATGGAAAACGTAACAAAACAAAGCAAAACAAAAACAAAAATCAGTGGACTGATATTATTTTCCCACCAAATCCAAGCATACAAGAAACTATATCCAGCAGATTTCAGTTTGCTTTCTAGGGCATTTTTTTTTTCTCAAAAACAAGATATTTTTGAATTACAGATAGACATTTATAAAACTTTCTTTGTAAACCTCTAATCTTAGACTTAACATTTTATGTAAGTAAATTAGATCCTTACCTAATACTATTTGTTATGAATATTGTTCTATGACACACAAGTAGAGACATGGGAAAAGAAAACTGAGAAAGAAGAAAGCCGCGTCACATTTAAAAATGTAGAAAACTTGGATTAAGAGGATGATGAACATTATTAAGGCTGTATATTCAAGCACTGTATGTTAAGAGAGCAGTGGGTATGACTTTTAGGCAATAAGAAATGTCCTGCTTTACGCATGATACGGTAATTATAGGATGATGATGTCACCAGCTGATTGTTGGCATAAACTGGCTACTTATAGCAGGTATGCGAGTTAATAAAGACAGCAGATGGCAGAAATGAATTCTGAGAAATGATAGCCAGTTTTCTCCAGCAGTCAGCCTGATAAGTAAAACTCCACGATTCTAGCTCTGCATCTAAATGAAATACTCTTTTTTCTCCTCTGCATTGACTTGACTGCCTTCTGCATTGATAATGGCTGTGTCGGCATCAGGTGCATCTTCAGCGCCTTTTGCTTCATTTGTTAAATATGTTCCTAGAGGAATCAGCACAGGGGAAAAAAGAAAAGAAAAGAAAAGAAAAAAATTAGGGTTTTCCAAGCTTTGCACTACTTTACAGAAATTTCATTTCTAGTAATGCTCAAACTGCTTAATGGATGGACAAATATTTTCACACAATCACGGCATACATCACACAGGTATATGCGGCGTTCTGATTTGTCTACGAACTCTTTACGGTACTGGTAGTGATGATGCACATACACAAACTCCAATACATCCACAATAAATGGAGGAAATACATTCATAAACCCCACTTGATCTAATTGCAGTAATTTGCCACACAGTTTGCAATTAAAGAGTAACTGATAAGATCTTGGTTATTTCCTGGAATAAATACCCATAAAAACAAATCAACTTTGAAGATAGAGGCAATCATAAATGGTTTTTTCTTTTGAAGGCCACAGATTGGTTTTGCATTTCTGTTTTTCTCTCGATTGGATGTACAATTTTACTATAGTCACTTCCAAGAGTTAGAAAACTGAGGCAGTGTAGTTAACTGAACTCCCTTGCATTATGAGAAGAATAGGAATTAAAAGAGTTGTGTATAAGAGCCAGCTTTCCCTTTCTGAAAAGCATTCTTTGCCTTGGTGTAAGATGCAGAACTGTTCATTTGGGAAAGTAAAACAAAAAAGACAAACTTTCACTGGCTCATTAAAAAAATCTTGGTTTTCCCCACACAGTCCAACAAATTAAAAATATGTTTTTATCAGCTCATGTCTGCTAGCCATATGTTTATCTTAATTGAAATGAAACTTAATGAGTCCAGACTAAGACTAATCCTCTCTTCATGTTGTTTTTTTTTCCCTCTGGAGGGGGTGGGAATAAACTGAATTTAAACAACAGGTCTGAATTCAGAGATGAAATCACAAGAGATGATTTTTAGATTGACTATGTCTAAAAAGGATCATAAAGAAGCTTTATCAGTGTCACTCTGCCCCTGTAATCTTAAATGCTGGGGGATGGGGACTGAAAACGAAGGCAGTGGAATTCTTAAGGTGAAATCTCTCCAGTAAAACTTGTAAGAGTGAGCCCCTTATTTCAGTGGGATCATTGGTAAAAGAGTCACTGAACCGAAATCTCACCACCTGCTTCTGATATTATCTTTTAATTATATACTTACAGTATTAGCACAATTTATTAAATGAAAAATCTTCTCCGCTCTTTCTATATCTCTATTCTGCTGAATTGATACCTGTTAAAACTATGAGCTCATAGAATCAAGTCTCTAGAGCTAGTGGCCAAGACCAAGAGGCAATCTTACCTCTTAGTCCCTCTAAATCAGTGATTTATGAGGTGACCTGAAGCATGTAACTAGATGTCCATTGCCTCATCCAGTCCATCAGAAACTGGGTAAAACTCACAGGGACTTCACTTGCAACTGGACTGTGAATCGAGCTTTCTTGTCCAAATCATTTAGCAGATGGCTAAGGGGGAAGGGAATAGCAGTCCCAGGTGAAATCATGCCTTGCTTCTAAAAGCCACTGAACATTCACTAAATCTGTCCTACCTTTATGTCTTGCCAGGTATCGACCAAGAAGAATTATAGAACATAGTGTTACAAAGACAACTACAGCCACTATTCCTCCTATAAGAGCATGGTCAGGTCCAGTCTGTCCAGCAAAACCATTTGGATCTAGAGAGAGAAAGAAAAAGCAAAAGTAGTCCTACACAGGCAAAAATGAAACCAAACCAAACCAACCCCAGGAAAATTCACAATACCAAGTTTTACACCAATCATCCTGAAAATAGGGCATTTCCCTCTTTAATATTCAGCATGGTTATTCCCACTTTTACTACCAGTATCTTATCAAGAACACAGTGCTGCTTGTATTCCCAGATTGTTAAAGCCCTGAGGACATCACAGTTATGAAAAATATTACTTTATTCTTCTTTGGCAGAGGTTATTAAATGGGAAAGGTTTCTGGTTTCGTCCTCGTTATTTTACAGCTGAAAACCTGGCCATACCTATTTATAGAAGGAAAAACAAGGAACTGAGTATTTGGGATCAGATAGCATCAGCAGAATAGTGTCTGCATAATACATAATTTATAGAACCGATTCTCAGTGGGGAACCTTTATATATTCTCTTCCTCTCCTTCCTATCCTATTGCACCAGAAATAAAAAGGCAGATAAAGTGCAGTCGTGCTAAGTTCCTCTGCACAAGACTGAGTCTGCATGAATTTGCTCAGATAAAGCTATCAGGCAACCTGAAAAACCATCATTCAGTCTCAAGCCTGGGTTTGTGAATTTACAATGAACACTCGATTAACACCCAACGTGAGCACGCTGTAATACACATAACAATGCACTAACAGCTGCAGCGTGCTGGCAACACTGCCAGGCTTGAGCTTTCTGTGCAGGTCATTTGCCTGTTCTGTTGCCTTCACAGGAGTTGCAAAGAGGTAATCATGGGGAATCGCACTCCTGTGGGGTGAGTAATTCTTTGGAGGTTTTGAACAATAAATGAGAAACTTGTGACTGTTAGCTCACCTGAAATATGCAAAAAAGGGTAAAAATTCAATCTAAGGATCATGGTATGAGTTCTGTTTTAATGACAAATGTCTCAGCTATGAAGCAACAGGAATGCTTTGAAAATACTGCCAGTATGTACCGTCTGTGGCAACCAGTCTGCTCTCCCTGTTTCAAGAGCAGTTCCTTGGTGGAACTTTTTATACTCCACAAATAGCTTGCAAACTACTTCTTTGTTTTGCACAAGGAAAAAGTAGGAAAACCATTTGCACAGAAAAGAGGTTAAGCCTGTAAAGATGATAGTCCGAGCTCTTAGGATTCCAGAGAAGTGTGATTCCATGATGCTATAACATCCTGCTGACCAGGATCATTGTGAGATGTATCGAGATAGCTACATGAACACGGGTGTACCTAAACATGAAGTTATACAGATGAAACAAAAGAATCACGTTTTCCTTTCCTCTTGTAAAGTGTTGTGAAACAACACTTCCAGGTTTGCTGGAACAGGGAGTGGTGTGACCACTTAACAGTCGCTGAGCCCATCAGACATGGCTTTGTTACTTAATGATGACTTCCTGAGCTCCCGCGTCTTTGCTTTCTGGCTGATAAGAGGAATTTAGGCAAGCTGTCCACAGCACTTCTGTGGACGTGACAGCAACCGGTAAGTACTGGCCTCCTCCTTTCGTGGTGCCTGTAGCAGTGTTGCTATAAGCCTCCTCCCTGCAGCAAAGACATAGCGCTCACTTGCACGCATCAACGTCCCCAAGTGCTGTGTGTGACCTGCTCTTCCCCAACAGCAGCCCAGCAGAAGCATGAACACGTTTTCCCACTGAAAGCTAACAGTGGCCAGTATAGTAAAAGCAAAATGAAAGAATGAAAGGAAATATTGTATGGGCTGATATTGTACCTGCTGCACAGTATAATCCAGAGCAAGGTCAGTGGAACACTTTATCTGAAGGCATTTTTTGAAGTGTATTGCAGTGTACAACCTTAGCTCAATACCCAGATTTACAAAGTTATCTCCTCTGTGAGCTTTAATAATTATAGATAAAAATGCACACAATGCACTGAGATGAATATGCTTCTGTGTTTTCAGCTTTATATATATAGTTACTTGCTCCTCTTCTGCCATACCTGATGTGGTTACACAAAGTGACCTAAAGCCAACATAAATATAAGGTTCCCACCTGTTCATGAGATTCTACTGCTGCTATAGCTTGAAATGTTTAACTTTAAATTTAATTAGGTATTCACTGCAATGAAAAGGGAGTGTTGTATTTCTGCTCTAATCCCTTAACCTTGCTATCAAGGCCATTTTATATTCATAAGTATTGCTAGATAGGTTTGACCACGAAAAAGTTTGTAGGTGACCTATTACCATTACAATACCAGTGAACAGTTGTCAAAATAAAAGGAAAGGAGGGTGAGGAAGCAAGAGATGGAAGGGAAGGAAAGAAAGAAAGATCCTGAGAAGTGGCTAATGTTTTCTTGGAGGGGGGGAGGCATTCTTTCACCTCAAAATGAAAATCTGTAAAACATAAACAATATTCAGAATAGGAAGTGCACCTCACAGAAATATCCTCCTCATAGAAAAATAATGTCAGCATGAAATATAAATATGCTCTGCATTATGCATAGAGTAAGGCACTATACTTTTGCCTTTCATGAGATGACCTAAGCCCCATGAGAGAATTACGGACCTGGGGCTATCTCTCATGATATAAATAATTACTGTGCCAAAATGTGCCTGAACAGTATCTGAAAGATAGAAATACAGAGGTTTGAAAGCTATGCCACTTTGTATTTTAGATAGCTATGCAGGGAACATGTGTAATTACTCAAGTGTCCTGGGCATTGGTATCAGCACCTCCCACCAAAGCTCCTGAAAGTATTCGGCACGTATTTGGGTGCCAACCACTCCACAGCTGGCTTTGCAAAATGGAGAGCAGCATTATGTTTAGACTCTCGTTATCAGCTTCGTAGGCTTCACCAGGTGAATCCTCCTCTGCACCACACAAAACTCCAGAAAATGAACTCTTAAGTACGCAGCTGTGCAATAAATACTTAAAGCCATATGCCTCCACCACAACAACTACTCTGCTCTTGTTTTCAGTATAGACCTTCTGTTTACTGCAGGAGCACAGGCAGCTATGGTAGTCATGGCCTGGAAGAGTGAAATCAGAATCTTGTAATCAGATATTCTTCAAAGATCAGATCTTTTTCTTCTTAATTCACCCTTTGATGTGACTAAGGAAATGTTCCACCAAGATAACCACACAAAGCTCTTCTGTTCCTAAATTTAGGAAGCCTCTTCAAGATACTGATTGTGGATACTGTGAAGTTGCATTCATTTTCAGTTTCTGGCATTCACACACTGCTGTTTGTTCACAAGCCTACAGAAATCACACACTTACAATTGCCAAGAGGATGAAATAGATCATCATTTAAGATTTCTAACACGCTGGACAAATCTTACACCTATTAAATATGTAGAGATGTAGTTCTTATGACCTGATGACAAAGTTTCAGTGCAGGACATTGTTGTATGCATTCACACATTACTTCAGCAGAAACATTTTGGAAGGGCTTTTCATGCTTTTGCATGGAGTAGATGTTAATTATTAATCTAATTTCATTTTCTTCCCGCATAAGTTTCCTCCTTATTTCTGTGGAGTTGACTGCACGGAGCAGACTGCAGATCAGAGAACACAGATGAAGGGCCAGATAACCCTTTCCTCAGCAGAGGGAGAGCAAGCACTTTTGTGAATGCTGAAGTAGCATATTTTGAGGGATATATGATCAACTAACCCCATTTATTGTAGATATTTATTAACATGGGGATTTTTTGCCTCAGATGCTGAGGACTTAAAAAATTGCCCAGGTTTGAAGCATCCAACAAATGAATTTGGTTTGGCCATTTCTTCTAAAAGAAAAAAAAAAATGAACTAAAGGTCCTAATTTGCTGTGGACCTTAAACAGAACTCACAAAATGAAGACACAGTAAACAGCTGGCTTATTCCTGAATTACAGTTCCTTAAGAGCTGGAACAGAAAAGTGATGTCCCATGTTTCAGAGAAGTACTGAAGCCACCAGCCTGCAGTTACTTTTACTGATTTCATGAATAATCAGTTGCTGAGGCAGAGCAGAGCCACTCCAGCAAGGCATCCTGGGTCATAGCTCCATTTATGTGGCAGGAAAAGCTCTCCAAGTGACTCCTGTTTCTTTTGCCATATTCAGGGACTTGTTATCACCACCAGTACAACCTGCCAATACGTCAACACTTCTGAAAAAGCAATTATTTGAAGGACATGGCTCAAAATCAGCCCAGTAAAGCAATGTGTCTTTTAGCCTGCGGAAGCCAGAGATTAAATACATTTTTCTGCCATATTTGAAGGGCTGTTCAGTTGTCGCAGATGGGATCAGGGGAAAAATGCATTGGGGGAGCCAGTGAATGTTTCTGGAGAAAATCTAGCAAGGAACCTCAAATCACGAGACATCTAAACCTGCACTACTTTTAAATGCCTTAGATAGAGAGGAGCAAACTGCAAAAAGTATAGGAAGCAAGTAGGTCTGGGGTTTGTCAGGTCCACCAGTGAATGTAAGTGAAGTTAGATACATCACCCATTAACATTTCTCTGCATTTCAGTTCCATTTCCTAAGGAGGGAGAGCTTGTGTGCCCACACTTTTTCACTCTGTCCAAGAGTCAAAAAGCCATGGACCCACTGCAATGAGTTTTAAGAGACAGTAAAGATACCAAGATTGTTGTTTTTTCTATAACTGAACCTGACAGGACAGGTTGCTTCAAGGGCTCAGATCACAATAGGGATTACAGAACCTATAGGAAGGATGCCTTCTGAAAAAGCCTGAACAGAAACAAAAGCTTCAGCCAAAGTCTGTACCCAAGAATCAATGTTTCATTTGAGCATTCTCTCTGCTGTGGTTATGTTGGTGTCCAATATGGCACAGGTCATGCTGGAAGATTTTCACATGGTTAGGTGGCATTTTTAATTTCTGAGCCACTCCCACCTCATCTTTTTTCCCCTCCCCCTAGCAGTCTTTGTACTTGTTTTCCTTCCTGTCTGATAACTGGTCAGCTCACACTGCAGGATTTGTACCATCCAGTTACAAAGGCAGCCAGCCATGAGGCACAACCTCATTGGACATTTATTCCTACAGCTTATGGAATAAAATGCATTTAGACTAATATAATTTGCCAGGTTTAGCTCTAGGGTCTATATAATTGTTAACTGTCCCCAAAATGTAAACTTTGTACAGAAAATAAAACATAAACCAACCAAACCAAACCAACCAACCAAAAATCCAAACAACAAATAAATACAAGCAAATGGAAAACCAATCCAAACCAACCAAAAAAAAACCCAAACCACCCCAACCCAACCAACCAACCAACCAACCAAAAACCCCAGCAAAAAGCAAAACTCAAATGAAAGCAAACCCAAACAACCAGCTTTCAACAAAATAACAAAGAAAGCCAAACCTCAGTGATTTGTCTAACATCAATAGGGACAAAAAAGACTGAAATAGGACTTTACTCCCAGGATGGATAGGAGGTGGGACTGAAGTGACAGTTTTAGGTTGCATGTTAGGAAGGAGTTCTACACAGAAAGAGTGATTGCCCATTGGAATGGGCTGCCTGGGGAGGTGGTGGGGTCACCATCATTGGAGGTGTTCAGGAGGAGACTTGATAGGGTGCTTGGTGCCGTGGATTAGTTGTTTAGGTGGTGTTGGATTGGTTGATGGGTTGGACATGATGATCTTGAAGGTCTCTTCCAACCTGGTTTATTCTACGTATTCTATGTATTCTGCGTTCACAAGGTGTTTGCTTCACAAAAACCAGCAGTAGAGCTGTCTGTGACAAATGCTGGTAAGTAGGATTTATCCATTACAGAATCTTAATTTGGGCACCCTAGAGTCCAGTTTCCCTTGCCTGGCCTGAAGTGATGAAACAGGTACTGTTAATCCCATTTAGTGCTAACCTCTAAAATATGTGTACAGGGAACTTGTGCAAGTATTTTTTAGGAGGAAAGGAAAGTTTCTGCACTTGCATTTAAATTGCAAAGGCTGGCTGCCCAAAGGGGCTGCTTGAGAAACTGGTTGAAAATGTGTTTTGTTATTAACCAAGTCTGAATTTAGAACACCTGGCAAGCTTCTTTTTTCCTTCAGTGCCAGAAACAAAGAACAAAGCAGCACTAATATGCAGCACATATAAACTGTTATTTTAATAGTGACATCATCAACCACAGAGAAGATGGGCAGGAAAAAAGTTTACTTGCAAAACTTCAAGCAAGTTGAGAGCCTTTTCTTCCCATCTTGCTGCACTAGCACACTGGGTCCTGTTTGCTGCCGTGGGTTTTTTCCTTCTCAGTACTGAGTTATATAAACATTCCTATCAAGAAGAGCCCGCAGCCCAGAAGGAGAAAAGTGCCACACTAATGTTTCAGCAGCTGAACCTTTCGATGGGTTCACATTGTTCCTGTGATTCTAGCATTTCTCTTGAGTGGAAAGCAAAACCCAAATACTTTCTGACGCATGTTTGCGAGCAGGCAGCCCCTGTCCCAGGTAAGTAGAGGCATCACTCATAGCTCTTTGCCTTTTTGTTGGTTGGTTTGGGTATTTTTATTCATATTTTTATTTTGCAATGCTGCATGCCTACCATGTTAAGATTAATAGTTTAACAATATTCTTCAGGGTCCTTAGAGCCTTGCTCCAGATTTTGTGTCTTGTGTCATTGGCACAGTTGCTGGGTTTTATTCTACTTTTTTTTTTTCCTTAGTGCTGCCTTAAAAGCTCCAGTTTCCAGAAGGAATCAGTTCCTCTAATTAGAGCAAATAAAGACTTTTCTTACTGACAACATCGTATTTTTGTCTCTCAATAAACTCATTAATTGCTTCAATCTTTGTCTTGGGCAAAAAAACCCCAACCAAACAAAAAGCAAACAAGCAAAAAACCCAAAACAAAACTACACAAATCCACAAATTTTCGCCTTCATTCTGTTTTCTGTCAAGGATAATTAGGTCAGTTGAGGGCCTGAAGAAATACTTTCAGCCTGTCCAGCTGAAAGTGGGTTACTTGTGGCTGCTGAAAAAGGAGTTTGTAGGGACAGAGGCAGCTGGCACAGATCACTGTAGAATTTCACTGCTAACTTCTTCTCACCAAATGAGTTGACTGTAGGGTGCAGCAACAAGAAGGTGAGGTCTGGACTCTGTTTCCAGCACTTTAATTTTTGTCTTTTGTGAAGTGTCCTTCTAATGACTTCTGAAGGACAGAACTGTTGGAGCAAGTCCAGAGGAGCACCAAAAGGATGACTGGAGGGCTGGAGCACCTCTGTTGTGAGGATAGGCTGACAGAGCCAGAGATGTTCAGCCTGGGGAGGAGAAGACTCCTATCACTGCCTTCCAACACCTGAAGGAAGCCTACAGGAAAGCTGGAGAAGGACTTTTCCTAAGGGTGTCTGGAGACAGGACTAGAGGGAATGGTTTTAAGCTGAGGGAAGAGTAGGTTTAGACTAGTTCTTAGGAAGAAGTTCTTCAGTATGAGGGTGATAAGACTCTGGAATAGACTGTCCAGAGTAGTTGTGGATATCCCCTTCTTGGAGGTTTTCAAGGCCAGACTGGAGCCTTGGGCAACCAAGTCTAGTTGAGAGGTGTCCCTGCCCATGGCAGGGGGAGTTGGAGTAGATGATCTCTGAGGTCCCTTCCAACCTAAGCTATTCTATGATTCTATGATTTTCCATCAATAAATCTAGGAGGATCCCTGCTCCTGGTTTTCCTAAGAGGACAGGATAGAGTAGGTGTCTGTGTGTCTACACACTGCTCCTTTTCCTGTCTTTAGAAGTTAATCATCTGTAGAAGTAAAAATAATGTTCTGTAAGCAGCACAGAAAGTGGAGATGCCAATGTACTCTCCTGCTCCATTCCTTGTAGTACTTTATGGCTTTTGGACACTTCCTACTGACTTCAGCTTGCTAGACAGAATACACACATGAACCTGTGGAAAGGGAGCATGCAATGCGTGCTCAGCAGTTTCCAAGTGCAGGCATCTACTGCTGAATGCTGTCTCAGGGGCTGTGGGCAAGCAATCAGATGGTCTCTGGCAGTCTTATCTTTCACATACCTCGAAAAAGCAACATGAACTGTGCTAAGATTGCTAAGAGAACTCATTTAAGAAAGTTGTTCTGCTAACTTTAAGGAATTCCCAAGCCTACTAGAAAGCAGCCTAAGTGTTTCCATAGTGGTTTTCAACACTTTGTTTTGATACTGTTATACAAACTCCCTCACAAATTGCTTCTCAGAAATAATCATTACCACAACATAACTCATAAGAAATACTACCTCAAATGAGCAGTGCAAGAAAGGCATGCTTTCAGTTGAGAAGCTGAATGTTGAGAAAGAAGTGGAGAGGTGCATTGAAGTACAGAGATAGAGACAAAGCTCATTCCAATGGCAGGAGCTAAGCAGGAGAAGGCTTTCTCACTGATAAAGCAAGAGTCACAGGCAAAGTTAGTACAGAACATGTATGGCTGTGAAAGGATCAGAGAGGCATGAACAGATTCACAGCTCCACAAAGCACAGTGTACTAAATATGTTCATGAGAGTTTTAAAATCAGGAAGGGCAGCTTTAATTTAATTGAAGAACAGCTCTAATTAAAACTTACTCTGCGGTGGAAGAAAACCTATTGTTCAAATGAATGTTTTATGGTTGTCATGCTAATTTTCTCTTACCAAATCAGATTAGAATAATTAGAAGCCTATAATGACATTTTTAAAAAAGCCCTGTAAACCAGCCACTTGCAGCCAGGATTTGACACCTTCCTCATGCTGAACAGCAATTGAATCTGTCGTGGGACTCCTCCGAATGGGTAATTGCAAAAGAACTTCCTGTATGGCAGTTAATAGCATATCTTATCTGGCAGTGTACCTCTAGAAGATTAGCTGGGCATACTTGCAGCTAGACTAACTGATCCAAAAGATGCTGGTGACTGACCCAGCTCCTTTCAGAAACAGAGCTGTGAGAAGCATTGGCAGAGACAGTCTGTTGTGATGCACAGAGCAGCAGAAAAGTCACTGGTAGGAAGATGAGCAGCTCTGTTAAGACGTGAGGCACATTTTACAGCTCTCTTATTTGGAGCATAAAATCTCGTTTGCTAAAGATCTCAAGTCTTTGGGAGCATGGCAGTATCCAGTAGTGAAGTTTCCATACAAGCAATAAAAATACCTCCATTTGAATTTTTGCCTGTGCTTTAACTGAATGCTATCCATTCCCCATGCCAACTCTGTACCAACAGAAACAACATTTTCCCTGTTTAACAATGACAGCTGAGAACTGTATAATATTGTGATTGCTATGCCCAAGACAATTCCCACTGTTACATCATCCACCAGTCCTGCTCTGCTCACAAGCCGCAGGTCCAGAAGGACAGCCTCCGTGCTTGGTTCTGCCACCAGCAGTGTCACTCCACACACCCTAGGAACCTCTGTTACTGCTCCTTCTATGCTGTGCTGTATATCCAGCAGACAGCAAGTAAATTGAAGTCCCCCACAAAGACAAGGGCCAGCAATTGTCAGACTTCTGCTGGATGCCAAAAGAATATTTCATCGGTCTTTTCATCCTCGTTGGGTGGTGTATAAAATTGTCTTAAGATGTGTCAATTACCACCCAGCAATTAGTAAGAGACTGCTTGTTCTTAATGACACTGGTTGGTAATGGATTTGCTAACAATAAGGTTGATCTATGCTTTCCTAAAGGCTTTTTATATTCGTTTAAAAAGGGATGCTACGGAGTTTTTGGTTTATGGGCAGCACGCATTCATTTCCAGCAGCACTCATGATGTGTATTGTCAGCACTGCTGGCTGCCATACATCTGCCTTCTGCCAGGGGTCCACATCCACACCAGTTTGCAACTGACAGATTCATTTCCTACCTTCTCTTGAGACAGCAATGAGGACTGAAAAAATCAGAGGTCCAGTGTAATTACTATGTATATTTCAGATTAAATAAATGTGATAAAAGCTTCCATCTGGCTTTTGATCAAACGTGCAGCGGCAGGCTGATTTTCAGTGGCATATTACAATATGTCTCTTGTAACAGTCCCTAATGCCATCAGGTAAATTACTTACATTTGGGATTACTTGACTGCAGCAAACAGAAATATTACTTGATGTTTAAGTGGTGCCTATGGGGAGGATGGGAGACGCAGACTAATCTTGAAGTTGTTAAGCAAGGCATTAAGAAACAACGCAGCCATGTTTATCTTACTAAATGCCAATTGTACTCACACTATTTGAAGGTGGCAAACCCTGTTTAATAGTAGCCTGAGCCTCTTTCTGATGCTGGAAAGCTGTATAAAGCCAAATGCTGGGGAAATCAGTGTAAGGGGTGTGCTGGAACAGTCCTTGAGGAGAACTTTAAAACTCAGAAAAGTCTGGCAAAAATATGTCAGAAGTTTCAAATTATGTTCCATTTGCTGAAAAACTGCAAGCCTTTCTCTGAAGGGAAATCTGGAGATTCAGAGTCTTGCATTACAGAAAAATATGAAACACCTACCCCCTCTCCCCCCACCCCCCACAAAAATAATCCCCCCAAATAAACCCACAGAAAACCAAGAAAAAATTCAAGAGAAAATCAGAAAATGATGCTTCCATCCCTCCATTTACTTTGTAACTTTTCTCAGAGTGGTCATTGCAATATGTGGAGAGTCAAAATCTTTACTGAAGGTCTTCTGAAACTCTTATGATACGAAAGAAAGGCTAGAGAGCAAGGTCTGTAGGATATTCAGAGAGTCTGGTCTTTCTTATGATTCATGGCTGCTGGACGTTTACAACTCACAGATTAACTACAACATTAATTCAGAATTGAAAATGTGTGTGCTTGTTAACCACCACCACAACAACAAAGAGACAAATCTCCTCTCCTAGACAAACTATGGATATTTCTGGTGTATCATATCACATTTCTACTGCTGTTGAACGTGCCTTCTGCCCAGAGGATGCACCAAGACGCTCTGACCCTTCGAATTCCTGTTAATCCCCAGTGGAAAGCCCTTGTTGCTCTACAGCTCTGAAGTGGGCAGCATCTTTATATTGCAGGGGATAAC
The DNA here is from genome assembly GCF_014839835.1 of Dryobates pubescens. NCBI lineage: Eukaryota > Metazoa > Chordata > Aves > Piciformes > Picidae > Dryobates > Dryobates pubescens. The sequence goes on along the minus strand of NC_071623.1, from coordinate 33,358,336 downwards.
AGTTTTCCTTATAGACGTTGGTCTGGAACAAGTTGTTGGAAGCATTCACCAGCCTAGAAAACATCTCATGGTATTTTTTGCTCTGGAAATATTCTGCTTATCTCCTATTTAATCACTCCAACATCAACTTCCCCTATTCAGTTCTTATTCTGTTTTAACAGCATGAGATTTTCCATATCATACCTTCACTCTAAATTGTCTCATTAGTCTACAGCACTTGGCATTCACTCTTACTTAACTGAAGTGTTTAATTAATGACATTTCCTCTTAAAAGACTCTAAAACCTTAGTCCTCTCTTTAGGAAAACAAGAACACAAAATGTGAAAGCAAAACCAATGTTCCAAATAAATATGGAATTAATATGACTCTTACTAATGTCACTGCTGAGCAACTTGTATCTCTTTCCTTCTTCCCTTCCTTCCTAATAAGTCTGTGCTCTTTATGCTATAGCTTTGTAAGGGACATGATGTTTCTCTCTGAAGTGTTCTCTGTGGTTAAACCACTCCAAAAAGTGGTTCTGACCATTCTGTTTGATGGAGAAGTTTTTGTCAGCAATATTTTAGTTATCACTATCTCACTAACATTTATAACACCACCACTCTCAATGTGAAGCGAGTCAATATGACACAGCTGAAACCAAGAGATCCCTTCTGAAAAGTTCAGTATATGAAGCCACATGTGGATATTTCAAGCTTTCTGATGTTACAGTCCTGCATTCAGTAAAACAAGTAAGCATGCAAAAAATGGGACTTAAACCAAGATTAAGTGTTTCTATTGAGTTGGAACTGGAGTGTTAGATCCAAGCTTCAATTTATGGGACACTGGCTACCAAAGGAGACAGAAAAGGAATTAGGATTCCTTTGGCTGTGAGAAGCAGTATTTTTATGCTTTCCTGCCCTCTGGAAAGCTTTAGCAAGCTGCTCCTGCTCCAGCAGAAGAGAGATTCATGAAATCAAGAGCCCACTGTGACACCTTCTCTCTGACACCAGCATGTCTCTGTCTTGTGCCAGAAACAGCAGCAAGCCCACGGTGCTGGGCAGCGCATAATCAGACAGTCCCCCTTGCTGGTAGCAACCTCTCATCAAAGCACTGCTCTTGTCACTTGGACCAAGGAGGCAGCATGTGGCCTGTGCCTGCAAAATCTAATTCAGCACTTAAGGTGGAAAGGTTTTTTTCCACACCTTGCAGTCCAGTAAAATCACAAAAATGCATATTTGCTCTGCCTAAGCAATGGCTTAGTCTGCTCACAGCAATGCATAAGGCCGAGAGGTTGGCAAGCCGTCCCTCCAGAGCACCATGCTCAAGACATGCCCTGAGAGGAAGGTTAGATTACATCCCCTGGAAAAAAGGTTAGTTATCCTAGGGATAAGCATGCAAAATCAGGTTTAAATCCTTGCTATACCACAAATAGCTGGGTTTGCACTTTGGTGAGGTGTTTATCTGTCCTTTCGTTCTCTCAGATTACATTTGGACTCATTAACAACGAATGATCATGACTGATGGAATGACTAATAGAACAGTGAATCATTAAGAGATACCATGATAGTATGGGTAAGGCTAGTGCTTCACCTGTCCTTGCAAACAATACTTTGTGGAATAGAAGTTAAAAACACTTGACATGGACTTTTCTGGGTTCCATTTTTACTAAGCTTTTGTCGGGCATATTTTGTGTTCTTTGGATAAAAGGAACCAGAACATCTATTATAATGTCTACATACTGGAGAAAGTAACAGCTGTATGCCTTCGTTTCCAAGAGGTGAGTCTGCACAAGACAGCCTTACATGGCTACATTGCTACTGAAAGTCATTCACACCAGGTAATTGATGAAGACAGAAACAAACTGAAATGTGGAAAGAAGGCAGAAAGTCTACTTCCAGAATATGGACACAGAGAAGTATTGAGGATGTTGTCAAACGTTGGCAAACACCAACTTTTTCATTCATAAATAACCTTGACTTTCACAGGAAGAATTGTTCCACTTGAATAATAGAATCATTGAAAACCTGTGGCAGCTGATGCAAGAAGGTAGCAAAGAATTAATGTTTAAAAATGGATCAGCTATGGTCTCCTGGTCTCAGTTTTCTTTTTCATCCCAGTGCCATCTACTTTCTCATAAATGCTAATGATTTATGCATTATAATTAAACTTATACATTTATTATTAAAACTTAGTAAGTTACACTAACTTCCCACAATCTCAGTGGAGCATTTTAAGGTTAGTTCATTATTTATCTGTGTGTTAAACAAATGCAGTAATACAGTTTGGAACTTTAAAATTGCTTGGAGCAAGCTGGATCTAGCTGTCAAGGCTTCAGTGAACAATATTGCAAGGTAAACCTATCGCTTTCTTCACAACCGAACAACAGCAATCACAACAGTCATAATAAAAGACTCATAAAATGTTACTGTATTAAAATAATGCATACACAGGTGCAGTGCTTTCTCTTAATAACTTTAGTTCAAGCACATGAACATGTTAGATATTTCATGGGACATTTGTGCCTTTTATTGCTGCCATGGGGTAAAAGTGGTTAAATCTTTATGGTGCATTACAATAAGTTACTGCAAAAGTTACCATGGCTCTGCAAGTATAAGCCACAATACAATGTATTTCATATATGTTAGGCATCACAAGCCTGGCAAAGGATACACAGAAATACAAGACAGCAGCAAATTCTTGCCCTGCAGGAGTCAGCTAGTTAGTGGCTGCCTGCACCCATAGACACTAATTATCAGTAAGGCAGTTGGGTGTTGGAGCAGGCAACATATGAGAAGATGCTGAAGGAATTACATTTTTTTTTTCAGTCTTGAGAGAATTAAGTGAGAAAACAGTACTGCCATCTTCAGCTGTTGTATGGGAAGGAGAAGAGATGATCCAGCCAGACCCTTGTTAGAGATGCACAGAGATGAGAGGCAAGGGGCACAAGCTGAAACCATGGAGATTCAAACTAGATATTAATAAAACTCATCAACACAAGTATGGCCAAACACTGGGACAAGATGCCCAGAGATGCTGGGGATTTGTCCCTGGATGTGTGTAAAACTCTCCCAAATGAGGCCCAGTGCAACCCCATGTATGGTGACCCTGCTGTAAGATACACTTGGGTTAGAAATCCCTCACAAGTTATGGTTTTGTGCGGTCCCACACAATGGATCACAAACCACCAAAATGAAGCATAAATGGAAAAAATAGATAAAGAGGCTTTCCAGATTTTGGCATCTTAGAATGAACAGATTTAATGATAATAACCATAATCCAGCAGATGGATGCTAAGATCCTACTGTCGCTTCAGGATGTTCTGTCTGTGTTGTCTTACATTGTTGCCATCACTGTTATATCCATACCATTAAGAATTCAACAGTCCCGCCAATTAATTTTCTCCTACCTTCTAGTAATGACCACACTTGAATCAGGGAGCAGGAGTTCACCTAAAACCTTGGAAATGATACTGCATAAAAGCAGCTGTATGTTGGCAGAGGAAAGGTCTAAAGGACCATGTCTTCCTCTAATACTTTATTTTTCCTTGGAAATAAATTGCTTTCTTTATCTCAAACCCAGTCACAACAGCCACTCTGGAAACAAAATATCCATACTAGATTATTGCAGATAGTATTTTACAAAGCATTATACATAATAATAATGTCAAAGCTCAGCAAATTGTTCCAATGGACTTCCCATCAAATTATGTTTACAGTTACTGAGAGGTTAGATTTGAAAAGCAATGAGCTGAAATTTCAGCATTCTGTAACAACTGCAGGCTTGCCAGGCTGAGGCTTTCAGGTTTATGGGCAGCTTGACAAAACTAGTGTAATTCTGTTTTTCTCAGGTACAGCTAGGTTTATTTATAGCAAGGTCAACTCATTTGAAATCTCTTGTATCTCTTTACTCACTAGAGAAATTGTCATGCAAGTAAAACTCTGGATGGTGTTTTTCTCCATAATAGCAGGAGGTAAGAACCAGCGAGCGCAGAAATTGTTTCTCTGCCTGTCAGACTTCGTACTCAATGCACAAAACATTTCATAGATAAAAATATACTGCAGCTTATCTCCATGTAATAACAGTAAGCATGCATCTTTCAAAGTACACTGGAGGTCCCAAACTCAGCAGGAGCTCTGATGGGACCACCAGATGGAAGTCCTCATCTGACAACTATATATATGGCCTGAATCTCCACAAAACCAGGGAGACAAAATTCTGATCTGAAATCTCCTCCCCCCCTCAAACTCCATGGGATAACATTCTGGGGTGCATTCATCATCTCTCTTTTCATCCTTCCCCCTCCAGTCCCTTCCCCTTTGTTAACGTGACTGCAAGGAGAGGAAAATGTCTCAGAAATTCTGCTAATGATATAGTATCCCAAATATATTTAGGAGCACACTTCCACACCTTTTTCTGGTTCTCCTGTCTTCCACCTCTAGCACCATCCCTCTCTGTTCCTTCTTCATTAAAGATGCTCATGCAGCTTCAGCAAAACTGTTACTTGAAATGACTTCCTCACTGCCACAAGCACCTGCACAAATCCTGTTATTGTCTTGCTGCGCTCTTGCCACTTCCTGATGTTGCTTCAGAAGTTACAAAGTCTTCCTTGCTGCAAAAGCAGGTTCCATGAGACCTTTTCTGTTCAGTGTTGCTGTGTACTCGGGATGAGGACCAAATGCATGGTTAAATATCTTTTTAATACATTTCAGGCCAAATTTCAGCAACAAAGTCATGAAGTCCATTAAGCATAACTTAAGCCACTTAAAGGACAGTGAGACAAATGCATCTCTGATGATCCTTGAGTAACTAATATGCTGTGCATGCCTAGAGGCATTACTGTTTTGGCTGAACTGATCATCTGTGTACCTGCCTGCCCCATAAAGTCGTTCTAAATTCACAAGGTAGGTGTCTCTAGCCTGAAGTTGCTTGAGGGCCCAAATTATTTGTTTTACCTCATGAATGTAAAATCCACACTTGAAAACACTGAATTCACACCAAATTGTGCCAGCCATGACCATTTTATTCAAGATGCGACACGAGGAGGAGCAGAATCATTCCGTCTCACTGAGGCTGTGGGCATTAATGGGGAATATTAAAGGAAATACAATTCTGATAATGACTGAAGAAGGGCAAAACTCCCTGAAAATGATAACATCACCACAACAAAATTAAATGCCATAGACGTGATCACCTTCACACAGTGAACCAGAAATCACAGGATCACAGACTGTTAGGGGTTGGAAGGGACCTCAACAGATCACCTAGTCCAAACCCCCTGCCAGAGCAGGATCGCTTAGAGTAGATCACACAGGAACACATACAGGTGGGTTTTGAATATGCCCAGAGAAGGAGACTCCACAATCTCCCATGGCAGCCTGTTCCAGTTGAATGAAGTCTCAGAGGCAAATAGTCAGTTAGCTGAGAGGAAGAGTTTTGTGATTTTCATTCAAGACAACACCACTTTTGAATGGAAGTGGCTTGGAGCACAGGTAGAGTGAAAACATGAGTTATTGTACCCCCCTCTACTCTGCCTTAGTGAGACCACACCTGGAATACTGCATCCTGTTTTGGGCTCCCCAGTTCAAGAGGGGCAGGGATCTGCTGGGAGGAGTCCAATGGAGAGCTGCAAGAATGATTATAGTAGCTAAACCTCTCTCCTATGAAGAAAGACTGAGAAAACTGGGGCTGTTTAGTCTTGAGAAGAGATAGCTGTAAATATCTGAGGGTGCAGCATGACCTATGCTTTGCTTTGGCAGGGGGGGTTGGACTCAATGATCTATGGAGGTCCCTTCCAAGCCCTAACATTCTGTGATTCTGCAAAACATCTTGAAATGCCTAATTCAGCACTGACCTCCTATTCTATAGCTGACTGGATAACCTCATGCACTGAGTACCGGATTGCCTCCTCTTTGGCCTCATTCTCTGATGACTAGGTGTCCCTAGACAGGCAAATTCCTCCTGGGCAAATAACTCAGAAGAGGCACGAAGTGCCACATCTTGTGTCTCATCTCCCTTTCATGCATGAGCAAGTGTGTGCTGACTAGCAATGGTGTGATTCGACCTTGAGCAGGATCAAAGTCTTCCAGCATTTCTAATGTGATATAAACTACTTTCTGCTGGCTAGTTCTTCCATGACACTTCATCTATGAATGAATTGGAGTGCTGTATTGGAATGCATCCTATATACAGGAGATGGTGTCACTAACATGTTTTGCTGCTTTCTGTAATGAGCAGTTTGATTCCTGATTGCATGTTCAATAGAATGCAGACACTCATTTCAAACCTGTTTCTCTACCTCTACATCCTGCACCTCTTCAGAGATGCAGGCTGCTGACACAGCAGCTGATTACACCATAATGTATTTTAAGCATTTAGTTGATAGGGTACATTACTCATTTACATTTATGACTATTTGGTTTAAACAATTCCATTTCGGCATCTTCTGACAGGAATTTACAGTTCATTGGCTCATTTTCTATACTGTGAACATTTTTGTGAGAACTGAGAGGGTTCTTGGAAAGTTGTCTTCTAAGCACTGCTTTTTCATTTATAGACTATTTTCTAGCTGTTCAAAGAAAATGTGTAGAACCTAAGAAGCTCAATTGAATACATATCACACTGTCTAGTGTTGCTGAAATTTGTCCTTTCAAAGATCTGCTTTTTGAGTTGCATTTGCCTGTCTGGTGATAATCAAACAAATTACTGCAAGCCTTTTTTTTTTTTGCCAGAAAAGATGACTGTCATGTCACAGAACAGATGAAGGGAAAAGAAATTGACTTGCCCTTTGCTGAAATATGCTGGAAACTAAACTTGGCCAAATAAAACAAATGCTTCAATTGTCTGTTAAGCCTACGAAGAACTACAACAGTCAACTCTAAATGAATCCTGTCTTGACTGACTCCCTCATTAGAGGCTTAACCATGAGCAGTTTAGCATGCTTGCTTTGCTTCAGTATCTAAGGATGCAGTCCTTCTCTCATATGACTCAATGCACATTCCAGGCATATAAATATTTTAAACTAATTAAAACTACTACTGAGGGTTGCTGGCCGACAGAGACGTTTCTCAGCCAATGCAGACTAGTTTGGGGACTTGCTGTGGGCGTAGGACGGTTGACAATGTGTTTCTTCTTAACACAACTCATTCTGAAAAGCACTGGACAGATATTTATCTCATGTACATGTTTATGTTGTTGGTTCTGCCTGTATCTAAACACAGCATTGTCAGAAGGCTTCTGAACCAAATTTATAATCTTGAATGGAGCTCTGCCATATTGTCTCAGAGGAGAGAACAGACTCATAGAAGTATCTGAGCCCGACAGGGAAGAAGAGCCCTTGTGCTGCTACATCCCCAGAGGCCAAGCAGGACTTCAGGCTTATTTGTCATTTCAAATTGCATATTTTGGCATAGTGCTTTTTATGGACTGGTGATTTTTATTTGTTTCTTTTAAGCTTTGTAGTTGGCTATTTCAGAAATCCCTGCTGAAAATGCTGACGTGGGAAGGCAAAGAGTTTTAAAAATAAATGTGTTTGTGCCAGTGACTCACACACAAAGAAACAAACACTACAGGAAGTGCTGGAGAAAGTCTCTCTCTTTAACTCCTAGTTCTCAGAATCCAACTTTTCCCACATTTACACATGCCAGCAGCATTACTTGAGGAGTGAAATACCACACAGCCTAAAAACTTCAGAGTATTGTCCTGAAGAAGCAACAATGTGTATGGCATCCGTGGCGTATCAAAAGAACCACTTCAGGGGGTTGCTTAAAGAGAACCAACTGAATGAGCTCCAATGCAACACTTTGAAATGTCTCATATGTGCCTTTTGGGGAAACATAAGAAATGATGGCTGTGATTGCTTTTCATAGCTGACACCACCATTTTGGTTCCAGATCTTGCTTTTTGAGGTACAACCTGTGTGAAACAAGCAGCTGGGCTTCAAAACCAAAACATTCTTCCAAAGAGCTACAAGAAAGGCCTACGACATAAAAGGACTGATAATTATAACAGCACACACACATAATGAGCTCTGAGTGTAATTGATGGTGAGCTGAACTCTTCTTTCAAATGAAAAGATCAAACTTCCCTTTAGATATGCTAGGGAGACTTCTTCCAATGTTAACACTTTAATAGTGTTTTTGCACCTAAATTGTACAGGAACCTTTTATTCTGAAACCTGGGTGACTCATTTCACTAGGTTATGCCTCATGAAACATTTTAAACCAGCTTGAAAATCTGTTGTAACAACAGAGATCTCACTCTAGTTGTAGAAATGTCTAAAAAGGAAAGCCATGCTTTTCTTTGCAGCATTATGTGCTCTTTGATACAAGAATCTCAAATATTTCCAGAGATTTTGAAGAGACTGGAAAGACTGGGGGAGGCAGAAAGCAATCTGACGTATGAACACATTACAGTTGTCCATTGATGTTCCTAAACAACGCTGAATCATAAGAGATGCAGCCGTGATGCCTGATTTGTGGTACTTGCTCCATGACAGAATGCTCTACAATTCAGCAGAGTTACTGTGCCTGTGGGTAAAACTAACCAAGACCAAGAAGCACTGCATGCATGTATTCTCTGTTATGTGACAGGGGTGGGGAATGAAAAAGCATGCTTTTAGAGATTTCTTAACAGAAGAAGGAATTCCAATGAGCACCGCCCTTCTCTTAGTTATTGCTGCTGTTAGTAGTAGCAGGCATAGGGATATCAGTTGTTTGGGGTTTTTTACATACACAGTTCTCTCTGACATTCAGGGAAATGAGAATTAGTGTTCTAAACTGGCCTTCTGCTTGCTTCCTCCAGATGTTATCTGTTTACAAACTGTTCAAAAGAGAGTGCACAGCATTCTTTAAATAATGGTAAGGAATAATGTACATCTTTCCCTGGGCTCCACTGCTGATCATTTCTATCCTGATGGCACTGAAAACCAGAAGCATACCGACACAAAAATAAATTACCTGCTTCTATGTCTCTGTATCTTTCATTTTCTGTGTGAACACCACTAAAGGAAAGACTGAGCTTTAGTAAATGCTTCTGTTTCCTTGGTGTGCAAAATGAAGCTCGCTGGTGCACAGAACTGCCGGGTCCCTTCCACGTACTTAAACACCTGCTTCCTCCGAGCAGGGCACCAGTTCTGAACTTTGCCCTGTTCATCAGTCACATCAGCAATGGCACAACCAAGCTCATAGGTTCTGCTTCATAGTTTGAGTGCATTGCTATGTATTTAATGCCACCAAAAAGCAGATGCCGATACATGAAATTACATCCTCTCTTTGAAGAGTGAGGATGGGAATAGCTACAATGGTGAATCACAGCCCCTCTCAAGTCAGCAGGAAAATTCAAGTAGCAGAGCCAGATTTCAAGTGAGAATAGTAGCTAATGCTTTATTCACTGTTGTATAAGGAAAAACCAGATGGGCAAACAATACATATTTTACGATGTTTCTCTCCGCTTTTCCCCTTTCTTTCCCCAATTAGTTGGTTGCTTTTCTGCTGCTAAATTCCTTTTGTTTGCAAAGAATCTCATTTTCTATTCACTGAAGCAAAACTGAAGGAAAAAAGTGAGAAAATGATGGGGCAACTAGGCAGGTAAAATCCTTGCAAATCCTACTCTAAAGTGCTTAATATTCTGAATCCCTCCTTCAGGGAGATGAAAACCCTGTTGGCATACTCTGAGTTGCAGTGATGTCTGAGCAGGAAGAGTTTACTGCAGTTTTGGAAGCTTGATTTGCTAAAAAAAGGAAAAAAAAGGCTTCCTTTATGCTGGGTTTTCCACAGGCCTCATTGATAAGCAGAAATATAAACAAACAGAAATTAGAAGTGGTCACAAACTGCTGAAGGTCTCCATTTAATTAGTATTCAAACTACTAGAGAACCATCTAGCTCATTTTGATTCATTATGAAACATTACTGGAGAAAAAAGAAAAATAACATAATTTCTAATAATTAAGACTGCCATTATGTATATTTGTATAAGCATCAGATTCTTTTCAGGCTGCTGGGACCAAGCCAGGATTCCAATATTTGCCCGAAGCAGGCAAGAGACTCTGCTGAAATGAAACTTAACATTGCTATTGCAAACGAAATCTGTATTTGGAGTATAGGCTCAGTTTGATTTCCTGAACATGTGTACAGGGGCAGTCTTCTCTGCATCCTCCAGTGAAACAGATGAGCTGGTATATATTCAGTATATATTCTCTAACATAGTTCAAGCCTCTTATATATGACTACAGTTGTAGCACTGTAGTAAACTGTGCTTTCTCTTGGTTTTATTCCCTTTAGCAACAGAGGATATAATTAGGACATACTTACTAGATGTGCCTCTCTTCCTTCTTCACCCACTCATCCTAACTCCCTGCAACAATCCAAACTTGAACATTCCCTCATGTATTTAACGTAACATGCACAATATTTCATACATGGAGTAACAAGGTTAGACTCATGGAGTTACTGTTATCAGCCTTCACTGACGTGTAAGTAGCAAGTAGCCTGTTGAGGGTCTGTAAACCATGGTCATTTGGATGAAAATGATGTAGCTTCTGTAAAACACTCACTGCTTTTCCATTTAAACTTTCCATCACTTCTGCAATCCATTTGTGTGAGTCTCATCATTGTCCTGCCCCGGTGGGAGGCAAGGGAGGGTCTGCCTTCAAACTGGGACAACAGTTCATTAACTTTTACCTGTTGATGCCTCTTGAGGATGCTCCCAGTGATCCTTCCCTCATTCACAAATGGGTGAATGTTGACAAACAACAATAAAATCCAGACACTTCTCAATTTTCAGAGCTAAAAGTCACTTTTTCTGATTTATGACTCTGTGGAGTAACTGGGTTTCTCTTGCCGAGGTAGGAAGTGGGGTGGACTGACCAGGATATGCATTCTGTTAGGAGCTAGATCTTCACACCCAGCATTTCAGGAAAAGTGGAAATAGAAAAAGTCACAGAATATCAGCATATTTACATGGTTTGTACATCAGGAAGGTTTTAACAGCAAATTAGTCCAGTAGAAGGCTTAGTTTAATTAAACTGGACTAAGGTAAGGAATTATTAGAGTTGCATCATCTTGTGATTTTTGTGCTCTTTTTTATCTGTGGCTATAAAATCTGAAGTTGTGTTGTTCCTCTACATACCATATGCCAGCTACTTCTACCATTACTGTAACATATGGCCTTTTGGTTTCCCCTACTACTTTGCTTAATTGTAGAACCATTAAGGCTATTACAACTTCAAGCCATGGGTACAATATTTCTTTACACACACAGTACCTGAGACTCGTAGGCTTCTGTGTGTGTGAATCACAGTTACTTCTATAGGCATTCTTACTCCTGAACTTGCACAGAGGCTGGCCATGGAGAAACATTATGCTTTCCCTTACAGCAGTGGGAGTCACATCTGCTGACCATTATCTGTGTTATGCTATCTTTTCTTTTTTTCCTGCTAAATGTTACGAGTAGTATGAGTAGATGCCTTTTTTGTCTATAATTTATACTTGCATTACCAGGAAGGAGGAAAACCCATAAATTGGGTTTTATGATTTTATCATTTCAGTGAAAGTGTGGGATTTGGCAATAAAGAGTCTAAATCTGCAATTCATTTGGTTAAGATGTGTTACATCAACATTATTTATGGCAAATATGGGGAATTAAACTGGGCTTTGAAGCATCTCTGTCTCCTTCATGATCATTAGATTTTTATTTGGCTTTATGTACGTATAAAACCTGATATTTAGGGGAAAAACTTGAAAAATCTATAACAGTGAAAAAAAAAACAAACCACTTTATTCAAAAGCATCATTTAGGAAAGCACGAAATACTTTACTGTTATGAGTATATGCATAACAACTTGCCCATTTACTTTTATGTTTTCAGCGTAGAGGCCTAATTAAGATATTTCATGGAACCTTTAAAAATGATACTTGGTAACAAAAATTCCCTCTATTTTCTGGCTGTCACAAGCCTCCAGGTTTGGCCTTGTGTTTTAAATTCTACACTGATAGAAAAATGTCACTTTGTAAAAATAATCTTTCAAAACATTATATACCTCTTGCTCAATCTACCTTTACTAGTTTACAGTAACATTATATACCTCTTGCTCAATCTACCTTTATTAGTTTACAGAAACATTATGTACCACTTGATCAATCTACCTTTACTAGTTTACAGAAACATTATATACCTCTTGCTCAATCTACCTTTACTAGTTTACAGTAACATTATGTACCACTTGATCAATCTACCTTTACTAGTTTACAGTAACATTATGTACCACTTGATCAATCTACCTTTACTAGTTTACAGAAACATTATGTACCACTTGATCAATCTACCTTTACTAGTTTACAGAAACATTATGTACCACTTGATCAATCTACCTTTACTAGTTTACAGTAACATTATGTACCTCTTGCTCAATCTACCTTTACTAGTTTACAGTAACATTATGTACCACTTGATCAATCTACCTTTACTAGTTTACAGAAACATTATGTACCACTTGATCAATCTACCTTTACTAGTTTACAGTAAGACACACTCCTACCCAAACCGTAGCTACTGTTTTCTCTGAACAGACAATAGGAGAGCATGAGTTCCAAACCAATAGGTGCTTAAACCACAGGAACGTTTTCCAGGTACACATAGAGCTACATTGGGCAGGACAACAGAAATGTCTGCACGATGCATAAAGTAGTTCAGCAGGCTTGGTTTCTCCATGCCAAATGTGACAGGAAGCCTCTTCAAAAATAAGTGTGTCAACACAAATTTCTGATTGGCCAGTTCCTGCGAAATCCAGGGGAAGAGGAGTTGTTGAAAAGGCTGATGTGTGATCACTTCATGTGATTTCTTAAGATTTGTATCAAATTATTTTTACTGAAATTTCCTGTGGCAAGTAAATTCTGGTAGGGAGCAGCACGCCTACACTGCTTGCACCTCAATGAGTTTTTAATGTAGATGATGTTGTTACAAGAATTGGTTTAACCTGGATGAAGGGAGAGGAATATTATGATTATGATGTAGTCATCTTGTGATTTAAACCCTACGAGAAGAGGCTGAGGGAGCTGGGGTTGCTTAGCCTGGAGAAGAGAAGGCTCAGGGGAGACCTTCTTGCTGTCTACAACTACATGACGGGAGGTTGTAGCCAGGAGGGGGTTGGTCTCTTCTCCCAGGCAACCAGCACCAGAACAAGAGGACACAGTCTCAAGCTGTGCCAGGGGAAGTTTAGGCTGAAGGTGAGGAGAAATTTCTTCACAGAGAGATTTGTTAGCCATTGGGATGTGCTGCCCAGGGAAGTGCTGGAGTCACCATCCCTGGAGGCGCTCAAGAGGGGATTGGATGTGGCACTTGGTGCCATGGTTTAGTAGTCATGGGGTGTTGAGTGACAGGCTGGACTTGATGATCTTTGAGGTCTCTTCCAACCTTACAGGTTTCTATGATTCTATGATTTTTCTATTTTTGTCTGAGGTTGTTAAATTAGTACAATCAGTTACTTTTCTTGACATTGCAACAAAAATAGCCTTGTACCTTACCTTAGTCAAGAACCTACCAGTTACAAAGATGCATTTTGATTTATTTTACAGTTTAAAATAACAATTGAAGATATGGTTCGAGCTTGATATGGTTCTATTCATTTAAATGATGATCAGCAGGGGATTTGCATTGTTTTTCCTGTGCAGAAAAATCTTAGACCACTGGAATGGATGTACTAGACTGGAAAATGCCACCTAGTCCAATTTCCTTTACAGCCAGATGAAAAATAGACTATAAAAGTTCCCCTTGTTCACTCACTCATTTTCTGGCTCCAGAGTCTAGAAACTTTCTGCATTGGTGACTGTATTCACATCACTCACTTTTTCATGTTATTTCTAATTTAATTTAACTGCTACCACCTCTCTTTTCAGCTATCTCTTTTCCAAGCTGAAAAGTGCTAGTCTGTTTAATCTCTCTTAGCACAGACACCATTTTCAAACAGCAGCCATCCTTCTCACATTTTTTTCCCTCATTTCTATTATATCTCTTTGATGCTGGATAACCAGAACTTCACACAGTATTTCTGATTCAGAGGTGCAGTATTAAGCACGCAAGGCACACCATAAGGTGCATTATTTAAGGCACACCATTTAAGGTGCAGCATAGATTTATACAATGAAATGGCAATGGTTTCTATTTGGGCTTCTACTCATCTCCTGCCGGTGCCACAATTTTATCTGCCTTTCTGTATCACCACTGAACACCTACTTGTTTTCAAAGAACTGTCTGCCATGTTCCAGCATCCCTTTGCACAGTATTATCAGCAGCTCATTCAGTCTGCACATTCACTCTTCAAGTGTGTGCAGCTGAACTATTATTTTTCTCCCTGGCACCAATACATCAATGTTTCAGCCACGCTACAAAATGCTTAAGTGAGTTAAATGCCACATGCCTGTAACTGCCATGGCCTCTCCCTGCACAGTGTAATCCAGCTCTTCTCCCTCTCCATGGCATCTGTCCTTTCTCTCCCCAGCTAAGAGCAAGAGCAATGTCAATGAGACAGCAGGGCCCCATGACTTGTTTCTTGGTAGTGAAGCAGTTAATATCATTTCAGATGGCAAATGGAAGACTAGTGTAGCATTCACGGTCTCGAAATATCTACAGTTATTTTACAGGAGGTTTGTGAAAATGGCACTGCTGGGCAGGAGGGGTAGAGGAGGATGATCCACTCAGTGTGTGAAAAAAACAATGCATGCTCTCAGGTAGACTTCTAGAAATGTTCTTGCACTGAAAATTATGAATGGTCCATGATTGGATCATTAAAATGATTTCACAGGTCATGTGAGTGGCAAGCTAATCACATGCTTTGGAGGGTCTGTGAAATGGGGATGGGGACTGCTCAGCACGTGAGCACCTGGGTTTAAGTTATTTAAACCATCATAAAAGTCCAGTTGCACTCCTGCTGTCCAGTAGCAGTCATTTCCAGCATTAGCAACTGCAGTAATAGAGATGTTCAGATATGTATTTTGAAAACAAGTGAAAAATGCAAGGCCCATTATTTTTCCTTTCTTTGAAGCAGGTTGTGTGGACACTTCAGACAGAAATTGGGTCTTATCTTAATATTCACACCTTATCAAAGTTGTGAAGTGTTCTATAAAATGAGCAAAGTGAGTAAATGCTTGATAAGTGCCTAACAATCTAAATGCTTTAGCCTTATCACGAAAATTATTTATCTATAATAGAACAGACTGAGTGCCAAGGAAAAGGAAAGTACCAAAGCCCTCATTTTTGCTCTCCTTGTCTCAGTATGTGACAAATACATGAAAAAAAAGCAGCAAATTAATGGAATATTTGGGCATGAATGTTTGGGCATGATTATGTCACAGTGCCTGTTACACAACTTGCCAAACAAACGCTCTAAAACGAAACTGAAATGGTGGGAAATTATCCCTAATGTTAAATGCAGTCCTGATCTCCCAAGGACACACGTGAATGTCACTCAAACAGATGCTGCTTCCCTGATTCCCAGGGGATTTCCATGCCACACAAAGTATGGAGGCAAACTTTTGCAGGACTGGGCTAGTAGCTGCAGTCTGATTAATGGCATTTGTCTAGAAAACAAGAACTGGCAGATCATAGGAAGGTAAGTATCAAACAGCTAATGGTTTTGCAACCTACTGTGTGATTATGTAGTCCCAAACTAATTCAATTAACATGCAATTATAAAGTGTGTTTAATGTCATGTAAAACTGATGAAAACTTCTCAGGATGGCAGTACAGGTCTGACAGAAAAACAGCACCACCTGTAAAGTTCAGACTGAATAACAAACTGCTAGAGTGCAAGTCCCATTCTCTCTAACACTTTTTCCCTACTATGTATGTAAGTAGTGCTTCCAATGCAGCACAGCTCTGCTGCTGATACATCATTTTTGTTTTGATTGCTGAAAGAATAGCTGTGGAATGCAGTCAGGATTGGTTCATATTCCTGTAACTGTAAGTGGTCATCATGCATTTTGTGGAACCTATTGCTGTGGGTTTTTTCCAGTGCTATCTATTTTATTTTATGGTTTTATCTGTATTTATTTTCACTGAGATACAGGCAATGCAAAGACAGTAATTTGTACTTATTAAATATCAGACAAAATGGAGATCTTAAAATATGTTGATGGAAAGAATAAATTGTAATGACAAAGGTCAATTACTTAAAAACTACATAAAGAACAGTTTATTGTTTTGTTGGGGGGGTTTGGTAGAAAAAAATAGCATCCTTTCTCCTGATGATCATCTTGGAAAATTCACACACATTTACTTCATTCACTGATACAAAATATTCAATAGATATTTTGGATGAAGATCTGAGGTTAGAGCAAGGTTTTAGTCAGTGTTCAGGACTACTAAAGCTGATATGTTGAAGTCAAAACTGACCAAGACTAACTCTGAGAACATTTGACTGCCTTTTTCATTTGTTCTGCTTCCAGAAGACTTCTCTTTAAGCATACTCTTAATACTGCAAGATTGCTAAAATAACTCTCTTCTCCAACTGCTCTGTTTCAAATTTGTCCTTGGAGCACAGATTATCATCCCTCAACCCTTAAAAGAGAGTTAAAATAGTTTTAAAAAGCACTAAATAGTCAAATAATGAAAGAATTCACCAACAGATGGAGAAACCTATGGCTGTAATACTTCCCAAAGCCTCTGTGGCTTTTCACAAATTATACTGTATTCTTTCATCAGTTGAATACTTTGATTGCAGTTTGTTTGGAAAGAAAGATGACCCAGATTTTGATATGTAATGTTAAAAGTAAAACTTAGCTCATTTCAGGAACCTATGCCAGCTGGAGGTTTGTGACTTCTAGTGCAACATCAGGAATCTGCTGTGGCTACCATAAATCTTAACAATAAATAGTACAGATTAAAATAGGAGAGGACAGAATAGCCAAGTTGGAAGGGACCTACGATGATCATTTAGTCCAACTGCCTGACAAATAAGGTATGCTATCAAGGACAATGTCCAAAACCCTCCCTAACAGGGTTGGGGCATCACCCACCTTTCTGTCTAGGTAGCCTGTTCTAGTGTAGGACCACTCTCTCAGTAAAGAAGTGTTTCCTTATGTCCAGTTTGAACCTTCCTTGGTGTAGCTTTCAACCATTCCCACATGTCCTGTCACTGGATGCCAAGGAGAAGAGATCAGCATCTCTCTCCCCACTCCTCAGCAAGCTGTGGAGAGCAATGAGGTCACCCTCAGCCTCCTTTCCCTCAGGCTAAACAAGCCCAGAATCTTCAGCCAGTCCTCAATATGATGAACTAATGTTGACTCTAAGACTCTGAATGAATGTATTTAAGTATGGGCATATCCAAAATAGATTGTAAAGTATTCCTTTTTTAAATCAGAGTCAGTATTAAGAGTGGTATAAATAAAAAAATGTGTGATAATAATAAAAACTATGGTAGGGAATAAAAGAATGGAATAGACAACCAGAGAGGACTTGGAAAGGTTGATGTGCACAGAGGATTTCCATGAATACGAAGCTTCTCTTTTCCTTTCATTTCTCTGGCTCTGTTTTCTTACTGCCTTCCTCAAACACGTTTGGTCAGTGACAGGCCCATTCAATTTTAGACACCTGTGATTTTAAACTGTCATTAAAACTTACTCCAGGTTCTCCAAAGAAGTTTGCAAAAGCCAAGGAATTAGCCTCACCATTCTATAGCCATCAAGTGGAAAAAGAGAGAAGGGTTTAAGAGGTGCAGTCCTGCAAACCCATAACAGATGCAGCTCAAGGGAATATTAGAAGACATGTTGTAATATGATCTCTGTTTAAAGCATGTGCTAGCTATTGAGCATGTTTAATTTTCATTTACATTAAGATAGAAATCATAGAATCATAGAAATTTTATGGCTGTAAAAAGACTTCTAAGATATTGAGTCCAACTGTCAACATAACAACACCATGGACATTAAACCATGTCATGAAGTGCCACATCTATGCATCTTCTGAACACTTCCAGGGATGGTGACTTCCTGGCCAACCTATTCCATTGCCTGACTACCCATTCAGGAAAGAAATTTTTCCAAACATCCAATCTAAACCTTCCCTGGTACAATTTCAGGCCATTTCCTCTCATTCTACCACTTCAGAGTATCACAGTATATTAGAGGTTGGAAGGGACCTCAAGAGATCATTGGGTCCATCCCCCAGCCAAAGCAGGAAAGAGTTGATACTAGAGAGAAGAGACTACCACCCTCTTCACTACAAGTTCCTTTCAGGTAGCTGTAGAGAGCAGTAAGTTCTTCCCTCAGCCTCATCTTCTCCACACTAACCAGTATCAGTTCCCTCAGCAGCTTCTCATAAGACTCGTTCTTTGTACCCTACACCAGCTTTGTTGCCTTTCTCTGGACATGCTCCAGCACCTAAATGTCCTTGCTGTAGCGAGGGCTACAGACCCAAACACAGTATTCAAAGTGTGACCTCATCAGTGTTGGGTACAGGGCCGTGATGACTTCCCTGCTCCTGCTGGCCACAATATTCCTGAGGCAGGCCAGGATAGAATAGAATTAGAATAGAATTAACCAGGTTGGAAAAGACCTTTGAGATCATTGAGTCCAGCCCATCACCCAACACCATCTAAGCAACTAAACCATGGCAACAAGTAGATGATCCTTGTGGTCCCTTCCAACCCTGACTGATCCTATGATTCTATATACTATGATACTATAAGTGCTTCATCCAGTTTCTTCTTAAACACTTCCAGTGATGGTGACTCCACCACCTCCCTGGGCAGCACATTCCAGTGGCCAATCTCTCTTGCTGGGAAGAACTTCCTCCTAACATCCAGCCTAAACCTCCCCTGGCACAGCTTGAGACTGTGTCCCCTTGTTCTGGTGCCATTGGCCTTCTTGGCCACCTAGGCACACTGCTGGCTCATGTTCAGATGGACATCAACCAGCACCACCAGCTCCTTTTGTGCTGGGCAACTTTCCAGCCGCTCTGCCCCGTGCCTGCAGTGTTGCATGATTTAGGCTTGAATGCAGAAATGCTCAAATGCTGTGACACATCCACCAGAGAGTCTGAGATTTTTTTTTCCTAACATAGTTTAATATGTTATGATTTTAGAAGTTGTCCAGACAGAAGCTGGGACAGTGTAAACAGGGTTAGCAGAGTGCAACATATGGCAACTCAGATCTATTTTTGAGAATGAAAAAAAAGAGTTTAAAAAAATGAAATCCTGCAGTATTTGAGCAGCACTAACAGCCCCAGGATATGCTCATTGTGTCCTGCCTTCAGAAGAGATTAACAGTTCATCACTTCATATAAAACAGACACATTAGAGAATGCATTTCAGACTGATCCCTGTGTTGGTCATTATTAGTTCTGTTACTATCTACAAGCACATGCAAGTATTGCCTATACAGACAGACAAAAAGGTTTTCTGCTCTTGGATACTCCTGATGCTCTTCATTTCTGCATAACACTCCAAATATACCAAGAGCAAGATATGGTGCTGAAGGAAACCACAAACCAGTGTGAATTTTTCTTGACTACAAATCATTCCTGGACTTGGTTGAGAAGGATTTAGAAATATGTAAAAATCCTCTTCTTCACTTTATAATAAATATAAAGAAGTACATTCTGCATGGGAAACAGAAACTAAAATCCCTGAGTGTCACAATAGCAACTGGCAGTAAATTTCTCCACAGAAATTGTTCAATGAGAGTTAGTGAATACTACTTAAAAGCACCAGGAAGTAAAAGGCAAAAAAAGGACATTTCAATCACAAAACCAATTACCACATGTACCTACAGTCACTGCTATAACACAGGGACTTATGATAACAATGACAACAAAAAAGTCCCATAGGGACTGGGAATCTACAAAACCACTCACAAATTACTTGGCATATGGTCTTGTGGTGGAGGAGAGCCAATGTGATTGTAATAAAAGACTAATTTCTTCTTGGTATTACTAAATCCAGAAACATTGGGAACAGATGCTTCAGAGATGAACTGGAGGGAAAGGGCTCTTGAATTAAGCAGTCTTTAAAACCTTAAATAACCCAGTGTGAGTTTTGTAAAACACACAATATGTCTAGCAAAAACCCCCAACACATGACATATGCACACCCCTGCACAATAGCAACCCAGCATACACACTAACAATACTGCGTTGTAGGGGACAAACAAGCTCAGGAATGGTGCCAGTAATGGTGACATGCAATCTCAAAGTGAGCCCAAGAATGCTATTCAGCTCAGGAACAGAGAGAACTCCTGCAATGGAGACAGTAACTGAGTCAAACTCAAACCTACACATTAGACTAGAATAGAATTAACCAGGTTGGAAAAGACCTTTGAGATCATCGAGTCCAACCTATCACCCAACACCATCTAATCAACTAAACCATGGCACCAATTAAAAAGGTTCCTCTTTGGCCTTCACTGATAAACTGCACACAGAAAAACAAACAAACAAACAAAACCACACACAAAACCCAAAGAAAAAAATTCCATTGTTATTACTTTACATATTAACCTCCTCTCATGCTTCCATTCTCTAACAAAGTCATAAAAGCAAGTTTCTGTCAAGTATGTCCACAGAGCTGGTCCAAAGTCAATGCCAAAAGGGCACTTTGAATTCATTAAAATGAAAGCTGCCTCTTCTCTGCAGGGAGCTGAATGAAGGTCATGACCTGGTGTCTTAATATTAGAGACTTGTTAGCCACTAGAGAAGATGTATATAAAATAAATAGAATTACTTCCTTAAATTGTCTTTCCCCCCCCGCCCCCCCTTTTTTTTTGACTACACATAACCTATTCCCATAAAGATTTCTACTCTGGCATTGTTGCCCAGGATCCTTGTCTCTTATCCTTTATGTTGGAAAAGGAAATTGTATATTAACGTAAATTGCTGCTCCTGATACTTTTCTTCCTTGGCTGATGGCTTTCTATTACAGGCTTGTAAGAATTCAGGCTGGAAAGTAACCCAAGCATCTTGATTGAAAGGATTTGATACATTCCTTTTAAATTCATGCTATCTAAATCGCAGCAGGATGACTTGTAATCAAAGCTTTTCAAAAAGAACATAAATTTGGGGGAAAGGGAAAGGCCATTCAGCCCACTGCAAGTCATCTTGGTTAACACAGCTCCTCCAGCACAGTGTCTCCCTACTTTAATGACCTCAGTGCCTCCAATTCCAAACTTGGCTCAGTCGGCTATTGAGGCATGGTTTTCTCTCTGAGGGAGAAGTACTTCCTTGTGTAGATTCAGAATTTCATTTTTTCCCTTGCTTCCATTTGTGCTTTCCCATTCAGTCTTTTATACTCAGCCAAACAGTGAGTCAAGTGTTATTGAACAGGGCTTTCCACACTGTATTTCTCAGAATAGATGAGTTTGTAATTCTCATTCTCTCAATTCTTATGACCAAAAAAAGAAAGAACCCAGCTGTGATTAGGTACAGCATTTGCAACACTGAGCACAACAAACCAGGCTTCTCGCCCTCTTCTTTCTTCTAAGGTGTGTTTTAAGCTAATCTTTCAAAACACTAGTTCAAATGTTTCACCCTTTTTCATTTCAGCTTTGAGGGCTCTGCTGTTTTTTTGCTGCCAATGTGACAGCCCAACTGCAGCAAACTATTGGTCTTTAAGGATTTTTGGTTTAGAGTCTTAAAATAACACAACTACAGCAATGCTCTCTTTGCATTTGTAGTCCCTCTCCCTCTCAGATGTAATAGGGGAACACATTTTAGCACTACTGTCAGAAGCATGGTGCATTCAAGACATGAACACCCACCACAGCAAGCCCTGCACCTTCAGCATCTTGGCACAGTGTACTGAGATTTGCAAGGCACATGCTCATCATTCTTCTCTAGAAACACAGCTATGCCATGCTGTTACTCAGCTCATTTATCACTGTGCTCTGAGAATAACCCACATAAAGTATGACATCTCCTACAGGGGCTCCAGATGGGTTTGAGAGAAAACCTGGGCAAAGTACTAAGCTGTAGTGATGCTTCTGTTGGCTTCTGAAAGAGCTACTCCTACGAAACGTGCACAGCAGCCAGCCTCTCCAAGCACCACATCCAGTTTTCTCCATGGCATATTCTGGTAAGTCAACAGACACTGCAAATCACTAATGCAGCAAAAAAGAGGGGTTGATAGGCAGTTGATTTCAACACTGAAAAATGCTAAAATACTACCTTAAGAACACCCTTTTTGTATTCAGCATCTGAATAACCTCACACGTGAAAATTAATGGAGTTTAAATCATCCCCAAAATCGCTCTTTGTAGACTTTGCTTTTATTTTATTGTTCTGGGGGAATGCTGCAGCTTCAAGTTTTAGCAAGGTCATCTTTCATCCCAAAATCTCAACATAATTAGCATCAATTCTGTATTTCATGAAGCTGACACTGGAAGTTATTAACTGTGTTTCAAGTGGAGTGCCAGAGAAACCAAGAGAGCAATCTTTTCAGCTTCAAAGGCATAGCTGATGACTATAGTTCACTGGTTAGTGAGAAGGACATGCATTTTGTATTAGCAGTAAATTTTAAACTATAAGCATTTTTGTCTCTTTTCCCTTCCTTTCCTCATCTTTATACCTTGCTGGCACTGTTTCAGTCTTTTTTTTTTCACATGCCATGTGGCACTGAAACAGTTGCTTTAGTTGTTCTTGCTGTTAACTGAAGAAGTTGTTGTTACGCTTCTGCTCTTGACAGTGAACCACATCACCAGCATCCTGACAGCACAGAACTTGCTAAAATCTGCCTTAAGCAGAACATTAGGGGGGGGGAATAATCTTTTTTTGGGTTTTTTTTGGTCAGTACTATCTTTAAATAACACAAATGTCTCTGTAAGTAAAATAAAACTATGTTAGCCTTCTTATTTGATATCAACACATCAGTAACGGAATCTGCTCAACAGGAAGTGTTACCTAAACTTTCTCCTTGTTGTGAGAATGCATTCTATCTCCCTTAAAACTCACCATTGAAGATATGCTTGACAACTCCCTTAAACAAACCAAACCAACCACAAGTCTTAATAAGATCCTAAAGAGCATGGAGTCGATTCTTTCAGATGGGTTCCAACAATAAATTTTGAGGTATATCTGCAATTTACAATAAATACTCACTTTGAAGAAAACACACATGGAATGAAAAGAGTTTTACTGGAGAAAGGTCTGACACAAAGCAGTGTATGGTTTTCAAACTTGGAGAAATTGAACTGAGAAGCAAGGCTCAAGCTTGCAACAATGAGAATAGATAAAGGTCAAGAGAAACCCCAAGAGAAATAGTGGATTCTTCATTTCCTTAGGGCCTAAATTAAGTGTACACATCTTCTGATGGATGCTGTTTAATAAAATGAAGGTTTCTATTCCTCACTATGGGTCTATGAAAGTGGAATCTACACAAGAATTCAGGCTAACGTCCCCAGTGTGTCTCTCTCTGGACTTAGCAGATCACAGACTTTATCTACAAATAACATACCTAACTACAAACAGTTCCACTGAAAATTAATGAGCTTATGTATATGTAAAGTCATCACACAGAAGAAAGGGTATTACAGCCTGTTCTTCTGCAAGGGAAATTCTTCACATAATTACAGGTCATTCTCAAGCTTACGGGGCACTGCAGGCAACACTGATAATACACTAAAAATAGTCTGTGACTCTTAGGACTGGAAAATCCAGATTCATCTAAACCTCAAAACTACCTGTCAGCTACATGAGATAAACTCATTGAACCAATTTGCAAGCTTGCCTGCTTGCAGAGCTGTAAGGACTTGAGCCCCAAAGGCCCTTGGAATCAGTGCCAGTCTGGCTTTTAAAGTAACAGCTGTGATTTATTTTTCATCATTAAGCATGACTGGAGCATGAAGGTAGCACAAACAATACAGGCTTCAAGTCTTGTTTACATCTGAAAGTTGAAATTGATTACACATTAATAAAATGTAGGAAGTGTTATGACTAAGCTCAGCACTCAACTAGAGGTGAGATGAAAATGGTCAGTATGGTTAGATAGATTCTTCAGTACACATTGATTTGTATGTTCTGGTTTCCATACAGGTGGTGATACTGATGACTTCAGTCCTTCCCACGTACTGTTGTTGAAAGGTTTATGTTTCCTTGCCTATTACATGTGGAGGTTCAGAAGGAAAGAGTGCTAAGACCTTACAGTCTGTGGCACCTGAGGCAAAGTGTCAGGATGAATTCAGATCAAAGGACTTTCCTTGCAGGCACTGAGCATGCTTCCAGCAGAAGGGACTCTTAATTTGGAAACTCTCTCACACTGCTAGCTTACAATGGAGACTGTTAGACTGCATAATTCATAAGCAGTTGGAAAAAAAAGCCCAGTGTGATCAGAGCTGAGGTTAGGAATGTTTGAATTCCTGACACACTGCTGAAGCCTCTCTGGAGCTCAGCTATATAATGGAATCTTTATCAGACCATCAACCAATTGTGATACTTATCTGTTCAGCACTGCATTTTGGGTTAAGTGATAATCCATCAAGGCTGGAAATCACTGTGTACTTTTTCAGTTGCATACTTCATTACTGCAAGCTGACAGCTGGATGGATTTGTTAGCACTAGAAATATTTGTTACAGACATAAAAAGAAGGCTCCTAATATATGGTATTATGATATTTCCTTTCTTTCCATGTATTCAGCATGCCTGTGTTGTAATCTGTCTCTCATTTTTGATGCTCATCCACATGGCAAACTGCTCAGAGTATGAAATCTATATTTGCTCCAGAATGCAACAGCTGATTTCATGAACAATATGACCAAATAGCACATAATAATGACGACAGTCTGCGCCTTACATCACAATACCTGCAAAGCACAGGGAATTGCAGTTTTCTACATCACATATTTCTTTGCTTTAGCCTGTATCAAAGTTAAAACTTGCAAAGTTTAAGGACATTCGACAGCAATTGAGGTGAGTGGCACAGTGTGGGAAATGTTGCAAGAATTTTTGTTTCTGGCCAGCCTGCTTTAGTGTTGCCCGTGCTGTCTTGAGAATTATTCTAGGATTGATATTACAACTATAAAGCACCTTTTAAAAGTAATTGAAAGTTAGGAGCTCCACAGAGGAGCTCTTGTTGCTGATGTTGGTCTGCTCACCGTAAAAACATCCAGTTATTTCAGTTTTGTTTAGTATGTAGTGATAATGCAGCTTTACATTTAGGTTCAGACTGCATGAAAAAGTACTTCCTTTCATAAGTGCAATCTGATGCTACTTACTGCCCCATTCTGTTTCCTCTGACTTACAGGAAGATCTCTTCTGTGGATGCAACAATAGTAAAGTTTCCTAGACTTTATTAAAATACATATATATATAGTTTTCATACTATGCTTGCACAGCCTTTTGCTTGGATCCAGCACGTCTATGATCACCACACATGTGAGTGAATATTCTCTGTCATGACCCTGATTCTTTGTGGATATACCTAGAAATCTGCAGGAATCTAGCCGGTAAAGAAGAAAGTTCTTGAGATTAGGATTTGAGGTTTGTTAGCTTTTTGTTTGTTTGTTTGTGTTTGTTCCTTTTGTTGTCTGTTTTCCTGTTGGCTACTACAGGGATGCCTTATACTATGAGAATAAAGTATAAGAGGAACATCTGATTATTTTTTTTAATCAAATCTATCCACATGATCAACTGCATTAATGTTCTTGAAAGTCACTTTCATGAGACTATAAGAAGGCTTCTCCTGGCTGTGTATCTATCAGACCTGAAAAACAAAGAGTTCTTTGAGTTAGAACAGATGCCACAGTCTCCTCTGTTGATCTTAATTTTGTGAGCTTTGAGAATTTGAAGCATTAATTGCACCACCAAGCCTGACTAGTGGGATGAAACCCTAATTAAATGTTGCTTAGGGAATGGAATAAATCCAGTGTTTTCCCTCAAAAGAGCACTGTGGACCACTAAGCCTCTTGAAAATATAGTTGTAGTACTTTAGAAACTCCAAGTGTTGTCGAACACATTAAGAGCCAGAGAAACCACAGACGTACAGGGACTGGGTAGGTACACATCTGAAGAATAACTTTTTGAAGACAAAGACCTAATCATCAACAGTAAAGAGCTTTAGTTCTATTTTCCATCTATTCTAATCCTATTTTTTTTCTCTTCCAGAAGCTCTAACAGAAGTCAAGCAAGTGACACCAAATGGGCTGTGTATACTGAATGAGTCAGAGGACACACTGAGGAATCAATACAGAAACAGACATAACGAAGAGAGTTCACCTTCCTCACTTATCTTAGGCAAAACTGTTCTGGATTCCACAGTGCATGGCACAGTTCTTGGGAATCCCTGAAGTACCACAAGAGAATAAAGAAGCACAAGACTGCCTAATAATTTATTTAACAAAAAACCCCCAAACCTCTGTGTTCTAATTGCCTCATATTTGCATGACCTTTGTGTTGGCATGTCATCACAACAGGTATATCTTGACATAAAAAAGGAAACTGTTATCAAACAACAACTTGCAAAATTCAGCAGGCAGCATTGCATGTCTGCATCTCCTCTGCACTTGGTAGCTAGCAGCAGACCTTGGGAATCTGGGCACTGTTTCTCTTCTTGGTCTCCTCTATTTAGCCCCTGTAAGTGACAAGGTATTGAAGGGTGCTTTCTATTCCTTACCTCATTTGAGTAAACCCAGACACAAATTAGATTTCAGGCTACTACTACAGCTATAAAGTAGTATATAAAACAAACAGCTTTTAGGATGTCATCATAAACCCCCTGCTTTTAACACTAGACAACGCCACTTTCTTTATTATCAGAGTTGAATGCAAGTATACACAACTATATTTAAGCTGTAAGTCTCCCCTTCCCTCCCCTGTCCCTCACATATTCTGTACCTTTTCCTTGCTTTGCTGATTCTTTCTCCATCAATATCTCAAAGTGTCAAGCTATACTAATCAGATTATTTGCAAGGAAAAGGAACTCTAGTACTTAAAATTGCCTGGATACAAAGACCCTGAGGTCTACAAGTACCACCCAAGTAGTTCCTGCCTGTCAACTGTCTATAAGTAAACAGTTCAGCCTTTTTATTTATTATTATTCCTTCATATAGGCTTCAAGGCAAAAATTGGAGACAAAAAAACTAATGCAGGGGTTTTTGTTTGTTTTAGATAGGATGGTTGATATTTCTGTCATTAAATAGAAATATTCTCAAATTAAAATCATGACAGTTTTCAAACCCTTCCTTAGTTCCCTATAAATTCTTCTTCTAAACTTAGCTCCACAGATGTCCTTTCTTTTATACCAGAGCCAAACCCAATAAAATCAAATTGGATGATAATAAACCAGGGACTTTATTCCTATATAAATGTGTCTATCCACTGTGTTTGTGGTCACCCCGACTATTCAATAAACACTTGAACTTCACAGCGCAGTTGCCTGGGAGCAGCATCATGTCTTCACTAAATGCAGTGACTTTTGGAGATGCTTTTAGGCGTTGCTAAATAAAGCCTTGAACATTCTGGCACAGTCATTATACAAGTGAGTCAGCTGAGACTGAATCACCCTGATATGTGCGCTGAACAGAACGGATCTGTCTTTCCAGTTTGGGACGTTCTTGCAATGCTAATTCTGTACCTGTTCGAGGGTGGTGGTGAGATGTCAGTCCTCAATAATAACAGGCCAAATCTCTTTGAATTTTTCTTCTTGACAGAAAGAAAGGGGGGGGGGGGGGGGGGGGGGGGGAAATCTGTGTGTGTGTGACAAACAAAATGCCAGCCCGTGGGCACGTTCATGTACGTTTGTGTGCACAAGCTTTTCTTCTCCGTGAACGCAGAAACACAGAGCTATTCTGCCTTGAGGTGGCTTCTTCCAGACTCAATCACACTCCCTCTCTACCTGCACGACTGAAGGACTGGCACAGAACCATCTGAATTAACTTTATGCTAGGAAAGAATCTTTCTACTGGGGACAAATTCCCAATCCTGTCTTGTCTCTTCTCTTATGAAATGGAACACTAGCATGGGTCTGTGAACAACTTTCACAAAGAACGCTATGTAAGTCTCACAGAAAGGAGAGTACTCATGGAGCATACACCCATTCTTTCTGTAGTCCTCTAGAATTGTTTCTTCACATATAATTTATTCTCATTTTATCATACACTCCTCATTATACCTATTAAGCTTTAAGATAGCATTGACAAATAAACAAAGGGCAATACTCTTCACAGCCATCAAATTGTGTTTAGATTCTTTGAGTTAGTAGGTAATGTACCGGTAAAAGAATAATTAATTCCTGAAGGACTGTGCACAAAAGCAAGCATACATTTGTCTGAGGAAGTGAAAAGTTTGACTAAACAGGATGTTTATGAATTATCACACTATCATCCAACTGGATCAGTAGCTTTTTTTCATGTTGTTTACTAAATGTCATGCAAATGAAGACCAATATGGGTCTCACAGTTCCAGAATTAAGAGATGATGGGTTTGAAACATTTTTTCCCCCATTAATTCAGGCTTTTGGCAATGACAAAGTAGACTCATCATAATGTAAAATGCCTCAGATTTACAGAGTCTCTGGGCTCTTTATACCCTGTATCACATTCCTGTAAAGACATCTGTGCCTGGATGTGGAATAGCGTGCTCTCAAGGTAGACTACATAAAAGTCATGCAAAATAGAGGAATGTCTTGTACAGTTTCCCTGAGGTGAGTCACAAGCATCAGGTCATCATTTTAGAACAGAATTGCTGAGATGAGTCCAGCAAGACCATTATTTCAGCTATTGGAAATCCAGTTCAAAGCTACTATTAATTATTATGTACTACCTTATGATCTGGGACAATCTTCTGTTTCTTTAAGGCATGATCAAACTAGATGAAATAAAGTAAGATACAGAGAAATCTGCTTCCAGCCTACCTTGAGGCCAAAACACAGTGAAAAATTGTTTTGAATGTTGAAAATACATGAAGGGCTTCACAATTTTATGTCTGTATATGCTGCTTTATGTCAATAGTCTTACTGGAACTAAAAGCAGAAGTGTCAAAGGAAAATATGTTTATATGGTACATTTTGCTCAGCCAGCATCAGATACTATTAAAAATCTTATCCTCTGCAAAGTGTCTCTTGCACTGTTCGTACTTCTGATGTGTAGGTGGTATGAAAATCTAGATAAGGCTCAGCTTAGTATTTCAGGATGGCAAATCTGTCTTCACAACAGCTCCTGTAAGTTTGTGAACATTATTTGTTTATGGTTGAAGAAAGGAGAGGAAGGCACCTAAGGAAAGTATATTCCTTCTGCCACAGGAATCAAGTGCTTTTAAAGAAAGCAAGGATGAAGAAGGGTGCAGCACTTTGATAGCTACACTGCGTCACTGACTCCCATGAATTTAGAAGGTTTCCCCACTAAATGCCTTTGCCACTAATTCAGTGGATTAGTTCTCCCCGTTCAACTTGGAGAATAACTTCAGAATCATCATGAATGTACTTTTTTTCCCCCCTAGAGCAAACCAACCAAACTGGTGTCTTTGGCTTTCTTGCAGGGCCTATCTTTAACTTCCTATTCATGGTCTTTGATATGTCTCTATTTCTGGTCATTCAGTGTGACACCCCTATTAGCAGCAGCACTCCAGCTGCCACACACTGCTGGCTGAAACACCAGTTACTTCATAATTTTTCTAACCACTCATGAACAGCATCATTGCATTCTTTACTTCTGTCTTTATTCTAAGGTACTTCTAAATCCTTTTGCTTGGTTAAATTTCTCACACCTTGCTAGTTGCAATTACTTTTGTTTCTGGTTGTGTCAGATTTTATGCCTGATTTCCTTTTCCTTCCAGACTGATACATTCTATGATGTATGCTTACAGTAATCTCTTGCTTTCTCATTTTTGTGGGTGTTGATTTCTTAAATTGTTAGTTAGACAACTTCATTAGTCTATTGCTTGTGTCCTATTCTCCCTTTGCATTGAGACAGATTGTCATTTTCCTTTCCACACAAGCATTTTAAGAAGCAGCCTTCCCACAGTCCTTTGTCTCACATTATCTGCCCAAGAGACCGTACCTATCAGTTCCTTCAGTTCCAGTGGTCTCATCTTCTAAGTCATTTTGTTACATTAACTGCTTTTGCTGGGAAGAGTGAGTGCTCATGTTCCAGAGATTTATCATCTTCAGCCACATCTCCTTCCTTTACTTCCTCTTAAAACATTATACCTTTGTGCGGTAGTTTCAGGCTATGCCTTTAAAATTTTTCACAGATCTTGAGCAGAAAAGTAGTAAAATGTAAATAAATCACTGTTGGGTGTAAAAAGGAGAATAAATCTAATTCTAAACAATTCAGTTGGAGAGTTATCTACCGTATGATTGGTTGCACCAAAACAATTTCTTCTTCACTCTGGAGAGTTACTAACTTACTTCAGCTTGACCTTGGCTGCATTGTTTTGGTTAAGTCTAACAGCAACTTTCTCTGCTCCTTTCTGTCTTTTGTACAGGGGAGTCTGGGTAGGCAGGAAAGGAGACTCTAGTAGCTTCCCCAGGTCCTTGACCAGGGGGGTTCTAGTGCTGTTTGTTGATTGTAAATATCTGTAAATATTGCAAATCCTGTATATTTTGCACATAGTCATTGCATTCCACTGTGGAGTGAAGTTTTGCTTGTAAACACAGCTTTCATCTGCTTCCAACTGAGCTGGTCTGGCAAAGTTACTGTGGGGGGGGGAAATATCAACCCACCACACTTTGTTATTGTAGCATCAAATACCATGCACATGCTAGAGCTTAGAGGAGGGCTCTGCTTTTCCAGTTCTTTCTCTTGATGCCAGGTACATGAAAGGTGGAAATGAACATGTCATAGTAAAGGACAAGGAGGTCCTAAACGAAACTTAGAAGGTAGACACTGCCTTAACAACATCAGCACGATAAATATATAACCACAACGTATTTAGTCATAACAAGGAGAAGAAAACTGCTCATCGAGGACAGTAAGCACCAGCATGGCACATCAAGCTCTGGTCTGTTTTCCACAATCTGTATTCATTTTTCAATAAGGGGAAAGGGTTGCTGCAACACTGGTTTGCACCAAAACAATACTTTTGTTCGTGCTACAAGTAGTATAAAAGCTTAAGAATGTAATTTCAGGTTTGATGTCAGTTTATTAGATGAAGGCCACAATATTAAAATCCCAGTGCCCTATAGAGGAAGAAGATGTGTGATCTGACACCATCACAAATCTTCTATACAATGGGCTTGCACTTAGCTCAGCTTATGCCTGCCAGTTGGGCAGGTTACTACAACTGACTTGTCACAATGCTTCCAGAAAGAAAAAGATTTCATAACTCTGTTTTAATTTTCCTGGGATAATTATAGATCAGCATGTGACTACTTTCAGTGTGGCAAGTGATTATTATCTCCCCTCTCCTTGCACAATGACAGCCTTCAACAGACCACACAGGAACCTCCTGCCACTTCACTCACTTTGAGAGATTACCAGCTGCCCAGGTGATGATAATCTACAAAACCTGACACACACATCTTGGCTATTGAACAGTTATCTGATCAGCCACCCAACACAACAGTACAACTAAGCTTTATATTTTGCTTATAATAAAGCAAAGCATTACGAGAAACTTTGTAAATGCTGTACCAGGCAAAACCCAAGCAGGATGGGGGTGGAGAGAGGAAAGAGACACTTCAGATCATTTGTTCTAGCAAAATAAAGACACCCTTAAGTTAGGAATACCTTAAGCTGCAGAAGGCTAACAAGCAGGATGAAATGTGATGCTACTTTGTTATCAAGCAGCATTGCATCAGCAGCAATTCCAGTGCTGAGACACCTATCTTGTCTTAAATATTAGCACCCAAAATAACCAGTCGTGAAAGGTCACGTTTATTTAAAAATAGCTTGCTTGCATTCTCCATTAAAGTTAATTTACCAGCCTTAAAAAATGAAATGCAAATGTATACAAATAATTTAAGCATCCTGTCAAAGTTCACATACGCACTACTAGAGCAATGGAAATATTCAAGGGCATATGAAATCTTTCTTCACCATGTCCCATCCTGGGGATTATTCTATTAAAAATCAATACTGAACTTCAGCATTTGAATCCTCTCTTCAGAACTTTCTATCCTTCTTAAAAACCAAACCTGTAACTTCCTGATTATAATGTGGTTTTCAGGCCATAACAAAGAAGCATACTGTACCTCTGGTGCTGATGGCTGTTGCCGATGTGGTTGTGCTGGTTGTTAAGGCTACAGTGGTTGGGACTGTTGCAGTGGTAAGGGAGGGGATGACAGTAGTGGGAAGCAAAGTGTTGAAAACATCTGGTGAGTGGAAAAAAAAATATAAAATAAAATCATATCATGCAAACAAAGGAGAACCATAATAGTGGTTTAATTTGTCAATACAAGTATGTAAAAAATGACTAAATTAAAACATGATTAACACAAATTATTACTGGTACAACAGAGTACCTTTAAATTCTTGACATCGTATCACTCTCAATTTTTATAGTCAATACTCAAGCACACAGAATTTAAAACACTGTTAAAATGACCAAGTAACCACAGATCTGGAGAGTGACTGTTTAAGTGACAAGAATCCATTTCTTCACTGAGCCATTTTAAATGCCTCATATAGTAGAAATCATATACAGATGAAACATGCTGTGTCAGAGTGGGAGATGAGAAAAACAACACCATCATGCTAAAATAAACACACACATGTTAACGAGAAATGGCTTGTATGTTAAAACACCCACTTTGAGACAGACTCAATGGAAGGAGAAAGGGGAGAAAATGCTACTAACTATAAGAGCTCCTTTTCCCGGATTGCTTTTCTTCTTGCCACACATTTGTTTAAGACACAGTTGTCTGCTAAGATCCAGAGCAGAGTACATTTCAAAATCTTTACCCTAATGAGCAGTCATAGTTATTTTTAAGCCATCCTTAACACTTGAAATTTATGGTTAATACACACATCAGCATTTCTCTAAACCAGTTTAGGATCCAAAATCAGAAATTCTAACAACATTGCTATTAAAAATGCTGCATATACAAGTGAGAAAAATTGCACCCTGCAAAACTCTTCAGCTTTTGATCAGGTAAATGGAGGTATGCTAGGCTTAAGTGTGGCGCTGTTTCGCTGCAGCGGAATCAACAACGCCTCCTGCAAAACGCTCTACTGCAGAAAAGGACACAACCAGATGCACAGCTAGAAAACACTTTGATTGCACTGCCAAAAGCAATGAAAGCCAGTATCATTTTGCTCATAAGGTGATAGTAGGTTTTAAAGAACAAACAAAAGTCCTGAAGAAAACTAGACAAAAGCACTTCCATGAAGACATAAAAAGCATCTGACATTTTTCAGATTATTTATACTGCAGGTTTAAAAGGAAAGGCCTAGCCTCTCAGCAGTGGATGGTAAATAGCCCATTCCACCCTGATTTCCATGACAATATTTCTGAAAGGTGCTAGTCGATGCAAAAAAAAGAGTGAAAAATCTGCCCCATGATCTGCCTTCCCTTGCCGAGGAAAGAAATGCAATTGGTCTCCGCGTACCAGGAATTCTGACTGAAATCCATGAAAGGTGAAGTAGCTCAGAGCTTAATGGTATTGGGGCAAAGGCATTTCAGACAGGGGGTCCTTAAGTTCAGCCCTGCATAATTACTCTCTTAAGACTCCAAATGAGCATGCTCATCTTACTTTCATACTGGATGACAGAATATTTTGCCACTTTAAATGTCTCCTCATCAGTTACCATCCGAGTCCTCTGCAGTTTTCTGTATTCCTCCGGTTTCAATAACGAGCAGCAGAGTTCTCTCTGGTTTCTGCATTTGTGGGCGTGTTCAAAGCCACAGAAAATAACATGAGATTCCTCTGCCCTCTGTTACACAGTCATAGTTAATCTGCTTCTCAGAGCAAAAGATCCATAAACCAGAAAAATTAAAACTTATTTTAAGAACTAAACAAACAGCCCCGAGTGTAGCCACATTAATCACCAGGGAAAATGGCAACATGACCTGAGTGGGACTGATCAAACAGAGCCAAGTACAACAAACATTAGAAGCAAACTAACATGTTAAAAAGATATGCCACATGTACTGATCTATGCAATTGTTTCTCATACAGGGAAACTCCTTCCCTGATAGGTATCTGCTAAAATCAAACAGAAAACCCTCACCTGCTTCAAAAGGCGAGCAAAGCCTTGTTTATTAGCTTTGTTAAAGCTCTACAAATCAGCCTTGCACATAAACCCTAATTAGTGTGATTTACAGTTCCATTAATTATCTCTTTGAAATATGCCATTTACTTAAGACTATGCAATGGCAAGGTAACTGCAACTGGCACATACAGTTAGAGTTTTAGTAGAGTGCTTTCCATTCTGCAGCCACACTGCCTGTTTTACCACCCAGGCTCTCGAATCGCTGGTGAATTTAGAAGTTCTCTCTTCTCTGGTGTGACATTTTTCCAGTAAGTGGCACACTTCCAATAAGATTTCTTAGTTTAAAAGAAATGCTCCTTAGGCTCGTTAACAAGAACTAAGAGATATCTTTTTGTTTTAGATACAGATGTAACAGATTCAACACTTCTGATCAAATCAATAATAATGAAAGCTTCTGCTGAAATTGGCTTCCTGACCTGATTCACAAACTCTGACGCCAAACATCAAAATGGCAGCCTGTCAGAAGCTGCAAAGGAAAACAGATAGTCTCAAAAGAAAGTCAAATACAAGTAGCAGCATTGGCTTTGTTTCTTTCCTAGCAAAGCGAGGTGAAATTCACTGTGCAAATGACTGCACTTGGTCTGCTTTGCCCACAGCTTTGCAATTGCTTGCTCTGAAAGACTACAGGACAAGATAGCAACCAGGAACCAGCAGTCTAAGGAGTACTGTACTGCCCAAGCAAGGAACTCTAAGTCTGCTCTGGACCCTAGAAATAGCTGGCTCAAACTTGCTTAGGTCTGAGGCTCCACCCAGTAGAAGAGCTTCTTTAATGATACCATAGCATCAGTGATAATGATAAGGGAATGGAATGGAATCAGTGATAATGATACTGTGGGCATTGAGTGCATCCTGAGACAGGTTGCTGACAACACCAAACTGTGTGGTGCAGTAGACTCACTTGAGGGAAGGAATGCCATCCAGAAGGGTCTTGACAGGCTTGAGAAATGGGCCAGTGACAACTGTATGAGGTTCAACAAGTCAAAGTGCAAGGTCCTGCATCCGGGTCAGGCCAATCTCAGGCACAAATACAGGCTGGGTGGGTTGAGAGTAGCTCTAGATAGAGACTTGGGTGTATTGATTGACGAGAAGCTCAAAATGAGCTGGCAGTGCATTCATGCCACCCAGAAAAAACATCATACCCTGGGCTGCATCAAGAGGAGTGCGGCCAGCAGGTGAAAAGAGGTGCTTCATCCCGTTCACTCTGCTCTTGCGAGACCCCACCTCAAATACTGCACACAGTTCTGGTGTCCCCATCATAACAAGGACACAGAGCTGTTGGAGCGAGTCCAGTGGAGGGACACAAAGATAATGCAAGGGCTGGAACACCTCTGCTATGAGGATATGCTGAGGGAGCTGGGATTGTTCAGCCTAGAGAAGAGAAGACTCCGTGAGGATCTTATTGCTGCCTTCCTATACCTGAAGGGATTCTACAGGAAGGTTGGAGAGGAACTTTTCATAAGCGTGTCTAGACAAGAAGGAATGGTTTTAAGCTGAGGAAGAGTAGGTTCAGACTGGATCTTAGGAAGAAACTTTTCAGCACGAGGGTGGTGGGATTCTGGAATAGGCTGTCCAGGGAAGTTGTGGAAGCCTTCTCCCTGGATGGTGTTTAAGGTCAGGTTGACTGAGACCTTGAGCAGCTGAGTCTAGTTGAAAGGCATCCCTGCCCATGTGAGGGAGGCTGGACTAGATTTCTAAGGCACCTTGCAATCTAGGCAACAGGAATGTATGTGTAAGGTAACAGAATAGCTCACAGCTCCCCAGATAACAGGATTTGGAACTCTTTAACCATTTCCTTCCTTAACCCCTGTTTTGGACAGCCCAAAACCAGACCTAGATTAGCATTCTGAAAAGTACTTGAGCCCCACAGTCAAAAAACTTATGTGTATGGGGTCCTGCCCTCCTATTGAGTCTGACAGAAAAGCTCCTGACCAAGATGTATGGATTCTTGCAAAATCTTTATTTGCCTTGAAACAGTTTTTGCATAAGAGAATGGAAAATATGCCCTTGGGGGGGAGGGGAGGGAGGGGGGAAGTAATGTGCAGTCTCCCTTTTATCATGTATTGTAGGTGTAGGAGGTAAGAGCCTTTTGTCATTCCCACAATCAGACTGACTATGAGTATTAACTGATACTCAACAGTGAAGGCTTCTGTTTAAGGCATATGAAGAGGGTGTGCTCTTTCATTTGCATGCCAGAAAAAGGAATTACAATTTGACCTGTTCCTGGTCCTGTAGGACTCTTTGATTACTGTTTTCTCTGAAGGGCACACCTGCCTCGTACTACTGGTGAGGCACACATTACACTAGCCAGAGCTCCTTGTTGGCAGCTGCTCAGAAACATGCTATAAAAGGACTAGATTGGTTCTCTGGAGCTGTCTGTTACGAAGGATCTTAACAGACCAGATGTATAGATTTCTGCCCAAACAACCCACGTTGGAGTGAGACTTAATTCTGTGTCCTGGCCTTGCAATTTCTGAATCTAGTGGTACAAATTTTCCATCTAAAGCCAGCTTTTGTTTGTTTATAACTCTCATATCCTCAAATATCAGGGTTCATTATGACCAAGAGACCTTGTGGAGTGGAAATTTTTAACTCAGGTATCCATACCCAAATCAATGCACCAGATCACCATTTCAATAATACTGAGGGATCACTCCTCAGCCTCCTGTGAAGCAGAAAATAGTTGTATTTTGCAGATGGGGAACCAAAGATGATAGAAAAGCCATGCTCAGAGATCTAGAAGTCAGGCAATAATTATCACCATTAATTTTGAAACCTCACTCACTCCTGGAATGGATGTTTCTTGGCAGACAGATACTCAAAATTTCAGTTGGTATTTGTTTAATCACCTTGCTACCTCTGTAATGCAAACAGTTCACAGGGAATTAATTGGTTTCATTAAAATTGCTGGAAAGAGAAAAAGAGACTTCATGACAAGGAGAATTACTGACTCTAGTCCCACCTCCTCTTCATGTGTGTTCCCACAGGTTATACAAGCAAGACGTGAATTGGATTTTCAGTGAAAGGATAGTATCCAATCCTTCTCTAGTAGCACATCAGGGGTTTGAGCTGAGCTGCAAATGTTCAGCCAAGAACTCTCTTTACAGTGAGGTCCTATGTAATGTCATAGCTCAGCGGATGCAGGGGAAAGTATAGGGAAGGTTATAGATAGCCATTCTTTATGGTCACTGCTGTCTGTCAGCATGTCATCAAGATACATGAGCACTGGTAAGGCAAAGGCAAAGACCAGATAATCTGATTATGAGTGGACAGTGGAAAAAGCAGGAACATGCAACTCTTGGCTTGGTCTGAAAGCTGCTCTTCAGCAAAGACACAGATCTAGTCTGTTTATGAGTGGCAGAATAGCACTGCACAAGTTTGGCTCAAAACACTGTCAAGCCCTGGCTGGTTTTCCTCCCCTTCTTTCTTAAATGGATGTCCCATTCTTCTTACTAAGCCAAAGGCATTCATCCATCTAAGTGCAGGGAGCCTGGACAATTTGCTCTCACTGCTGATTTGGCCCAAAGCATTTTTACTTTCCATTTCCGAAGAACTGAGAAATGGCTCTGTTTGGTTTAGCAGGCCGATGTGAAAGATAGATCTGGCCTATTGAAAATACTTGACTTGTTTGGTAAAAACACAACAGATATTCTGAAATGACCGAGCCACAACTCAGACAGTAGCTGCAGTCGATAAAAATGTAAAGGCTTTTGTTTTAAGCTTGACAAAAGCTGACAGAAAAATTAAAGGACCGAGTGATAATGATGGATGGCTCTTGCTGTATTTTGACTGTGAATGAAAGAAATTGTAAGTGGTAAACTGAACTGAGTGATGACCTACCTGGGAAACAATCTCACTGCTCTGCAAAATTTAATCAGCCTGTGGTATGTAGTATTAAATAATTTAGCAAGGTTTTAAATTCAAAGGGAGCTGCATTTAGCCTTGCTCAGAGCAAAGGAAATGGAACAAAAGGATCATTCAGCTTGAATATCATGTGCCAATAGCTCCTTAGCACTTAGAATGATCCTGAAGCCTCATGGACATGAGGTCAAGGGGTGCTTTGCGCTAATTGATTCAGATTTGTAAAACTCTGAAATGGTAATTATGTGCTTGACATTTTTGCCAGCAAATCAGATTACCTGAAAAAACACACCTATCCAAACACTTTTGACAAAAGCTTCGTGGAGATCTAGATCCCTAGTTAAAAACATTAGAGACCTCTGGTGATGAGATCAGAATGCAAGATATACAATACAGCTGGGCTAAAAGAGCTAGGCGGCCCAGAAAGACAAGAACAGCTCACAGTCCCACACTGCTGAGGTGTTTCACGGGCCTGTAGATCATATGAAATGCTAGAAGATGTGGGACAGCTCAGTAAAAGTTTGGTTAAACATATTTTAGTTTATTGTATATTCAGGTCAAAAGAAAAAAATGGTAAGAGATAGCTGATTTGCTATTCTTAAGTGAAGAACTGGGAAGAACAATAGTTCTCTCTTCCTACAGGAAGTTTAAGAGTTTAGTATCAGCTTTTGGTTTTGTTTGTTTCTATTTTGAAAACAATATTTTTCAGTAGCAAATGAAGAAGGTCAAAGTATTTCAAAATTACAGGGGGAAAAAAAGACAATATCCCCTGTTTTCAAAGAACCAAGCAAAAAATAGGTATCTGCACACCTGTGGCCCAAATTCTCTCTCTAGAGAGTGAAGAATATACCTTCAAAGAGCAAAGTGCATTTCAATAGTGTACTTAAGACTGGCAGTTTGGTGTCATCCCAAACCACTTAACAGTTCATCCCTTACAATGAGGAGCTGAGGTTACATCATGACATGCCCTACAACACATGCTTTGACCAACTTTGCTTATGACAAAATAAAAATGTTGATAAGTATGAAAAAACCAAAGGTGCAGTAGGAAGTGATTGCTGGTTATACCACCTCACTTGACCCTGAAATAGGAGGAAAAAAAAAGTTACATGCTCTAATTGTCTTGAAACAATTCCTCTACTGAATACCACTTATTTTGTGTGCTAGAGCAAGACTCAAAAGGACTATAGCTGTGGAAGGCTGATTTTCCACCAGTAAAGCCAGACTGGGTTTGAGACAGTAGTGTAAGCTGTCAGAAAACAAGGAGCTGTGGCTCTTAGGCAGGAGGCAAAAGAACTGCTTTAATAGAGTAAGAAGGACAAGTTCTCAGGGATAAGTGACCAGCTCTGTCACTTCCCTCCCTATGCCCTAGTGCAGCTGCCCAGGCTCAGGCCATCTTTCATGCAGTGCAGCAGAGCCCTTGTCAAGCAGCCCACCTCTACCACCTTCCATGTGCACTCTAACAAGCAGAGCACACTGAACGGAGGCAACCTCCTGCCTTCCACTTTAACTACTGTCCTTGCACAGAACAGAATTTGGCATTTAGTGGGCACTGGGTCTGTGTGTTTTACAGTGCTCAAGAAGATATGCTAAACTTAAGAGAGTAGCAGTAAACACACACACAGAGAAGTCATTTTTCACAGGAAAGAATCTAACAAGAACATTCAGTTATTGCACTAAAGGCTGATAACTTTCAAAATGTAGGGTTTGACTTCCAAATCCCTCAGTGCTTCCTTCAGGGATCAGTTTGCTCCCCACACCACTCCACTGAATTTGTGATCAGCAAAAGCACTCTGGCTGCAGCTCCCTTGAAACAGAAAGGGAAGTTTGCAATGAATGCAGGAACACGCTCCCATTTCACTGTCCATCAGACTCACTGTTTGTCACCAGTCTAGCCATTTAAAAAGTTCACCACTCTTCCTCTCAGTGAAGGTGAAAGGTGGCACAACGTAGTATCTCACAATGCATTCACTCCCTGCTGTTCAGTTTTGGTGGGGCAGGTTACGTGAATTGCTGTGCTTGCATCGCAATAAACAGAATTGCTAATTGTGCTGATCTCTGTATTACTAAGGCTGGCACTTTAATTTCTCTGAGAAATTCAGACCACATGGCTGAAATTACTTAAACAACTCAAAACTCACTGCAAGCATTTCAAGGTTAACAAGAAGAAATAGCAGAGGATGTGACTTATTGCAAATTACATTATTTCAAACTGTAATCAAAGGGGTTGAAGACTGATCTGAAATGCTGTGTGGATGCCAGTGAAGGAAAAATGAAGGAAATGCATGTCAGTAGAAAGCAGACTGAACAAAAAAGGAAATAAATAAAACCTTTAATTCTTCTCTCTTCAGGCCTTCCACAAAAGGGAAGTAGCCCTGACTGAAATGTGTTTCAACTACTCTTCTCACAAATGACACATCACATTAGCGCCATAACACGAATGCACTCAGTCCTTGCAGATATATGGAGGCCTGTGCACAGATAGCTGCTCAGCAAGATTGTTCAAAAGGAGTTCCAGCTTTCTTAGTGCTAGTGAGGAAACCACAACCTCGTGAAAGAAAAAAGTCAGTGAGTTGTCAGAGACCTTCATATGGCATTGGCCATTCAAACCAACTTTGTCAGCTTTGGTAGACCCATACTCACGCTTGCTAGCAATGGTAACTTGTGAATGGCTTTGAGATTTACCCTTGTTGTCTTCCTGGTTAATTTTTGCTGCCTCTTCCCCTTTCCATGGCAGTCATACAGAGAGATCAATGCAATGAGCTTTCTTAAACACTGTTAAAACCATTCCAAATCAAAGAGAAAATAATTCACAGCAAGGTATAGCAAGACAGAGGAAGATATGACCTAGTAATTTAAAAAGAAGTACAATTTAATTACAAAGCAAACAGAATTTTGCTCTTTTGGGGCAAGCTGTTCTTTTGGGTCAAGAATTCAAGCAGTAAGACCCAGAGAAAAATCACATTGCTTGGGATTCCAGCTTAAAAACTCCCCTTTGGGAGGAGGGGCTAAAGATGCTTGGAGTCTTATCACAAATTTAGACTGACCCTATGCTTCCAAAAAAGATGTTGGGAAGAATTTTAAATGCTGTTCAATGAAAATTGAGATTTCTGTCAGTTTGAGCTGGTTATTGGTTGGAACTGAAAATAAGGTGGGTGGAAACTTATTTGAAGCAAGTAAAATACTAATAGAATACTGGAACAAATCTGTTCTATTCTATTCTATTCTATTCTATTCTATTCTAATTTGTTGAATATATTTCCTTTATACAATATAGAAATGCAGGCTATGAAAAGCTCCAGAAAAAAGTTCAGAAGTCATTATTCATTAAAATCAAAACCAGAGAAAAAAACCAGAATAACCAGAACTAATAATTATTATAATCAAATAATGGATGTAAGAATATTAATGGTTTAAGATGAGCAAATTTCTATGTGTCTATTTCTCTGAGCCTCTACACTCATCTCCACAGGTGATCAGAGAGACCTTAGTCACAGAAACTCTGTCAGAAAGATGCCTAATTTTTACAGAAGCTTTCTCTGCCTCCCACAGACGCAGGGTGCTGTTTGCAATCTTCTCAAAGCACTTACATCTATCTCTGTTTGCACAGAACCAATGATTTGTGCTACCTTCTCAAGGTTTCTAGTCTCAGAT
The DNA here is from genome assembly GCF_014839835.1 of Dryobates pubescens. Taxonomy (NCBI): domain Eukaryota; kingdom Metazoa; phylum Chordata; class Aves; order Piciformes; family Picidae; genus Dryobates; species Dryobates pubescens. The sequence continues at coordinate 33,316,723 of NC_071623.1, read as the reverse complement.
GGTAGCAATACATGGCACTGATGCATCCCCAGGCTGGCCTCCACCAGTGGATGTTTTAAGCAGTATCACTCTATATCCTGTAATTTGCCTTTCCTGAATTGTCACAGAACTGAACAGCCTATTCTCAAGGAAAAGGCAAGTTACAGAAGCACCATGTGGGACACAAACAGCTACAATACACATAGCACCTAATGGTGCAGGAAAGTCACTTCAATAATTTCTTAATGGTTTGAATTTTGTGAATAATAAATGAGCTAGATCAGAAGAGCAGATCATTAGCAACTGATAAGCTACAACCTTGTCATCAGTCTCAGGGGAAATTATTCTGCTAACAGTTATACCTTGTTCATGAAGACTGCATGTGCTATTCACAGGCACAGTAATTTTACATACTGACCCCTCAAACAAAAAAACCATGATTGAAGTAAAGTTCAAGAAGGTTAGCAAGATAAGAAATAGCAAAGCTTGGAGGCCAGGAAAACTAAAAAGCAAGCTGCACTGCTACAATAAATTAGTGATAATTAACTCACAGTACAAAAAAGTCACAGCAATGTATGCAGTGTATCTAGTTCAAGAAGTACTTTCTTGTAGGTACTCTACCTATATGCAAGCATCCAAATATGAACTTTATTCAGTTATTGATTATGGGGAAAGAACATCATCAATTCAAAACTAAAATGCAGTCTTTATCATAAATCACATCAGGATTCCCAACCAAGCACTATCATATCCCTGGAGGTGTTCAAGAGGGGATTGGACGTGGCACTTGAAGCCGTGGTTTAGTTAGTCATGAGTGGGTCATGGGTGACAGGTTGGACTTGATGATCTCTGAGGCCTGTTCCAACCTCATTGATTCTCTGATTCTGTGGTTCTGATGCATATGAGCCAATTATATATGTACATAGAAAATTAAATATTTTCAGGTGTTATGTGTTACTAAAGACCTTAGCCAAAATTCTGTATGTGTATAATGCTACCTCTAACAGAGGTGTATAGCGAGTCACTTTCTCAGGCCTGCCACAGTGAGGCGCCATTCCCCCACACCCCAGCTCTTGCAAGGAAGCCATCTAGCAGTTGTGGCTTTCAAAAGACATGAAGGTGAAAAACAAAATCCACAAACAAACCCCATCTCTCCTCCTGGAGAGGCCACTGACCTTTGCTGCTTTGTTTAGGTTTCTTTGGTTTTGGTTTGCTTGTTTCTTGGTTTGTTTGTGTTGTGGTTTATTGTTGCTGTTGTTGGTGGTTTTATTTGTCTGCTTTGTATGTGTGTGTCCGTGTGTCTGTCTGTATCTGCGGCTATAGAATGTACACATCTATGAAAAGTAATTATATGGCAACTAGGAATATTAATAAAAATATTAATAACTTTTTATTAACGTGAAAATATGCCAAAAATGTATGAGGTTCAGTGTAGGGCTGGACCTGCCTGGGTTTGTGCTGGGCCCATTTGGCCCTACCAAGACATATGCATATGCATAGTGGTGAAGGGGATAAGAAGAACAAAAAAGTAAAGAGCAGTTTTTTGTTTATATATTTTCCAACAGAAAGCTTAGGCTCCTCAGCCTGTGAGTCATCTTCTGGATTTTTTAATGTTATTTGTACTTTTCTGAAGATGGGAACAGGAAAGACATTTCAACTCTGTTTTATGGAACCAAAACTGAGGCTTTGCTTTGCTTTTTTTTTTTTTAACTTAGACAGATATAAAAAATTAAATCTCAAAAGAAAACTGCATAGGCATTGACATGGACAGATTTTCAAATGAAGTCCCTAACAGCCTTCTGAGCCTCACAGTTTTGGTACACCTTGATTGCTACAAGGGCAGGGCTTTTTTCTTCACCGAAAGCCCCCTCTGTTGTAGCTGTGCATGTTAGCATTGCTCCACATCCCCACGGGTCTGCTCGGTTCTTTCTGCAAAGCCCAAGCTTTGTTCAGTCTAAGGGTAGGATTTTCCCATAGGAAAAGAAAGTCTTTTTTCTCAGACGCATCTGTAATTTCATTTCAACTCAGGAACCAGAAAGGAGGAAACTTTAGAAACTGTCCAGCTACCTCGGTGTCTAGGGTTTTAACACAAGAGAGGGCAGCCAGATCACCGAGGAGCATGCTGCTCCATGTGGGGGCTGCTCCTTTCTTTCCCACCTCCCTCTTGTCCCTTCAGTGAATAGTTTTTATATGGTTTTTATATATGTTTATGAGGATAAGGTGTCCAAAACCAGTGCCTAATAATTATCAGAGGCATGTAGTGAAAGTGTTTGCAAATCAAGAGATCTATTACCTATCTGATAAGCTCATTAATCAAAGAAGACAAACAAACAGATCTCACCTCCTCTGTTTTATTTCAATTTACCAAAGTAAAACCTGAGTAGAATAGTAGAGTGAGAGATGTGAACCAGTGAGTTACAAATACAAAGGAAGGAGAGGATCACAACAGAAATGAAACATGATAAAAAATGTAGTAATGACCAAATGAACAGGCCAAGATAAAGGAATCTAAATTACTCCTAGATAGAAGCAGAGGAGTCTGTTTCATTTCAGAGGTGGTTTGGGTTCCATACATTTTCTACTAATTTCAGAAGAAACCTGTACAGAACTAAAAATGCAATCCTGGGAATTATGGGTGGCCACGGAACAGGAACCTCCATAAGTACATTTGGATGCAGGAAACAAGGGGTTTGGTGCAAATTTGGCATAGAGCTGTTGGAGACATGGAGAATAGTCAATTACAGAGATTTACTGCTAGAGCAAACAAGAAGAAAAGGGTGAAAAAGAAAGCATGACAGAAGGAGAGAGGATACAAGGGCCAGGAATCCAGGAAATGCAGACTCTAAGATCATAATTCGTGAGAAATTGGGAGCGGGATGGGAATACTCAAAGACTCTACTGAAGTGAAGCAGCAAGAAAACAAAAGTGTTTTTAACTGATTTTAACTGCAGATTTACAGCAAAAGCACTAGAAGGGGCCAAAGAGATTGAAAAAAAGAAGAGATCAAACAGCAGGCTTAAACAAACAAGAGAATGGTTTTCCCTCAAAGCAAATAACTCACCTCAAAAACTTGTTGCCGCAGGTGATTGTGAAACCTGCGATGATAACTGTTTTGAAATGAGCCTGGACAAGCGAGTGGAAGATAAATACAGTCCAAAGGAAAGGTGCAGGGGGACCTTTGGTCTTAGACATTGTAGAATATGTTCTGTTTGAACTATTAACGAGGATGTAACTTGGCTTCCAGTTGCCTTTTATTTGGGGGGAAAGAAAAAGAAATAGCATGCCCAAGAGGGGAAAGGAAAAAAAGGCAACAACATCACTGAGAGGCTGAAGTCAAAGGAACATGCTACACCACTCTGTGTTCTCCAGATACTGAGTTCCCAGCTCAGCTGCTTTCTGCTGTGTGTAACTGCGGCAGTAAGAATTGCCTTGACCATCCACAGCTGCTGATTCATGTTAATGTCCATATTGCTTTGATAGCTAATTAGTATATGACTCTGATAGCTGCATATAGCTCTCATAGCTCTCAGTATTTCAATTACTTGAATGTGTGCCTTTAGCCTGGCAAATCAGGACGTTTCACCAAGGTACTGCATCATAAATAGGGCTGCAAATCATCAACTGTTCCTGTTTCCATGCAGATTGCCCAATGACCTGGATGTCTGTCACACACTCAGGGTAATGCTCAGCTAAGTCTTCACCTGACATCCAGATGTTATGAACTGCTGCTCCTTACAGAAGAGCTGTGACTTCATGTTGATCATGAGCAACCACCTCCTTCCTCAACTCCAGCTAAAGCAGTGCAGTTATTACCTGAGCTTTGCAAGTGGAAGCTGTGCCAGTTTTTCACTTGAGAGCTGCGTGTTTGGCAGTTTATTAGTGACTATCATTTGGACAAAGGTAAATAAAAATTCTTAATAAAGTGGAAGAGACTGAAAATTGCCTGGGGCCCATTACCAAAACAAGGACATTATATATCTAGCCAGAATGTGCACTTCTAAAGCACTAAGCTCACCAATTAGTATACAGAAATGACAACAATTGGAGGCATTAAAGCCTGTGCCTTTGTAATTGCATGAGACAAATATTTGAGCAAACTATGTTTTGCCTTTGTACTGCTGCCTACATAAACCCTCTGTGCCCATCTTCCTGCTTCATGAAGTGTTTCCTTGATGGTACTTCTGGTGGCTTGGCCCTGGGTGGGGGCCAACAAAGCTGCTCTATCACTCCTCTTCTGAGATGGATAGGGGAGAGGAAATATATAACAAGAGGGTCAAAATAGAGGCAGTTTAATAGGGCAAAAATGAAAGCTAACTGCATTGGCACCAGCTAGCACCATGCTGTGCCATGGTCTTTGGGGGGAAGGGGGTGCTCGGAGAGACAGAAACTCAGATGGGGGGGAGCAAGGTGACCCAACGTGACTTGGCCTGTGTCACAAGGGTGCCTGAGAGGGAGTTGTGGCTGGGGGCATTCCTGGAGAAGCTGTGGGAGATTCAAACCCGGTGAAAACAGAAGAGACTCTCGGACTGTGAGCTGCAGGCAGCAGACTTTTTGCTCATTGGAACCCAGGGAGTGGGGCACGAGAGGGCAGGGGCATGGTCGGACAGCTGGCAGCACCTGGCCATTGGTACAGGCAGGCTAACAGGCACAGGAGGAGAAAATTGTGACTGACTGTACCCCAGGGGCTCCTTTTGAGTCAGCTCAGTATGTGGCATGAGCAGGGGAAGGTGACGTTACTGTAGGGGTCTGCTACAGGCCACCTGACTAGCAGAACCAAGCAGATGAGACCCTCCACAGGCAAATAGAATTGGCTTCATGTTCACAGGCCCTGGTACTTGTGGGGGATTTCAACCACCCTGACATCTGCTGAGGGACAACACAGCCAGGTACCAGCATTCCAGGATGTTCCTGGAATGCACAGATGACAACTTCCTCCTCCAGATGGTAGAGGAACCAATGAGAAAAGCCTGTGCTGGACCTTGTTCTCACCAGTAGGGAAGGGCTGGTCACCAATGTGAAGCTCAGGGATAACCTTGGATGCAGTGACCATGAAGCAAGAGAATTTAATATCCAATAGGGCAACTAGAGGATGTATCCCAAGCTTGCAACCCTGGATTTTAGGCACGCAGACTGTGATCACTTCAGGGATCTGCTGGCCAAAGTACCATGGGACAAAGCCCTAGAGGGAATGGGGGCCCAGGACAGCTGATCAGTGTTCAAGGATCACCTTCTCTGTGCCCAGGAGCAAAGTATACCCACAAAGGGGAAAGCAGGAAAGAATGCTAGGAGACCTGCCTGGATGAGCAAGGAGCTCCTGGACACACTGGCACACAAAAAGAAAGTGTACAAGGAGTGGAAGGACAGCTGGAACTGGAGGGATATGAGGAAGCTGTGTGAGCAGCAAGAGACCTGGTTAGAAAAGCTAAAGCTCAGTTAGAATTACATCTAGCCAGGGAGATCAAGGGGAACAGTAAAAACTTCTATGGGTATCTTAATGGTTAAAAGAAGCCTAGGGAAGGTGAGGGTCCCCTGAGAAAGGAAAGAGAGCTGGTGACAAGTGACATGGAGAAGGCTGAGGTTCTCAATGACTTCTTTACCTCAGTCTTCACTGGCAAGGGCTCCAGCCACACTCCCAGAATAACAGAAGATAAGGGCAAGGACTGGAAGAAGGAACTGCCCATGGTGAGTGAAGAACAGGTTCATGACCCTCTGATGAACCTGAGAGTCTTCAAGTCCACAGGACCTGATGGGATACACCCATGGGTGCTGAGGGAACTGGTGGAGGAGGTTGCTAAACTGCTCTCTTATATTCCAAAAGTCGTGGCAGTCCAGGGAGGCCCCCACTGACTGGTAAAGGGGAAACCCAATCCCATTTGTCTCTAGTGAGCTAAAGAAGGGGTAAGACACCACTGAAATGGATCTATTCAACTGATTGTGCTACCCTTGATAAAACAATAGTGCCCTTCTCTTCTATACTTAAAAACTCCGAAATGCAGTAAATTTTTAGTGCTAAACATCACCACACAGTCTGTCACTGCTATCATTGTTTCAGAAACCTCGAAAGCACCTGACATTTACCTTCTCTAGTTCTAACACTGGAATTACAGAACAGCAGTTTGAAAAACTCTGTTACCCATAACAGAAAAGGTCAGCAATGTGCAAGCTCAACCTGATAACATGCCTAATGTGCTGCCAAACATAGCAGAGTGCCTTCCTGATAATGAATGATTTTACAGACTGCCATAAAGTTGTTGCAAGATAATCAGATCAACAGGGGAGATGCCACTATGTGAAACACGCATAGGAGATCGTGAGGCATTGTTTGATAGAGGTGCATTGCAAAGTCACCAGCAAGAGGGAAGTCTGCCACCCCAAAAGGCCACGTTTGCAGAAAGAAACACACAAATAAATTGCTCAAACCCCACAGATGTTTCAATATTTGGCTAGTGCAGAAGCTGCTGCCTCATTGAAAGCAGTGCACTTTGTGCCTGCAGCCAACAACCAGCACAGAAGCACTGCTGGGATGCAAAAGACTTATTTCTCCCCCCCCTCTTTTTGTAGTTATCAATGTAAGTAGAGGTTAGAGGGTTTAGTTCTTCTGCTTGTCTGTAACACAGAAATACTCACGCAGCAGTACAGGCTCTGTGTTCCTCATGCAAAGACCTCCTCTTTATTCTGCCACTAATCCTACACAAACTAACAGTGAACTTTAAGAAAAATGAAAAATAAACTCTGGGGTTCTTTTGGTAAATGACATTTCATCAACAGTGCCAAAAAATAGATCATTACTGAAAGTTAAAAGCAGCACTTATTAGAAGTCTTCTGCCAAATACCTAAAGGCAGGTTAAACCTGCATCAAAAATTGGTTTTGAGACCTTACAAGCACCAAATAAACACATTTATTATATCTGAATTCATCAAGAGCAAATAAAATCTGTCTAGTTTGCATGTCTATTTACATAAGAGAATTTCTATTAGGTTGTTGCATTATTTTGTTACAATTATAGGAAGTCATAGGGGTTTTTTAAACTGGAGCAAAAAGGAATTACACTGCAGCATTTGCCTTTACATTCACTGAGGTTAGAATTCAAATCACAGAACACAGTCTCCCAGGAATTAGCATATAGATATCTGTGGTCAGAAAACATTCTGTTTCCAAACTGCTAGATCCATATTACCAGGCTGTATTGAAGGGAAATGGTAACTTGGCATTACAGTTCCTGCTGTACTTCAGTGATATCAATCTATTCCATGACCAGTGTAAAAGGCAGCTGTTTCTCTCATGTGACATATTGGTGCCTCGTTGAGGAAAACCAACTGTAATTTGACATGAAACTCCTTGTTTTACTAGAAAAAGATTTTATTAGAAGTATCATGACTTTAGGGCATGTCATGCTTTTGAGGATTGACTGATGATAAGCCAGATGATGATCAGCTAATTTGTATGAGATGCATTTTCTCAGCAGCAGGCTACAACTTGTGTTGAAGAAAGTACCTGAACACCATGTGCCCGAGGTAAGGACTTATAAAGCAGCATCAGCATGCTGCAAAACAGTTTTACAGATTCTTCCTTTGCAAATAGTTCACACCATAGGTGACCATGTTTTGCTTAAACTGTGTGCAGAGAGGCATGCCAATAAAAGGAAGCAAGCACATTCCCCACAGCTGGGTGATAGCATCAATAGCAGTGCAATTCCATTTTCTGGGCTTTTTCTTCTTGCTCTTCTTTTGGTAATGATCATAAGCCACTGATTGCATCTTGTTGAAATGCTACATATGCAGAACATGCATGGCAAAGATAAGAAGCACACACTCACCATGTACTATCAGGACATACTCTGTGCTGTTCCGGCCGATAGGATTTTTGGCTTCACACCGGTATGTGCCATTGTCTGTTTTGTTTAGGAAACTGATGCTTAGGACCCTGCCGTTGACAACCATTCTCTCTGGATCTGGCAGCTCTCCACCATCCTTTGTCCACAATACTGGTTCTGGCCTGTTGGATCCAAAGCAATGCCTTTAATCAGATACATGAAGCACATACAACACACGCATCAGAAATGGTAACATCAGAAACTGAGGAACAGCAACCTCCCTGGAAGAATATTCAACGATCACCTGAATTGCAGCATATACTGAACTGTCATTGTTTCCACCTTACAATCCCAGATGGGAAAACTAAAGGAAGTGAAAGAACAAGCAGGGAAAAGGAGACAAACCAAATAGGAATTGGACTGGCAGTGTGACAGACCAAGATCTTTCCTACATTCAGAAACCCCAACCAAACACTTGTTGCGAGGTGTCAGGGCTCACACAGTTTGGTAAGAAGATTGGCAAGCTAAGTGAAAACAGATTTCTAGTTGTGTGATAAGCAATATGGTCGTGAGTGGCTGACATGCATCAGAAACTATGCAAGCAAGCTGAGATAGATGTAGCTGAACTGCAACTGGATTCTAAAACTATGTAGGCCATTCACAAGTGCACTTTATGCACTGAATGTCTTCTCCTGAACTAGGCAAAACTGCCTCAAAGTAGCACATCTTAAAAATCTCCATTTGTTTCTATTGCTGAACTCTGTCGCAGCCCATCCCTTCTCCCACCCTTTCTGCAGCCCTCCCTAAAATGATTGCTCGCTACATATATCACAAGCACTGTAAGATTTGACTGAAAATCCTGGATTTCCTTCTTCTGTGAAGGAAATCCTCATTCCTCTTTGCCTCATGAACACGTATCAAACAGGACAAAGGCAAAGCTCTGACAGCAATAACTGCCCCTAGGCAAGTTAGGGGCACCACAGAGAAGGGAACCAGCTGTCTGGCTGATTCACATATACCTTCCCTCAGGCAAGTGACACCTAACTCTTTCTTAAATAGTCTCAAAGAAGCTTCACAGTCCATGAGATTTGCCTAACAGCAACAGGATGTATTTATTACTGGTGTGAAGTCTTTACTTAAACATAACAAGATCTACTTTCAAATTTACATGGGGGAAATCACCAAAAAGACAGGTGTGTGACTGAGAATGGAAAAGTGGCTCATTCAATCCTATCTCACAGGCACAGCACCTCAGGTCTTCAGACTCTAGTCACTAGAGTAAGATACACACAACCTGGGGAGTCTCTGCTGCGTTGTTTGTACCTGGTAGCTTTGCACACTGCAGCCCAAACAAGAATCCCTTCCTTTTGGGGACACTGTTTAAATAATTCCAGTCAGAGCAGTTCTAGATTTGCACATTTATTTGCTAGCACAATGTTACGTTATATTTTTCTTCTGAACTATGTAGTTGTAAGAGAAAGTAACGATACAAACCACAAAACACTGTTATGAAATCAGCAGATCCCAAATTAGCCCTTAGTCTTACTCAAGGAAATACTTACTTTTGATAATTTAAGTCATCATAATAAGCATTAATAAAAATGAAACCTCAGTACCTAAGGAGAGACATTTTTCCAACACGTGGCCTCACGCACATAGTCCTTCTGGTTGTAGTGACACGATTTTCACTTAGGCAAGACACATAAACAAGTGATTTTTCCTGACATGCATTTACTGCTGTATAATTTACATTCTTTTTTAAGGTGAGAAGATGAGACATTATGTTTCTTTTGGAAGACAACAGAGATTTGTACACATATTAAGTAATACTTGGATGACACCTTGTAAAATTGTTGTTGAAATGATTACCTAGACAAGAGAGTCTCTGAAGTTATGATTCTTTTAAGAAAATCATATACTCAGGGAATCAAGATCCAGATAATTTTAAACCAAGGATTGACATCTCTCAGTGTAACAGGCCTTCTTTATATATTACCCTAAGTATGTCTTAATACTCTTCCTGAGAGCATTTTCAGGCCCTGGGACTGGTATCTAAACACACATGGCACAATACACACACTTCCTTTCTGCTGAATGCTAGCAGGGAATCTAGATGGCCATGCTGGTGCAGAAACATTGCCCTAAGAGTTCACAATATTAAGGTGTGATTTGCCTTGATATGCTAAGGTGAATTTGCAAAATCCTTCTGCATTTACCAGTTTACCTTGGATCTGTAATCCTGGGGTGGAAACTCTGAAACACTGCTGCTGCAACGTGCGCCATTACCTTCATAAATGACATGCTAAAGCAACTTCTGTGCAGTGGTAATTTATGGAACTTCTGTTCTAAATTGAAATTAAATGGCATACCCTAGGGGAAACCCATGGGATAACAAATAAGTATGAAATGGAGCCTTAGATATAAATTATTCAAGAAGCTTTGTCACATTTGTCACATGTAATAGACCATCTCGGGTCTTATACAGAGCTCTTGGCTGTGGCTGCAAAATTATGGTGGCAGAAAAATCACAGCTTGAAAGAGGCAGATCTACATACTCTGGGTGTTGGGGAAGCTGCTAATTAACAGTTAAGCCACCCTGTGCTAGCTTAGTGGCTGCAGCAGAGCAATTCCTGGGCACTCAGCCCATAGCCACCACATCATGTTGGCCGGGCACAGCTCTCACTCCATCTCACAACTCTCAGGGAGATAGGTGCTGAAAGCAGCAATTCTGTCATAGCTACCAAATTAAACTTTGCCTGCACTAATGGGAGGCTTTGAGACACTCTGCTCTGAACAACTCATTAGTTAGGCAGATGTGAGCTAAGAACATGAGACATGCTCATGTACCCAGGCCAGCATGCTGCTCGTGGTCAGTGACAAGGGGAGCAGCTGTTTAAGGAAAACATGAGTGTGGCCACTTTCTGTCATCTGTTCCTGCTGTATTCTCTCAGAATTTACAATCATTCTATAAGGGATGTCGGAGGGCACATCTCTTGTTCTCATTTGTAGCTACTTAGCATCTAGACCTGTTGCCTATGAATGCCTCTAATACCTTTTTGAATCGGCTCGCACTCTCTGTCCACCCAGCCTCCTGTGGCAATGAATACTGGAAGTTCTCTATACACTGTGCTAAAATGTATTTGCTTTTATCTGCAACACTTCTGCATATGATAACCTTGTTAAAAGTGATGATAGCCTTCTACTTAGTAGGCCTCTCCACCTCTTTCTGTTTTGTTTGAATATGATACTTTCTGAGATTATTGGCAGGGAAAAAATATTCAGGAGGAAAAAAAAGTGTTTGAAGGAACAATAAATTTAGACCATATTGGCTATTCCTCAAAAATTGCTTTAGCACCCTTACTGTTCAAAGCACAAATGCAGCTGAGATACAGATGCTTCCTGTCTGTGACATGCAGCACAGAGAAGTATGAATGTCCCTTATATTATCCTGTTGGAACACATTCATGGGTGCAGACCCAGACAGAGGTTCTTTCTCTTACCCAACATTTTGAAAAGGTTCTGGCTCATGTTTGGCATATCCAGGTGAGACACATGGCAAATATGATATGTACACTCCTAACAGTGCACATTTGTCTCCATTTAATAAATCTACAGCCTTGCAGAATTTCAGCTTTTCTTCACATACTACAGAGTGACCTTATTGCTATCTATTACTGTGTAGACTAGAACAAAGAGGGCATCTCTCTGTGCCTTGCATTTGTGCTTACTTCAAGTTGAATCATACTTATCAGATTATTCTTCAAACAGCCTCAGACAATCCTGCAAATGCCTTTCTTGGAGCAAAATTGCTGTAAGATCAGAATGAGCACTGTGGCCCTAGTGCAACTGCATCATTGCACATTTCATGGCACAAACAAGCTCTCTGACCTACTCCGTCCTAATAGGAGCATACAACCTACTGGTTTCAATACAGTCACTCAAAGAACAGGTCTATCCTCTCTTTTTTCCCCCCTAACCTGGACCATAGATGCTTTTCTATATCCCTGGTTTAATCCTTCCCATGTTGTCATGGGTTGTGTTGAGCCTGCCACTGTTTGTACCACGCTCACATCATGCCAGCTTCAAAATGAAAGTGCTGGCTAGAGCAAAGTATTGTGGGGCTTGATGTTCAGAGTGTAGCATGAGAGGCTTCCTGCTCCAGTTTGTGGTGGGTTGAAACTTCCCCCCCCAACATTAAATTTGCCAGACCAGCTCAGTGGGAAGCAAATGAAAGCTGTGTTTAGAAGCAGAACTGCAATCTGCAATGGAATGCAATGGGTATGTACAAAATGTACAGGAGTTACAATATTTGCAGCTTCAGTAACTAGGTTGCAAAAGGGAAATGGTTTTTGGTATAAAGAAATAAAATCAAATACAATGTTTTTAAAAACACAGATTTGATGCAAAAAGAACACTTGGGTACAGACTTCTCCTTTCAACAAATGTTTATGTAATAAGAAAGTTAGCAATAAATATTAAGTCCACACAGGTATATTTTTGATAATCTAGGCTTTTAAAGTTATGCCATAGGATTTTAAAACACTTTTGTTATTTTTCCATGTCCTTCTCATCCTGAACCAGACTAGGATGTTTCAGTGCTTTCCTACAATCCTTCTTTCTAATGATATCTTTATATCCAACCATTATATTTATCTCAACTTAGTCTTCAGGAACAGTGTGGCCAGCAGGTGCAGGGAGGTCATTCTGCCCTGTGCTCAGCACTGGTTAGGCCACACCTTAAGTCCTGTGTCCAGTTCTGGGCTCCCCAGGTTAGGAAAGAGGTTGAGATGCTGGAAGAGTGCCGAGAAAAAGGCAACAAAGCTGGAGAGGGGTCTGAAGCACAGCCCTGTGAGGAGAGGCTGAGGGAGCTGGGGTTGCTTAGCCTGGGGAAGAGGCTCAGGGGAGATCTTATGGCTGTGTACAACTCCCTTAAGGGAGGCTGCAGCCAGGTGGGGGTTGGTCTCCTCTCCCAGGCAACCAACACCAGAACAAGAGGACACAGTCTCAAGCTGTGCCAGGGGAGGGTTAGGCTGGAGGTGAGGAGAAAGTTCTCCCCAGAGAGAGTTGTTAGCCATTGGAATGTGCTGCCCAGAGAGGTGGTGGAGTCACCATCCCTAGAGGTGTTTAAGAGGAGACTTGATGAGGCACTTGGTGCCATGGTTTAGTTGATTAGATAGTGTGGGATGATAGGTTGGACTTGATGATCTCAAAGGTCTTTTCCAACCTGGTTAATTCTATTCTATTCTATTCTATTCTATTCTATTCTATTCTATTCTATTCTATTCTATTCTATTCTATTCCATTCCATTCCATTCCATTCCATTCCATTCCATTCCATTCCATTCCATTCTCTATCTAAAAATCCATATCCACAGTCACTAGCCTTTCACAAAAGGCTTGGAGAGATGAATTTTATATTATGAGATAAGAACTCAGCTGTTTTGTAGTTCTGCAAAACTTGAGTAACCTTCATAGGGTGTCTTTCTCCCCAGAAGGATTAGCCAAGACTATCCTAAGTAACTTTTCATGAAGCTCATCTCAGCAGACATAGCATAGCCTAAAAATATTTATGATGTTCTATACTAATGTTTTCTAAATGGTTAAGACTTAAATTATCTATATATGTTAAGTATATTATATCCAGATTTCCACTTTTCATACTCAAACTGTGACAGGAATTCACAGCTATAAAGACAACAGGAAGAAGAAAGGCTGAGGACTGTTGTGGTGCATTATGCACTTGAAAAAATGAATTAAGTGTTGAAGAGGTGAATATCACAAATGTTGTTGTATTCATCATTTACAGGAGAAAAACAAAGAAATAAAAAAAGCTGAAAAGGGAAGAAAACAAACCAAGCAAAATAAAAATAACAATTCTTTGAGTCCTGGATAGGGATTAAGTCTTCCTTTTGTCCATCACAATTGCACTTGGGTGACAGGCCTCCCTGCCTCTACCTTGCTTTGGATAAATCAGGCACTCCCCTCATTTTCAGACTGGCTTACTGGATTACATCTGAAAACCACGATGATATAATAGACCACATTTGCAGCTGAAAGTCCTTATCCCTCCAGCAGTCTGTGACAGCAACTGATTAAAGTGACTCAAGAAGAGTCTTTTCAAAGCAAAGGTATTTATTCTTTTAACCAAAGATACAAAGTCTAAATTGCTAAGGGGTAAAAGAGTAATCTTTCCTATTCATATTTCCCCTATCTACACTCTAATCTTACCTCACAATCAAATTTAAGGTTCCTTTCAGGTCAGTTAATATCCACCTTTGCCTATAACAACTTGACTGTACTCTTTCCTCCATAATTCTCTTTCCTTCTGTATCTCCCTTTCATCAGGCTAATAACCTTTATATTCTGATGCCTTTAGACTCCAGGATGCTCTTTCACCTAAGGCTTGCAGCCCTTGACACAGCTGTGTAATGTTGGTCTCCTCTGTCCAGATAGCTTTTGTCTAGTTGATCACCAACCCGTTGTAATGTTGACTTCATTGAAAGTATTTACCCACATTTCTTTAACTTTACTTTTTGTGCATTCCTTATGCTCCCCTTCCCCCCCTTAAAGATTTCCTTTATGTTTGGCATTTTCAAGAAGGCAAGGCAGTAGCAAATGAATAACCTGAAAACTGCCTCATCCATATATATATATGTATGCATATATGAACTTTCTTACCTAATTCCAGCATTATTCACAAGCTTTCTAAAGAAGTCTAGAAGAAGCCTGCTGTGAATGACATTTTTGAGATTGGCTTTCTTGTAGTCAAGAGGCAGATCAGCATCAGAACTTATGTGAAATCTGAAGACACATTATCAGTGAATTGCATCAGAAATATCCCTTGTATTTTACTATTGCAAGGGAGGCTAGAGAAGGACAGAAAAAGATTGTTTCAGAAAAGGAACCCAATCTGTGAGGGAGAGGCCACAGAGGTGTAGTCTAGAAATTCATTTATATCAACTTGAAATCCATTGCACACGAAGGTGGATGTGGAGCAGTACCCTGAGGTTGCTCACAAAGTACCATCCTCCCTAAGGAAAGTTTAATATAAGATGAAAAAGAGGACACCTAACTGATGTGCTCACTGCTGTGGGTGATCCACTTTCTTCCCATGATCCACATTAGAAGTGTAAAAAGTAGTTCAGAGCGTGATAATTCATTATCAATAGTCACTGTGTGTGTGGTGCAGCAGCAACGTTTGGTCAGGATCAGTTTGGTTGTGCCAGCCCTGCCAAGCCTTCAGCTTTACAGAAAATGCAAAGTCAGAGAACCCACAGATGTGAAGTAGAACTGATGAGACAAGGTCAGGAAAATATGTGTTGTGATATTGTGCAACATGCCAGAATTGAGGTCAAGTCAGCAGATTGTCTTAACAGAGGAATACAGAGGAACCCAGTACCCAGTACCAGACCATGCAAACAGCCAATTCAGAACACATGCAAAAAACAAACCTTGATCAGTTGGTTGCTAACACCATTTATAACCCCAAGGACCTTTTACTACTCAGAGTCAGAAAAGCACTTACCTAAAAATGCATCTTCTTATAAACTGTTCTTGTTATAAACATTCCTAAGAAAATACTATAATCATACAATCATAGAATGTCTTGGCTGGAAAAGACCTCTAAGATCATCCACCCTAAGACCACCAGGGCCATTAAAACATGCAACACAAGAACTGCAGTGTCCACACATTTCCTGAACGCCTCCAGAGATGCCGACCTCACCGCTTCCCTGGGCAGCATATTCCATTCTCTAACCATTCAGGTTACACATTTGATTTTGGAAGGGAGTTTGAAAGATCATCTGGTCCAACCCCCCCTGCCAGGGCAGGGGCACCTATACGAGGTCATGCAGGAATGTATCCATGCTGGTCATAAATATCTCCAGAGAGGGAGGCTCCAGAACCTCCCTGGGAGCCTGTTCAGTGTTCTGTCACCCTCACAGTGAAACATTTTTTTCTCATGTTTACATGGAACTTCCTCTGCCCCAACTTCCATGCACTGCCCCTTGTTCTGTCGCTGAGCACCACCGATGGTAATTTATTTTACCTTCAGTCTTTGGAGTCAGGGATCTTGGCTAAAGTTCCCCCTTCAAACAATAACAGTGTCTCATTTCATCTTTTTTTGCTCTCTCTGAATCTGACCAACTTCCCAGACAACAGGTTGGGCATTTCTCCTCCTTCATGCTTTCTGAAGTCTTTCAGATGTTTCTGTGCTGGGCATGCTCTTTTTCATGTGTAGTTTTAAGTCAAAACACCTTAAATTAAGAGAGAACACTACAATCTCTACAGCTTAGGAGCAACTTTCATAAAAAGTGCTCTTTACAATCTCCTGTCTCTAGAAAACAATGGTATGTACACCTACACTGCTCACTTTGTGTTGCCAGTTTATAAATAATTTATATTGCCTTTAAAATTTATCTGGGGGAAAAAAAACAGAACACTTTGTCCTCCACAGAAGCATAACCTCCCTTTCAAAATATTCCTGAGGCTAAAAAGGCAGAAGGAAAGGTGTAAGGCAGCACAGCACCAGGAAGGGAAAGGGGGGGGAAAAGTGCATGAAAGAAATCCTGTGTCATCAATCCTGCCTTGCTTTCTGGGGAACAGAAGCCTTGCAGCAGTGAGTGCCACCAGCAGCTCACACTAGCTCAAGGACAATAGCAGGTAATACTTTGCAGGGAAGATCTTCAGGTCAGCCTGGGACTGACCGCAGATTAGATAAGGTGTCTTCCAATTTCTCTAAAGTAGCCTAGATGCTGCTTTGGTATCAGAAGTCTGGTACTGAAATCCTGATATGGACAGATTGCACAACAATGAGCTGTTCAAGTGGATGCACAATGTGTTATCTGCCGTGCAGTCGTTTAACAGCTCTCAGAGGCGGTGGATAAGATATCCCTAATGACACAGCGATAATTAAGGGCCAGTAACAGCCTTGCTCTTAGGAGATTGTGCAAGCAAGGGAAGAGGGAGAGATGCTCCCCATATTGCTCATCTGCCTTACAGCTGCAGGCAGGGGGGGAAGGCAGACCCGGTGAATCTGCCGTGTTTTCTGCAGAGCTGAAAGTCAGCACGGCCCAAGCTTCAGACTGATGGTCAGGTAAACTCGGAGAGGGGAAGAAGTCCATCCAGGGCAACAGCGTCATTATTCCAGACAGAGGAATAGGTAAAAGATAAAGCAGAGAAAGAGTTGCTACCCTAAAAGCTCCTTTTAAATTCCAGACCTGGAATTACTTTGCATCAGTACTGGAGTGCCCTTTCTCTGTTCTGCCTGGGACCACTGCCATATATTGATGTGCAAACAGGAAAGACAAATCCCTTTCCTCTCAGACTCATAAGCTAAGATGTACACCTTCAGATAAGAGCAGGAGGGAAAGAGAGGAGAAACTATATACAGATAAGTGAGTATAAAGAATAATTATCACACCTTGCTTAAATATTTGATTTCTGTTCCAAGGGGCTTTTTCTTTTCTGTGTACAACTGAGGCCATACACAGCATGCAAGAGTTTCACTCACATGAGAAATCATTAAACACAGAATTCTTAATGGCCTAGTCTCACTACAATTCCAGTCCTATAGGTCTCTAATTATGTAGTCTGCATTCAAACTGTTAAATCTTTGGGCTTCTTATACTGCTGTTTACACCTTGCTGATTCCTTCTTAACCTTTAAGAGCTACTGAGAAATTAGTAGATTATTCTTTTTCATCAGCTGTAAGTAAAGCACGACCATAATAAAAAAGGATGACAGAAACTGCAGCGGATTAGATGGACAATGCCTGAAAAAATAATGTATTTCAAAGACATGCAAATGTCAGCAGTAGGAAGATAATACGGTGTTCAAGTGGATACATCAGAATACCTGCTGAAAATTACTGGGATTAAGCAGGAACTATGCTCCTAATGTTAATGAAGTACTGCTGGGAATAAGAAAGCAGCAAAGCAGAACGATAGGATCTGCACACCTTAGTTACTATGCATTTCATAGCACAGAGGAAAATAACATCTTCTCCACTGGCACACCTTCAGATCCGTTTATAACACTGTGCTGCTTCATACAAGTTTACAAGCCCACTGCATCCCCAGCCAAGCAACAAGAGCTGGGGAAAATAATGATTTACCAGGAATAACAGAAGAATAGCACCACCACTTATTTGAAATGGTTTGTATTCTCATATTAAGGGATTTTAAAAAGCACATTTGCTGAAATTAACTTTTCTTACATAGGCTGTGATGAAGTGCCACAGAGAGATAACGGTGGAGACTGTGTGAAAGACAAAACAGGAGGTTGCTGTCACACTGCATTGTCAATTCCCTTTGCTCTTTTTCCTTAACCAACGCTCTATCTGTTGATGATATCCCCACTGCCAGCTCAGGCCCAAAGGGTGTATCAAGGTATCAATAAGCAAAGATTATTATGAGACTTTTTTTTTCTTTGATAAGTCAGGATTTTTGACTGCTTAGATATTTCCGGCTGAGACACTGGTGGCATTCACATGCCTGTCTTGCAGTGTTCCAGGGAGAGCTGTGTCCCAACAGTCATAACACTCTGTCTCTGTTATTACAATAAACTGAGAAATCCCATCTAAGAAACACCAGCTGCATTTTTTGAGCAAAGGTCAAATGCTTGCTGGCACAAGAATGAAAGAGGAAAATCAAGAGAGACTGATTCACTTCCACTTTTCCCATTAAGTAAACAGTTGAAGTCTCATTCAGTTACTTGCTTGTCCAAATATTACTTGCTTAAAATAATTTGCTTCTGATGTAAGGCACAGTCAAGGAAAAGCTTCGTTAAATTGCAATTCCTTCACTCACTTGAAGTGAATCATAGATTCAACAAGATTGGACAAGACCTCAGAGATTATCAAGTCCAACCTATCACCCAACACCATCTAATCAACTAAACCATGGCTTCAAGTGCCATGTCCAATCCTTTTGTGAACACCTCCAGGGATGGTGACTCTACCAACTCCCTGGGCAGCACATCCCAATGGCCAATTACTCTTTCTGGGAAGAACTTTCTCCTCATTTCCAGCCTAAACCTCCCCTGGCACAGCTTGAGACTGTGTCCTCTTGTTCTGGTGCTGGGTGCCTGGGAGAAGAGACCAACCCCCACCTGGCTACAACCTCCTTTCAGGGAGTTGTAGACAGCAATAAGGTCTCTGCTGAGCCTCTCCTCTCCAGGCTAAGCAACCCCAGCTCCCTCAGCCTCTCCTCACAGGGCTGTGCTCCAGACCCCTCCCCAGCCTCGTTGCCCTTCTCTGGACACCTTCAAGTGTCTCAATGTCCTTCTTAAACTGAGGGGCCCAGAACTGGACACAGGACTCAAGGTGTGGCCTAACCAGTGCTGAGTACAGAATGACTTCTGTGCTTCTGCTGGACACACTACTGACAAAAGTACTAATGCTGCAACTTACATGACAAGCAAGGACTATGTAAAGTCTCCAGTACCAACCCTCTTTACCCAAGGTCTACACTCCCTGATTTTCAAGGCATGTAAGAAATTCTTGAAGCTTGTGAGATGCAGCAGAATATCTTTTTTTCAACAGATATCTTTAAAAAGGAGCCATAACAACAATATTTCTAAGATCTTTAGTTGAATCATGAGTTCTTCTCAACAAGTAATCAATTATTTGTTGATATTTATCACAGTTATAGCAAGACCAAATGAGTGGAAGTATGTCATAACGCTGGTGTACCTGAGTTACCTTTTTTCCATCTGTGTCAAAGAAAGCTGAAACACACTGTATTAGGTGATAGCAAACACCAAAACAATTCATGCTTTCAAGATAATATAATGAAATCTTAATTGCAATACACTGGGAACTTAAAATGATTGGTATTTCAGAGTTATGTCCTATCCCATGGTCTATAGCAATTTGTTTGTTCATTTGTTTTGTTGTTTTTTACTACAAAACATAATTTATAAACCAGCAATAGAATAAAGGGAAAAAAGAGAAAAACATTTGCTTACAGGAGCTTGCTTTTCATCTCCCAAATGTATCATTATTTCCAGACAGAGGGGAGTGCTTTAGTTCACACAAACTTCTGTCACACAGAAAATTATTCATTAGTACCTTCATGGTAATCATTTTAGCACTGCAAAGGAGATATTCTCAAGCTCTCAACAGGATCCAGCTTCATTAGCATGTAGTCCTAGCACACAACAGCCTATGGCCAATGTTTAACAACTGAGAAACAGCTGTGCTGGATCAGACCAAAAGTTCAGTCAGTTCAGTGCTTTGTCTCCAACACTGGGGGTAAGCAAATGTTAGGAAATGGGCCAAGCAAAGGTCTTGCCTCCCCAAGCACTCCTCTGCCCTAAAACTACCTCAGGAACTTATGGCGCTAAGTACATTTTAAAAATCTTCTGTAAAGCTTAAGGATTTTTCTTTCTGTAAACTGAAGCAGTTCTCCCGTGAACGGCCAGAGACTTTCAGGGTGTGCCACATCCGCTGACAACAAGCTCCCAGAATATACCAGTCATTGTATGAAAAATCACCTCTTTGCTCTGCGACAGAACTGGTTTTCACCTGCTTAATTCACCCTTAAGTGTTTCTATTTGAAGAGAGAATGACCCAACAGACCCTAACAAAGATCTCTTTGCCATTTACAGTTTCAGAAAGATCTGTAATATTTCCCCTCTATATCAAGTAGGCCACCACAAGGAATTGCCTTTCAAGGAACTCAAACAGGTTTGTAAGATCGGATTTTCCTTCTGGAAAAGCAACTCTTCCCAGAAAGTTTGGGTTGACTCAGATGTCTGCTAATCCTAGTCTCTTTCATAGCTTTTATTATTTGTGAAGCCCAGATGTCAGTTCTACAGCCTTGCACGGTCTGGAATCTCTCCCAAAACTCTGCTGTCCCAGGTTAGCAAGGTGGTTTTAAGCATGAAGTTGACCGTCACTGTTCATAATCAATCTCATCCTTGAATTCCCTTCAAGTGCTGGGGTGAAACCACCTGGGGCTGCTGGTTTGTTGCTGCTAATATTGCCTGTTTGTTCCACAACCTGCTCCTGTGCTCCACTTAGGAAAACCTTGTCGGTGAGCACCTCAGAAAAAAAAGAGAATCAGTCTGTGACCCACCCGTTTGCTTCCACAGTAAACATGGATGTAGCAAATCCATCTGGCTTCCCTTACACCTTGATCCTCAGTTGATCCTAGAAATGTGCTGGCACATTTTCTGATACATGTCAAGAAACATCAACTGTTACTTTGGATTCCTTCTGCTCGTTGTTCCTCAAACTTCTCTTTCCTCTTGGAAAACAACTTCAGCTTTTCAAATTATGGTGTCTCCATTTTTATCCCTTTGCTCTCTGTTCTGTTTAGCCTCACTTCTCAAGTGTTTCTGCCAGGTGCTATACCTTGACCTTGTGGTTCTCAATGCTCTTTGGGTTTTTGTATTATTTTTGTAGCATAGTCCTCGGGCTGCCTGGGAAGATTTAATTCTCTTAGCTGCCTTTTTTAGCTTCTCTTTAACAAGATTCTTAGGTTTTTTTTTAATGTAGCTCCCCTTTTTGATGTTGATTACCATATAATTGTCTAGACTTTGGGTTTTGCCTCTGGGTGGAAACTGCAGGTAAATACATTTTAACGAAGGAGCTGAACAGAGCCAGTGCCAAGAGCTCCCTCAGACTGTCACTCCTCAGGACAAACTGACTCCACTCTGAACATGCTAGAAATTACATGTATGAGGTATGAAGATAGGCTAGTGATACTTAAGAACAATACAAAATCAAAATGTCCCCCAAATCACAACTGAATAGAAATAATCATTAGAAGCACCGATCTGTCTCCAACTTGTCTCTCTCCTACCAGCCTGGGAGGTGCCATACTGCCCCACACCCTGCCGGCTCACCCAGCTGAATCTCCTGCTCCTACCATGGGGGTGTCATGGGCCACTCCACTAGCACGTCTTAATCCTTCTTAAAATACTTATATTTTCATCAAGCAAGTGATGAATATGTGCTTCTGGGCAATAGTGAAACAAGGCAATGTCACCAACAAAACAGGTATGCATCTATGGAAACCTGGCAATGTTTGAAGTGGACCCATACCACCAAGTTCATTACAGAAATCTTTGTGTGCATGTGTGCCTGTGCAGCAGTTCTCAGCAAGGGTCTAGCTGCACATCCCCAAGCTCTCTGAGAGGCTGCACCAGCTGCTGATGCCCAGGTGCTGGTTGTCTTTGTTTCTTACCATCCAACACTATTTCAACTGTCAGTAAATTAATTTTCCCCAAGCTGAGTCTGTGCTGCCGGTGACTGGTGAGCCACCTTCCTGCCCTTACTGTGATACTGTTGAGGAGGGTGAGAGAGAAGGACACCAGGTGGGCATCTGGGTACCAGCCATGGTCAACCTGCCACAGATGGGTATATGCCAGCTCTCATTCTGCTGAAGGAAGAGGATGCACAGGAAAAAGTTACAGGGTTCTTTAGTAAGTAGTAGTAATTTTTAATGTTTTCCAGTGTATAAACACTACTCTTGTTTGCATTATTTTGATAATGAATAACCTTCCTCTGTACAAGACTGTTCCCTCAAGCCTTTTCTGCATAATGCACAAAAATAGGTGTGCATGCAGCTCAGCATATGCATCTGTGATGAAATTTTCTATTCAGAGCCCAACCGACCTAAACCCAGTAGACTAATCACTGTCTCCCAGTTAGAGCATTCCCTGACTGGGTTGCCCATCATGAAGAGCCCCAGCATAGCTGCTCTGCCCCTCAGCTGCTCATAGCAGGTTCTTAAATGTGGGCCAAACTAGACAACCACCTATAGCAGTTTCTTGGCTGTTCTCTGTGTGGTTCTTCATCCTTGTAGGCCACCACTTCTGCTGCCATATGCAAGACCACAAGTCACTTGATTCAGTCTTTCCTCAGGTCTTATGAGTTTTGGAAATGGTGTCCAGTTGTATTTCCAATACTGAAATTTGACTTTGGAAATCTCATTTGAACTAGCCAGAGAAATCAATATTGCAATAGAAAGACAAAAACTGTCTGAACCAAGCAATGAATAATTTGCAATTTATGCTAAAGCTACAAGCACACTGACAAAAGAATCCCAAAGCATACAGAGTCCCTTATAGCACACCCAAAGGCCTCCCAACACTTCCCTTCTCCCCACCTGAGGGTGTACCCAAAACCCCCAGAGCTCACTCTTCCCCCCACCACTAGGCTGCTCTCAGGCTGGCCAGGTCTGAGACTGCCCCTGCCCTTTCTCCCCCTGGCATTAGACCTAGTCAGACCCAAGAGGCCTTGAGATACTCCCCCAGCATTACCTGATAGGCAGCATCTCCTACAGAAGCAGAGAGGGAAGAAAGAGGAAGAGAAAGACTTTGCAGATGGATTTATAGGGAGAAGGATATTATGGGTATGAAATGCACAGCTTCCTGTGTCCACCTACTGGGTTGGACACTCTGGACACCAGAGGTGTAGCTTACGTGTCAGAAACAGGAGGCACCCAGCCTAAACTGCCACACAGAAACACAATCCCACTTACCTTATCATCTGCCTTTGTTCTGAAGCTATGCTTACACACCAAAAAGGTAGAGCTAAGCTTACATTTTCACACTTTATATAGATTTTTGGGGGATATTTTTCCAACCTTAGCCTGCCAGTCCTGAGCAGGTGGCTTGACAGACTGGGCTAATGCCACAAAGCTCTATGTGTGGAAAGACAGACACTTCCAGCTATAAGAACGCCATATAGGACAAAATATGCCACCCATTAGGCACATGTCAGAATAGTATTCTCTCAGAGCAATGCAGAACAACTGTTTCAAGGTATTTTGCTCAGCAATAACTCTAGGGACAGGAAAGCAAAGAGCTTCTTCCAATAGCAATGGAAAAGAAGACTGAAAAATACATGCAGGCAACACTGGGAAGATCAATGGGTTTGTGAGCAGGTCTCGCTCAGCGATGGAGGAAAATCTCTTTGCTGTGCAGTGGAACAACTACATCACCTTCCAAAACAATGACCTTGGATTATCCTGTAGCAAATAGAACCTGCTAACAATAGGGACTGTGAGTCTCAGTTTTGTGAGGCAGGGAGAATTGCTAATATAGCTGTGGAAAACTATGAAGGCAGGCATGGGTGTCTCTGGTGCAGGCAGTATGAGTACCGGTGCAGCAGGAACAG
This sequence comes from Dryobates pubescens, assembly GCF_014839835.1. Lineage (NCBI taxonomy): Eukaryota > Metazoa > Chordata > Aves > Piciformes > Picidae > Dryobates > Dryobates pubescens. Next base: position 33,292,798 of record NC_071623.1, on the reverse strand, counting down.
CGCAGGGCCTGCCTTCAGCGCTCGCTTCAAAATGACTGTGCGCTGAGTCTCACATATAAAAAGAGCCATTCTGAAAGGCTGCTGACAGACCAGACTCTATTGTTATCCCCCCATACACACTCCATTCATGCCCTCTTTTGAAATATTCCCACTGACTCAGAATTTGTAACTCTGGGGAAGGATGATTAGGCAGACAGCTACATCTGAGTTTGTCAATTAAGCCTTTTCTTCTGGTGTTCATTTTCTGTACCTCATTTGCACACTAATCATACACGAGTCTGAACTTTGCAGGCCAGTGGCTATACTTCCATAGCAATTCAGTGAGTTTTTTAGCAAGGGTACACTCTGAGCTGGAGGTCAGCACACCGAGAAGTTGAGATCATAGTAAATGTACACAACTGATGTTTAATAGACTAAGTCACAGAAACTTACTCCTTCCTGTTTGGAGTGCTTTAACAATAGGAAAAAAAGAAAGTACACAAGTGTTAATTTGAGAAAATGTATATCAAACCTACTCCCAGAAAGCTAGGGAGGAATGAGAAATAGAAGGAGTTTCTGTATGGAAAATAACGAACTGAGAAAGGTAAAGTAACTGAGGAAAGGAACAATGCAAACTATTCCCAGTAGGGAAAGAAGAGGCAAAATCGGTGTCCAACCTCATGGAGAGAGGTTATGTAATCAGAACAGGAGATGTGAGTTTCTGAATGCAAAGAAGAAAGTAAAACAAAGAAACACAACGTCTCCTAATTTGATTTTAATGTGCCCTTCCTACACTGTTCTTTAAATCCACAGTTCTTTTCCTTTAGAAGGATGGTGTTAATCCTGCTCCCTTACAGCATGTCCATGTTCTCAGGGAACTCTCAGGGCACGTGTAAACATGGGGTTAAAAGGTACAGATGTGCAATGAGCTGGTGTTTTCCGTGACACAGAGAGAATACCATGACCATGATTTGCTCTGCAGGAGTTATACTAACTCATCTTCTTGTGTTCTGCTGCTAATGATTGATTAAAGACTCGTGGAGGTAATCCCATATCCATATAAATGGAACTTCCAAACCAATACTCAACTAGAGTTACCCATGCTGTATTTCAATCTTATATACTACATTTTTTGGACCATTTTCATTCCAGAATGTGTTCCCACCTGAGAGGAAGGAAAATAATTCTTTTCAAAGGCATACACATGCTAAATGGACTTAATGAGCTGGAAATGCTGGGTTCTGAGCTGGTTTTTTGTTGCTGGGTTTTTGTTTATTTTTCCTGCTGTATTTTCTGCACCACTTTGTGTGTAAACACTGCAGAAAAGGGACACGTAGAAAAGAGGAAAAGCAATTATTGAATTGAGGATATTAGGCAATGAGATCATCTTACAGAACAATAAAGAGGAAGTTCTTAAGCATGGCAGGAGGCTTTATTATAAAGTGCAGTTTCCAGACAGGCACTAATGCTCCCACCTGCTTCTATTTGTGTCACGCTTTTTCTAACACCAATATCCCTACTCCAAAATACTGGGGGAAGGAAGCACAGAGGGTCCCAGTTGTGAACAGAAGATACAGCCTCCCAGACAGTTTAACACAAACTGAAATGCAATCTATTAAATATAAACACCATGTCACAGCAAAAATGTTACCTGCTTCTTAATATGTTATCTACTATACATCATAGCATGATCCCACAGTGGAGCTGTTCCACCAATGAAATACTGGTGCAGAAGGTTACAAGGTGAATGTTTACACAGTTCTTTGAAACAAGTGGCTGTACTGTGAGGGGTCTGGAGCACAGCCCTATGAGGAGAGGCTGAGGGAGCTGGGGTTGCTTAGCCTGGAGAAAAGGAGGCTCAGGGGTGACCTTATTGCTCTCTACAGCTACCTGAAGGGAGGTTGTAGACAGGCAGATGTTGGTCTCTTCTCCCAGGCAGCCAGCACCAGAACAAGAGGACACAGTCTCAGTCTGTGCCGGGGAGGTTTAGGCTGGATGTTAGGAAGAAGTTCTATACAGAGAGAGTGATTGCCCATTGGAATGGGCTGCCCAGGGAGGTGGTGGAGTCACCATCATTGATGGTGTTCAGGAGGAGACTTGATGGGGTGCTTGGTGCCACGGGTTAGTTGTTTAGGTGGTGTTGGATTGGTTGATGGGTTGGACGCGATGATCTTGAAGGTCTCTTCCAACCTGGTTTATTCTATGTGTTCTATGTATTCTATTTTTTGCAAAGACATACTGCCCATCTGGAAAGGTTCACTAGGCAGTTTTTTTTCTGCAATTCATCATAGTCTTCATGAGATTTTAGAACATTTTACTGAAAAAATGAGCACTCATCCAGCAGAGCTCCTAACAGATGCCTACTAGATTATGGCAGCAGATAGCATTAACTCCTTCAGCATAAAGATAATTTAGAAACTGTTCTAGTATCCAAAGAAAGTGACTACAGCAACAACAGCAAAGTTCTGGCACATGTTGCCAAGGTTTTCTTCAGCAGAGATTTGGGCTGACATCAGTGACTATTAACTGGAATTATTTAAACAATAAACTGGGAATAGAATTTGGATATTGAAAAGGTTCCCAATTATTGCCAGTTATGTATTTTCCAACCTCCAAAACATCTGTCACGTGTTACAGTCTGTGCTGCACATGAAATATTTTCTCTTTACCCTCCTGACTGAAAGCTCAAAACCTAGTGCTTAATACTGACAAAGCTTTCATATATGTACTGCTGCCTACAGGGGTGAGGAATCTAGCTGCTTAACTTACAAGTATGGTTGGTGACACATTTCTGTGCGGCTGACAATAACTGTGGTGAGGAGATTGAGTGATTAGCATCAGCCAACATGGATTACATCCCATCATTTATATATGTCCCATCAGATCAAGTTAATAGTAGGCTGGTTTTGAGTTAACAACCATTACTCAGATAGAATCAGTTCCTCTTGGAGAACTGGAAATTCACATTACTCCCAATGAGACATAACCCAGTGAAATCCTAATTGATCCTTGTGGTCCCTTCCAACCCTGACTGATTCTATGACGATTCTGTGATGATTCTATGATGATTCTAATTAGGATAAAGATACAAAGATTTAAAACATAAAACAAAATCATTGTTAAAAAAAAAGAAAGAAGTAGCAACATTTCAAGAAACCAGTACAAGGCAGAAGACAGACAGGACAGAGACACCTGCTGTACTGAATTGCTGAACAACCACATCTGAAGACAGACAACGTGGGATGAACAGAAAGTGAGACAAACGACAGGAATAGAAGCGACCAAGCTGTTTGGAGAGCTGCTCCCCAGTGACAAGGAACACAGGGCTGAGAAATGTGAAGGAGAGATCTAATCTTTGTCTAAGTCTACACCCACAGATACAATACTTTGACCTATATGTGTGAGCGTTTATTAAAGAATACATTTACAGAATCTTACCCAAAGTTGTGTGTGACTTGCCCCTGTAAACTGAACTGTAAATCCAGAATGCTCAGAAAACCTAAATCAGATGAAAAATCAGAGGGCCAGCGCTGCTTCTGGGATCAAGGTGAAGGACGCCAGGGAGACTCCCAGTTTGCTAATGCAAAGCAGTTACAACAACATCCAAAGCCACCCACCTTTTAGTTAAGATACAAATTGTCCAGGTCTAAACATAAAGCAGCAGAACCCCAGATTCTAACTTTCCTCCTTTCCTTTCAGCTAGGAGCTCCTTTCCAGAGAAACCTAGAAATAGACTCTTACAATTCAGGACTTCTTATGAACAAATATGCATGAAGCTTAAAGGAGAAACACTTTGATACCACATTCATATTTTGCTAGAATAAGGTTTCATCCTAGAGATGGACAAATTGATCCAATTTTTCAAATCATTAATATTTATTGATAGTGCCTGAGAATCCAGCCTGGGCTATGGATCATTCTGCAGGGCTAAGCACAGAAACAGGCATGCTTTTCCAGATTCATTATGACAATTCATAAAGGCAAAGTTGATACTGGCATTCCTTTCCAGGCTGCTAGTTATTCATGGCACAATCCAGAGAGTATTCTGCAGTGAATAAATGCAGCAAATGAGATGATTCCTTACATGAATTTCCATCCCACCTGCTAGAGAAGCTGGGAAGTGTGTCATGTCTAAGTAGGAAAGAAACAATTGTGCATGGACAAAAAGCTGGCCACCAGACTAATGACTCATAATTTAAACCTGCTATTATGACGTAGTTTCAATGCAATATTGACAAAGTACTTACACCAAAATGTTAACAGCTGAATGTCAAGTGGCTTTCTGCAATTTTCTCCACTAGTTTCTGATTTCAGACTCTTGAGCACGGATTTACAGATGTATGAAGGACTCACTGCAATGATTCAAACCAGTGATGTGATGCTGTCAGGTCACATGCTCTTGGAAAACTGGGACTGTGCTCAATGTTAGACATGAAACATACATGATCTGTTTAACAATTTTGATCTTATAATTGTTGTTCTGCCTCCCAGCTGTAAGTCTGAGGCAAGTGAATATCCTAATTGTCCACAGGTGTGATAAGAAACCCCCACATTTAAATATTTGCCAAGCTCTCAGATATTGGGAGGGTGAAACACCTATGAAGAAATGATTGTAATTCTTTGTTCTGAGGGCATGCATCAAATAAGATCTGTGTTGCACCAATCATTCATAGCCACCATTCATAATCACTATTCCATTGAAGAAGTCAGGAATCCTCTCGAAAGGCTGTATCCAGTCCATAATGCCACAGTTCTACAGAAGCAAAGCATTATGAAGTTTCCCATCACATAATGAAAATCAGTAAATCCAAATGACTTCCTTCCAGCATTTATCAAAATACTCCCCTTCGGTTCAGAGGTCTTTCCACATGGAATTACTTCAAACTAAGTTAACTATTCAGAGGAAGGCAGAGATATTCTGCTGTTTCCTTTGTAATACATTTTATCCTCCAGCTTGTGGGAAAATAAAATGACATAAATGTTTGTATAATTGTCTGACTACCAAATATGTGAAAATTCTGCAGAAGTCACAGGATCTGTAGATGGAGAAGAGAGCATGTGTTGTCTCCCTTGACTTCAGCAAGTCTTCGGTCGCTGTCTTCAGTGGTGCTTTTTGTATCTAGGCTGGCATGTTAAGAGAGACCTTCCTGGTATTGTCCAAGCCTACTAGTCATTTCATCCACCATTTGTCCTTGGCCATCTTTCAAGGCCAGGGCTAAAGATGAGTGAGCAGCTCTGGCTATCTCCCTTGTTCCCACGATGACCTGGATTCATTCTCATCCTTTGCAAGATGAACTGCTTTCCTCGTATGTTTCTTTTCCCATGCAGGGGTGACTGATACTGGCACAGATTGGTTCTCTGATGCAGCTGCCATGCCTGCTGTTGGGGTCTGAGTAGCCACGGTTCCTGCCAGTCTATTTGCAGGTCCAGAGACCTTCTCTTGCCCTTGAGCACACCAAACAGTGATGAGAAGGGTTGGGCCAAGCTCCAACACATCACAGTGATTTCTGCCACCCAGGGCCTTTGGGCTGACAACAGCTGTTTGCCAAATATTTTACCAGTTTGTCAGGATTTGGCACTTGTTCAGGGGTGAATTTCCAAGAAATCAGAGGTGACCACTGTCCTAGGCACTTGCCCATATCCTCCCACACACCCTGCCATTCATAGTCCAGCCTTGGGACATATCTCCAGGTGATATTCTTGGGAAAGACCTGTATGGCTCTGGACAAAACCTGGCCCGTCAATTGGGTGAGATTACATCTGGGGCTGCTTAGTCTTGAGAAGACTGAGAGGGGATCTCACAAATGTGTATAAATGCCTGAGGGATGGGTGTCAAGTGGAGAGGGCCATTCTCTTTTTGGTGGTGCACAATAATAAAAGAAGAGACAATGGGGACAAGCTTGAACATAGAAGGTTTCACCTCAACATGAGGAGAAACTTCTTTACAGTGAGGGTGACAGAGCACTGGAACAGGCTACACAGAGAGGTTGTGGAGTCTCCTTCTCTGGAGACATTCAAAACCCATCTGGATGCATTCCCATGCAGACTACCCTAAGTGATCCTGCTCTGCCAGTGGGGTTGGATCCAATGATCTCTGGATGTCCCTTCCAACCTCTAATGTACTGTGATACCATGATGCTGAGATACACCAAGTGGCTAGTGGAATAACCATACCATAACATGCCAGCCACATGATAGCACTAATCCGTGCCCCTGATGCGATAAGTGCCACCAGAAAAAGCACATCAAATACAAGTGTGTAATGTTTTATGTAACATAACCAGAGCTAGCCCCCAGTACATCAGACCCAGACAGCCCCATAAAGCAAATGCATCAATATGTTGAACATACTATGGGGAAAAAAACCCTGAACACAAAAGTATTTTAACAACCCTTAAGTGAATCTTTGTCTGACTTCTTGTTATCTCAACCCTTGTCATGCCCCACACTGGGCACCAAAATAGACTGTCCTAATTTAAGACAGCCTGCTCTCACAAGCAAGTCCCCACACACCGAGACAGGAGGGACAATAACAGAAAAAACCCCCAGCCCAGGGGTTTAATGAGAAGTTATGATGTAAAATTACCTCAGCCTGCGTTGCAGAAAAGTACAGCAAAAGCAGAAGCAGAAACCAGCAAGAGAAGACTCCCCCACCCCGTGACCAACGGGCAGCCCAGCAGAAAATATCCACACCCCAAACTGGAAACTGGAAGCAGCATTGGAAACAGGAAGCCTCTCATAGTACAATCTGAACTTCAAGCCCCATGAGACTTTGTTCCAGCCAGAACTTTAATGCTGGCATGACACCAGCATGGTATTGAATAGTCACCGGCAGACTCAACTGAACAAACTACATGATTGAACCCTAGTTAGCTCTTGTCACTAAGCTTTCTCTTTTCACTTGGATCCCTGTCAGATCCTTCTCAAATGAAACAGCCACTTGCTAGCATCACTGGCACAACAGTGTTGTATATTTCTCTTTTATCTTTAGGATTCATTCCCATTAGCTTTTGCAAAATGTTTGCCTCACTCAAGGGAGTCTTCTTTAAAGAGATACTAGGGAAAAAAGAGATCTTTCCATGGCACATACATCATTTACAATATCTTTACAGAGCAAGCTTGATTATTTGGTGTGCCATTGTTAATTTTTTTCCTGATTAGAATATTTTACTTTATATTACGAAGTACATATGATATTAGTTTGTTAATGATCATGCTTGTCTCTAGAATTTTTTTTCATGACCTTACAAATGATGTTATTCTCATCAAGGACACAATATGAGCATTCTCCTGGGAAAAAAACCCCAAACTTTCTTATTTATTTGAAACAAGGCCAAATATTCACTTCTTGTTAGTTGAGCAGCTATACTATGATTCCCCTGAGCCTCACAGGATGGAAAGACATTTCTCTAAAGCACACAGGAGACAGCCAACTCTCTCTGTGTTTCCTGTGCCCCAGTTATTCTGTTGCATTTTGACATTCTTCCTGCTGAAATGACACCGACTTAAAAAGAGCTCTCATCTTTCATGCATGTTTTGGTGAGAGTGCTGACTAAGAATATGAAATGAGGAACCTTTCTTCCATTATGGGGTAGTTTTGGAGTTCACTTTTGGGTCAGTTTTGAGGCACTAGATTAAGACACAACAGCATGTGGAAGCTACAGCTTGCAGTAGTAAAACAATGGCTTTTGAAATCTTTTGTAAACACAGACAACTGTAAATGATTATTTAGTTTCCTTACTTTTGAGAGCTGCCTTTTGTTTATTTTAACAGTATCCAAAATGCTGTCAGCCAATGTGACTTCGGAAGAGTCTAGGCATTGCTTAAATATATATCTCTGATTTCTGAAGCTTAATTGCATTTCCTTCTTTGGAAAATAAGTGAAGACTGGGGAAAACTACAGCATGATGAAAAAGATTTAAAAGACACACAGATATGTAAAGAGCAATTCCAACACTATGAGAATCATTCCACCATGTTTCTGTGATGGTAACTAAATCAAAGCTATTGTGCTGCACAGTGGCTTCCAGCTCCTGTTTGTTGCTCATGCTGTGAGCATTGGTGTAGATGCACTTGAGCTAGGCTATGGATTTCACCCTCAGCTCTGGTATGTCATCCCCAGGCTATCCTTTAGTGACCCTGGTTTTATCCTCTCCCCCCTTCAAACTTAGCTTAAAGCCCTCTCAATGAGTCTTGCCAGCTCATGGATGAAAATCCCTTTTCCTGTTTGAAACAGCCAGTGTCCATCTATTGCCAGCAGTCCTGGTGCTGTGTAAACCATGACCAAAGAAACCAAAACCCCACTGATGGCACCAGACTCTGAGGCACATGTGAATCAGGTATGCTTTCCTGTTCCTTTCAGTATTCTCTGCCACTTAAGGGATCACCTACATTTCCATCTTCCTCTCCACCTCCACTTCTAGTCCACAGCTTCTCGTCAAACCCTTACCCCACTTTCAGGATTCCTGTTCCAACACCGGTGTCCTGCACCAAGACCACAAAGGCAAGGTGACATGAGCCCATTCATAGCAGCTACAAACCTCAGAGTCTAGAATAATTCCAGCCCATCTGACACATTATGACAAGCAACACATTCAAGTGTCCAAGGTAATTTTTCTCTTGTCCTAAGTTAACACCATATGATTTGGTCAAGTGAAATCTTACACCTTAAACTATGAAACCTTTATCAAGGCCTTAGTTCTCCAGTTCTAACACATAGTAAACAGTTGTTCCTCATCCCTCTGTTAATATTTCTGGAGGATGCTGCTTCAGCAGGAGATGCAGAGGGCAGCTGATTTCCAAGCAGTGTTGGTCGAAGCAAGGCTTCCCTCCCACTCACTGCTACAGGGCAGCAGGTTAGGCAGGGCTTTTGCTCAGGGCTGTTTTGCAGATCTGAAACACAATATCTGGGTATCTGTGATGCATATGGTCTGAAGAAGGGAATCCTTGCAAGGAGGTGATTGGTGATGAGATGTAAGATGGTAAAAGTACCTTCTAGCTTTAGCCTCATTCTGCTTATCCCTTTTGGGAAAGTCATTGTGCATCAGCTATCAGCATCATGAATATCACCACAGCCACAGCCTGGTTTCATTTTATCTCCATCTTCATCTCAAGTGTCATTTTGAAGCCTGTGAATGCTGCTCCAGGATACAAGAGAAATGTACCTATAAGTGTTCATTTACTGGTCTGATTCACTGCTGCCTACAGGAAACAGGAGAGGCTGTTGTAACTCTGCTATAAAGTTGACAGTGTATAGAAATTAATGCATGGTGTGCAAATGGCTACGAAGGATCGTGGCTGGCTCCAAGCTCTCCATGAAGCCTGCAGTTCATCACTTGTGACACTGACATATTTGGGCTCTGTGGACTCTCCAGTTTTTCTTTCTCTACAAGCCAGAAGGTAATCATAATGTAGGTTGGGAGCATGACATTAGAGTTTCTTATTCTAAGGAATTGCAAACTGCTCCCAGGAGGATGCCTATTTATTACTGGCTGTGCACAGTGAAAGAGTGACCTAATGAAGCAATATCAAGCAGCCCATGTTAGCAGGTCTAGTGGCATGACAATTAGAGGTGCATTTATTGGCAAAATATTTATGCCCTGAAGGCTACCACATACAGGTGTCCTGCCTTGATAATTCTCCGGTGTGGAGGCTTTATTTGGCTGCCCTTTCTAAACTGCATGTAAGGTTTGCATTTGAATCCATCAAGGATGCAGCCAAGTTCTAGTTTTTAAAATAAATAAATAAGTCAATCAGGAAATATTTCAACTGAAGATCCTTTTAAATCATTATGTTTTAACTATGTCATGCTAAGATAAAGCAACACTAGTAAAGGTAACAAACAGAAAGTATTATGCATGCCAAGGTAAAGCACACCACTTTTATAGTTTTCTACTTCCTTCAGAAATGACTAAGAATTTTAGGGGTCTAGAGAAAAATCGAATATGTGAGTGGATTAATGGTCTCTCCTCTTTTTAAACAGAGTCTAACATCTTTGGTACGTGGGGAAAAACCCCTTTTTTGCCCATTTTCAATGAAGATTGTGAAAATGTGGTTATAAGCTGTAAACAGAGACAATTGCATCTGACCAAAGTTGAACATAGATATAAAATTTTATATACATGTTTTTATATATATACATGGTGTTGGTATTTGAAAATATAAAGGTAGCTATCTGACTAAATTAACTGTCTAAACTCCATGTAGTTAGTCAGAAATAGGAGATGTGTGATCACGCTTGGCTCTTTCTTGTACATTGTCTAATGTAGAGCAGACCAGTCATGCCCTAACAGTGCCTAAACCCCTCCACTGAGCTCAAATAGAAGCCCAAGTGATCAGCTCAGATTAAACACCTGCCCAGTAGGCATTTACAAGTCAGTCAGGAACTGAAAAGCACCATGCCTCTTTTTTAACACTCAAGTGGCAGTGGAATCACTGGAAGACCAGAAACCCTATTTGGTATTATACACCCATTCCTCCTCCCTCCTCACATACCAATTAGATGTGTTAAATTATCTAGCTGTCTGTCTCACAAAACTAAAAAGAGCATAAAGAAGAAATAACCTCTAAACTCTCTTATTATTCAAAGATTCCAAATGTGAAGGGTCAAACTGGCTTTGTCAAAAAAGCAACAGGTTATTAAAGATATAAAAATACAGAACTACTGCTTTACTTCTCCTCCTTATCCCTACAGTGAAAATCAAGCATCTAGGTTTGGAACACCTAACGTCTGCATGCCAAACAGAGCACTTAGCTTGTAGCTGTTGCAAAGAAAACACTGAGTCAAGGACAACCCTAAGTAACACTTAGCCAGCAGTGCACTTGGGGCAACCAGGGCTGACCACTTTCCTGAAATTAAGTACTTGGGCATGTTCTGCTGAATTTGACAACAACGGGGAAACAGGCATGTACCTCCTGATCCCTTAGGGCAATGCTCAAAGGCTACGACATAAACTGACAATTCCTACAGAGGCATGTATCTCAGAAACATCTATTGCTTAGAAGTGCACAGGCACACAGAAGACCAACTGCATTGAGCACCATGGAAGACCAATCAGACAGACTCCCAGCGTTCTGGTCTCAAGCACGATGTAGACACCGAGTTGCTCATCCCACTCAGGATTCGGATGGAGGAGAGTTACTCCTGAATGAATGAGGCACGTAACATGGAAAAGAAAAGTGCATGTGGAGTTTAAATGATCTCAGACTGAACTCAGAGGAGCTTTAAAAATAGAAATTTTCAACTTAAATGATTGGCTTGACCTAAATCTGACTTCAGGTGCCTAGATTAAGCAATTCCATACAGTCATGAAAGTAGACCAGGGAGAAATTCAGCCCCGCAGTGATATTAGGTGAGCAATTTTCACCTTTTCTAGAGCCAAAATATTGGTTTTTAACTATCATTTTCAAGACCATTACAAAGCTGTGTATCATCACCACATGTAACACTACAGATTAATCTTTTGAGCAGAAGCCTGACTCATATCTTTGTATTCTTTCTGTGTCTTTATGGGTAAATACATGACATCTCATCTGAGAAATACTGTTTTAAAGAGTGAAGCCTATTTAAACAGCAGCTTCTGTGAAAGAGTTAATCTTTGCAGTGGCTTTATAAAATACTGATGATAGAGATGTTAATTTCCAAGTAAAACAATTTATATTCTTACAGCAGGCTACATCTTTCCAGACTCTGGTAGAAGCAGGCAGCCAACTTGCACATACCATTAAACTTCAAACTCCCTGCAAATGACAGCCAAACTGTCTCCAAAGTTCAATATATTTTCTCTGAGGCTAGCTGATGCAGGAAGATTTCCACAAGACATTTTCTCTTCTATCATCAGTGCAGCGATGTAAGCAGTGACTGATTAAGCCTGCACTCTTTTCAGGTTGATATACATGACTGGAAAAAATAAATAAACATTTCACAGCTGGAATTCCTCCTGAAAGCGAAAATAGATGACTAAGTGAAAGACCAATCCTTTATCGACACTTAATGAAGACAAGCTTCGAGGGGTTTTCTATACCAGGGATTACTTTACACCCCAGGACAAGACAAAGCCAGCAGATTTCTGCAGCTGAAGATTGCAATCACAGCAGAATAAGGAAAATAACAAACACGTATTACTTGGTAAATCACTTACATTGGTTTTCCTTTGGATTCACAAGTCAAAACTATAGATTGTCCTTCTTCAGGCCATGAATTGGAAGAAATGATTTTAACTAAAGGTGTATCTACGAAGAAAAGAAATAGACATCTTGTTGGTATACACAGAAAAGATTTATTATCTAAGAAGATATTCCTCTGTATTTACAAAAGAGGACACCACAGATTTAATTTGCACTTGAAGATGCTTTTATATGAGCCTTGTGCAATTTTCATTGTCTTCGGGAAGGCAATAAAAATGTCCAATAGATGTAAACCAGTAACTTCCTATACCCCAAGGAAACACAGACAAGAAAGCACGCATATACTCAGAGGAAATGGCTTTTCTCTTCCTATATTCAATGCAAATACTCCTACACAGTTATTCCAAAGTCTGATATCTAACAACACAATAAAATACTGAGGATGGATAACACATACTCTGTACAATTGAATCTATTTATAGGTTTGTATGATGGAATGCTACTATTTGAGGAATTAATGCAATAATATACATTTGAGTGAGAACATTTCTATTGCAGAAACTTGAAACTTATAATAAGAAAGCTACAATGGGCTTTCAGATAAAACACTTCGTTACAGGCATTTTACAGGGTGCTATTTCTGAAATGGAATAATGCTGCCTGCAAACCAGAACATTTCTTTGCCTTTTAACCTAAATTGACAAATAGAATGTTTTAAATATCTGGGGGGGAAACACCACCACCACAAAAACCCCAACTGTATGAAAGTCTGTAATCTACACCAAAAATAAACCACAACCCCAAAACAATGTTCTACACATTGGAATTAACTTTACACTTTTAACTGCAACAAGATACACAATGTAACTATGGTGAATTCATGCAGAATAAAATGTTTGCAGTAGATCCTTTACAACAAAACCCCAGAAATGCCAGCTGGCTTGCAAGGACCATCAAGAAAGAAGCAAAACTTCTTTTTCCCTCCTCCTTAGGAAAGGTAAAAAGGGATCCTAGGCACAGCCAGGGAAATGTTCAAACCTCATGTGCAAATGCATCCTCCTGTTTGCTCTGCAGTTTCCTAACCCAGAACACATGTCTTCATCAATGGCACAAAAAAATAATCTAACCTGCAAATCTGGGATAGCTAAGTTGTGTCTCATCCAATTTGCAATCCCTGCTTTCATTAGCAGGGAGGTAGCAGCGACACCACAGATACCCTATTAGCAAGAGCATGACAAAATGACCCTACAAAATCAAATGGGAAAAAATCATCTGCTGCAACAACCTATTTCCTTACTGAGATGCTGACAGCCCTGTTGAACACCAAATGGCATATGAACAATTAAAAATGTCAGAAGCGGTTTTCTAGCTTGGTTTGTTATTTTGGGCATATCATAATGTATCAGCATGGCACAAGACAAGGAAAGGGGAAGGCTTCAGGTAGACTTGTCATAATTCCACTGAAAGCATTGTCAGCACCATTTAGCTTTCAGTACAGCAGCACTAACCCTACACCAGCAGCAAGTCTGTTCTGTGAGTTCATACTTTTAAGGACCCTGCAAACCATTCCGCAGGTGACTAATCCTTTGGAGGTCGTGCTGCTATTTGCTTCATTTTTAGCACATGCTTAAGGCACTGACCTCAAGTGCCTCAATAAATCAGGACATCAAGTACTTCTGTGATTTCAGTGGTGCTACTGAAGATGAATAAATTACTCTCTTGACTATACATTGAACCAGAGGAACAAATTAGTATCAGAGAGGAATACATGAAGAATTTAACCAAGGGAGGGAGATGACTAATGCAATGAGATCAAGGGGTTTCCAGAGAAGTATGAAAAAGAGCTAAACTTTGATAGAAGTAATCATGATAGCCACAGGTGAAGAAAGAAATTGAAGACCCATCTAAGTGGCACTACTGGCTGAAGTATTTAAGAAATGATCAGCACTTTACACATTACTGGAAATGACCCACATAAAACAGAAGAGGGGACTTTAAAACAGGTTTTCATTTGCATGGATCAATGCAGTGCTGTTTCCCCCAACTTGAAGTTTCAGTTCCTACTTTAATTAATGCCCCAAACAGCCCTCTGTTGCCCATGCACTTTTAAATAGTAACATACTAACGTAGCATAAGAAAGGTCTTATGTTTCACTCTCTAATGAACTTGGAGGTAGTGTAGGAAATATATTCCCCTGTGGCTTTGTCCACTAATTGACTTGTATAAGAATAACTTGGTTTGGGGTTTTTTTGAAAACAGAAAACACAGGGATTAACTTAATATCTAGTTTTAAGGGCAGCTTACAACTGACAGCTTTTGTATTGTATTACCTGTCCTTTTTCAAAGCCCAGTTGATACTCCATTTTGGATGCTTCACTCTCAGTGTTAGTGTTTCAAATACATTTTCATTATGTGCTTGATCTCTCTCCAGAATTAAAAGGGGGAGACAGAGAGAGTGATTGCCCACTGGAATGGGCTGCCTGAGGAGGTGGTGGGGTTGCCTTCACTGGGGGTGTTCAGGGCGAGGCTTGACAGGATGCTTGGTTGTATGGTTTAGTTGATTGGGTAGTGTTGGATGATAGGTTGGACATGATGATCTTGAAGGTCTCTTCCAACCTGGTTAATTCTATTCTATTCTAAATGATGACTTTTAAGGGGGAAACTTTTAAGATCTCCACTTTCACATCCACATCAATTTTTAAAATGGAGACAATTCTTTAGAATAACTTCATCAAAGCTAACCTAAATATGTTTTAAAGAAGAAGACAGAACTCTGCTGAGTGACATTTTTCCAGAACACAAAATGCTGTCTTCTGTGAGATAATACCATGAGCTTTAACCTGTCACATATAGAAGCATTAATCACAACAACTGGAACATCACCCAGTCTCCCACATCAGCAAACATCATCACAAAAAGAAAACAAAGTCTAAAACCCAAAAATACGCCAAGAACAGTAATAGAGTAAGAGAGGTTTTCTGGATGGCCATCAGCCTGTTATAAGTGATGTAGGTATGTCCAAAATATCTCCACTTTTACAACCAAAACAAAAGGAGTAGGATGAAGGGTTTTAGCACAGGTCAGACCTTCTGTTTCTCCTCCTCTAATTTACATCAGTTAAACTTCAATAATTTGCACATTTTTTAGGATGTGTTCCACTCATTTCATGACAGTAAACTACTGCAGGTCAGTATCTCCAGCAGAATTCTTGTGACTACTCAAACTCCTGACAAAACCTACACATACACCTCTATCCTGAGTTCTAAAGACACTGTGGAGAAGACAAACATTCCATAAAGGCTAAGCAAAGTGAAAATTAGATTGGAAAAAACCCCAAACAAACACCACCACAGTGGCTTATGTGAGTGTAGGTAATCCAGCAAGCCTGCACGGTAAGACACATGGGGTTTAATACCCAGTGACATTTATTTACATGCCTCTCCAACAGTATGAGAGCTGTTTGGCTTTGCAGCCTTTAGCTTGAGTAATGAGGTACTTATGAGCTGCAATCAATTGCTAGCACCTATCTGAACCAGGAGTTAATCATATATTTAGACTCATAGGAAGACATCTGTCGCCCATGTGCCAAAAATCTGCCTTTTTGCAGGAAATACTAGCTTAGCAGCAGTTCACAGATAGAAAATATGGCCGGGGGGGGTTTATGATGCATCTTTCCCTGTTTCAGCAGACCAAAGGCAAAAGATCCACTGAGTGGTCCTTTTTCATCCAGCTGTCTAGAATTTGAGTCCATCTCATCACACAAGACCAGGAATGCCATTTCAAAGCTTTGGGAGGATTTAACTATTTTTGATAAGTCAACATGACCTTTATTCATCAACATACAAAATAGGGGAGAAATGAAACATTTCCATACATGACTTTTGTGGTACAGCTTAGCAACTAATGGCAATGTTAATACCCCGTGGAAGTGCTTCGCTGATTGATTTAATTTCTTTGAAGGTATTTCAGAAGAAGGGTGGTTGTAAGCATTTAAAAAAGATTCAAAATCACTGAATGTCAGCACAGTGCCGGGAGCAGACATTAGCTATCGCGCTGATATCAGCCTACCTTTAAGAAGACCTTTGCCCAACTTGTGTTGGAGACACATCCAAGTTAGGGCTCTTATGTTTGCACAGTATAATTCCACATGGAATGCAGTGCCTCTTCAAGCCTTTGGGGTTTCTAAAAGTGTTTATTGCATGAAGCCTGTAACACCTCAGACTAAAATGGTCTAAAACCAGTCGGGGACTCTGCAAAGTTTCAGTGACAGTCTCCTGCAGCGTTATCCAAGCATGGTTTCACATGCTGTACAGTGCTTCTGCAAGTTGTTTGGATCTTCTCTTTGTACCTGACTGCCATGTTTTTGTCATGATAGGAACAGCCCAATAAGAAACACAACCTTCTTTTTTCCTTCCTCTGTGTAAGTATGAATCAGTGCATAAAGTATCATTAGTTACACCTTGTAGTTTTGGGGATCTTGGTTCTCATAATCTCACAGAAACGTGTGGTAGTGTCAAGTGGAAATAACATTTCTCTTGGCTTCCACTGCTGTCCCTTCATCAGAGAATGTATTTTTTCTGGACTTTAGAATATTAATAGAGCTGCCACAGAAAACATGTTCCATTTGGTGACAATAGCAATGTATATAAGGTGTATAGAGAAAGACTGATCTCTTGAATTGGTTTGGTTTATGAGTCTTTAGGGTTCAGAAAGTAAAGTCCACTGTTGAGGCTCTTTCCTCTCTGCATCACACATAAATGTCAGAAGTGTGATAGATGCTGTCTCAATCTTTCTCAAAATAAGAATTCTGTGTGCTTTTTTTTTCACAATATCCCACTCAGTCTTCCAAGTTCAAACTGGTACCAAAAGAGCTAGACTTAGTGCAAATGGTAGCAAGGGAGGCACAGCTGTTCAACTGCTTGTCTGTTGCAAATCAAATTTACAACTCTATATAATAATATTACAACAAACATTCCTAACTCTTCAAAACAACGCTCTCCCATTTGATTACTTTCCCTGCAACCAAACTGTTAGGTGTCTATTTCAAAACCAGGGTAAACACAATCATGTCCCTAATCATGTTCCAAATAACTGAAAGCAGCTTATTAACATCATTTGACCCTAGGCCTCCACTGGAACACTTTGATTCTGATGCATGTTTTCTTTGAAGGTGATTCTTTCTCTGTAGTTGATGTTATGAACATATCTCCATCTGCAGGAAGAAGCTGAGTTTGTTGTAATGAAGTCTGTGATCCTCATTGGTCTTACTGTTTGAGTGCAAATTATGTTAACAGTAATAGGAAAGACATCAATACAGAGAGGTTTTGCTTGCTGGGTCTGTTAAAGGAAGCGAGTGATCATAATACATCAGGACGTGATACAAGTGTTATTCAAATCCCTCCTAAAAATTGCCTTGTTACTGCCTTCTTATTTACATTTTTAAGAGGATCATTAGATGGTTTTAATTACCTCTTTTGATTAGAAGTTTTTTTTCATACATGACTATTTTAAAAGCCTTAAAAGTACTGCTAGTAAGAAAAGGCTCTGTTTGACAATGTAATTCTCTATTGGATGCAGTTTATGTGGATTTTGCAATTGGATCCCTTCAGGAAGAGAGCTAAGCTTCTATGAGGGAACAGTTCTTCCCACTGGGAATGAGCTTCTCATGAATGTCAGGTTTTGTCTTCATGGACCCTAAGCAACACAAGGAACACATCTTGTTAACTACTCACCAGTCATCAGAAACACTCAAGCTCACAAATCAGAAGCCCCAGGCCCTACCTGTGGTATTGCATCCATGTCATGGCTGCCAGATCGTTTGGCAGAAGCACTGGATTGAGGTTTCTCTCCTTCTCTAGAGGACATTTTGTTGGGCTTTCTAGGAATATTGTGAGGATTCTCATCTTCTCAGCAAGCATGTTGTGCCTTGTTGCAATACATCAAGCTCTGCTTTGGCTGATTGGTGAGGCCCGCTGCACTAGCCTGTTGCCATACCTGATGTGTTATTTCTAGCAAGGGTTGCAAGAACAACAGATCATAATATTACTGTCCTTCTCAGATGAATACATAGGTTTCTCTCACTGACAATTATTGTTCCAAACTGTCTGCATAGCCAGCAGCTGCCACTAATTTTCCTTTGTCACCAAAATGGTTAGAAGTGTGTTATCTCCCCACCCTCCTGCTGTTGCCAACTGTGCCCAGCCTACTCTGTGGAGCAGCATGTCCTGCCTGGATCTAGAATACATAGGTTTACTGTGCCTTTTAACATTAACTGATTTACCTTGTTGTCAAACTTCTTGCACACTAAACACCCCTTTCTCTTTTATACCTGAGTCCAAATCAGTGTGACTGATTCATGACCATACACTTTCCTTCTCACAGGTTTAGCAAAACTTATGGGGTACCAACAGCATGTCTTTAATTCATAGGGGTTTTTTATGACCACAAACCTTCTGAATATTGAAATGCTTCCATAAATTCCTCTGATATTTTATTGTGGTTGTGAACAACAGCGGGTCTGCTGCTATCATTTTACAAAATGCTATAAAAATCTAACAGTCTGATAATAAAAGATCATTGCTACCTGGTATTCAGTGATTGCAGGTGATAAGATTTCTAAAGTATTTCCAGAGAGACTCATTCATTTATTTTCTCCCTAGTTTTGTCTGCTTTGTTGTGGGCTTTTTTTCCCAAAAATTGTGTTTGTGAAATCTGTTTATGTCACAGCCTTCTGCATTTTTCATCATGCCTTTTCTCCCTTATTTCCTTGGAATCTTTCCATCATTTCCAGATGCAAAGATAAAATAGGCTGATATCTCTGAAAATGACTTTCCAGATTATTGTCTCTGAAGTAAGCACAGGACAGTTGAAGGTATCTTTTCCCCCCCCCCTTTCTTTCACAAAGAAAGCCTGCACTGGTAAATCTTGAACATGTCCAGAGAAGGGCAATGAGTCTGGGGAGAGGCCTCGAGCACAAGCCCCGTGTGGAGAGGCTGAGGGAGCTGGAGGAATTCTTCAGCCTGGAGAAGAGGAGGCTCACAGGAGACCTTATTTCTGTCTACAGCTACCTGAAGGGAGGTTGTAGATAGGAGGGGATTGGTCTCTTCTCCCAGGCAGCCAGCACCAGAATGAGAGGACACAGTCTCAAGCTGCACCAGGGGAAGTTTAGGCTGGAGGTGAGGAGAAAGTTCGTCACAGAGAGAGTTGTTAGGCATTGGAATGTGCTGCCCAGGGAGGTGGTGGAGTCCCCGTCCCTGGAGGCATTCAAGAGGGGATTGGACGTGGCACTTGGTGCCATGGTCTAGTAGCCACAAAGTCTTGGGTGACAGGTTGGACTTGCTGATCTCAAAGGTCTTTTCCAACCTTGTTGATTCTATGATTCTATGAAATTACCCTGGGAGATGCAGTAAGTTTGATGCTCTGCTTCAGAATATAACAAGTGACTCACTGCTCGAATTTAAACAGCTGAGAAAAAACCTCAGCATTATGCAACTGACAGATTATCTTATTACTGGCAATTGTGGTGGAGACAAGCTAGATCAAATGGTTGTGTCATGGCAATGATATTTCATTTCAAAAAATGCATTCACCAGTTTTATAACTGTAAGCTATATATACACACACACACACATACACAGATACCTAGCTTTGATAAAAATCAATAGTCAGTACCATATCCTCGTGGATATTCCTGCATCTTCTTTTTATGCTCCTTTGAAAACTACTTTGCAGTCAAGCAGGTACAGAGAGAGCATATGGTCTCTTTGTTATCTGAGACTCTTTGATGACTATTTTGTCACCCTTTATCTCATCTCTTTTAATTTAGTTTACAATGGTGTTTGTTGAAGACAAAAGTATTAACGGGCTGGACCAAACGAGTGCAGAAACACTCAGCTGAATGCAAAACTTCCAATGGGGGGAAAAAAAAGAGATTGATCAGTGAAATACTCCCTCCTGACACTCATAATTCATGAGTGTCTGAATTCAAGTGCTAACCTTGCAGGAAGCACTTTAGGTTACTAATTTTGTGAATGCTGATTATCTGGTGCTTTGGGTAAAAATATTCATAGTAGCTGTTTCAACATCTCACCTGTCAATCACACCACACCACTTCTCCACAACTGCTAAATGTGAAAAATCATTACATGTGATGGCATGTAATGTGTGGCTTGGAGTTGTGGGAACGTGGGCTACACTACCAAAGCTCTGCAGTTCCACTATGCTCCCTCTGATTTTTTTTTAAGCCTGATCCTACTTTTGTCATGTACTGTGTTAACTGATCACTCTTACCTACTTTGTGTTTAGTATTAAGATTGGCAGGAATCTCAAGCTGCACCAGGGGAGGTTTAGGCTGGATGTTAGGAAGAAGTTCTTCCCAGAAAGAGAGATTGGTCATTGGAATGTGCTGCCCAGGGAGGTGGTGGAGTCCCCATCACTGGAAGTGCTTAAAAAGAGACTGGATGTGGTTTAGCTGATCAGATGGTGTTGGATGATAGGTTTGACTTGATGGCTCAAAGGTCTTTTCCAAGCTGGTTAATTCTGTGTTGTGATATTCTGTAATCTGAAATGTGAGTGTGGTGTTGGATATATAGGCAGACCCCACTGATTTAAGTGATAGACCGTGTGGCACTGTCACCACAGTTCTGAATGTGTGCCACATCATGAAGGTAGCACCAGATAATGCTATTCCCCTTTACATGCTTTTGCAGAATGGGTCACTGGTTTCATAGTTATCCATTAAGTCCCACATACACAGGAATCACAGAATCACAGAATACTAGGGACTGGAAGGCACCTCCAGAGACTGTCAAGTCCAATTCCCCCACCAAAGCAGGATCACATAGAGGACAGGCAACAGAGCAATGCATGTAGGTGGGTTTTGAATATCTCCAGAGAAGGAGACTCTACAGCCTTTCTGGGCAGCCCATTCCAGGGCTCCATCAACCTCACTGTAAAGAATTGCCTCCTTCTGTTGAGGTGGAACCTCTTGTGTCTCAGCTTATACCCACTGCTCCTTGTCCTATCGCTGGGCACCACCAAAAGGAGACCATCACCTTTATCTGGATGCCCACCCCCCAGACATTTATAGACATCGATAAGATCTCCTCTCAGCCTTCCCTTCTCATGACAATATAGACACAGGTGTCTCAGTCTTTCTTCATAGGAGAGATGTTCAAGTCCCACAGTCATACTTCTAGCTCTCTGTTGAACTGAAGAGCCCAAAACTGGACACAGTATTCCAGGTGTGGTCTCACTAGGCTAGAGTAGAGACAATCTCCCTTGATGTGCTGGACACATTTGTTTTTACCCCAGGATGCCATTGGCCCTCTTGGCCACAGGGACACATTGCTGTCCCAGGGATAATTTGCTGTCCACTAGGACTCCAAGGTCTTTCTCCATGAATCTTCTTTCCAACAGGACAACCCCTATTCTGTGCTGATGCCTGGTGTTATTCCTCCCCAGATGCAGCAGTCTGCACTTACCCTTATTGAACCTCGTGAGGTTCACCTTTGGCAGCTCTCCAGCCTGTCCAGATCTCACTGGATGGCAGCACAGCACTCCAGTGTATCAGCAAATCATCCCAGTTTTATATCATCAGTGAACTGATGAGGGAACACGCAATGACTCCAGGTCATTGATGACGATACTGAATAAATGCCTCTGAGTCAGTGCATGACCTTTCCATGTAGCTTTATATTCTGCATCCTCGCTTTCTTTTGCTTAAGGACATCAGTTTTCTATTATATCTGACCTGAATTGCATTGAGCATAGCTACACAAGAGCTCTGGATACTCAGCATACCCTTCAAGCCTTTCTCTGACATTCATGTCAGATATTGGACACTACAGAACTTTAACCTCTGTATAAATAAGTTGCAGTAGTGGATGCATATGTGACTTGTTTCCTCCAAATATATACCATGCTGTCATGAAGTGCAAGCTTGAATTCCTTGGAGGCCCTACTAGCAATCTCTATATATGTTTTCCTTCAAAGTGTCTCACGTGCTTGCTGGTGTTCCATTGTGGTGATAAACAGCTTCCCAAACTGTTCTTCAGGGAAGACCTGGAACAGCTCTGTCCCCCTGTCATTAGACTGACTAGCTGAAGGTGACCACAATTGTAACATGGAGTGTGAGCTATTCAGATTCTGCAATTTTCAGTCTTCTAAGATGATCTCATTTGAAATAACACCAAGTCCAGGCTAAGAAAAAAGATTTAAAAGGTATTTCAAGCATACTTGAATGGAGCTTAATGGATCTCAGTCATGTACCTGAAACAATTCTTGCTCCACTTAGGACCTGATGTGGAACTTGCCAGACACTAGACTGTTAATTATCCACACAGTCTTTACAGTCCTCTTAGTGCAACCCAACATAAAGCAGTTATAACAAGTATGTTTTAAAAGTCTCTTCTATGTTTACTGTAAATGTAATCTTCCCCTACATCTCTAACATAGGGAATTGAATACATTCATAATAATATATACATGCAATATGTATATATGCAATATAGTCATGCAATATATATATGTGCAATATATACATGCAGGCATTTAACAAATAGAATGCAGAGAAGTTATTTTTTAGATTCCTTTTATAGCAACTGATTTTACTTAGACTAGGAGCTGCAAAAATCAGTCAGTCCTGGGGATATGGCTGCTGGGCTGTCTGTACCAGATCACTCTTTCCAGAAGGTACCCCCTTATGGTTTATCATTACAGGAAAACACCTTTTTTACACCATCACATTAGTTTTCTGTTGGTTTTTTTTTGGTTTGTTGTTGGTTTGTTGTTGTTGTTTTTGTTCAGGTAGATGAACTAACTTGTTCTCTTTCTTACATCCACCTAAAAATATCCTCCAGTGGCTTGAGTGACTCACTGTGGGGATTTCAACTCATGACAATGGCACATTGTCAGTTGTGACCAAATGAACTACGTGATCTGAAAAGCCCACAGTGAGCTCGGTAAGGTCCTGCTCCCAGCCTCCTCGCCAGAAAGAAATGTGTTGTTAGCCCACCGGCGCTCATTAGTTTGGAAACATCACCACACCAGCCACAGCTAGCAGCTCCAAAGCACTGTGCAGCCTAAACATGCTTAGAACAGGCCAAGAGGTAACCTGGCTGTGTTCTATTTCCCAGCACAGCCATGCGCTCTGTCTTTCCAGTTCTTTCACCACAGGTGGTCTCTTTCCTAGGCCTAAAGGCTTACTCCTCTGAAATGAAATTATATTTACTTTACATTTATTTCCCAAGCATTAGTATTATTAAACATTCTTTTCCAAATTTCCTCTGAAACCTCCTTGAGCCCTCTGTTAAACACACAACAAGGAAATGCATTAACCTGCCCACACCGTATCTGAAAGTTTCTATGAGGAGCAGACGACTCAGAGGATTTTCCTGCAAAACATTTGAGAGAGAAATAAATTATATGTGATTATATTTCACTAAATAAATCCTATTTGAGCATAAGCCTCCAGATGGGAAATGTCAGGATTGTACATTAACCCTTTGAACTAGCTATCCCCTTTGAAAGATTAAAGTTTGGCATTAAATGGACCTACAAGTTTTTGAATTATTTTGCATTTAAATCATGGATTTCTTATTTTCATCCATCATTAACCTAATTGATCTCATTTAAACATGCAAATTGTGGCGCTGAACTTTCATGTTCCCGAGCATTCTTTACTGTTTACAGTAACAATCTTTTTCCTTTCATTTATTTCAAGCATCCACTATTATGAAAAGCTTAAAGAAGATGATTTTCCTTACACAATGTTTACACCAATTTTGAGCTAAATAATTAAATAGAATAACTTCTTATTTGCTTTTCTTTCAATACCAAAAGTTGTACACATACTGAAGCTGTATTGTTTAATTTGCATTCTGGATCACTTTTACCTACTTTGTGTTTAGTATTAAGACTGGCAGGAATCTCAAGCTGTGCCAGGGGAGGTTCAGGCTGGATGTTAGGAAGAAATTCTTCCCAGAAAGAGAGATTGGCCATTGGGATGTGCTGCCCAGGGAGGTGGTGGAGTCACCATCCCTGGAAGTGTCTAAAAGGAGACTGGATGAGGCACCTGGTGCCATGGTTTAGTTGATTAGATGGTGTTGGGTGATGGGTTGGACTTGCTGATCTCAAAGGTCTTTTCCAACCTGGTTAATTCTGCATTCTGTATTCTTTGATACCATGACTCTGCCTTACACCAGCAGAGATTCTGAACCCATACTGAGAGAAATGTTCATTTGTTAATACATCAGAAATCACAGTAGTACACTGCTGTTAGACACACACACACACGTTCTACATGGCTGCACAAGTGCATTGCTGATTTGCTTATCTGTACTCTGTTGCATTTGAGGCATTTTGTTTACTTAATTCAAAATCAATAAGTTTATTTCCCAGCCAATAATTCCAACATTCTCCTGGAATAGCTGCCTAATTTTAAAGTCAGATTCAGACATTGATTGCTAAAGAATCTCCCCACAAATGAAGAAAGATCCTGTTGCTGGAACAGCCTGCAGCAGCAAGTTAGCTGATGCCTATAGACTCGTCAGCCCGACAATTCACTGCACATCTGTGTCTGCCAATAGAGAATTTGCTCAAAATTGCCTCTCTGGACACTTCTTTACATAACACATATTTAGCTTATTAGTGCTGTCATTTGGGAGTGTGGTCAGCTTTTGAGCTAAATCTCACTGAGTCTGTTAGCATGGATCACATCACAGCTGCCATTTTAGAATCACGATGATTAGGTTTGAAGTTCAAATGATTTGATTTCACTTTTAAGCTTCAAAAGCAGCCTCTAGGGCAGACTTACACAATTAATTTTTACTGAGGTCTGCTGGGTAATCTACTGTAGTCAGAGAATCTGCACTGAGGTAAGGTAATTACCACTGGGTAGTTTTATGGCACTCTGTTCACTGGGAAGCAACATGTTGGCTGGGTTCTGCTCAGATAATACCTGGAAGAAATTGAAGATGCTGCTTCTGGGAAACAACATGTCTGAGACATTGAGGAGGGATGAGCAGAAGCCCCTCATTTCCTAGATGTGGACCAGAAGTTGTATTTGCTCTGAAAATATCTTTTTAGGAGTATGCATGAGAACTTAACAGTGTACCATCTCATAAATATCACACTGAGAAGCTTTAAAAATTGCAGTACTGCACCTGTGATTCTTTAACACAGGAACAAGGAACCCATTCTTAGTTTACTTTGAACCCAGAAGTAAACAATGAAGCAAAATATCCCTTTGAGATTTGTATTTATCACTTACAAGAAGCACATCCTAATAATCAGTGGCAGCTAGGCTGACAAGCAAACTTCAGAGTAAAGCCACAGGGGATACAAGTCTATTTTAGGTTTACTGTTGACAGCAAGGGTCAGAGAGAAAATAAACTCAGCAAGCAGTGTCATGATACCACAAACCTCTGCTGGACAAGCTGAAACTAAATTACAGCCAAACCTTTCAGCAAAGCAGAAAGATGGGCAATTGGGCTGCCCTGAAGTGCACAGAGCATGACATACAAATGAACAGGATTAAGCACATAACAGAAATTAGTGAACAAAATCAAGCTTAGCAGACTGGAGGAGCTAATTATCCCACAGTCTGGGTTGGGGTACAGTGTGCTTAGCCCAAGAACAACCCTGTAATTTTTAGATTTGAAGTCTGCAAAATTAACCTGGAAAGACCTGTGGAAACAAGGACTGATGATCACCTTTTTCAAGATAGCCTTCTTGTGGGGAAGACACAAATAATACAGGTAAAGATCTAATATCAATTGCCTAACACTTCAAAAGAAAAGAGCAGCAAGAAGGGCTCAGACATTGTTTCTACTACATATACATATAGAGACAATCCTGGACTCATAGAATTGTTTTGGTTGGAAAGATCATTGAGTCCCACCTTTGACCTAACACCACCATAGCCATTAAAACAAGTCCCAAAGTTCCACGTCTACACATTTCTTGAACACCTCCAGGGACAGCAACTCCACCACCTCCCTGGGTAACCTATTGCAATGCCTGACCACTCTTTCCATAAAGAAATGTTCCCTATTAGCCAATATCTCTCCAATAAACCATTTTTATCTTAAAAGTTTAGTCCTCATCTTCTTTTCATGTGTTGTAATACTACTGGGGAAAGCTGATTTGCTTGCTCCACAACACTAATAAAACTAAGACTTGTGTCTGTGGAAGCAGAGGGAATGAAGCCTGCTCCGTTTTGGTATCACTGCTGATGGCATTCCTGGCTTTCATTTTAAGTTTACTTCCTATTAAAACTGATGATAAAAGCAGCTGTGTGGATTCATAAGCACCTCTATCTACATCTCTCCATGGGCTCATTATGAATCTCTATTTCATACAGTCTCATCATCTAGGACAGATTTAATTTGATTCTGTCATTCACTGGGCACAAATAAAACCCTCTCATTCCAACTATTGCACTGCTTTCCTTTTGCCCTACCTATTATCCACCAGGTGCAAACACAATCCCCTAATTCCTGCTCTTCTCTTGCTTTCATTTTCTTTGCTTGCTTTGTTTTGATGAAGCCACAAATATTTCGTCCACTGTCAGGGGCTGGGTGCTTGAAATAGAAGATGTTTTACTTTCAAGCATAGTTATACAGGACAGAAATGGCTATTTGTTATTGTCCCTTTCCCCCCCTAACCTGCAGTGATACGCAGACAATCTGTAAGAGGTATCCATGCACCACAGATAAAATCCTTTATGTTTTAGGAAGGTGTTTAAATACCAAGACCAGTTCTAGAGGGTGATGCTTGCTCATTTTGTAGCTGTTCTCTGCCATATTCATGCTCATCTGTTCTGTCTGACCATTTTGAGGAGCATGCTTAACATTCTCCCATAGCTCTCCGTTGATCTGAGATACCCCTGGAACATTCAGAACAAGTGCCCTACAGGATGTCAGATTAACAAATTCTCCTGACTCTTGTCACGGGGTCCCATAATTCACTGGGTTTGGCAGCACTATTTTTGAACTGCTGTCAGGTGGCATTGAGGATATATTGGGTTAGCTCACATCAGGTCCTGTGATCGTGCTCCTTTCACACAAACAGGATGTCTCTTACTTGTTTGAAGTCTTATGGATTGATGGAAAGAAAGCAGCACCTTACAGTGACTGAAGCAGTACCCACAATGATTGTGAACAATACCAGGAGAATAAAATCAAGGGGCCCAGTTCTAGTGCAATGTGCTCCCTTCAAAGCCCTTGGGCTTGCTTCAGTAAATCATCTTTCTCCTCTTTTTGCTTCAAGGCTCTCTGCTGAACCACATCATAAGTTGCTGGAATGTCCTTCTCTTTTAATAAAATTTCCTTTAGAAACTTGCCCTGTGCTAGACTTCTGAGTACATTGACCACAGAGACAAAGGTGGTAAGGAAAAGGGCAATAGAAACCTGTTCTTAGTCTCCTTGTCCCCTATAATAAACCACTGCTTTCTCCATGGGTTTAAGTGGCATTTTCACTCTCTTTTCTAAACTTGAGCTTCTTTTGGTGCACTTCTCACTTTCCACATGTAATGGCTCTACATTAAAGACAGAGAGCGTTAAATTGATTTGTGGAAAATTAATGGAGCAAGCAGGAATGATAGAGCATTGTGGCTTTTGATAAATTGGCAGTCTGAAGGGGTCAATAACATAAAGCACATTAGTAACTGTAAACACTCAGTGCACTTTGTTCTTAAAGAACTTCAGTGAGCCCACAGAAGAGAGAGAACGGACTTGTTCATGAAGAAACAAACACAGGGGAAGATGCACCCCACTGCTATTTAGCAAGGCTGTATCTTGTTCCTTAGGCTGCAAATCAGAAGGAGAAATAATTATTCCAGAAGCTTTATACATGACAGGCCACAGAAAGACTTATATGAGTTACAGTCTTACGATGCCCAAACGAACCAGAATCCTGCCTTTACCTTGAATCCTATTATACTGCATCCTGTGTGACTCAGTTTAAACCTCTTACAACTGTCCTCTTTCTGTATCTCCGATTTCATTCAGTTTGGTTCCCCTCTGTTAGTGCCAGCATCTTAAGCAGAGCACTGAAGGCAGAGCAAGCAATTTGGAAGTGAAGGCATGGGCCAGCTTAGCGGCTGATGGTTGTGGGATTTAGAACTCAAGGAAATACAGATGTTAGGGATTCGTGTCTCTAGTACAGATGCCATTTGAACGTGTTGATGAGACAGGTGTTTAATAGCCGCTCGGTGAAGAAACGCTTTGATCTCCCTCAGCAAATTGATGAGTAGAATGTTTCAGAAAACAGTTATTTTCAGTGCATACTACTTGTGAATGCTAATCCACCTCCTCCTCATTTTCAGGCTTTTGTTTCAGATGTCATTTTATAGAAATGCTGTCAGCTTCTATGCATGGAGTGCTCTTGCCATTACTGTGTTTTACATGTGCTACGAGCCTTAGCTGCTTAGAGAAAGATTCTCAGCTAGGAGCCAGTTATATATGCCAGCAGGCCTTGACGTGGTATTTCGGAGACTAGCTGCAGTTACTGGAAGCTTGTCTGCTTTACAGACCAGCTTGTCCCCCTTACATCAGGCTGATTACACCTACTCCAGAAACAGAGTAATGAAAGGTCTCTCCCCTTCACCTGGTCTGACAACATTTTGAAGATGCCTTTTTGGGCTAGATCAAAAGTACAGGTGTTCTGCAGAAGTCCAGAGAGCTGTACGCTGAAGAGCAGTGGGGCTAGCACAAGTGACCAGCAAAATGTCACACGATGGTGAAAAAGCGTTCTCCTGAGCATCTCTCAGTTTACAAGTGGAAAAGAACTGGCTCAGAGGGCAACATGACTTCAGAACAGGGCACACAGCTACATAGGCAGGTGCACTCAACTTTGATTGTGGAAAACATCAAGTTTCAGAAATCTTGTTTTTAAAAAGCGAGCCAATATATAGAGATACAAACCCCCCTGAAGTTTGCATTGCTTAAAGTAGCCTCCTGCATAGACAAGGCCTATATATAAATTCTAAAGGGCTTTTCCTCTTGGATGTGTGTTATGGACAGCATTACAGCAGTTTCATTAGCAGGATTCAAAGTTATTGAGGAAATATGCTGGAAACTGCTTTTTCAAAGCTTTGTCTCACGTTTCTAGGAAACTTTCAAGGAGAACTGTGAAGCACTATGACCTTGATGTTTAAGAACTCTTCCACGCTGCTACAACGACAAACAAAAAAGACAACTGCTTTTCCTCGCTAACATTTCTCACAGTGAGCTAGGAACTCAGTTCTGTAGTGTCTTCACTAGTAGAGCTCTTGTTAAGCTTTTAATTAGTCCTGTAAAAACAAACAAGCAAACAAAAAACAGCAAAAGAAAACCCCAATAAAATTCCCCCAACCAACTAACCAAATACAAACTACACAAGCTGGCTGAAAGAGAGACGTTGCCCAGCCACAAAATACCAGAGCTTGTTATAATTGTCACACAACAGAAACTCCGAAACAACCCCCAAATATAAAAGCAAGCATATAGAATATGTGTTACTTACAGTGGATTTCTAGAACCTGCATTGCTATCTGAGGTGTAGAGTTTAGGGACTCATGATCTACTCTGCAACTTACAACTGCACCATCATCATTGCGATCTGCTAGGAAATCCAGCGTGCTGCTGACTGTGAATGTTTTACGATTTTCATCTTCTTCTTTCAAATATTTAACATCTGGAAGAAAGAATAAACAGTTTTCTCTCCAACAGTTTTTAGGATCAGTATTCCAGCATTAGACACCTAAAAGAGCTATCACGCTTGTTGAAAAGCCCCACAGCTTTCCTATGGGTATTGATCTCTTTAAAACAAACCTAACTGGCCTGCAGCTTTTTCTCAGTTTACTCCTGTTGCCACAACACTAGGTATATACTGAAAACAAATATGGTTACATGATGCTGCACTCAAACACAAATTCCTTTCATCATTCTCTCTTACATGTTTAGGTTGAAATTTTATACGAGCTTTCTCTGCAGTTCATTCGCAACAATGCATTCTCCTCCTACCCTCCCTTCCCTTACAAATTCACAGTGTCACTAAACATCACATTTTCTAAGTCCATGCTTAGCAACTTTCACAGAAATCCAATACAGGGATATTATTGAAGCCATATGAATGAAATGTTTCATGCATGTAGTCACATTTGTCCCGGGCTTTATTCATGGTTTATTCCGCTGTTTTGCTACAGTTATACTAACTTATGAATTAAGCTCAACCACAGTATAGTTGTCAATGGTGTTCAACAACTTGAGAGGGAGCATCCCATAGTATTTACTGGCATCTATAGACAAGTCTCAAGAATACTGGAAATAAAATTACTTCAAAGAGACCTTCCATTCACTGCTTCATATCATGTTCAATTGACCTACTGCCTTTGTGCAAATTCAGTTTAAAATAGGTTTGAGAGTTTTCAGCCCAGATACTGTGAAGCAGGGGGGCGCCGTCCCTGGAGGTGTTAAAGACCAGGCTGGATGAGGCTCTGGCCAGCCTGATCTAGTGTGGGGTGTCCCTGCCCATGGCAGGGGGGTTGGAACTAGGTGATCCTTGTGGTCCCTTCCAACCCTGACCGATACTATGATACTACTACGATACTACAGCTATGCTTAAGAAGCGTTCAATTCAGCTCAAGGTTAAGGCTAAAGTTCAGAAAGTTTTGTTGTAGGACTTACGTATGAGATGGGAACTGAAGATCCATAATCCTGACCATTTGCTTGAAAAGTTTGAATGCATAAACTGCAGCATGAGATTGCCTTACTCTAGAATGGCTTTCTTTGGGTCCCAACTACTTATAATACTTATTGATTTTAATTTATTTCAGTACAATAGGAAGCTTGTTATAAGGATTTGTTATAATGAAAGCTTTAGAAGGTATTTATAGAGACATAAACATATGCATTAAATTACACTGAGATTGCATACGTTCTCTGTGTCCTAAAAAAAAGTGAGGGGCTCCAGTTTTACAAATGATAGTAAATCCCCTTAGAGAAGAAGATGACCTAAATACAATTTCCATGAAATATCAATTTTAGAAAGCAAATCCTAAATGGCTTAAGCTATATCTTGTTAGATTTAAAATATCTCTGAAATCAGAAGGTGCTCCTTTTCATTGTCTCCAGATAGAAGATTAAACCAGGTAGTTATACACTTTCCATTTTCCCCTAGGAAATAATCATTTCTTGCCTACAGGCTCTTTTCTGCCCCTTGGTTGCTAAGCTTTAAGACATTTTAATTTCTGCCATGGCAATTATTGATATTTAGGGATCAGTAGGCGAGAGAAATATTGACCAGGGCTAAAGCAAAGTTATTATAATCAAACAGCAAACGTCTTCACTAATATTTAAAGCAAACACATGAGATTTTGTTCCCAGAGCTAGGTTTCCAAACTTAATAATAAGTGTTTATACAGATAGCCTTCTGCTTGTAAATAATGTATGCATCCTGCTGCTTACTGACTTCAGGTGGAGGACAGACAGCTCCTGAACACATCAACAACTTGCATTTCAGTGAGAGATTGTGGGTGCTTAATCCTTTAGAAAAGCAAAAGCAGTTAATTTCCTAAACGGTTTTAAAGCCTTTCTCGAGACATCTATTGTTTAGCAGAGTTCAACTCTTAATTACCTCTGTAGAAAGGAGGGTGATGCTATTCTCTAAACCCTTGACATCCTCATCAACAGAAATACTTAGCTTGTCCACATTATCAGCTGTATCTTCTCAGACATTTCTTCACAGCAAAGGGAAGGCATGATTGCAGTGTATGCTAACTGACTGTAAGCCCACCTGGATGTAAGAGCAATGGAGATCAGCTACCAGGTATGTTACTCTCTGCTAGCCTTCAGAATATTCACCTAGGGATTTTAGAGAATTCTAAAATTTGCCTACTGCCACTGCCATGATTTCATTTATTTTCTTGCTACTCCTCTGTCTCTCCTAAATACACCCTTGAAAGAAGGTGGAAAACCCAAAGAGGCATTACAGAGGCACTTTCTCTGGAAAGCACTATAATGAAACAGATTAGGGCATGACTAGATAGCAAGTAGCTTTATAGAGGAGGAAGTTGTGGTCTTGAAGACAGATTGAACATGAGGGAACAGTGTGCCCTTAGAGCACTGAAAGCTGAAAAATTACTTCTCTGCATTAATAGTAGCACACCCAGTAAGTGAAGAGCAGTTATTCTGCTATTTAGCACTTGCATGGCTGTGTCTAGAGTACCATGCACAGTTTTGGGCTTTCTGGTACATGAAAGATACCAACAAATTTCAGTAGGTTCTGCCAGAAGCTGTAAGGACGGTCAGCAGCAAGAACATACAATGTAGCAGGACAGCTTGTACCAGTACCTAACAAAGCTGGGTTTGCTCAGCCTGAGGAAGACTAAAACCAGATCAGACTGCTGCCTTCGAATACCTGTTGCACAGTGATAGAGAAGAAAAAGGCAGACTCCTCTCAGAGGCATACAGCAAAAGCTGAGGGGTAATGAACATAAGCTATATCAAGGCAATTTGAATTATGTGTAATATATAGGTAATATATAATATATACATTTTCATGTCATAATGAAAATTCTCCACCATTAAGAGCCTTCAAATACTGAAACATTGAGCCCAAGGAGGCAATGGAATCTCTGTCCTTGGAGATATTTCACAACTGAACTGGAGAAGAACTTTAGGATTCTGATCTAAGCTTTTAAGAGAGACTGGGTCATTATGAAGTCTAAGGGTCAACTATGGCCCCATGTCCATGGCTCTGTCTGATAGGTGCACATGGGGATATGCTTTTATTAACTAATACTAGTTTCTGTCTCATAAGTGTAGATGTTTCATGGTGAAAAAGTCATAAAAATATTGTTTCTTGTCAGCTATTTATAAAAGCACATACTGGTAACAACTATATAGGAACATTCATCTTACTAATAGATTTGCTGGGGATTACATGGCATCTATTTTTGTTGACATTTAAAATCAAGTTCTGACATGAAATGGCCTTGTAATCTAAAAAAAGACAGAATCCTTTTTGTTTGATAGGTTTTTCAAGACAAAATGTTCAGTGCCTCTCTGAATTCTTGGTGCATACTGAAAGTACATTAACTAAGTCCAAACTTTATAATCTGTTGCAGCAAAGTCAAGGGTTGTGACTTAGTTTTAATGCAAATTTTACTAGGGGAAAACAAAAGAAAATGCAATTAAAAATACTCCTGAAACTGAAAAACTTTACTTAATATTGTTGAAATATGTGTAACAAATTTTGTTGAAGACATACATATATCTATAAATAGATAGATATAGATAATGTTTTTTACACAGAGTACATATTTGTTTCCTCCAATATTTTTGCTTTCAGTCATCCTCCAGAATGCTAAACTGCAGATTGCTTTATTAATTTTGTTAATATGTGAGAGACAGAAGACTAAAAGGAGAAGGATGGTACTCAGTGCTTCACACTCTGCATCTCCCATTACTAGCACTTCATCAAACAGCATTCCTTTACCAGATCATTATTCCTTTTTGGAGCAACAGCAGTGGAGCTACAATTTTAGAATAGCTTTTCCCCCTTTGGTGAAACTCTGAACTCCATGCTTCATTAATATTCTTTTTCACCATGTATGATACACTATAACGCAATTGGATTTACTGGTGCTAGACAGACGAACTCCTAACCTTTAATGTCAGATGCATTAGCATATAATTTCATATCTATTTTCTCAGATTTATCATTTCACCTTTTATAGTGCACAAAGCTAATGTAACTTCTGCTGATGCCACTGCAAACTGGTTAGGTTATTTTATTTCTAACCTTTGTGAAATGGCAATGTGCTCTTCAGAAGACCTAGAAAACTAAACTGAAATGAATGTGCTCAATACTTCCCTCTCATTTCTGTTTGTGTGTTTGTGTTTGGTTTGAGTTGGATTTTTGTTCCTTTTTACACATCTGCTTTCTTCCTTCCCTGCCCTTTTTCCCTAAACATCCCTTTTGGAACTGTTAAGAAGATCAAATTAGTTGAAGAGTCAAATCACCAAACTGCTTGCTTTGCTTCAATTATGTGTCAGCTTAAAGGAAGGCAAAGCTATTATAGCATATTTTAAATGATAATTTAAACCAGAACAACTTCTCAGATGTGTTGCCTTGCTATTAGTCCCACCACAGCAGTGGTTCTCCTAAAGGGCTGACACTCGTTAGAGTAATTTTCAATCTTTACATATTCATCCTGTCATAGGTTCGGGATGGCAGAATCGATGCATCTGCGGTTCTCTGTTTCCTCATTATCTGTCTGTACTACAAGCACTCAAACAACTTTCAGATACTTCCAACATAAAATTCCTCTACCCTTCAACATGATTATGATCTTCATTCAAAATCTAAAAGCTGCTTCTAGAATGGACTGGGTTACTTGGACAACTGACTGCAGTCTCCTTTATTTGCCCATTTTATATGACAGCTCTGGTTGTGTACATTGAACTATGGTAGATAGTAATAAAGGAAGATTAATGGATTCTTCAATTAATGCTGTAACTCTGCTTGAGGCAGATTATTGAACTAATAAATTCACAGTGTCAGACAAATATAAGACAAAGCAGACAAAAGTTGAGGGTTTTCTTAATAATTTTTTGAATCATTTAGTCTTACAGCAGAATGCACAGAGGTGACATGAACACATACAAATACCTGAGCAATTTTTATACATCTGCTCTATGACAAGCTCTTTAAGTGGCCGTGGTAGATGTGACTAAGCCTTCTGTCATAGAATCACTATTACAGAACCATAGAATGTCAGGCTGGAAGGGACCTTAAGAATAAGGCACTATCTCCACCCATCCACCAAAAAGGATTTGAAACTATCCCTGCATTTATGAGAATATGGACTAGAAAAGTAAGTTTTAAATAAAGAACATAGCAAAGTGAAAAAGAAGAGAAAAAACAAATATATAACTTTTAGATGAAACTCTTCCCTATATCACTACATCCTCAAAGGCAAATCCTTGCTTTCAGCTTTGTGTAGAGACACTCACAGTTGTTGCAGTTACAGAACAATTTGTCCAATGCCCCCAAGCCCCTGTGAAGTTCTCTCTGCTTCTCACTGCAGACTCTCATGATCCTTGCCTCGGCTGCGCATTCCCAGTTTCCCTGCTGACATTCCCTCAATTGCTACATCCTGACTCTTCCTCATCAGATCAGAGTCCCTACAGGAAGAGCAATCTCCTGACTCCTCCAGACAGTTCTGCCTCTTCTGGCCACTTCACTTAGAGGTCTGTAACATAAAAGTGGCAACTGACCAAATCAGAGATATATCATCTTGGAGAGGCAAGAAGAAATGGAAATGTAAAATATCTGGCATGAGTGGCATGTCTGCAACAAAAATAATCTGCAAAACATTTCTCTATGAAGCATCACAGCTGAGTTTATTATGCTGAATAGAGGTCAGGGCAATTCAAAATATCAGCTTTTACCATCTGAAGGGAGAAAAATAACTGGCTATATGACCACACCAGTAAGTTACAAACAGCTCCTTATCTACCTGCTATCACCGATTCATTTAACAATTGCATGTCAGAAACTTTACAAAGATGAATTAAACATATATAAATAATGGGTAAGTCTGACAATTGGACCACATTACATCAAAGTCCTTTAAAATACCTTTAACTTCCTTGTCATTCTTGAACCATCTGATATCAGCTGCTGGTTTACTACCAGATGTCTTGCAAGTGAGCTGCATCCTCTCTCCTTCCATAACTGGTGAGGTAAATCCAGTAATTTGTGGCTTCTCAGGAACACCTAAGAAGCAAATAAGAAAAACGTCTCTTGTAGTGCCAGCTGCTGCCATGAATATATGGCCAACTTAAAGTTCACTTCTTCATGAGCTCTGAATTCTCAAAGCAGAATAATTAGTTCCCTGCCTTGTCAGCAAATCCTCTTTCCTATTGCAAACACACTGCCAATCTGAACTGTATTTGATTCTAAAGAACTGAAGAAACCAGAAATTACATGCTGTTCTAAGGGAAGCAGATTGCATTTCTAGAACAATCTTATACAACAATATATTCTGCGTGCAGGTCTTCTCTGACTTGTTATCATAAGGTTTAAACAGGTCTGCAGAGCAAACAGGATGCCAAAGTGTATTTGAAGTACAGCTGTGAGAAAAGAATGTAACTGGGAGCAAGAAGCTGAACTGATTGAACTTCAGAACAGATGTTTAAGCATGGATTATGAAGAATGTAATATAAAATCCATGGAAAAGGGAAGATGAACATCATTACAGGGGTTCCCTTGTCTTCAGAGGGTTCCCTTGTCTTCAGAGTATTCACCATCCAAAAAAAAAAAAAAAATCAATAGCTATATTCAGAATTTCACTGGCTACAAAGAATTTTTCCAGCTGAATCCAAGTTCTTTGGAGGAAGTCATATGACCATTACATACTATAGACATAATATTACATTTCAAATAGTCTCAAATTCTTCACAGAAAGAGTGATTGGCCATTGGAATGTGCTGCCCAGGGAGGTGGTGGAGTCGCCAGCACTGGAGGTGTTTAGGAAGAGACTGGATGGGGTGCTTGGTGCCATGGTTTAGTTGATTAGATGGTGTTGGGTGATAGGTTGGACACAATGATCACAAAGGTATCTTCCAACCTGGTTAATTCTATTCTATTCTATTCTATTCTATTCTATTCTATTCTATTCTATTCTATTCTATTCTATTCTATTCTATTCTATTCTATTCTATTCATTTTTCAATGAACTGTGGAAGACTGAAAAAAAAAGAGAGAGAATTGGTGGGAAACTGATCACTACATATATAAATCCATCTGGCTTCTGAAAACAGAAGACTAACTTGTTTTAAAGTGATGTTGATGACTGCAGTTTTAAAATCTCTGCAAATGTTGTTGTTATAACTTGAATCTGCAGTGCTTTGGCATATTGATATTTGTGGCTAGATAAAGGGATCAGTCACAGTAATTGATCCCATGTCCTGTATTTCACAGTTGGGTTTGTTTACATCTCTTTCCCAAAATGACAGATTATGTACCTAAACCCCAAACAGCAGCGTCTAGCGCAGAGTACATTTCTGTAATAAATCTACCTCTCTCTTTCAGGACAGAAAATGGTGTCTGCTATAATACCTTGACACTTAAATCTTCTAATCCATAACACAGCAGTCAATAAAGAGATTATTAGTACATAAAAGGATAGTTTATCTGATTAAAAGATGTAATACATTTCAACAGAAAATACACTCTTCGCAGATACAAAGAGTTCCAGGAGTTCAAAATGTTACTTTGAGATAGAAAATTACAAATACTAAATGAAATAAGACAGGCATCTGTCTTTGTATCTGCCTTGGAGCTTTCTATCTTGGAATCTACGCAGCTAGGGTTGGGAAAATATCATTAGATCATCCCCAGAAATGAAGGTAAAACTGTGACAGGTCAAGTTACTTTGCTTAATAAATATGGGCTAGGGGTTTTTTGCCATTTTGTTGCTGTTGTATTTGTAACCTCTTACTGCATCTTTCTGCCATTTAAAAGGTTGAAGTGGTCTACTTATCTACTGTTGAGATCATGAGGTGACTCTCTACAGAAAAGAAGATTAACTGCAGGTAGTTGTTATTCCAGAATCTTCTTCTTTGAGGCAGTATTTCCATGTCCTTAATGACAAACTTGTGAGCATTTCTCTATGAGAGTCTCACAGGGACTGAAATGGAGACATATTTCTTATCCTATGCACAAACTTAATTCCCTGTCTGGATTAATGTGAGCATTACTGGTGCAGAGGACATCTTACATTAGTTCTATTAAATTCTGCTGTCTGCTGGTATATGTATAAAAATAAAACAAAAAGGAAAAAAGAATCAAGTTCAGGGACAGTAAAAGGAGAGAATAATGAAAATCAGTCTCTAAAAATCATACAGCCTCTTAGGTAGGCAGGTGTGTTTGCATGAATTATAGCAATTCTGGCTGATTGGGCTGCTGACATTCATAGAATCATATAAAGCTTTGAGCAGAAACTTTATTTCAGGGCATCTCTCAAAATCTATTGCTGCTCTATGTCGATCTGTAACCTTTGGGGGAAACAGCAGAGGATAAAGCATAAAGGAAGCGACAAACTCAGTGAAAATAAGCACTTTGTAGACAAAAAATCTCCGAATGAGACATGAAAATGCACAGCTAAGGACAAATGATAAAGCTCTAAAGCCTGTTTTGATTTCATGCGTTTTGATTTTCTCCCCTTTTCTCCATGCCACACATTGCCAGGAGATGAACGCATGTATCTTCTTTGCCCTTCTGGTATCTGGGATGTAGAGATGATGTCCATTCTAGGGAGCACTCATACCGTGCTGTTTGTGTGCTCCCCAAGCCATTATCATGCCG
Organism: Dryobates pubescens; assembly: GCF_014839835.1. Lineage (NCBI taxonomy): Eukaryota > Metazoa > Chordata > Aves > Piciformes > Picidae > Dryobates > Dryobates pubescens. The sequence continues at coordinate 33,254,335 of NC_071623.1, read as the reverse complement.
CAGTGCAAATAATAAGGGGCATGTCATTTTTCAGCACAGCAATATGAAACAATAAACTTCAGGGAAACAAGATCAGACATTTACATGTATCTTCTGCCAAGCTGTAGAAAAGTTCATTCTTACCATAATTTGCCAAAGCCTGAGAAGGTTAACATTTGTTTCTTTACTCTCAGCTATTTATACTCACCGAGAACAGTAAGAAAAGCCTTGGAAGTTTTGACAGGCATAGTAAATAAAGAGCAGGTGTACTGCCCTTCATCCGACAGAGACACATCACTGACACTGATACTCAGTTCATGCCATGAAGCTCGCACCAGCTCAATTCTGTTGTCCCTCAGAGCTGAAAAACAAAAGTTTGTGTTATAAGATAGGAAACAACACATTAACAAAGCATAGTAGGTTATACAGGGTATAGGAGCAGCCTGGCGAAATCACACCCTAGAATCCAGGGATGTGGGCACTTTCGTCTTCATCCATAGCAGCTTCTTGTCTTTGTAGAATACAGTAGAAGAGCTCAGCAAGTTTCCAAACAGTGTACTGAGTGACTTGCAGTGTTTACAAACCTAGAAATGAAGGCACTTGAGTTACCTTTGATCTTCCTTTGAGAAAAACAACATTGACCTTGATTTCTGCCCCTAACAGCTTTGTTCAATGCTAAAAAATAATATAAATGTGAGTAACTGTTGAGAATCTTGCTGCATCTCCTAGCAAAACACAGCTTTTGCTGCGAAGCCTACCATTGCATAGCTTGCCTACAGATTCTGCTCACATCCACTACTGCTCACATCAAACTGGAATACCAGGTTTCTTGCATGCTGCACAGGTGTTTTTTTCTTATGAAGATAGTGAAAGTGATGCACCCACATTCACATACAACACTCTTACAGATTTGAGGAAGTTGATGATATTGGCTTTACTGTTTCAGTTATGACTTAAAAATCTGATCTTCTGTCAAAAAATCCTTTGTGACAAAATGCTGTCTGCATGAAACCACTCAGGGAAAGGGGGCAGGTAGGTTTAATTAAATTAAAAATGTCACTTCAGCTAACATTAAAACAACAACAAAAAAGCCTGTATTTAGATTAACCCACATTTGCTATTGAAAAACATTCCCAAACACTCGAGTTTCCTGCAGTTAAATTGTTTTGGGAATCTACCAATATCAATCAAGTCTTTCCCCATCATAGAAATACTGGTATCATAAGTAAGTAAACAAGGTAATTCTAAGTGAACAATAAAGATTAAAATCTTTGACCTGACAGTATTTGAATCTTCAGGGAGTCTACTTTTATAGCAAGACTCTGACAGTAAAGTGGGACTGTTATAATTATTGGGAGATGGTTTGACACTGAGCAAAAACTTTGATTTGTGAGAAGAAGCAAGATCACAGAATCACAGAATGTTAGGGGCTGGAAGGGACCTTGAAAGATCATCTAGTCCAACCCTCCTGCCAGAGCAGGATCACCTATACCAGATCACACAGGAATGCATCCAGATGAGTCTTGAGTATTGCCAGAGAGGGAGACTCCACACCACCCCCCGGGCAGCCTGTTCCATTGTTCCATCACCCTCACAGTGAAAAAGTTCTTCCTTGTGTTCACATGGAACTTCCTGTGCTTCAGCTTCCACCCATTGCCCCTTGTCCTGTCACTGGGCATCACTGAAAAGAGCCTGGCTCCATCCTCTTGGCACTCATTCTTTACATGTTTATAAACATTCATGAGGTCACCCCTCAGTCTCCTCCTCTCCAAGCTAACTAGCCCCAGCTCTCCGTCACTCCTCGTAAGGAAGATTTTCCACTCCTTTAATCGTTTTTGTGGCTCTGCACTGCACTTGTTCTAGTAGCTCCCTGTCCCTCTTGAACTGAGGGCCCCAGAACTGGACACAATGTTCCAAATGAGGCCTCACCACTGTAGAAGGGAGGAGAACCTCTCTCTACCTACTAACCACACCCTTCTGATACACCCCAGAATGGCGCTGACCTTCTTGGCCACAAGAGCACACTGCTGGCTCATGGTCAACCTTCCATCCACTAGGACCCCCAGGTCAGTTTTGCCTTCATTGCTCTCCAACAGGTCAGTCCCCAGACTATACTTCTCCATGGGGTTGTTCTTTCCCAGGTACAAGACTCTACACTTGTGCTTGCTGAATTTCATTCCATTTCTTTCATTCTAAAGTTCCCAAAGTCTGTTACCATTTGTTTCTCCTAAGTGTATATCTTCCAATGATAAACCCAAAGCTTTGTTACTGAATCTAGATGTTTCTGTCCCGTTTTGCAGGGCTCTCCAAATGTTGTCAATACAGGAAGACTTACATCAAAATAAGCAACTACAACAAAGATTAAGCAAAAATGTCACTTGAATTTGTTTTCTAAGGCTACCATTCAGGTTTCTTTACAGAGCTCTCAGGCTGTATTTACTGGTTATTTAAAGCTGGCCAGCAAAATCTTGACTTATTCTCTGCAGGGTCTGACAACTCAAAGGTGGCAGCTTAGGTAAACCTAACACAAGCATTCCACTAACTGCTCCACTGTACACCGAAGTGACTGGGGTTGTGTGTAATGGCTATATACCAGAGCTAACCCAGATGTCTTCTGGCCAGCCGCAGCAAGAAATAACTAATTATGCAGAATATAACATTAAATGCATATAATGATGGAAAACAGATGTAACATTAAAGCAAACAAGGAAGGAAGAAAAAGCCACAAAATGAGGAGCAACATGTATACCAATATGGTGACATTAGAGCCATGAAAAACAGGCCCAAGAAAACAAAAAGTACATAGAAGCCAACTGCTACCAGCCCAGAATAACAGGCAAAGCTGGTGACCGTGGCTTTTTGAGTTAAAAGTCCTCATAATAGTGAGGGTGCTGCTATCTTTGAGGAAGTAGGTGAAGAGTTTTCTCAGCTTTTTAATTACAGTAAGATGCAAACTGAACAGACATAAAAATGGTAGCTCGCTGCACATCACTGACCTTAAACATAATTAAAAAACATTCAGAATTACTCAGTGCTTCCAAATGTCTTCATTATCACCACACCTCTCTATATATGTGGGGGGCAGCATAGGAAACACACACCAAAAATCCCCAGCACCCTGAAACCCACCAAACCCCCTTGGCATTCCATGATGTGAATGCATACTCCATCATTTGAAAATGGTGATTTTTGTCTCCTTGTAAAGTGAAGTTGCTTTTGAAATAATGCAGTATATTACATTACATCATGTTTTATTTTGCTATCATTATCATTTCCTCCGGTCCCATGATAAAGATTTATGTAGCTGTTGAACTATTTTATTATAGATGGACTGTAGTGAATTCCACTAGAGCACAAATGGTCTAAAGATGATGCCAACAGCACTCCATTGCGATCCCGCTGGTAGAAAAAAGCCACAACTGAACTATAAACCACCTGCACCAGCTACACTCTTACAGTTCCCTTCCCTCATCTCGTCCCCTCCACATCTTTTTAAACCTTTGTACAACACAGAAACCTCACTTCAGGCAGTTTTCTGGAAAGCTGGAAAAACAACCACCGATGAAGAGCTGAGATCAGGTGTTCCATGTTTCATCCTGAAGTTTGCATACTCATTTTTTTGCATGACACAGATATGCTAGGAAAAGTAAATAAGCAGAATATACATTTGACTTCTGGGAAATGCTTCTATGCTGAAACAGTAACAGAGAATACCACCACTGATGTCTCCTTCCTGGACACTTACGTTGCAAACAGGGATAGAAAGCACAAGCTGAAAAGATAAACATAATTGTGTAGTAAATTCCACCACGGCCTAAGTCCATATTTCAGCTTTCTGTAATTTCCAGGCACGTGTGATGCAGTTACTTTGCAAGTCATGAAATAGTTATGCATAAAATATTTGTTCCCAGGCAGACACATTTTACTTACTTTATCTGACATTCCATTTTCCTGTAAAAAAACATTTCCTTTCAGAATGTTTTCTGACACCACAACAAGCAACCTTGGATAATTTGCACAGCATAGGTTCTGATAAGTAAAAATTGCAGCTGCATTGATCAGCAGTGGTTGAAATAAACTGGTCTCCTCGCTAACAACTGCAAAAAATAATGCAATGATCATACACAGTCACGTAGTGAAGCCTTGCAATAGGAGCTATAGCACAGAGAAGAAAGAACACCAGAAATTTACACTGACATGGAAAAAAATGACAAAAATATCCCCATTTCACCGCAGGCAGAAAAGGCAGTTTGCCCTGGGCATGCAGTAGCCAGAGACTAGCATCTCTAGTCCCTTTCCCTAAAATGACTTATTAGTATTTTGAGTCATGTATTTGAATAATGGGGCTGAAGCAAACAACAAGGCTCCCAAATCCTCCAGAGTAATTTGCAGCTGGTTTGAGTGCACTAACTTGACATGTGATGCTATCCTGGGATCACTCAACTAAATTTTCTTCCTCATGGTAGAGCTGTTCCCTCTGCCATGGGAATAATGCAACCATCGGTCGGAACCAGAAAGATTTCTGATACTGTGTCGGTTGGGCTGAACTCCCAGAAATATAATAGTCATGAAACTGGAACCATCACTCAGATTTTCAGATCCTGGCCTGCTGAATGCAGCATCATCATCAAATCTGAAATACAGTTCCAGAGATTTATATTATATTTCTGGATATGCTTGGCTATATTTCAGAGGGGCTATTGCTCTGTTCATAATAACCCCAATATACCAGGATGTCTGCAGGGATGATATACAGCACCTGCTTACAGTTGTGCACCACAATCTGTCAGGCCACAGACCACCACCAGCAGGAAAAGGAAAAAAAAATATATAAAGAAAAAGAGAAAACAGAAAACTATTACAACAACAATAATAATCATTATTATTACTACTACTATTATTATTATTACTATTAGGATTACTGTCTTCTAAACCACAATTCTTCCCCAAATATTTCCATTTCTTTTAAAAATACCATGCATTCATTAGTTTGTTGCCCATTTCCAACTGGTATGTAGGTATTCTACTGATGTCATAGAATCATAGAATCAACAAGGTTGGAAAAAACCTCAAAGATCATCAAGTCCAACCTGTCTCCCAACACCTCATGACTACTAGACCATGGCACCAAGTGCCACATCCAATCCCCTCTTGAACACCTCCAGGGATGGTGACTCCACTACCTCCCTGGGCAGCACATTCCAACGGCTATCAACTCTCTCTGTGAAGAACTTTCTCCTCACCTCGAGCCTAAACCTCCCCTGGCACAGCTTGAGACTGTGTCCTCTTGTCTAATCTGTCTAGCAGGTACTTGCAAACTACCTGAACTCCTAATGCTTTAAAACTTCTCAATTACTTGTGTATAGAAAGAAAACAATCTTTTTCCTTCTTTATTCCCTGCTGGTCATGCACTTTCATGACTTTCATGCCAGCTAGGATCCAAGGATAGGGTGACATCATGAATATTTAGTAACCACATATCTTCTATTTCTACTTCTCTATTTGCTGAGGCCACTTTTACCTCTCACTGGAAATGAGCCCATGAAAATCTCATTTTTGCTCTTCTTAACTAGCTGGTCTTAATTCTAACGGAGTCCAAATCTGTCAGAAAGATAGAAACTCCATCTATCAAAAAGATAGATGACATCTTAATCAATCTAGAGTCAAGACAGACTTCACCACTGAGATAGAAATACTAAAATAGAGTCTACTTTCACAGCTAATGCTAATGTAGAAGGGAAAACATCTGGTAACACATTAGAAGTTGGTATGCAACCTATTAGATTGGCTGAAGTACTTACTATTGGAGTCCTTTCATGGTAACATCATTTTGAAGTAAAATCAGCAGAAATAACAAAAACTAAAGGTCACAATAACATGGACAGATCTTTGGCTAAGTGGCTGTGGAACAGCATTCTGGCCAATTGGCAGATGTCTGATGATGCTTTTCCCCATTAGGGAAGTGATTAGTAACACAGATGAGTTCAAAGCCATATTCCAGCGTACATCTTTCACACTTTTGTGTCATTCAGATGCTGTGGGTACTTCACTGAATTCTCCAACTCATTCATGTACTTAGTGAATAAATTCAAGGCATCACTGAGTTTCATAGAAGGTGCTAAGTGAGGTTTTTGAAAGGCAAGAACAAAATAACAAATCCTTGGAGATTAGTTTGGCTTTCATTCCAGCACATTTCTATTTCTCTTTGAACTGTTCTAAAGTACTTGGCAGTGAAAAGGAAGAAACAGCAGGGTCAATAGGGATCTACTTCTTCTACCTCTAATCATGTGGTCATCTTGTGCTTTATGCTCTGGCTTGCAATCTAGCAGTAAAAGACTAGGTTGTTTTCAGTTGAGAAATACTGCTGAAATAATTGAGTAGCTTAATTAGAGAAAAATGTTCAATGGCAAACTGCTTTGTCCTGTTTATAGTTTTGCAATGTATTGCATGTTGGATAATTAATGTAACAAGTACTCCCTTCATTAGAAGAGGTGCTGACAGTCTCACTAACAGTACAGTATCAGTGTCCATACAACATTACTTATTATTTATGAGGGCAAGCTGTATTTAAAGAACACCCTTAGAGGTCTATGAAGAAAAGCTGGAGAGCAAGGTAATTGTTTTCAGCAAAATGACCATTCTCCATTTCCTGCAGTCTGGATAAAATTAAAGCAGTTTAAGGTGACTCACAACAACTAACTGTCTTGGATACATCTGCTAAGCAAGGTTTCTCCAACTGCTGTCAACTGGCAGAAGAAGGCCATGATGATTATTTGCCTTTCATGACCAGAATAAATACCATAAAGCTTTCCTGCATGCAGATTTTCTGCACGGAGCATTTTCCTCTCACAACCATTTTCTGTGTTCTCCTCAGTTTCTCTCGATTACAGCTGACTCAAGTAACATGGCAATGCGCAACAAGAGAAGACTTCTAGGACACTTCAAGTTCTTGTTTCTGGCACTGAAGAGGCACTGCACTTCCATTCTGCTTGTCGTTTGAGAAACTTGAAGACATTATTATCTAAAAAGCTCTGACGGCTTGTCATGGTAGGGCGAAACGGCCCTAGCACGACCCCAGACAGACCCTCATGTGTCTAGACAGAGTCCCCCTCTCTCCCCTCCTTCCTGCAGAAAGTCAGGGTAACAAGGGAAAAGGAGCAAAGGGGACAGCACCATGGTACACAACCCTGTATCTGGGGTAAGGGCATGTGTACTGACTACTGCTTCTGCCTTTTATGGCCACAGCTTGGCAGAACCCCTTCTCATTGGGTAACTATGTGCTGGATTCAGTTGCCCTATTGGCCCAATCAAATTTTGGGCAAGATTTTTATACAGGCTGATTTCTAGTCGCCTTGTCTTGTTTAAGCCTTGCCTTGCTTGAACATGCTTGGACCTGTTTGGCTTGAAGTTGCCTTGACTTGCATCGCCTCAAGTGCTCAGCCCAGAGCCTGGGATAAAGCCACTACCCTACACACTGCAAGCTACAAGAGAAGCCACGAGCTTAGGAGTCAGAGCCAAACCTGCTTCCTCTTGCAACCAGGATTTTGCAGTTTCCCCAGGACAAAGCAAATGCCCATCTTGAGAAGTGTCATAACCAGCCCGCTGTCCACCAAAGCCAGACCAGCCATCAAAGACTGCATGGCATTCCTGCTGGCAACCAGCCATGCCTGGCACATGTGAGTGCCCCAAAGCCTCAACAGCTATACACAGCAGCAGCACTCTCCACTTGGGTGGAACCAGGTGTGAGTAATTAATTCATTGCCTCCTTGGCTTAACAGTTCTTGTCGAGTCTCCCCCCCGGTGCAGCCAAGCGCTGTTTCGCCCCTGGGGATTGACTCTCTTTCTGATACTCCTACCAGTTTGCCTAAGAGTGTTACAAGTGTTATAGTTGCCTGAATACTGCACATTCCCGCTGTAAATATGTATTCTAACCCTACATCGAGCCTATTTAATATGTTTTGGCAAACTTTCCTATTAATAACAGCTTATTAATATTTTTATGAATGTTTGCCACCTAGTTAATAAATGAAGGAACTCTATTCCTTAACAGGGCTGCCTCACTTTCACATAAGAAATTTCAGTCTCAAATCCTTCCCAAACATACAGTCTTTAAACCATGAAGGTGCTTTGTTGTTTTATGGTGCTGGACTAATGATTAACTGTACTTCAAAAAGAAAAAAAAGGGGGAAAAAAAGAGGGGAAAAGGCACATTAGTCTGGATGAAACATTGCCTTACAGGGGCTGCTCATCTGGGTCCTTCTACAACGGGGAATGGCAAGATTTCCTACGGCACTAATGCGAGTGGACACGTGCCACAGCACGGGAGCCTAGAAGATCTTTACAAATCACACTCCTCAAATATGCAGCTGAGAAAATGAAAATTCCCAAATTACCTGGCAACGTTAGAGACAGACAGGACAAAACCAAATTAGATTCAACAGATAAAAGCAATTGTGAATCTCATATACCGAGCTGGAGAGCGGAATTTTGAAAGCAGTAATACAGGAAAGAAGCCCTGAGGATTACAGGGGAAATTATTTAACTATGTGTTCAAGTGCAGCACCACTCTAAGAATATGAATCTTGTTCTGCATTGTACTGAACCTGGCAATTATGGTGAGAGGAAAAAAGTAATTCTATAATGTTCCAAAACTGAGCACACCATACTGTGCCATCCATTGCAAATTACAAACAGAAACAGGCTCTCAGCTGGGAAGGTAATGTCTGGAGGTCTGCAAATGGAACACTACTGCATAAGTATGAAACTGAAAAAAATACAATGGAGAGCTGCAGTAAGAGTCCACACCTACCTAATAAAATATTAATAGAGCATAGAAAAATAATTTTCTTTGATAATTTTGAGGCTAATACTGAAAACACAAACCTGTATGCTTCCAGCTAAATTGGAGGTCATTGTAAGTGAGAAATATCAGATAATGACATTATTGAAGCAGAAGGGATGAAAAATACAAATCCTCTTGCAAACCAAACCAAAGGTACACAGATTTGCTAGTTTGTTCTTCTGTGAAGACTAGACCAGGCAATTTCTCCTCGTGCTGCTGATGTTGATAGTAATCACTATGCTAACAGTGCTTAAAGGATTGCTAACCAAGGCAGAGTTCAGCTTGTTCAGGTATTAAAAATTGTCTAGCCAAACAGCACAAAGCTCTTCCAAGACAGTCTACATATTTTGAAGACCATCCATTACACTGTACTCACTCTTTCTCTTCAAGGGATTGCCCTTTACAGTTATTGCTCGTGAACCTCCTGCACTGTCTTTAGTCAGCATTGGATGCAAGGAAACCTAAAGCATAAGGAACGCAGAACACCCTGGTGAAATGATGCACTCTTGACACTGCCAGGAATCCAGCTTCTCTTCTAACCTGCTACAGCTGACCATGTCTGGAGAAAGTTGCAGAAGTGCATTATACCTGCATTTCTCTCACCAAGGAAACGGCGGTGTTTCCATTCTGCTCATTCATTGCCCAGATTTAACATTCCCATCACAGTGAAAAATACTTCTGGTGGCATGACTGAGTAATCCTCAAGGTAGAGTTGTGTTTATGGTACTGCTTCACCTATAGATTGCAGTACTGTTGAAATGCTATCACAGCAGAATTTGAAGAGATTTTCTTGCTGATTACTGATCTAAGAGAAGTTTTTCTATAAGGTCTCTGCTATAAGACGCTCGTGTCCTTTTTGCACTTCTTGATCATTCATGCAGGTACATAAATTGACATCATTCGTCTGGTAGAAGATGGCTGCACATGCAGTAGGACATTAATTTGTACATTAAGAAGTCAAACTCCCTAAACTCCTGCTGCAGTCAGTGGAGCAAGCTTCCTCCTGAGGCCAAATAAGAACAGGTCATTACCTTGAAAATATTACAGAACCCGAACACAACAGCAAAGACATCAGCAGCAATTGATGAATGCAACTGCAATCAATCTAGGAATTGATTCTGGTACCAAGATAGAGTCAAATACTAATGTATATGTCAATGCTGAAGACGTTAGTGGTGCTAGTGATGACTTGCAGATCTCAGTACTGAGGGAATTGAAATATGGAGCAAAGAATCAAGAGAGATCCGAGATGAGTCGAGTGCAATTCCAGAGAGGATTCTCAGAAAGCTCTTTAGTGGTTTTAACATCTTTTATGATAGAGCCCTTTAAGTTTTATGATGTCTCTCATTTAGCCTACCAGAAGATAATCCTCTTCTGAACCACAACTACACAGATGCTTCCTCTTTTGTGGGATTTGTCTTAATGAAGGGAATTGCTAGAGAGATACAGTGATGGAAACAGATAATTAAGGGATTGAAGCATCTCTCAGTCAAGGAAAGGTTGAGAGACTTGGGGTTACTTAGCATGAAGAAAAAGAAAATCATGAACTCAATCCAAATTTGAACAAAAAAAATGGGGGCAGAAGTATCTAGGCATCTAATTTTCTGAGGAATCTACTCTAACTGAACACAGAGTAAGAAAGTTGGACTAGGTCATGTCCAGATGACCTTTCTGATGTGAAACATCCCGTGAGCTTGTGATTCTAGATGCTTTCAGGGCAAAGAATCTGTGTTTTTAAAAATGTAGGGATGCAACCAAGCCTGAAAGACCACCAAAGCACCATTTGCTGGATATTCACAAAGAATATATTTATGAAGGATATTAATATTTTGGGTTTTCTAGATGATTTTCTCCCTCATGGATGCTTTGGATTCAAGGGGGAGGGGGAAAGAAAGAAGGGAGCAATAGGACAAAAAAATAGCTTTTCTAAGGTACATCTATTTCATGCAAATACAGTTCTTGTGCAGCTATATGGCAAGAGCATGGTGATTTTATAATTGCAGCAATACAGTATTTGGAGTCCAGAGTGGTGGTCAGACATATTCACCAAGCACCATGAGATATGATTTGGAAAAAGAAATCAAATATTTGATGTGCAATGGCATACTGAGTGCTGATAGCTGCACCAAATGAGAGCTCTGCTGGGATTGCAGAGTGAATGCATTTGTTATCAAACAGTAGGTACTACCAGTAACAGAAGTGAGGAATCATGCTACCTTTGGTAGCATTTATCACCAATACCTGACATTCCTGGGGCCATTCACACACAGCAGATCTACTTGAGTATCACAAAAGAAATTTGTCCGTGCTTAATATATATGTAAAGATAAAAAATAATTGGATGCATTCTGCCTTTTTGAGTTAAACATTTATTATGGGTCTTTTCTTTTTTAAGAGTTGGGGGGAAATATTCCTCTGATTGTTTCTTTCTGCAGTTCAAATAGTAGCAGTAGGCAAGAGATTGAAGAGACTCATTTGGAAAGCAAATACATAAAGTAACTACCATTTCCAACTGCACAGATAGGGAATTGTGTCTTTCATACCTGCAACAGACTATTGAAATTATTGGTTGTCATACTGCACTTAGCTGGTACAGCCTGAAGACTCACTAGGAAAGCACTACAAGTAAGAAACCACCATAACTACCCTCTCTGCAGTTTATTATTTTCGAAGGATAGATTTGTATGTTGTGATTTTCACATGAAAGCAAGCACTGAACATTTAAAAATTACAAGGAGTTGTTCCAATGTTGACTGCTTTTTGTGAACATTTTAAATAGACTGTAAATTACATATTTGGGATATAGCCAAAGAAGAATTTCTCAATGTACTGTGTGCTAGAGAACTCTATATAATGTAACAACAGAACCTTCCAGTACTGCTTCACAAGCTGGGTAAGACATTGCTCAAGCAATGCAGGTATCCAGCCTCCAGGGTAGTGAATGTTGTTGTACTCTTTGGCATCACTGAGAAAGTGCCAGTCAAAGGACCTTAACTGCTCATTTGGATGACAACACGTTCACAACATCACCCATAATGGAAAGTCCTGCAGTAACAACTTCCAAAACCAGATCTGTGAATGGTTTTGGTATCTAAGTTAGAATGTCCCATTTTTAATTATCCAGTGCCCTTGACTATTCCTTATCTTACTTCAGTTCAGAGCTGATGCAGTTAACTCCCTTTTACCTAGCTTCAACTACTTTTGCCACATCTCCAGGCACAGAATTTAAGACCTCTATTTAAAAAGCTATTCAGAAAAATGAGCCTGTTGTCTATAAACCTGAATCTCCTTTGCCATCTTACTCAGTCCTGGTAGACTCAACAGCCCAGGAAAACGTTCACTTCCTCAAGTACACAATAATGTCTTAGCACTGCCACTATCTGATTTCTTCTGTTTTCCATTTTGCTGGCAAACTCTGCAAAGTTTGATACTTTTCTCTTGCCCTTCTTTACTCAGGGTGTTTCCAAAGTGTTCAACCAAAACTTTCTAAATTAAATGTTGCATTTCTTTTCTTTCCCTTATAACAGCCTTCAGTATACTCAATGTATGCTCATCTTCCAATAGATATTATTTGTCCTGCCTCAGTGGTTAGAACAGAAAGAGAGGCTATGGAGAGAGGGAAGCCTGACAGACATTCACAGTGAGCACATGCAGATGAGTTCTCACACGGTCCAGTATCACGTTCTAGCTGGTTGTGATCTGTTCTCAGCTGCTTTTGCTACTTGTTGGATACCACAAGCTTGCAGCTGTGGAAACTGGCAACTTAGGTCCTCAGGGTACTGAAAAGCTCAATATATTACCTCTGTACCTAGGATTAATTTTGTCATTGAGAAAAGGTGTTGCTGATGGCTAAAAATGTAAGATGTTTCCTCTTCAGACCATCAATCCCAGGATTCAGCTTGAGCCAAACAAGTCTATTTAAGACAAACATGTCTATTTAAGAGTTCTGTAATGCAATTATTGAAGATGCAGTTCTGAAGTACTTGAAAAGGATGAGACACTGAATATGCTTTTGTGCCATCTATGTTCAATAGGCAAGAATCATACTGGACTGTGTTTTGCTCCCTGATTCAGGGCCATTGGGTGATGAATAGTGCATGAACCCTATTAGCATATAGCAACAAGGTTCCAGAAATGCAGAGAGCAGAGAATCTCAGAAGTCTGCTCAGAAGTCCTTTCTTATAGCACTGTGGAATCCCTAGCATTGCAGGGTCTCTGAGTGTCCTTAACAAAGTCATGGAAGCCCTTAACAGAAGCAGCAGGCAACAGAAGTCCTGAGCACCCCTAAACCAAAGCCTTTAACAGAGAAAGTGGCTAGCTGACAGGAGCAGAAGTCCCTAGCAGCCCCAAACCCCACAAACTGCCTTATAGCTTGGAGTGGTTGGTTTGTATACTCTTTGTTATCAATCACTTAACCAATAAACCCCAACCACATATGCAAGCTAAATCTTTTCCCAATAAGAGGTGTCAGCATGTCAAGGAGGTGGCTTCTGGAGTATGTTCCAATCAAAGGGTGCCAACGTGAGGCTGTCATTCTTGGCACGTGTGGAATGTTACTGTTTTGCTTTTTGCAGTGTGCAATTAGTCAGCTAAGGAATCACGCACTCTGCACAGGTCCAGCAGCTGTCCTCAGAGGAGTGGCTGCAAGAGGACTGGTTTATTTCCAATAGGTCTGTTCTGAGAGCAGGAAAAAAAGTAATCAAGTCAGACAGCACTTATTAACCCTCAATTATAAATGCTAATTCAAGCCCACAACAATAATTTTATAGCAAAATGTTTAGAACTAATACTTTCTCCCAATTTGACAATACTGCCAGATTTCACTTTATAACCAGATGTAGAGGAGTAATGAAAGCTAAATGGATTAACACTAATTCAGCTGTAGGAGATCACAGGGGAGTCCCTACAGGGACCTGGACAGGCTGGAGAGGTGGGCCCAGGTGAACCTCAGGAGGTTCAACAAGAGCAAGTGCAGGGTTCTACACCTAGGCCAGAAAAATCATTGCTTTCAATAAAGACCAGGAGATGAGGCAACAGAAAGCAGCCTTGCAGAAAAGGACTTGGGGGTACTGATGGACAAGAAGCTGGACATGAGCAGGCAGTGTGAGTTTGCTGCCCAGAAGGCTGATCACATCCTGGACTTCAGCAAAAGATGTGCTGCTAACAGATCCAGTGAGGTGATTCTGCCACTCTGCTATGCTCTGGTGAGACCTCACCTGGAGTACCACGTCCATGTCTGGAGCCCTCAGTACAGGAAGGACATGGACCTGATGGAGTGGGTCCAGAGGAGGGCCACAATAAGGGGTGGTTGGAGCACCTCTGCTATGCAGACAGGCTGAGGGAGCTGGGGTTGTTCAGCCTGGAGAAGAGAAAGCTCTGGGGAGACCTAATAGCAGCCTTCCTGTACCTGAAGGGAGCCTACAAGAAAGATGGAGTGGACTGTTTCCAAAGGCAGTGATAGGATGAGGGGCAGTGGTTTCAAACTAGAGAAGAGTACATTTAGAATGGATGTTAGGAACAAGTTCTTTACTATGAGGGTAGTGCAACACTGGAATAGGTTGCCTAAGGAGGTGGCTGGGGCCCCATCCCTGGACATATTCAACATGAGGCTCAACAGGGCTCCAGACAACCTGATCTAGTTGAGGATGTCCCTGCTTACTGCAGAGGGGGTTGGATTAGAAGAGATGTGCCCCCTGTAGTCTGGAAGTCCCTACCAACCCAGACCATTCTGTGATTCTGTGTAAAATCTAGATCATGAGCTTTATATCAATTAACTAGCAGTGTCTGAAACCACAGTGATCTCCAGGGGACAAAACCAAACCAAAATCCTCATATGCAACTCTGTCTTCCTAATTCTACTAACAGACAGAGAAAAATTAAGTGGATTAAAGCTATAAAGGGGAAAAAAAACCACACCATTTTGTTTCCCCAATAGCACTTTAGAGGATAAAGGTCCTTGGAGACTCCTTAAATTCAAAGAAAAAAGGAAGGTTAGGAAAAGACTGTGGAAATGCTTAGGGATTTGGCCTTGGTGTTTCTATATCTAGATCCAAGGCAGCCATCTGCAGATGAGCCATTACAGACAGTGAGAGACAAAGTAGGAAGGGAATGATGATTACATCACTTTGCAATGTGAATGGCAGGAGCCAAAATGATGTTCTGAATTATTCTATGAATGTAGCTGCTGATCATCCATTTTAAAATTAAAGATACATTGTTCCCTGTGAAAATGAAATCAGAAACTCAACTCTGATCTCCCCCATTATGGAACAAATCAGATAATGCAAATCAAGTGTCCTCTTGTAAGGTGATCTCTACTAGAATAAATATGCCAGCCGAGACAAACATGTCAAAAGTACCCAGGAAACTCACTGGCACTCTGCACTGTTATTTGGTCTTTGATATTTCTGTCAATTTATGAAAGAACAGTGCCTAGCTCTAGTTGGGAGTGAACTTAAAACATGAAACCAGCAAACTTTACAAACATGAATCCCTGTGCCTAAGGAAAGCCTTTGGGCACTGCTGAGACCCTTCAATTATGCAATGACAGGGACCTAGCTGAGTGGCTGGTCTTAGGTCTCTAAGGATGTACAAGTACCTAGAGGAAACTGCCTGAATCCTCCTGGGACACTTAACTGTATGGGGGTGCAGGGGTATATCCTGTGTCTGCAACAGGGCTATTAACAAACAAGATGATCCTCCACTTACTCCCCAGGAGCTCACCCACTGGAAACCTTCAGAATTACTTGCTGGCTCTCCTTTTGCACAAGAGGTGCAGGCACACTGTTCTCCAAAATCTGCCTATGCACTGTCACCTCTAAACCTCTGGTTAGTGAGCCCTGACTACAGGGAGCACATCCCAGAATTTCCACTTCACTTGACCGTCTGCATGCCATCACCACTGGACTTTTGGTCATCTGACATTAAATGTCTCCTTTGATACTGTCCTACTTTTTATGAATACATACTACATACATTGAAATATAATTACACATTAATTGAAGCAAAGCCTTGAACATTGTTTTCCCATATTTCCTACTTGCTAGCTCATCCTTTTTCTGCTCCCTACTGTGAATATTTGCAGTTTCAGCAAGTCAAGGCTTGAGCAAAGCCCACTAAGAAACAGATGATTAAGACATTGCCTAAGGTAAGTAGACCAAAAGTTTTATTAGTAGTTTGTATTAGAAACCTACTGCAGTTAAAAATCCAACTTGCCCCTTCCTTACCCATCCCACTAACAGGAACTGCTCTACGTACTTGGCTACTGGATAGACCAAACAGTCTCTTCTCTGCTCTTCTATCTGTGTGTTTGTTTCAGCATGAGGGTGATCTGACCTGGTTGAAATGCCATCTTTTAAAGAGAGGTAGAGAATCCCAAGAAGCAGTAAGTATGTCCTTCGGGCTGAAATTGCTAGTTCAGTCTCTATCCTCCCTCATTAGGATTTCCTGTGTTTAGCTTGCATATCTTCTGTTTCAGCTTGTTGCCTTTGGAGGACCTCACTCTTAATTAGTCTTGCTCTTTTCAGACATTTCTCAGGGAGCTTGAACATGTAATTTGAGGCAGACACTTCCTATAGGCACATGTGCCTTTCTGTGGAGACAATCCATTGTTTCCCCAGTGAAGAAAACTTGTAGTTTTCATTAAATGATCCCAGAAACACAGAACTGCCTAGACTGAAAAAGTCCTTTAAGATTATTGTGTTCAGTCATTAACCCAAAACTAACAAGTCCTTGATTAAACCATAACCTTAAGCACTGCATCCGCACAACTCTTCAATAACTCCAGGGATGGGGACTGCCCTGGGCAAGCTGTTCCAATGCTTGGTAAGCCTTTCAGTCCAACCTAAACATCCATTGGTGCAACTTGAGGCCATTTCCTCTCATTGTGTCATTTGTTACATGGTTAAACAGACCAACAGCCACCTCTCCACCATCTCCTTTCAGGTATTTGTAGAGAATACAATTCCTTCAGCCACTCCTCACAAGACACATGCTTTAGGCCCTTCACCAGTTTTGTTGCCCTTGTTTGGACACATTCCATAAACTAAATATCCTTCTTGTAGTGATGGGCCCAAAATTGTACACAGTATTCAAGGTGTGGCCTCACACACCCTTACAGGGGTAAAATCACTCTCCTGGTCCCACTAGCCACACTTTTCCTAATGCAGGCCAGGATGCTGCTGGCTTTCACTGTTGGCTCATGTTCAGCCAGCTATCAACCAACACCCCCAGGTCCCTCTCTGCTGAACAGCTTTCCAGGCACTTTTCTGCAGGTCTGCAGCACTGCACAGGGTTGGGAGTTGTTGTGGCCAAAGTTCAGAACCCAGCATTTGGCCTTATTGAAACTCATACAACTGGTCTTGACCCATCAGTGAAGTCTGTGTAGATCCCTCTGCAGAGCCTCCCTACCCTCGAGCAGATCCACATTTCCACCCAGCTTGGTGTTATCTGCAGACTTACTAAGGGCGAACTTGATCCCTCATCCACATGACTGATAAAGATGCTAAACAGGACTGGCCCCAAAACTGAGCCTTGGGGAACACCAGTTGTGATCATGTGTTACAAATGACCATAAAACAAGCACTGACTCTTCCACCACACCTGCTTGACTGTTTTTAGCCAAAGAAAAAGTAAGATTTATTTCAATTTAATCATATAATACATGATATAATTAAAGTTATGCACTGGGCACTAGTTATCAATGCACAGTACCAAAATCTATACAGATTACACAAGAGAGCTATACACCCTCAAAGTTCTCATTACTTGTCACGCTGTTTGATTGCATGAGGTATGAAAAGTTCTGCACAACCCAGAACTGTCTGAGTGAGGAAGATGCTTATTTGTCTAATTTCTGTTTTGGTGAATAGGAGAAAAAGTGACATTTTCATAGCTGAGGCCACAGACATCTCTCATCTGAAAATTTGACTCTGGCAACATGAACCACATACAGCCCATGCAGGGTATGTGCATCAGCTTAGAGGGAGAAATGAGGAAAACAACGGTTAAGACAAACTGCAGACTAAAGTAAACCTGACAGCCTTGAGTGATGACATAATACCCTCTAACTCTGTGATGGTGACACAAAAATGCCAAAGGACACAAAGCTGTCAGTCTTGTTGTTTATCTTCTGTCTAAGACTAATAAAAGGAGGTAGGTGATTGACAGAATGGACATGGGCACAGTCCTAGGCATACAGTTTACACTCTGTTTGAAAAACTTATTGATGGTGTTAGGGGTGGCTTACTGCTTATTGCCTCCTGCATTACTTTGGTACCTTTCACAAACTTTTGATAGAACTTTTTTGAAGCTACCGTTGGGTTTTTGTTTGTTTGTTTTAATGTTTAGCAGTTACAATCACTGACATGTCAATGTCCTAGTAACTTACTAACAGTATCAGCTTCTGGGCAAGCGTCCAACTTAGTTGAAAACAAAACTAAGCTTTATATAACCCTTAGGTACTACCATGGTGAGCAATGGATCTATTATCAAACATTTCTGGGGTTTAGTGCCTCAGAAAGAAAAGCCTAAATGCCTTGTGTTACATCAGCTCCTAACTACTGAAAATGGAAAACTGTACAAGCCTCTCTGGAGCACAACACTGAAGCAGCACTGTTTAATTTTAGCACATACATCATGTAAGGCAGGTAGAACCACAAAGAGGACAGTTTACATTGACAAGGTTTGCTGAAAACAAGTGACTTACTCGGTTGTTTCCCCAATTAATTTGTAAGGAACAGCTGGCAGAAAATGCTCTCAGTGAACCAAGTCTCTTTCAGAGTTGTTTAGAATAACTCAGTTGGGACACCTCTGTTATTAAGAACACAGGAGCTGATAGGATTTTTCACATCTTCCACTAAATAGATGTGTGTGTGTGTGCATGTGAGAATGCAGAGCCAGTAACCCTCAAATTAGTCTTCCTTATTACTCAAGAACCTCATCCAATTACATAGAATAGAATACATAGAATAAACCAGGTTGGAAGAGACCTTCAAGATCATCGCGTCCAACCCATCAACCAATCCAACTCCGCCCAAGCAACTAACCCACAGCACCAAGTACCCCGTCAAGTCTTCTCCTAAAAACCTCCAGTGATGGTGACTCCACCACCTCCCCAGGCAGCCCATTCCAATGTGCAATCACTCTTTCTGTATAGAACTTTTTTCTAACATCCAGCCTGTATCTCCCCTGGCGCAGCCTGAGACTGTGTCCTCTTGTTGAAGAACCACACTATCCTGCAGGTCAGTCCTTCCACTGCAGAGGCTGCACAGGCCTGCACTAGCAAGGTTCATCTTTAAGACCCAGGAGATCTTTTCCTTTCTAAAAGCAAACGCATAGGATAATGTATTTCCTCTCATCCAGAAACTAACACTGAGAGGCACAACACTGAGGAGTCAGAATAGTAAACAACTCTACAGACATCAAGGTCAGTGAAACAGGAGGCAGAGAAGGTGCTCCAGGCACCAGAGCAGATTCCCCTGCAGACCATGGAGAAGACCATGGTGAGGCTATTCCTCTGAAGCTCTGCAGCTCATGAAGGGTAGCGGTGGGGCAGATAGCCACCTGCAGCCCATGGAGGACCACAGCACAGAGGGTGAATGTGCCCAAAGGAAGATGTGACCCCGTGAGAAGCCTGCACTCAAGCAGACTCCTGGCAGGGCATGTGGACCTGAAGAGAGAGGAGCCCACGCTGAAGCAGGCTTGCTGACAGGCTTGTGACCCCGTGGGGCACCCACACTGCGCCCTGTGGAAAGGACCTACAATGAACTGGTTAACAAAGAACTGTATCCTGTGTGAAGGACTCATGTTGGAGGATTTTGTGAAGGACTGTCTCCCATGGGAGCAATCCTACATTGATTTGATTAGTAATGACTTAAGCTAATTTCCTCAACATTAGTTTGTTTTGCCTGTGGTGGTAACTGCTGAGCCATCTCCCTGTTCTTGACTTGACCAATGAGCCCTTGGCTACAATTTCTTTCCACTGTGAAACTGAGTAGGAAGAGTGATAGAGCAGCTTTGGTGGGCACCTGGCATCCAGCCAGGGTCAACCTCCCACACATCCTGTATTTTAAATCAAATCAATTAGCAAGACCAGACCTCAAATAGTAATAATAAAAAATAATAATTATTAGTACTAATTATCATCAATATACTATGTATATCTTATATGCAGTATAATAACCATAACAAAATAAGCAAAACCATACCATTGCATTAATCTAAACCAGCTGTATCTTCCTTTCTCACAGGTCAACATACAGATAGAAGACCAAGTCTATGTCAGCGTATTTTAAGGATTAGCAGGTCTGTACTTTTTCTAACAAACAAAATGGTGATAGTTTCCACAGCTAAGAGTTCCTTGAGGAAAATCTAGACACCCTTATTCCTTTTTTCAGTGGTCTGTGCCCATATATGGGTATATACTGCAAATGGCAAAGATTTGCATGGTTGTTGAACATGAGCAACCAGGCTGCACACAGTGGTGTGCAGTGCTATAGCAGCAACATCTGGGGTACACAGTCACAGAACATGAGTTTATTTCTTTGTTTGGGCACACTTGGCAGCTGAAATCCCCAATATGATGACAAGATGGTGACTCTCAAGGCACATCACCTCAGAAGAAGTTCAATACTGTAGACTTTCTTTGCTCTCTGCCCAAACCATGTACTATCTCATGAACCCCTACACAGATACAAGCAGGTCACCCACAGCAAATGTGGAATGTCACTGAACACAGTTGACAGCTGTTGGATGAAGCTGGATTAAAATGGAAGTTAAACTAAGCTGTACTGAGAAGATGAAACAGGATATAATAAACAATGAAAACATACAAATGTACTTCTTGTTAGTCACTGCTTGAATTAATGACCTTTCAAATAGGCTATAAGCAAAGCACCACAAAGCATGCATTATAACAAGGAATAGCAGTACAGTCACCACAAGAGGTAATTCTGCAGTGGACAATGTGGTACCACAACAGGAATATCAGACCTAGTATGTAACTAATGGTATAGTGCAGAGGTATCTGAAATCAGTCCAGCTGCATTAGCTGGGCTCAGCAGCAGTAATGTAAGCACAGTGATGAGGCTACAACACTCCAGAGACCTATGCTGATATTTTTGCACTGTACTTAGTTTGGCTGTGTGTCTCAGTTGCTGCCTCTGCCTAAGATAAAGATATTTTTCGAGACTTCTTGCTAGGTTTTTGTTTCCCTAACACACAAACAGTGACACTGATTGTGGGACATTTCCAAGTTTTTCCTATCTGCTGAGTTGAACCTGATTTTACTGGCACACTGATTGCTGGGGGGACATAAAAGGGGGGGAAGGTAGGGGAGGGAGAGGCGGGGGGGGAGGAAATAGAGAATTGTTTTATTCTTGTAATTAATAAGGTATAAACTTCACATTAAGGAAACCTATTATCCTTCAGATACTATACTATGCCATTACAAAGTAGGTAATAGTAATTCGTCCAGCAGGGCTAGCAAGAGTGCATCAGAATTCACAGTAATGACTTACAAGACCATTGATTGCCTAAATATTTGATCAGTCTGTATCATTCTTCTATTGCAATATTTATTCTACATTTAAGTAGTTTTCCTATGCTCATTATCTTTGGAAATCATCTTGGGAGCTGTAGTTCTTCAAATAAATGTTTATAATATAGAAATGTAAGTGTCTCTCGACTCTATAGGCAGAAAAATAAACCAGAAGCTGTTTTTTGTGTTCCATTGCAAGGTGGGTTTTGCCAATCAGACTACCAGAATCATTGCAGCATGAAAGATTGTTTGGCACAGAGAATATACATCACAGATAAACTTAATTACTCCTCAAAAGGGGAAGACAACCGTTCTGTGAAAGAGAAGACAGGTCTCATATTGCCCTGATATGAGCAGACAGAGCTGATTACTGCTATTCCATATCTCAGACACGGTAGTCTTTTGCAGAACTTCTGTAAGCTACCTACTGCAACAGGTCCAGAATTAAGGGTGTGTTCACAGATGTCTTTTTACTTTGCACTAGTTGATCTGGTAGAAGAACACTTTTTTTTCTGTTGAGACAGCATCTGTCACTATGATCCACACTGAGAACCATCTCAATCATCAGGAAGACCCGCTGTAATCAATTACAAGGCAATTTGTGCCTTTGGTCCACAGTTTGACTCAGACAGACACGGTTACTAGCTTCCTGCTCCAAACAGGGGAACGTGGTATTTCAGCCACAATATTCTCAAGGACTCATAGAACTTGTTGGTCATATCAGTAACATGGCATGTAGATTTGTGCATGATTTCCCCCTTTCTTATCCAAGGCAGCCTAGCTCACAGAGAAGCAGAGATGGGCCATGTAGCCATTTACTCAGAAATGACTGGGGAGCCTTCGCTTAACTGCCCAGACTGGGTTCTCCTTGAGAGAACAACTGCTATGGCTGCATCATTTTTACTGAGTACAGGATAAGGGAACTGTATTAATGAGTTGCAATTAGGTTACCTGGTGGACAAAGAGAATTTGCAAGATCTGTGTAGTTTGTATTTTAGATACCTGCATGATACAACCTTGCAGGCCCACTGAGGAAGACAGTGTGTGCTTAGGAGAGAAAACTGAGAGTAAAATATGAGCTTATTTTCTAAACACTGATTTATGGTAGACATGCAGTCTCTGAGATGGGTATATAAATGCATAAAAAACTCTCAGGTACCTGTAGGTGTACTTAAACCAACCTGTTTTCTGGAAGGTAGGATAATGACTACCATAGCTCACGTGAAGTATTGGCAACATTAATTTTGCCAAAACTGTTCTTCAGAGCGCCTCTCAGAGGCATAGTAAACTATATTACTTTCATTGAATAGGAAGTTACTGACATAAAATCCTTCATCAATAATCCTACTGTAGCCCTATTCTATTACAATTCAATTTATGCTCCTCAAAAGCTTTCAAGCCACTTTCTCCTTGAATAATGGTGATGCTGCTTTCAGTTTGCTTTCCGTGCCTCGTGCATCATTTCAGATTTGATAAATCAAGCATTAAAAATTTAATGATTACTTCTCTTGTTTCAAGATTCCTTTACACATACTATTTTACTGTCATGTTTTCATCCTCCTCTCTTTACATCACGGTATTTAATAAATGCACTTTATTTTACAGAGTGTTACTAGTCTGGTGTTTATGCTGTCTCTTTATTACATGCTAACTCTCTTACTTATTTTGTTTTGCCTTTATCTTTCTTCATGTTCTTGTATTGTTATCGTGCACAAAGTACACAGTGGAAATGAAGCTACCATGCATTCTAAGGAGGCTGTCTGAATTTAGAGGGGGAAGGAATCAGCCCTAATCTGGGTTCAGTTCCTCTTGTTTTTTGTTTTCCTTTAGTAACAAGGTAATTACTCAGTTGTGCAGCTTCCAGTATCTAATTATATTGAGTATTATTTCATTAGCCTTTTCTTTTAACTGATCATTACAAGGTTTGTAAACTTATCTGTACTGTTGTACCCAAGGCCATGATGTCCATGGCTTGCATACTCTCCTAAATAAATTACAAGTTGCTATTTGAACACACTGGAGTGACAGGCACATGAAGAGATAAGATAACATGAAGGCAGCTAAGTAGAACATTACTCCATATGTTTTCTGAGACACTTGCATTAAATATTAAACATGTTTGAAGAATGCATAGTCTGTCATACCTTAGGTCCCTTTGTCTCTTCTCATGCTTTCCACATGTGTTTTTTCCCCTTTGTTTCAATACTTAAACTGAAAATAGAAGTTAATAGAAGTACTTTCTAACCACTAACCAGCTGGAATTTGAAGTGCATGATTTCAGGTGTTACTCAAATTTCTTCTTGTATCATATAGGAAGGTTATGGAGCAATGGATTCAGAGCCATGCTGCCTGCATGAGATGTTGTCATGGGTTGAGTTGAATGTGCTGATGATGTGTATACAAAACCACACTGCTGTTATGCCAGCTTCAAAAATTAAAGTATTGGCTGGAGCAGTGTCCTGGGGCTTGAAGGTCAGCCTGCAACATGAGGGGCTTCCTGTTTCCAGCTGCTGATTCTGGTTTCAGGGTTGGGGGCATTGGCTTTTTCTCCATGTTTGGGTCAGGACAACTGTCTTATCTGGCTTCTGTTGCTATTTTTGCTTTTATTAAAGTAATTGTATGGCATATGATCTCATTAAACTTATCTCAACCCAGAATGGTTTTTTTTCATTACTTTCCCTCCTGTCTAGTGCGTAGGGCAGGGGGCTTGCTTGTGAGGGCAGGGGGCTTGCTTGTGAGAGCGGGCTGTGTTAACCCAGGACAGATGTGAACGCAGAGATGGGCCCGGTAGGGGAAGGGGACCCAGCTCCTGCTCCCTGGTAAGAATGTGAAACTAGTAGGCCTGTGCTAGTGCTGAGTTTCTTGGTTTAGGAGCTTAAGATACTATTACTTTAAAAGCTTCCTTCCTAAAACCACTTTGTTTTCAGATTTTGCAAAAGCCACCAATTGCATATTTGGCAGCTGGAAGAGGAGAGTATTGTTCTGTGGCAGGTGTTTTAAGGAACCTTTTCTTGCCCCTGTTATGCTCCTTCCTGTTTTTCCCCTCCCCTTCCTTTGCCCTTCAATTCAATTTGTGTTCGAGCTGTCCAATTTGTACACTCACAGCATCTGTGTACATTGACCTGACCTCGTGTAGACCTGTGAAGAAGATAGAGTGGCAAATAATTCAGTCATGCCTGGTTTTGATTTCTTATGTATATATATAAGAAGCAGGGCTTTTGTTCTGCTTTTTTAATGGGATCATCTTAGAGGTACAGTTCTAGAATCCAAATTTAATCTAGCAAATAATGAAACAAATATTGATTAATCAGTTTACAGGAGCATTTGCTTTTATATTTTGACTACATGTTCTCAACTGCTACCTGCTTTTTCTGATAATTGTTTTGGTAATGTAACAAGACGTAACAAAACCACAGTTCCATTACAGTGCAAAATAACTCTGGGAGTTTAAGTCCCAGTTCTCTCCTTAAGTGTTTTTTTTTTCCCCTAAGTCTTTTTTAAGTTACCCCCTCAAATATTAGGAAAATTGACAGGTTTCCTATTTCTGGCAATACTTATTCTAGTAATCTAATTAGTTCCTCTTGTTCTGTGATAGTTATGCAATTATATTATGCCGTGAAAACAGTATGTTCTGTCAAATCATTTTGTTCATGAAGTTTTAGTACATTAGAAACAAGACAAAAAGTATTCTCTGGAACAAAGCCACAAATAACTCCCAGCATTATTTTTTTTTAATATATTTATACAACTCTTATTAAAAAAATGAGACCTTCAATTTACTGGAACATATTTACTGCATGAAAACAAAACCTTGCATCATAACACACTGCCTTTGAAGTGCTCCGCACCAATCATATCAGATTGTTCTCGTTGACTCAATCAGGCACAATTTAATCAGAAATAAATTAGACTTCCTCTATTAGAGTAAAAATAAACACTTGATTCATATTCATTCCCTTAAAATATCTGCTTGTATCCACAGTCATGAAAGGATTAAGAAGCAAAGCAGACCCTCTGGCAAAGCGATGAATTTTCAGCTGATCCTTTGGTGTGCTTTCCGAAGTCCACAAGACACAAGGCATGAGGTGCGAGAATGGATGTTCCTTTGGCTGATGGCACTAAGAGTGTACCAAATGACCAGCTGATAACATTTCTTCCACTGTAACTCTCTCTGCATCTGTATGTCAGTGCTTTGTTTTAGCCAAGCACAGCAAAAATGTGGACCATTGTCTTGGACGAACTACATCTTTAGCATAAGTAAGAATGCAAGCTTTCCTTTAAATAATAAATAATGAATCTGAGTTTCCTAACTGAATAGTCTCTGTACAAAAATGGCAGATGATGCCTTGTGGGTAACTTTCCAAATTAAACTGAAGAAAGTACTAGGAAACTACATGCAAAAAAAGGGATACTCTCAAACCAGAAAGGCAGTAACCTGCAGTGAAGAGAGAGACTCATTATCTTTTATCTGCGTATTAAAAGTTTACATTTGTGTGGGCAAAGACTACATTCTCACCAAGCTTGTATGGTAATATATTTTTGCCTTTGACTGGCCTGAGCTTATGTCACAGTTTGCCTAGCATCACCAAAGACATTAATTCTAGATACTACAGGTATTCTTTGTGCCTAAGGCTCTTAAAGTAGGACATCAGCAGAGTGATGCTATAACCCACGAGAGAAAGATGGGGTTGAGAGTCAAGCCTTGGTCATTCTCACAGATGAAACAAATAGTTGCCTCAGGTGATACAGAACATGGCCACAATAACCTGCATCAGACTCTGGAATGGGCTACTACAAGCATTTACCACACAAATGCAGGAATGAAGGGCAGCCTCAGATGTGATTAAAGAAAACACAGGAATTGTGGAACACAGAATAAACTGCTGTCCTCTAACATCCTTTTGTGAAGAAACAGCCTTGATTCATGCTATGTCAGCAAAAGTTGTCAAATGAATGACACACTTGGGCATCGAGCATTCATGCTTTACCTTGCCAAATGAAAGAAGATGAAAAGGTTCATCTTGATACATTCAACACTTTCCCTAATGGTTTATATAATGCTAAGTATGATGTAGCAAGCAGATGGGAGAACTCAAATAGAGGTGACGTTTGATGCATACGTTTGCCTCTCCTCATTCTCTTGTATGATGTGCTCAATAATGTCTGAAAAGAAAGAATGAATACTTTTTGTTTCCTCTAAATGTAGTTTCTATGCCAGAAATCCCCCTTTCTAAATGAACAGTTTATTTGCTGGGGAAGACCAGAATGTCTGGGATGAAGAGGGTTACAGTTTCATAGCTGCCCTTTAGTAAGCAATTTGTTTGGTCCTTATCTCCAAACCTGTTCCTAAGTGGGGGTCAAGGCCCAGGGATGCATAACACACCAATGATGTGCAATCTTTGGATGACTTGCTGCCATTTTCTCCCACAAGCTGTATAACCACACTGTTTTACTGCACTGAGAATTATGAATTATGGCCATATGGCTTTTAAGTATTTATAAATACCTTGGTTGTTATTTTTGCTATTAACAACTGTGACAAAGAAATACTGTGAGTATATTCACCCATCATTTTCTCCTTAGTGTTTATGACAAATGAAATAACTACTGCAGCTTGGCTTTAAAATAAATAAAAGGCATGTGTGGGGTTTTTTTAATACTGCTTTGTTTCACAGATTAGGGCAGCTGACTAGCTAAGCTATATATCAATTATGATTTCAGATGGCTACCATTTAATGGGTTATTTCTCTGTGGCAATGAGAAGGCAATTTTACACAATACTTTCTATCTCAGGTGCTCCCTCATACAGAGCCCCATTCTCATTCAACATACCTATCAATCAATATATCTTTATTTCCCAGTGGAATATGAGTAGTGTTGGTAGTGGCATTTTACATGCATGGCATTCAGTAAATCCTTAATACCTTGCTTAGTTTAACTACTGCTGTGAAGTGCCTTAGCTGTTCTTTGGAACAGGCCTAAAGGTGTCTCTCCTGTCTTTGTAGCTCCAGGCAGGCAGAACTGAGGTAACTGCTGTACCATCTGAGGAGTACCTGGATAATTTCACAGCAACTGCACCTGCTCATTGAATGAAGGAGGCTAGAAGCCTTTTGTTCTTGAATATTACAGTTCAAAGAGACTGAGGAGGAAGTACATAAAGGCATGCCTATTAATTATTATTGTGCAATGTTGAATGTTTCAGATCTTCTTACTGATGCCAGCTATTCTAAAATTGTGCTTCAAATATTTGAGACACAGATTTTAGTAGCTTAAAGAGGCACTGGTATCATGCTTATTTGGAATCCATTTGAGTTGGTTTATTTACAAAATCCTAATCTAGACTAGCAGAGCACATGCTATGCTGCCTCATACCCCAAGGGAAGAATATGCTGCCAAAACTGCACATACCTGTCCAGGGATCTCCTTGGCTCTTTGCTAATCTTCAGATACAGTTTTGAGCCACACAATTCCAAGCTGCCTGGGGTGCAGACAGCTGATACATGCAAGTTTGGGATAAACAGAAATGCTTGAGCTGGAAACTGCTCAGTGCAGAACAGACAAAAATGAAAGGAAAATGCTTTCCCTACCTGCCTTCTATTTCTGCAGGTGCTCTTACAGTTGACTGAAACTGCTGACTTTCAACAACATGCTTCAGTAGACCTTGTTTGCAAAGTCTGCGGTGCCACATGAGCTGGTGTCACAAATGGGTGACTCGGGGACTGATATTGGGCCCAGTGATATTCAGTGTCTTCAAAAGTGATCTGCATGATGAGATCAAATGCACCCTGGTGAAGTTTGCTGATGATACCAAACTGAGTGGGGAACTGGAGACTTCAGATGGGAGAGCCACCACTACAGGAAGATCTGGATAGGCTGGAAGAGAGGGCTAACAAGAACCTAATGGAATTCAACACAGACCAGTGTCAGTTCTTGCAGCTCATTATTTCACAAGAACAACCAGCCTTTGCAATAATCTCACAGGGGGAGTAGTTGATTCCCAAACATTAGACACTTTTAAGATCCAGCTGGACAGGGTGCTGGGCTGTCACGCCTAGACCACGCTTTTGTCAAGAAAGGCTGGACAGTATGATCCTTCAGGTCCTTTCCAACCTGGTACTCTATGATTTTGGCAGCTATAGGTTGTTTGTAACTTTTCACTTTCCTGTTTATCAGCACTTTGGAGACTTTTAAAAAAGTAGACAAAACGGTTGTGATGATTGCAGAGCTGTGTTTGAAAAGGAGCAAGGGGTGGCTCTTTTTGCACTTGAAACACTGGAGTGTTTGACTATTTGTTAATGAGGCAGAACACCTGAATCTAGGTATAGTCCAACTGGATTGATTTATTGTTTTTTTTACCTGTAACTCTAACTTTGGATCCTCAAACATTAGAAGCACATTTCATTTCCGCAGGAAGGATGAATTTGTACAGGTGCAGCGTGTTAAAAGAAGAGGAGCAAATACAAAATGTGTCTTTGAAATCTGTATTTAGAAGCAAAAATTTCCATTGAGACAATGGCTGCCACTTCTGGGCTGGACGCGATGATCTTGAAGGTCTCTTCCAACCTGGTTTATTCTATGTATTCTATGCATTCTTAAAGTCATACTGAGTAGTGCAGGTTTTAGCAACACATAAATAAAGACGTTTAAAGTCCTTACAAAAACTAAAGTCATTGTTCCTGAGCTCTTCAAGGGATGCTAATTTCAACTGAGGTACCTTAGAGCCAATGGAAAGAACGAAGCCTTGGAAGAGTCTGTGGAATATTCTTCATTTTTACTCTCAGGAAGCAGATGTTTTAACAGCTATTTAATGGTAGAGGGTAAGGTGCGAGTCAGTCTTCCTAGGCACATCAAGCAAACATTTACTCATATGGATGATATCTTGTTACCATCATAAGAACACGAAAATGGGCACATCATTTTGACATATTAAAGTTTTAGAAAACACCTTATCCAAGAGGACAACTGAGCCAAAAATCCCTTCAGCGCCCCAGGGCGATAGTCGTATGTGGTTATAGCGCAGATTTGCCTGCTTTTAGTGCATGTTAATCTTGGAAGTGACAACGGCCACCAGATTTATGACAGAATAACTTCATCAAAATGGAGCAAATTGTAAAGCTGAGCAATACTATGAACAGAAATTCAAATCTGAGTAGCAAAATTCTCAAATACCTGCTGTGATTTATCTTACTTTCTTGTATCTGCTTTAGTAACAAATAAGAAGGAAGTGCATATCATAGGAAAATGAAGTCATGCATATCCGTATGAAGCTTTTTTCCACTTAAAATATTAATGACTCAAAAATACTGCTCAGCTTCTCTGAATTATTGGAATATTACAACAGTGATTCATTTGCTAGACAAGAAAAGCCTTATTATCTCTAAACTGTTGGTACAAAATGTGAATGAATTCAGAAGGAAAGTGCATAAACTTTAGTACAGTCTGTCCTTACTTGAGCTGATAACAGAGAAAACTCAGAATTCAAGACCTGTAATTGAAAATGGACTGGGATTTTATAAGCTAAATTCTCAGGACTAGGTTATACTTATGTAATCTTTGGTGCATATGAGGAGGCACTTTATGGTGAGGATGACAGAGCACATGAACAGGCTGCCCAGAAAGGTTGTGGAGTCTCCTTCTCAGGAGACTTTCGAAACCCACTTGGATGTGTTCCTGTGAGACCTACCCCAGGTGATCCTGCTTTGGCAGAGGGGGTGGATTAGACAGTTTATGGAAGTGCCTTCCAACCCCTAACATGCTATGAATCTGTAAAGTCACATTCTGTGAATGTCACCGTAACTATTTTGAGTACCCACAGGGTCACTTAGAGCTCTTCCTTTTGTACAAACATAAACTCTTAATTTTGTAAAATGCATGAAAAAGCTTGATGTTATTGAAGTTAATGAAATGGATACACTGTGCAATGAATGAATGAAGAGTATAGATTTAAAAATAACACCATTTACAGGTAATATCTAACATGGCCTGTATGGTTCACATGACAGCTGCTGTTGTAAGTCACAGCAATGAAACATGGGGCAATAAGGGGCATTGCATTCAGATAACTGGTCTCCATGGCAGGAGAGGAAAAGGTTGCAATGAAATAGTTTGTGAGCTCTGGGGAAAATTTGCCCTGGGCCCTGCAGTGTGGTGTAAAACTTAAGCAATACTCTGACTTGTCAATTCCAATCAACTTCCAAATTTCAGGCAGTTCATCATCTACCAGGTGAAAGAACAAACTGTTATGTGATATCCTTCTATTATTAAGAAGATTTGGTAGAATGAGAAATGACAGCAAGAAGATCAGTAGAGAAAACAGATTCTGAACACTGCTAGCATGCAGTAGTGTCCACTGCAAGTACAACAATAATGTAGATATTTGCAATGTAGCCCCAGGGACGAATCTACATGAAATTTTCATTATCACACATTTAAAGGCAAAAAAATGTTACTGTCAATCAGCTCAAGAATATTGTAAAGCTGAGTTAAAAAGACAGGTAAGCCTCTCTAAACCACTCAGGAAAGGAACACTTCCCATGATTACCACTTCTAGAGACAGAAACCCTTGTTACTTGCAGCTTTCACGGGTGAAGTTTAACACAGTCTACTTACAGCAGCAGCTGGGAGGACATTTATCCTTTTAACAGTTTCTGATTTAATTATCACTGTTATCAGTAATGGTATTTTTCATTGTGGCAGCACATAAAATAACACACAATGAAACAAATGTAGAAACAGAACAGGACCCACAGATAAGAATGAAATGAGTAGGTTTAGTAGAAGTTCAATAAGCTTTTGTTGTTGTTGTAGTAGAAAATGTTGAGGATTAATTAATGAATGCTGCATTCTAGAACCTCCAGCCATCCCATGACACTCTTCAAGCCAAGACCAAGACCATAATCCTCTTGAAAGACTTGATTCATTTGAATATGTGGCAGGAGAAATTCCTCTAGGCCACACTGACACTTAGGAGGAGGAGCAAATACTGAAACTGTTGGAGAAGAGAACTTTTAGCAGAAGCCTTCTCGCCTTTGGTACTTTTTCAATGAGACTTGGCAAGTTTTTCAGTGACAGAATCTGCTATTGTCATCCACCCTGATGCAGCAAACTTAACTCAGAACGAAACCTGCCCCTTCCTGTTTCTGGCTGCTGTGTGGATAGAAATCTAATTTCTTTTCTCTTATTCAAAGTCCTATTAAAATCTGCAAAATTTCTCATGAGATGAAAAATGAGATGAACCTAAGAAGGGAACAAACAACCTATGTCTGAGCTTACTGAAGTGTCAGTCATATCCTATGGACTGACTTCCTAGAATTCCATGAATGAATCCTACAAAGAGCAGCTGAAAATATCAGGTATTTACGTTGGCCCAGGACCTGATATATTGGAAGACACTGAGGTTCAATCAGTTCCTGACTATGCTACATTAAAACATATCAAATATCCACGAAACCCCACGGAGAATGAGGATTTACCTGTTTACTACACAGTCTGTATCCCTGAGCACAGAGCTTACAGCTACCATAGTTTAGAGGAAGGACACCACTGGAATTTTAGTGTTTTTTTAAAACAGGGAGCTGAAGTGAAGCATTGATGCTTGGTGAAAGTTTAAGAACTACAAGTAAACACAGATTTCATCCCTGGAAATCTAAGCAGGCCTGAGGCTGGCAATTGCTGCTACCACAGTTTTGGCTGAACGAGCTATCATTTGACCCTAAAGTACCTGTCCGGCCAAAGCATATCAAAGAATGGCTGACAACAGCTATTTCAGCAGTGTTTGCAGAGACAGGAACACATCAAGAATCAATAGTGAGAGTAATAAAAAAGGCCAAACTTTCCATTACAAATAAAACACAAGAAAACCTTTCTGATCCTGTTTGTACAAGAAATGTGTGTAATGGCAAAGCTTAGAAGTGGAATCCATGTGTTATGACTGGTCAGAATGAAAACATATGCCACGACAACCCACAGAAAGAGCCTTCAGGAAAATAAGCACAGAGTTGTTTGTGCAAATACTTTTGCCACTGTATTTACAGTTTCCTTGGGTGTTTCTTATCTGGGAAAAAATCTAGAGAACCAACTACTCAGAAGCTCTTTCAAAATCACATTAGAAATTATATAGTAAGCATAACTCACTCTCCACCTGGAACTCCACCTGGGCTCACTGTAAAGCTTCATACAAAAGCCTTTAAACTTAATGTTGGCCAGAATCATCTCTAGAAGCTGCAAGAAGCTAATTGAATTGTATGGTAATATAGGACTTCCATAATAGTGTTGAGTTAGATGTTGAGTCTTAGGAAGTTTTGTTCAGAATAAGGCAGTGATCTGAAACACTGGTAATAATTTTGTATGTCATGTTGCTTAGGGAAAGACTATCATGGAAACTCATAAATAGAGAAGGGAAAAAAAAACACTTGTAAAGTCTCATATGAGGAATAAAAAATGTATCTTTTCTCATTCTAGCTGCAGAAACTGAAAGGACCTTGGTAGGGAAGCAAACCAGTGTTATTAAATTTGCTACAGGTTATCCAATATACTGTACACTTTCAACTTGAATAATGCAAAGCGGCCTCAAAGCCCACTGCTAGGAAAATAACATTTACTACTTGCTTTGGATGTTATACAACTGTCTTAAAGCACATAATTTAGAGGCACTGTACACTAACAAAGAGGAAAACACTCTGCCCTCAAAGGTGTAATCATTATGTAAGACAAAGAAGAGACAGGAGAAGTGAAAACTGAGATGCTTCAGGGCATAGGCAGTGTAGAGAAGCTGAGAAAATTTGACAACCATGTTTCCAAAAATGTTGATTTGCCAGAATGGAAACCTCACCTGCAGACTGTCTCCCTAAACATCCGAGGTGGTAAAGGTTCCTGAAAGTCTGTCTAACTTCCACCAACATGCTGAAAACATAAAAGCTTATGAAAAACTCTGATAATTTATTCTCTCTGGACCACAATTTCATGAGGGACAAATACAAGAGCACTTGTTACTGAAACCAGACAATTCACTTATACTTACAGAAGCGATAAAGCCCTCACAAGCATTTACCTGATGGGCAGTGATCTTATCTGAGAAATCTGAAGTGTATGTGAAGTCTCTTAGACTGACGATGGCAAGGAATATTGAGTCATTGAGGCAGGGTTAGTTATTCACTTTTTTCAATGCTTTGAACAAGGGGAATGTTACAGAAATATGGCTAAATACTGTTATTGCCTCCACTAAAACAAACAACACAGTAAGAGTTGAGACATGAGCATCTCTTGTAAGGATCTTGTTCCTTTATGAAAGAGAAAGAGTGGTTACTCATAAGACTTAAACCTTGCTTTGGGTACTGTTAGGACTCTAGCTGAGGTAGCTCAGGACATGACCAGAAACAGAAATCTAACTATCTTGTGAGCTTTTCAGTAAAACTGGTGTGCCCCTATCCAATTCTAGACTTCCAATGTCTATTCAATGCTGTTTTATGATCTGCCTTAATTATTTCTCTAACATTTAATTAGCTTAGATGTCTCTCCTCGCTCTGCACCCAGGTATTTTTGAAAATGAGACTCCATCTCGCTTACTAAAATTACATGGAATGCCTGTGAGTGAAAGACAAATGAAAAACACGTTTCACAAATCCTAACTCAGTGTCTTCAGCATAAAATTATCTTTCTATAATCACCACTTTCTCCTTAGACAGTTTCTACTCACAGGGTATCTTACTGAGAAATCATTCTGCTACTCAAACCTAAAGTATCTTTTCCTGTCCTGTGGTGTTTAGGTGTTCTTCTGGTATCCTGTGAAGCCATTTCTGTGCCTCTTGCATTCCTCAGTTCTTTTCCCAGGTATGGCTTCTGTCTCCTTTAACTTTTTGAACTATTCACCTTCTTTTACAGAGAGAGGCAGCATGTTGAAGTCCTCTTGATGTTTTCTGAGGGCCTTTCTGACACTCATTACTCAAAATCTTGAATC
Organism: Dryobates pubescens; assembly: GCF_014839835.1. Taxonomy (NCBI): domain Eukaryota; kingdom Metazoa; phylum Chordata; class Aves; order Piciformes; family Picidae; genus Dryobates; species Dryobates pubescens. The sequence continues at coordinate 33,220,021 of NC_071623.1, read as the reverse complement.
TTACAGGAAACTTCAGTGAAACCATGCAAAAGTGAAGAGATTAAGAAGGAGTACAGAGACTTCGAGATGATGCCACAAGTAAGATTTAAAAAGATCCCTTTCACCACAAACAGGCTAAATAGAGTTTGGAAAGAACCAAACTTTACCTATGAAGTAGTGAGTCAGGAAAGCTCTCAGAGAATGGCAAGGGTCTAATTCCAAGTCTGTGCTTTTGAAACTACATTATCTAGGACTAGATTAATAGAGTTGGGGTTTGTGCTCTCATAAAGTCTCCGATCACTCCCCACAAAACTTAGCCTTCCAAACCCACCTGATTTTACTTACAAACTAATGGAGTGGGCCTATCACTTGCACAAGCTAGATGAGCAGTTCACTTGCAAGTTACTCTACCGATGTCATTCTGATGACATTGCTTTTATTCTGAGCTGCTTAGACGAAACACTTCAGCTAAAGTTTGTGGCATGTCTTTGTTTAGATCACAACTGAAGAATTCTGCTACTATGCATTGGAAAAATGAAGTGTAACTTGTACCACTATGCAAAACCCATTGGTGATCTTCCTGTCATTCACCACATTGCACTAGTGTACCCTGCTGAGACAGAGACACTCTCACAATTTTGGAGAGAGACAGGTTCAATGATCAGAGGTTCTGTAATCGCCTTTAATCATCAGAATCAGTTACTCAGAGACTGAGGAAGAAGCTGTGGGGGAGCATCTTTAAAAAGAGGAAGCAAAATAGAGTAAGCAAAGCACAAAACTAATTAAACTTGATGCAACAAAAAACTAAAGCATTTTTGGTGCAATTTATCAGGAGAAAAAGCTGTGAAATTAACAGCAATCAAAAACTAATTAAAGTTGATGCAATAGAAACAGCCAAAGAATGCCTGATAACATTTATTGAACCAAAGAAACATGGCTGTCAAGTTAAAAGAAATCAACCAAAGTCTGTTTTTGAATAGCAACGTAAAGATAATTATTCTCTGGGTGACACTTACAGAATAAGATTCAAGTCATTACCTCAAAAAACAAAAGGACTGACATGCTGTGTTAAACTGCCTGTGGAAAAAAAAAGCATCTTAATACAGAAACTTTATAAGTAATTCCTAGGTCTTGCATATGAACAAATATGACTCATCAATCACGAACAATGCACTGCTGTTGTTATATCTGTAACTCCTATAAACTAATATTTGACATTTAAGAGAGCACCTTGTCTAACAGGGTGCTTACAAGCCAGAGACTCCTGGTGTTTTCATCCTGACTTTGAAATTCATTGCCTCAGTGCCTTGGGCAAGTAATGAACATCTAGGATCCCATTTGTTTTAGGATTAGGATGCAAACTCAGTTCCTGGTGTCAAGCACCATTTAAAGTATGGCCAACTGCCAGGAATTCTTTTCTTACTGGGGCAGTTTTAGGCTGTGCCTGGAAATTTTTCCACAGAACTTGAACAGAAAGGGATAGAATGCAAATAAATCACCATTGGATGTAAAAGGGGAAATAATGATGAATTCTAAATAATCCCATTGGACACATATCTAACAGAGTTAGTTTGTATAACCTTTCTCTCCTTCTGACTCCTTTGCTATAGCAGATACTAGCTCTGGCTTCTGTTGGCTTTGCTGACCTTGGCTGCACTGCTTTGTTGTGGCTAAGTACTAACAGCAACTCTCAGCTCTTTCTCTTGTCCCATGTACAGGGGCAGGGAAGGGAGCAGGGAGGTGGGAAGCCATTAGTAGCCCCTGCTATTGTCCAGGGGGGTTCTTGTGCTGCTTATACATTGTGTATTTATGTAAATATTGCCTATTCTGTACATACTCATTACATTCCATATTTTAGATTGTAGTTGTGCTTGTAAATGCAGCTTCATTTGCTTTCCAACTGAGCTGGTCTGCCAATTTTATTTTGGGTGGTAATTTCAACCCACCACACACAGAGAAAATGTTGGTTGTTGTGAAGAGTAAAGGGATCAATCTGCAGTGAGATCTATTTGCCTATGTAGTTGTACATCCTCTATATCAGGGTCTCAGACTTATAAAAGTAACTCAGACTAAACCAGATGTTCACAATGACAATGAGCATAGCAGTACCTATTGTTGAAGACTCTAAAGCACATGAAAAGCTCAATGTTTAACTAAAAATCCATCTCGTAACTCCTGTAGGAAGATCACTGCCAGAGTTGGAGTGAAGTGAATCTCATCCAAAATACTCAACCTCCAGCCCCTTTTTTCTGCAAGCACAGTTTAAATCCACTTTGAGGAATTCTTCCCAGTCTACATTGAGCATTGTTCCATCCCAGTAAACCACCTTCACAAGGCTTCCATTCACGCACAAATAAAAGTTTACCTTATAACAGGTGATGCCATGGTCAAACGTGGCACAGATCCCAAACAATCAGGATATTTATTTCTGCAGTTTTAATCTCACAAAGACAACCTCCTTACCAGAGAAGGAAATTCTCCCATCATTCTTTCTGATCCTTTTATGTTCTGATTCCTGTTCTAATAAAATACCCCACCTGACTCTGGTGCACAGGAAGTCAAAAAATGACTGTTGAAGCCCATTATTCAGTTCCAAAGAGCTGCAATCTGGTGTTACTGACACGCCTAAGAAAGATTTCCATGTCACATTGCTCTATTTTTTCATACTGGCATTGTGTTTAAGCATAAAATATTAAGTTAGTCTGGTTAACAGTGTTGATTTTCTCCTTTAGTGCATTTTCACCCCCAAGGGATTTTTAGCAGGGGGACAGATCCTCATTACTCACTCTTTCAACTCTACTCCTTTTATACAACATGCTCCCCCTTACCTTGTCAGAATGCCCATTTTATTTGCAGAGACTCTTTACATATTTAATGAACCATTTGATCAGAAATAACATTTCTGACTTTTTTTTTTCATCTTAACTGCACCTTCTTTACAGTCAGTTAAGATTTCAATCTCCTTTTTACCTTGGGAATAAGCTCTGACTTACACTGAGCACTTGCTTGTATTCCTGTTGAAAGAGCATTTTCATGTTTCTGTGCTAGAGACTCCTGCAGCCTAGTGTGGAACTTCAGCCTACACCTAGAATTGTGGGGATAAATTAGCTCTTTACATAAGCAAGCTAATGCTGCTGAAGTGGAAAGACATGTATATGCTGGGCTCTGTCATGATTTGGCCTATTGGAAACAAAACACATCAATCAGGCAGCTGTTGATATGTATTTATCCTTAGAATCAAGACTGGAATATGTATGTATCCTTAGGATCAAGACTGGAATTCAACCTAATTTTATTTCTTGAACACACAGAGAGGTTTCATACTGCTAACTAGTTTTTAGTTAGTTGCTCAGGAAAGACCTACTGACAGCTGAACTCCTGAGAAGTTATACTCCTCCTGCTTATACCACAGTAATTAATTTGCCCCTTTTACAAAAATGTTCAGTTTGCTTCTCCATCCTTCCCTGCCAGCTAAGAAACAGATGGGACTTAGCCTCCTTGTCTGGAGCTCTGCACGAGTTGAACAGCTGCCTCATGCTCCTGTATCAGCTGCCTGGTCAGTGTCTGCCTCTTTGAGCGGGGAAGAACAAAATTGTACCTGCCCGTCTTGCAGCAGTAGGATAAATTTAGTTGACACACTTTTTTTCTACTCCTAATACCCACAAATTTACACATATTTGATACTCACCGTTTCTTTCAAATAGTTTGGAAATGGACAACAAAGTCAAACCTTAATGAGGTGGTACTTTGAAGAAAAGAGAGTTAGCTGATGATGCAAGCACACGTGCTGCTGTTCACTGGAAACCATGGCTGGAAATTTTCCTTCCAACATTCCTGACTAAATATGCACTTTCACAAAATTCCAGAACAAGTCAGAAAAAATCACACTGATAATACACATCTTGCAGGAATATGACTTGAAAATACCTGCTCATTTTAAACCACCTCAGAAGGGAAAACCTTTGCAGATTTCTCAGCTCACGCTGTTGCCAGTACCACATAAATTACACCAATTCAATTTCTATTACCCTCTATTCCAGGACTATTAAATCTTTACTAATAGATCTCCTTCATGTCATGCCTGTATAGTGAGATGCAAGGCCCTTTTTATCATAAGTCAAAGGGTGGTAATGGGGGGACATACTGTTCTCAGGCAAGGAGAGTAATTTCCATGTTTCAAAATAAGCAATTATTCCTTATTGCCTCTATTACATCTTGAAGGACTATTCTGATCCACTGTGCCTTGATCAGCTTGACATAAAAACAAATCTGTTTATTATTTAAACTTAAAAGAAGAAAAAGGAACTCACAACAAAATGAGATGGCCTGAATATAGGCTTAGGCTGGATGTTTAGGCTGCATGTTAGGAAGAAGTTCTATACAGAGAGAGTGATTGCCCATTGGAATGGGCTGCCCGGAGAGGTGGTGGAGTCACCATCATTGGAGGTGTTCAGGAGGAGACTTGATGGGGTGCTTGGTGCCATGGGTTAGTTGATTAGGTGGGTAGGATTGGTTGATAGGTTGGACACAATGATCTTGAAGGTCTCTTCCAACCTGGTCTGTTCTGTTCTATTCTATTCTTTAAAATTGTTACAAAGCCCTAAAATGAGTAAGGGCATTTTCACTTCACTGCCCTTGGCTCTTTTCCTTTGTTACTCTCTCCCCATGTCTAAGAACATAAACAGAGATGTAGGCTGTTTGACTGTATTAGGAGAATGGGGAAGATCCTGTCACAGTCTGAAGGAGTTAATCTATATTAATAGGGAAGCGAGTTTTTTCAGTAAAATTGGTTTATTACTGAGCAACGTGAAAACTGTCCTCGCCAGAAGCTGTAATACACTGCTGGGCTGTATACAGACACCTTAACCTACTTCCTTACAAATTGACAACATCATTGCCAGCACATTTTGTTAAACACAGATGAACTGCACCTCTTAAATTCTTCAGCAGAAAGGCTGACACTTTTTGGACAGTAAATCCTCTCATTTCTGAAAAAGAAATGATATACACTTTAGGACACATCGATCTGCAGGATGAGTCCAAGCTCATCCAGGCTTAAAAATCTGGGAAATAGCACAAGCTGACCTGAGCTGCATTAGCTTTTCTGAATTCCTCTCTAGGCTCTCAAAAGAAGTGTTTCAAACATAACGTGATAGGAAAGTGTTTATGACTGCCATCGGGAGCCTCGGCATTGTGTCTCGATGTGACACTGCATCATCTTGTGGTGATGAACTCTGGCTAGAGTAGCAGCGATAGAACAGAAAGAAATATGTTTGGAATGAGCTCTCCTTACATCACCTTAACTGGAATACAGACAGGCAGAGGATAATGTGAGTAATGAAGCAAGGATATAGTTTGCAAGACTGGGTAAAATACATCTTTCTGCTCAGTAACCACCTCGGTAGCTCCAACATTCAAACCATGCTGGGTTTTGGAACTCCACCATTCCTGAAGTGAGCTGTGTTACACAAACTGCAACGGCTTTTACATCAGACTTTTAACTTCCTCTGGACTTAGGAATAGAAGACTTGGATAAAAGAGCAGGACATCAAAACAAAGATACACCTTGGTTTCTTCACTCTCCTGTTTCAGAGCACAGATGTGACCAAGATCCTAATTTTTAATGAGCAAGGAAAGAACGTGTAAACTCTACCTTTTTTTTTTCTTCTTTTATCCCTCCTGGTGCTGCTTTCTCTCTGTTTCCACTAGGAAATTCACCAGGAAATGACCCAAGAGGAATCTGAAATGATCCAACTCCACTATTGTCAGACCTTTTCACAACACAAAGTAATGCTGTTTAGCAACACAGTACCTCGTAATGCTAGCTTCCCACTGTCTGCAGACAGGCTTGCATAGATGACACCTAGCTCTCAACAGATCTGTGACAGAAGGGAGCCAAGCTTGCAGCTCTCAAGCCCCAGCAGCTTCATCTGCCTCTCTGTGGGAACCGAATGTTGCTCTGACAGTAAGATAATGCTTGTGAGGGAGAGACGGTCTTAGACACAGGTCGTTCTGCAGGCGTTTTGCTCTGTGGTGGTAAGGTTGCTGCCTTGCTCCTGTTTCCCAAGGGACCAAAACTCAGAGTTTTAGGTCAACTGTCACACATGAATCTGATCCGTGTCATGGACCTTTCCACCGCTCCAACATACCTATACAACTGTCACAAGTGTGTGAAGCAAGGTTATAAAACCAAACCTTATGTTAAATTTAGTTTTCAATTTGAAGCAAGTGAATAGAAACTTTAAACAAATAAAGAATAAAAATAAAGAAAGGCTGCCTCATTGTAATCTCTGCAGATAGGCTGCTGATAGGCTGCAGGTAGGCTGCAGGTAGGCTGCTATGTCCTAACCGAGCCTAGCAAAAACCACTCTTGACAAACAAAAACTTTCCAATGAAAAATGCATTAATTAACTGATGCACTAGTGCCTCATTTAAAAGAAGAGTTCAAGGATGTGATAAGATGGAAGCTGAGCATCTGCACTTTAGAAGAAGTTTTTCATTTGATATATATTAACCTGAACTGAAATAAACATTTTATTCTTTTTTTTATTTTTTTTTTTTTTTTTTAAATAAAGCCTTTTGTTTGCCAGGCAATTTCTCCAGCTCCAGTAAAGTTCGGTATTCGAAGATTCAATCCTTCAAAATAGCAAACCTAGTTTGCACTCCAGTTAAACTGCGAAGTAGGATAGCTTTAAATGAAATTAAGTTTTCCTTATTAATGCTCAAGAGCTTCATTAAAGAATCCTGCAGCTCATGAATGCACAGCTGTGCTTGAACGGCAAGACGTCTCGATGACTGAAGGTGAGGGTGCATTAGCCCGCTGTTTTTGTTCCCAAACCTTTCCTGTTCCTCATTTTAAGGTGCTCCCTTCTCAGTATTTTACAGATGTTAAACCAAAGTGAAAGCTCCGAAGCGTCATTCACCTCAAGCCTTGATACTGTGTTGTCATAACACAGTTTGTATTACGACCGGTGAGCGACGAGCTTACTTGCAAAGTGCGCAGGGGCGATGCTTGGCAGCTACAAGAAACCAGAACCCATGCGGTTTCTCAAGTGCCTGGCTAAGCAGCCGTGAACAGAGGCTAATAGGAGCCCTCTAACAACAACACCGCAGACTGCGCTCAGCCTCCTGACTGAAAGAACAGCAGGTTGCGTGGTTTCAAGGCTCCTACTTGCCTCCGCTCTATGGTGATCCTTCCAGTTCAGTGCAAGAGCAATTTCAGTATGAAATAAAAATAATGTTTAAATAATTGGCCAGGCAGGATCCAGGTGCTGTGCATCATGAGAGAAACTGGTAAGCAATTAAAAAAAATGTGAATGAGGGCAAACTGAAGCCTTCAACAGGCCTGAAAAAATACCCATTCACAATCCTGGCTTCTCTGCATAGGGAGAAAGCTCTGTACTAGTGAGTCAGTTGCTAAGAAAGCTCTGACTAATGCAGAAGCAAGTCGGACTTTTTAAGCTGACATTTTTTACTTTTCCAGTGGATCAGAACTGTCAGGCAAGTTCCCCAGGCAGGCCGGTTGTGGAGTAAGTGCTTTGACAGAATTAGCAATGGTAGTTTAAGAAACGGCCTTGGACTCCATTTCCAGCAGTAGCAATTACTACTCCCATAACGGAATCAGAACAAAGGAACAGAATCAGAAGGAAAACAGCTGCAAATTTTCCTGTATGGGCAAAGAGCAAATTCCCTTCTGCTACTGCTTTCAAAGTGCCTTTAACTAGCATCTGGCAGCGTGGCAGACAGACAACTGGAGACAGAAGCATTGAAAGAGTTGCTAGTAGACTTGCCAAGACCTTAGCTGTCAGAGTCCTTACATGGTCTTCATGCCTCTTCTGGTTCTCACACAACATGGGACTATGATAATCACTTATTCGACATGACTCAAAAATTATCAGATATGTCTTTTGTACAGCTGTGTTATTCTTTACATCAGCAGAAGATACTCTGCATCTGTAGAATACCAAAATAGAGATTAAATCAAATTTTGCTAGGTATTTGGAGAAAAAAAAGTCTTTGAAGATAGTGTTTGGCATGGGTTAATCACCTCTTTCATTAAAGAAAGGAATACATACTGAGAACATCTTTCTGCCATCTGATTAAGCAATGAGCCAATACAACTGTAAATCTTCCAGAAATTCCCCATGGTTCAGCTCAACAGAGGCAATTCTTCACTTCTCAGACCCTATCCCTCATTTCCAGATAATCATTGCGTTAATTGGTATACAAAAGCTTTCTATCGTGCTGCTAAAAGAAATGGAATGCAACTGTTCTGCGATCCTTCTTAGCAACCTTTGGCAATTAAGGGACTGAATTATTCATGCATTTTTTTAATAGAATCACAATTTTTAAGTTTGCTTACGACTCAATTGCTCAAACAGCCAGCAAAACCAAAACTGTTTGATTCTAGTATAAACAACCAATCTGTTCATTTGCTGCGGCTTTAGCGCCTGATAAAACGAGCGCTGTCTGCAACTAAGTTAAAAAGGATTTAAGGGTACAATTCTGTCCCCACAATCATATGCTATAAATTGGCATGCAGTGCAATTGTTTATTCTTTTAAATAAGGCAGATTTAAGTTGTCAGCACTCAGTATTGTAAGTACTAGGTCCGTGTAATACCCATAACTACATATAGCTTCACACAAGTTCCATTACTTTTGGCATGCTCATTCAACACGGTTCAATTCAGGCAGGGTTTTTTTCTCTGTATTAGTAAGCAGCACAACCATGATATTAAAATAGAAATGATGGGATTTGAAGAGACACATGATAATTTCATTCAAGATGGGGGGGGGGGGGGGAAATGACACCTGCTCTATGTTTAGGCTGCAAAATAGACTAAGAAAAAAATCTGAAGAACTTGAGAAGGGAAAGCATGTCTTGTATGCAGAAACATGAACACACTTCTGGTGAGACTGTACCTTGCAATGCACATCTCATAAATCAAACTTTTGTTCACCAGTGTAAGCTGAACTACAACCAGAAAGTCTGTATGAGACAAATGATCTAGTGAAATGCCATTGCAATTTTCCCCTCTAAATGGTATTTTAGAAACTAGAGAAATTCTGGGGTTTATTTCATTAAACATGCATTTGAGCTGCCAGTGCAGTTAGAATCATAGAATTGTTAGAGTTGGAAGGGATGTCAAGGATCATCCAGTTCCAACCCCCTGCTATGGGCAGGGACACCTCGCACTAGATCAGGTTGCCCAGAGCCACATCCAGCCTGGTCTTAAAAACCTCCAGGGATGAGGCTTCCACCACCTCCCTGGGCAACCTGTGCCAGTGTCTCTCCACCCTCATGGGGAAGAACTTCTTCCTGACATCCAATCTGAATCTACCCATTTCTAATTTCTTTCCATTCTCCCTAGCCCTGTCACTACAGTTGCATGCTGTTATTCTCTTAGGCTGCCACTGGACAATAAAGCTACAAATAGAAACAAAATACTAATAGGTCATGACAGGTTACCTGCAAAATGCTGATCAGATGGATCAGTGGGCCTTTGCTTCAAAAGCTAAGCTGAAGTTCAAAGAAGTGCTGCAGTTGCTCCAGCAGTTTGTCCATATCTCGTCAAAGTGGAAGGCATTTGGGACTCACCCCAGTCTTAACACAGCTGCCACATACAAACAGTGATATTCTTCCTCCTCAAACACCATGATGGAAATTCCCATCTGTCTTTTTCTCTCAAAAACTACTTCTGTTGCAGCCCACACACTTCAACTTGCATCTTGGTGCTATTCTAAATATCAGAAGCTTTATTTTTATTCCCTGTCTTGCAATTATTTTTATAGAATCAATAAGGTTGGAAGAGATCATCAAGCCCAACCTGTCACCCAACACCTCATGACTACTAAATCATGGCACCAAGTGCTGCGGCCAATCCCCTCTTGAACACCTCCAAAACTTATTAATAATTGTCAGTTAATGTAAAGATTAAAATAATTGTCTGTCAGTTGCTGTAGATTAATTATCATAGGTGTGGTTTTTCTAACATCTGTTAGCATGCCTTCAACTCTCTGTGTCCTGCTGGTTTGGATTTTGTGGTGGTTTTTTTGCTGTTGTTGTTTTCTTCTCCATTCACACAATTGCCTTTTCGCTTTTGTTTTCCCTCAAGCTCCTTTCACCCAGCGTACATACCTCTGAAAGTAATCTCATTCAGGCTGATTCAGTTCTCGTTTCTGTTCAATTTAAAGTTATTTTCTTTGGCTCACAGCAGAACATTGCACAGTCTCTCACTGAGTTATTGAGGATTTTCACCCCATATCAGCAGCTCATCAGCAATTACTTTTCTGCACACAGATCCTTAAAGATCCAGGACATGATGATTTGTTACACTTTCTGGGCTGAAACAATCATGAAGGAAGACTCCTTAAACAAGTTGCTACCAGAAAGGGAGTGGAAAGATGAGCACTTCTAATAATGGTAGATAATTCACTTCTACCTCCAAACCTGAAAACAGCCCTATTTTTATGTCCAGGCTCTACAAAACTGCACATTTACTGCCTGTATTTAAATCTCTGGATATATTAAAATCCTCAGCTTGCCTGACCTTAATACTGTGATCCTCCTATAAAGTAACCATCTAGCTTCTAGTTTGGCTTTATGGCATCTGATGTTTTGGCAAAATTTGTGTTTCACTTGTTTCCAAGGCCTAAGTAAATTTAAAGAGGCTATTATATTATTTTTCGTGTGATACAGTAGGATTTAGATTCACATGAGAATGTGTGACCATAATATATGAAAGGTAATAAAAATTTCCATTAGATTTATTATGCCTGTTACACATTTGTTTCTGCCTATATATTAAATACATTTTTAATAGTTTGTTTGGCCTAGTATTTTGTTTTGTCTTTTTCTACAAGCAGCTCTTGATCCAAAACAAAACAAGGATTTCTTATGTCATTCCTCTATACCACGTGGTGCCAGTCAAGAAAGATTAATATTTATTTAAAGATGAATAGTTTAAAAAGCAAAATGGTATTCTGCTTGTCTTATAGCCTTTAAACTGTAAGAAATTCAGCCTTTTACCATTAAGTCTTCCTGTGGTAGACAGAGTGGCTTAAAAGGAGCCTTTAGTAGTATCTTCTTCATTTTTAGGTTAGAGAAACACTACCTGTGACAAAAGGCCCAAGCTGCCTTCAGCCTTGCTAAGTGACAGAACACTCAGTGAAGGAATGCGTGCTGCAAAGACATTCACGCTCACTGTGTGCCAGTTACCTCTAACTCAGACAGAATTTATCTCCCCTGGCCAATAAACTCCTCAGACCTGTGGGAATTTGCCATTTTGGGTCACAGCTTTGAGACTTCTCCAACATACCTCACTAAACAACCTTCTCAAAGAAGCTGTAGCTTCAGAAAGCGGAGGGTGAGATACACAGACACCACCATACTATCAAACCAGCTTCTGGGGCAGCTTTGGAATCCAGTTGTCTCAGCTCTGGTTAGTCCAGACTATGAATTGTGTGTCACGCTGACAGAAGAGGCTTTTCCTATTCCCTTACTGCTCTCCTGCCATAGCAGTCACTGTCCTTCAGTCATACCCTCTGGAGTTGTTTTCCACCCGGTTGGGTAATTCTCTGAAAATATGTTGTTAAATCACTCTTCTGGACTATATTTCTCCTTGACCTGCTGTGGTTTTATTCCTCTAGCATTTACTGAGTGATAGCTAATCTCCGTGTTAAACCTTCTAAAAGCAGCTGGAAAGGCAGTAACTGTACCACCTGCTGTGAGTCTAGGGCTGCTGTGATTATATTGCATTCAATTTCAGTTTCTGTTTCAAACTCAGCTTTCGATTGATTGTTTCCAGTACCACTAGCCGGTGTGCTGCATGACCTTAGGTTTAAAAAGTCTTGTAATACAGCCATGTTTATAATAAAGCATACTAAAAAGGGTTTGGGGTTTGGTTATTTTTTTCAGCTGGCCTAATTTGCTTGGAGAAACTTTGTGGAAGCTCGACAGATCTGGCAGCAACACCTCAGCTAGCTGAAGTGCTAGCTCGCGGCGTTGTGCCGTACAGATACTGTGCTGTTTTCAGGGGTTGCTGCTTTCAGTTTTGTCATTCAGATGCAAAGTCACGATACTGCTACATTCAGTGCATCACACCTTTTGTGTCCTGGGAGTATGGGAATGTTCCATGATTGTCTTTCCCTTGCAAATATGAATATCTTTTATGCTTTTATCCTAAAGCATTTTCAATTTCTTTGTTGTCTGATACACCATTTCTATATATTTTTCACTTCAACTTTTTTCACTTCTGCTTTTTTCCTTTCAGAAGCATAACTTCCACCAGCCCTGAAAATATCTTTCTGTTCTGTTTTCCTGGATCCAAAAAATCACTTATGTAACAAAACATTCAGGTTCATCTGCTAATTCTCTTATCCCTGTGACTCTACTGTACAGGGTACACTATGACACAACAATCAGCTCTCTTGCCTATTACCTAGTTTCTTGGGAAAAATAACCCTTTACTTTCCCTAAGGAACACTATTCACCATGTTCCTGATTAAAATGAAAATGTCTTTTTCTGCCTACCTTTGTGTTCCCTATGACCTACAATCTTGAGCTCTATTGCTCCTGGACCCACTGCCTACAATGGTGAGTATATTCTCCCACTTGCCCTTCTCTGCACTCAAATTGTTCCTTGCTATCATTTGCTCAAAGAGTTGTCTGAAAGAAAACAATGGGTTCAGAATTTAATGTAATAGGTCCATTTTCTTTAGAAACCCCAAGTTTTGCTCATGCACACAAACAGCTATTGTAGAGAGACCAGGTATATGAAATTTCCCTTTCCACCTTCTTTTGAGCCTCCCTTCCAGCCCCTACCCCAAATAATTCTGACTCCTTAGAAGACTTGGTTTTTACATTTAAAAGAAAGAAAGAAACAAACAAAGCTACCAGCCTGAGTATCATGAAACTTCATAACAGAGTAATCTTAGCAGTGTCATCACAATACTGCTTCACTTCATCAGATTACAAGGTATCAGCTTCATTCTCCATTTAGCTCGAGTGCTGGCAAACGTAATTTCTGCATGTACTCACATTTCAGCAGAATATAGTGCAAACTCCTACACTTTCTAACCATCTTTACAATATGCTCATTTGCTCCTTTAATGCTGCTAAGAAATGAAAAATAAATGCTGTAAGTGGGAGTAGTTCTACTAATTTATTGCAATGAAATAATACTCTAATGCATTGTAATACATTTTTAAAATGCAATTTTCATATTCATACAGACAATAACTGTCAAGATATTTTAACAGACTCCTGCTCTCTTTTATCACACCCTCTTTTTTTGAAGATGCATGAACACAAGCATTCTGGCTTTCATGTTGAAACCTTGGTTTCTAACAATCAAGTGAGACACTTCTTGATCTCAAAAGCTCTAAACCAACACTTTGTCCTCCAAGCATTAAGGAAGTGCTATCCAAACTCATTTAAGCTCATTTCCTACCCATGACTCAGAGGATTGGGATGGAATTATGGGTTTTTTTATAGCAGCCTGCATGGTGCTGTGTTGTGGATTCATGATTATAACAGTGTGGATGACGGTGCATTGGCTATTGCTAAGCAATGCTTGCAGTGTCAAGGCCTTAACCCTGATTCTCACTCGGCATGTCCAGAGATTGGGCTGGGAGTGGCCAAGAGGCTGGGCAGGGACACCTTTGAGTCAGCTGAACCCAAGTGATCAAAGGCATATTCCATACAATATGGTTCTGCGCTCAGCAACCAAATCTAGTTGTTTTCTTTAGGCAGTGATTGCTCAGAGACTGGCTGGGCATTGGTCTGCTGGTAGAGTCTCTCCCCCATCCCACTACAGGGGAGTGAATGAGCAAAAGAACCCATTAGCAAGAAAATTGCAGTTGAAAAACTTAACCCAGTTTAGCTATGCAGCATAACTGTGACATTAGCAGATCTGATCAACATAAAAAATGAAACTTAAACTACAGATTTGGAAGAGCTATGCCAAAAGATCTTCATAGGAAGCTCTCTGGGAAAACTAGATCCTACAGTTTTTTATTTACATTCTAGAAACCTCTCATGTGCTACCAGGCATTTACAAATTATTGCTACTCAGCTCAGGGAGGAGTAAAAAAATGAATCTGTCCCTCTGTGTAGCTCCCTTCCAACTTTTCCAGCGGTAAAGTCATACTTCAATATTTTTCTGTCTATTTTTTTGCATTTTCCCCATTTTCATGGTTCCTCACAGTTTTACTACATTGTATTGTCCCATCGAAAGGCCTGTTGAATTCTAAGGAATAGTGAATCTCTATAAGTGCACTCTAGGATGGAGTTAACTTGCTCATCATCTACTGTTTGATACCATCTCCATTCAATTATGCAATAAGAAACAGTGCATGTGAATGTGGAGGGATCAGTCCCTTCATCATCGCTACTCCATTTCACGTGATGTAAGCGCTAACGCTCTCGGTGCTCCCAACAATGCAGCCTCTCTGCCTGCCTCTCTTTCCTACTTACCTTTCCATCCCCAAAAGAAACACTGTTTTCTGAGTTTCATTTCTTACAAGCCTATTCCTTCTGTCTGAGGGCTGTTTGTCTTAAATTAAACTGCTTATAGAATCAGGAAGGGACCTCGTAATCCCCTCCAATCAGAAATAGTCACAAATGATAGTCAAGACTCACAAATGTCTCTGCTTGTTTGTGTAGATTAGGATCTCTGAGGTTGAATCACCACAGAATGGTGGAAGATGGGTTTAGACTTACATTCAGTGTCTGGAGTCTGGCTTGCACAAAACAAGTCAGAGGGTAAATAGAGCTAAATAGCATAGAAAGTAGCTGTATGTCTACAACATTAGGGAGACAGTATTTTCATGCCCCAAAGTGCCAGCCTTTTGCATGATTCTATCACTGTTTAGACAGTGTTACAGTAAGAATCCAAGTTCTCTGTACCAATGGAACCTAAACTGACATGCACGACACTGCAATTAATATACCTTGTGCACTGTGAGATTCAGAGTCTCCCTCTCAATATTTTTACATCTATAAAGAAAAAAGGTTAGGAGTTGTTTTCATAGAGCTGATAGTACAGCAAGGTATGTCAAAAGAGGCAACAATTTGCTTAGAGACTTGTCCTGTCTCTAAACTTACAGGCAAGTTCTAATGTTATAGTGGCACCTCCAAGAGGAAGCAAAGGCAGAAACTTATGGGCAGCTGCTATACACAAAGATGTTTCCCCAAGCTCACCCGAGGCATTGTGCCTACCAGGGGAGCTCTCAGGAGCTTTGCAAGTACAGTGCCCTCTCGTAACCTTTGCTGAGTACACCAGTATCTCTGAAAGCTTTCAAGATGATAGGAAGTTACATAAATGCCAAGTATTCTTACATGCAAAAAATCAAAGGTCATCTAAAGAAACATTCTGTTGCTAAGGGATGAATAATCCTGAGGTTAGGATATACTTGCAATGTTTTTAGTAAGACGCAAAAGTGCTTCCACTTGATGAAAGCACAAGGGACATGTACTCATCTATGACTAACATCAGCCATGTCTTGTCAAAACCTGGCATGTCAGTTGGTGGCAAACTTATCGTGATCAACATCAACACAGCACTTGTTTTATTGTCAACAGACCTGAAAACTCCCCCGTTAAGGTGAAGAGCAGGTATTTTACACTTGCACTTGTCTGACTGGGCAGAAGTACCAAGCATATAGGTCTATGTATCTATATCTAGATATATAGATGGATAGATATAGATATATATGTATCAGGTCCATTTCGCTGCCTTTTTATAGTCCAGTTTCACATTTTTATATTGATGGGATTAAACACCTTTTGCATCAACAGCCATTGTTCAGTTCAGTTATACACATCTCCTTCATATCTCAATATCCTGTGCCATATGTGTCTATGTTCCCTACCCAAAGGTAATTTAAGAGAGCTGCTATAGCAAGGTGCTTTTCAATCTTTTCTTTATCAAACATCTCTGTGTTTCCGTGCTGCACCCTTTTTGTTATTCATCTGAATTCCTGTTTATGTCTTTCTGTGCTTATTGCCCACTCAAAATACTTAAGAAGTACCACCAGTGAAGATAATCCAAAATAACCCATATTCATTTAAAATCCTATCTGCCAGTTCTACATTATTGCACACTGTGCTTCTCCCAAAGGCAGCTGTAGCAGTATAGGTACTTGGGTGTATAAAGTGATATGGAGGTTTCTATGGCAATTATTCTTTTTAATTGAAAACTGTGTCGTGAAAAAAAGCTTGTTCCCTGTGCAGCATGAAATCTGCATTTGTTCCCAAACAATCTGAACTTGCTCAGGGTGAGATGCAAATCCATGTTTCCCAGATAGACACAATCTTTACAGTGTTGTCTGGGGGTGGTGAGAAACCAAGGGGGTGGTCTTGGTAAATTTGCTTAACCTGTTAAAATTTAAGACCATTTACATAGAATACATAGAATAGAATACATAGAATAAACCAGGTTGGAAGAGACCTTCAAGATCATCGCGTCCAACCCATCAACCAATCCAACACCGCCCAAGCAACTAACCCACGGCACCAAGCACCCTGTCAGCATTTCTGCAACTAGACAATTTGGTTTTTACTGCCAGGTGAAAAAAATAATAATAAATGCTTCAAATGAAAGGGGGGGAGGAGTTAAAACCAAAAAGGTTACCTAATGTCCTGGAAGCTACCAGCTACAGGAATCATGAAAGAGAAAAAAGAAAGAACCAGAAAGGATAATAGAGAGACACCATGCTGAAGGAGACAGGCCACTCAATGAAACCAAATCCACAAGATCAAACACTTGCATTTCCACATATTTTAGCTACTGTGTGTTAAGGAAATAATGAAGATAAAGTCAGTTCCAGCTTTAATATATTTTAAAGTGTCAAAGTAAGAGTCTGAGGGAAGCAACTGTCTTGCCTTGCTTTACTAATAAAATAAAGCTATAACTTATTTTCCCATAGGAAAACACCATTTTTTCCCTCCCCTGCTCCCATCACCACAATGAGTCCAATCCATTTCAGGCCTACCTTTACAAAAAACCCCTTCAGCTATTGCACATGACAAAGACCTGGAAACGACCTCCGAGCCGTGGTTTCAAACTCAATAAATTTATAGCATTGCCCTTTCTGAAACAAAATTCTACTCATTTTCTATCTATATCATCATAACACTGGATAGGCTAGGTGCCAAGAATGTCTCAAGTTAAAAATACTCCTCAACTTCTTAAGAAATATTCAATATATACTAAATTGGTGGGAGAGTGGGGGAGGAGGTGTTCTCTACCAGCCACAATAACCTCCTAACTGAGCAAAATCTCTGTTTCAAAACATATGGCCATCGGTATGCGAGAAGAACCAGAAGAATAACTTCAACAATGTATTTGGTTCCTTGCAATTCCATACATATGACTCCTAAAATCAATGTCAATGATTGCATCACAATTCAGGAGAAAGCAAAATGACATGAACATGCTTCTCACAGCATCTGCATCAATTCTGAATGAAGTGGTGATTAATAATGAACCCCTGGTTGAATGGCACAGGCCTGGGAAGCAGAGTCCTTCCATATGACCAAATGACTCTTTTTTTCCTGGCCTACAGAAAGTTCTATTTGGTCAGAAAATATTTCTGCAAGACAGGGAAACAAATCTGTTAGAGGAAGAAGTGTGAATATGAAAGGGAACCCACCAAGGACTACCTAGAGGCGGAGGGCTTTTCACTGCCTCAACAGTTTGTTCTATTTTTGGCACCTGCTCTGCCATATGCTGACAGGCATGCAAATTTGATTTGGTTCTTAACATGGTAGCATCCAGTTACTCAGCTCTGAAGGACACAAAGGCCATAGCTGGTGCTCCTCTTCTAAGTTCCCCCACAGAACTTAACCCTACCCTGCTGTGTACGCTGCACCTACACAACAGTTTTGATGAATTTTCAGGGCTTGAGAGATACAACTGTTGAACAGCAGTTTTCATGGAGCTGAAGGGAGATGCAAGATCTGAAGGCTGGTTTTGGCTAACACTATGAAAAAGCTTTGAAAGTACTCTGGCTGAGACACTGCTTTCGATAAATTAAATGTAATGAGTGGAGCAAGGGGGAAACTACTTTTTATAGCCAATCCGTATGCCCGGCTGTAAAGGAATTTCCTCCTTGGTTATATGAACACACACATGTACACACAGGAAAAAATGCCACTCAGAGCTGCAACTGCTTTTTCACAAACAGCAGTGTGTTTTCCACTGCTCACTCCTCTTGGCATATGCAAGCCTGGCAACATTGTGCAGAATGCAAAGCACTGACGACGCAAGAAAGACTGAGGGAAGTGAAGGACCAGAAGTTTCTCTAGACAAGATCAAGACATTTCCTGTCACATAGATGCACAGTAATCCCTCTGCAAATGAACCAGCAAGTGTTCCTCAAAGTCTTGGGATAAGCTAGAAGTTCAAAAAAAAGAGCAAAGTCCTTTAAATTCACACACTTCAGCTCCTCACACTTCCTGTGGGGAATATAAATTGCTTCTAAGTACTTGCTATGCTGCATGCCATTCAGATTTGGTCGCTTCAATTCATTATATTAAAAAGTAATACAAATTTCAATTATTCGTTGGAAAAGTACAGATTTAGCTAAAGTACACAGAAAACTCAGTTCATACCAAAATGGTTACAAATTCAGCTATTTGCAGTCCTCCCACATCCTTCTCAGCATCCTTTAAAATGTCACTTATTTTATCACAGCAATAGGTGTTGTGAGGATTGATGTGCTCTATCAACAGGCAGGGGCTCTCTGCCTTTAATTTTGGAGACATTATTTACCTATCCCAAATCACTAACAATAGAACTAAAATGAAGGAGTCCGTGTGGGTAAAGGCTACAGGACTAGACTCACAGCTGAAAAGTTTGCACCTTATAAACCTCTCATCTTCAATCTTACATTCAAAAGGTACTTATGATCTCAAAGAAATTGCAAATCAAATGATTACACACGACAGGAAATTAGATAAAAGAGAAAGGAACCACTTCAACACCATCAAGAGATTCTGTTCGGCTATTATACTAATGGCAAAAAACACATTTTGATTGCAGTTTCTGCAGGTATAAAATGGCAGGGTTTAGACTCCACTTTTATAGCAGTGCACAGACCCACAAAGCATTTTCAGTCCCACAAGGTGTTTTAGAGTCTTGTAATCACTCGGCAAAGCATTTGGACAACACTTCTTTAATTTTAAGCAGAGGAATAACTCCACTCCTCAAAATATATTCTAGAGCATGCGGCACCTTTCAGCATAAATTCAAGCAGCAGAATTAAGCGTAAAGTACTGCTAAACTTCTGCACCACTGAAATCAATACCAAACCTTTCACATTTTTGAAGCCAAGTGGTGAATTTATTTCTCCTGACTTTAATTTTAAATTCTTTATGGAATCTAATGAAATCTTTACACTGACATCCTAATATGCAAAATGTTACACTTTGTCATTCCAGATTAAGATAAGAGCCTCAGAAATATGTCCTGCTGCAGCGACACCACCCTTCACTTTTTATGGAGTTGACATTTTCCTGCCCTTTTAAACCTCTACATGAAGGAAATTAAAACTAAAATATCATCATTTCAACGTTTGAGTTTTTAAATATATATATTTTTAAGTGCAGGGTATAACTGGGAAAGTCAGGGCACCAAACCTGAGCATTTTCATTATCCATTAACAGCATCGCCCAGAGGGACTGCACATTGCACTGCAACCAAACTGCCAACACTGGGATTGTATAAACACACAGAGATATAAATATATATTAAATGTGTGTGTATATATGTACATATCTATACACACACACACATACAGGCCAATAAAAGCAAGCTGCAAGGCTTATGGACTACTGCTTCCATTGCCAGCCTCTAACCACCCACAAAAGCTCTTCTGAGACACTTTGCAACAACATTTTCCAAATTATACTCCAAATATATTTTTTCCTTTGCTAATAAACAAAATTTTATATGCAAGAAAGTGTTTCAGTGAACTTCCCACATAACAAACCAAACCAAACCAAAATACAAACCCCCAACCCCCCCCAAACCAACCCTCCCCCCCCAACCAGATTCTATACTAATTATTTCTGAAAGCATATATTCTATTTTTCTCTTAATGAAACCAATGCAGAACGATGCGCTCATCAAATGATTTACCTTTCTTGTCATCGAAGTACAGTGTCTGTTGAGCTGGATTTGACCACTGGAGGGAGGTGTTATCATTTTGATCGACCCTGCAGGTCAAATTTGCTGTTCCTCCTTCAACGACCGTGACGTTCTGTGTAAGTGGGAACTGCCCTTGGCTGCCTAAGGAGGGAGGGGAGGGATGGAAAAGGGAAGAGAGTAAGATTGAAAAAAAAAGGAAAGAAGTAAGCATGTAAGTTGTAGAAATTACTTTATTGCAGCAGCTTCACATAGATGACAGAGCCTGAATTCAGCATGATCTATTCTGACCAAAGTAAGGTAGTGCAATGAATTTTAAATATATGCATATATATTTCATAATATAGTCCCTGTATCCAGAAACAGCTAGAATGATTAAGAAATAAGGATTCCCCCACCACCACCCCTGTAAGTCATACTAATTAATCAACTCAGACATACCCACACATCAAGGATATGCCCCTGCATGAGGGCTGCTCATGAGCTACATGCACACACAGGTCTCAGTACTACAATATTGTTAACTGGCTATTGAAAATATCACTGAAAGCATAACAAAGCCACATCATCTTTTCAAAACGGGGGGATGGGGCAACCTTCACTCCCTCTTTCATTTTGTGCTTTTTAAAGTATTCTCAGGATGATGCTTTTCCTGCCAGGATTGGAAAGTTGGTAGAGGGCAAATGCAGTGTGAATGTAATATTCAATGCACCCTATTATGAAAGAATACAACCTAAACTCATGTGAAAATGGAAGTGATGATGTAGTAGGTCTCTTTCACATATGTGATTCTATTGCAGAGCATTATGAATCACATTAAATGCTTTCTGAAGAGTCACTGGGAAGACTTCCAAATACCTCTACACAATATGGGAGCAATAGTACCTAGGTTCTTGAATCACAAGCATTTTCAATGGCCTAGACTAAAGTGTTTATCTATTGTGAGAATAACACACTCCTTGCCAAACAGCACAACACAGAATTCCAGCAAGCCAGCACGGTAAAAGCATGGAAGTAATTTGTAACATGAGTGAGAAAAGTTGTTCAATTATAAGCAAAATACATAATTATCTGGGAGATACACTGAAGAATTCAAGAATAGGATGTGAAAGAATGACAATTCAATAGTTGAAATCAAATATATGCTTCATCTCTTCTTTTTATACAGTTTCTTTTAATACAAGAGCCACTCAAGGGGAAGTAATGCTGCTACCATAAATAGTTTGTCATGACATTCAAGTGGGATTTGTCAGAAGTGAAAAATCCCTTTACAGTCCTACAGGGATGAACAAGCTCATAGACATGAGATAAGTACATCAAGGAAGTTAGATATACAATGTCCACTAATTATACCAATACTGAATCACAAATCCAGCATAAAACATTCACAGAACAATCCTATTCTAGTGGTTCTCATTGAAGTTCTTCCCAGCTATGAGTGAGTCATGACTTCTATACAGAAAGTATGATAACATGGAGTATTACAGGGTCACAGGATCACAAGAGGTTAGGGGTTGAAAGAGACCACCAAAGATCATCAAGTCCAAACCCCCTGCCAGAGCAGGACCATAGAATCCAGCACAGGTCACACAGGAACACATCCAGATAGGTTGAAACTCTCCAGAGGAGACTCCACAACCTCTCTGATGAGCCACTTCCAGTGCTCTGTGACCCTCACAGTGAAGAAATTGCCCCTCATGTTGAGGTGGAACCTCCTGTGTGGTAGTTTATATCCATTACCCCTTGTTCTATCACAGGGTGAAACAGAAAAGAGCCTGTCCCCTCCTTCTTGACACCCACCCCTCAGATATTTATAATCATTTATCAAATCCTCTCTCAGTCTTCTCTTCTCCAGACCCACAGCCCCAGGTTTCTCAGCCTCTCCTCATAGAGCACATGCTCCAGTCCCTTAATCATCCTTGTAGCTCTCTGTTGGACTCTGTCCAGCAGACCCCTGCCCCTCTTGAACTGGGGAGCCCAAAACTGGATGCAGTACTCCAGGGGAGGTCTCACCAGGGCAGAGGAGAACCTCCCTCAATCTGCTGGACACGCTCCTCTTAATGCACCTCAGGATCCCACCAGCCTTCTTGGCCACAAAGGCACATTGCTGTCCCATGGATAACTTGTTATCCACCAGGATTCCTAGGTTCTTCTCCACATGGCAGCTTTCCAGCAGACCTCCCAGTCTGTGCTGGTGCAGTTTGTTATTCCTTCCCAGATGCAGGACTCTGCACTTACCCTTGTTGAACCTCATTAGGTTCCTCTCTGCCCAGCTCTCCACTCTGTCCAAGTCTCATTGGATGGTTGCACAGCCTTCAGCTGTATCAGCCACGCCTCCAGTTTGGTATCGTCAGCAAACTTGCTGGGCAGACTCTCTGTCCCCTCATCAATGTCATTGATGAAGATGCTGAACAGGACCGGACCCAGAAGTGATCCCTGGGGGACTCCACTAGTTACAGCTCTCCAGCTGGACCTGGCACCATTGATCACCACTCTTTGGACTCCATTGTGTAACCAGGTCCTAATCCATCTCGCTGTCTGCTCTAACCCACTCTTCCTGAGCTTACTCACAAGGATGGTATGGGAGAGAGAACTAGATAGAACATATCTAGTTGTCCTGGTTTCACTGAGAACAGAACCAATCCTCTGTTCACTGATTTTACTTTTCAGCTTAGTCTTCTCTAACTAAGTGCACTTTCTGAAGGCATATTTTTGCAGTGTCTGCTCCTAGAAGCAATAAGGCTCTTTGTTTAGTAGCAAGGATTGGTGTGCAGACCAAGGTCACTGAAAAATCTCATGCACCATGTTGGGAGTGCACAAAGAGACTGAACCTGTGGGGAGGGGCAGACAGGACAGATGACCACAGACAGACCATCAAGATACTCCATTCCATGTAGTTTGTGTTCGGTGCAATGCTGAGGGATGACAAGGGTCAAGCTCTCTTCTTCAGTGGCCAGGTTCTGTGGATGACTCTGTCTGTTCCTGATCCATTAGTTTCTGAATCCAACTCCTGAATCTGGTTCCTGTCTGTCACTGAGTAGTCTGGGACTCCACAAATGCCTGCCCACAGTAGCAGTGGTGATGGTAAAGTAATTGGCATCAGGAGCTGGGGGTAGATCCTGGGTTTGCATATTTAATTGTATTGCTTATTATTTTAATCAAAACTGTCTTAGTTTTCTTTTTCCAGTCTGTCTGTAAGTGCTTCTCCCTTCCCCCTTTCTCTTCCATTTTGGGAAGGAAGATGGGTCAACAGGGAGCATCTATCACTGATTTGGTGGCTGGCTCAGCCTTCACCCTTGACACTAATACACAGCTTTTCAGATGACTAGACTAAGGGATTAACAAATAAAAGATTAACTACTGAACTTCTACTTGATCTGTTGATACTGCTGATCATTTCCCTGTGTAAAATAATTCTGATGGTCTTAGGCCTGGTATGTAAGCATCAGCATCACTGAAACTGTTAGCATTTGGTTAGTCTAATACTCTCCACTGTCTTGGCTTCAAATAAATAACCAAAAGATTTCCATGCAAAGACAAATCTGAATAAATGGTATAATTTCTGTATAAATATCAATGTCCTGCAGATGCCTAAAGACAAAAATTTACTATGTGCAGATATTTATTACAAAAATATTTACTAGCAACAGGACAACAGATGAATCAAAAATGAGGGCTATTGAAAACACCATGGCTAATTTAAATGCTGCAAACAATGAATGACAAAACTCTGGTGACATCCTCTGCCCTGACACTTCATTAATCAAACCCTGCTTCTTGAAAGCCACACGGTGAGAAATGCTTGATGACTGAAAAATCATAAACAAGGATGGAAAAATAAAGCAAAGAGCAAAGATTTGTCATTTCCTTCCATTTCTCCCCTTTCAATTCCAATGTGTCAGGGAAGCTCGAGACGCTGAGCAAATTGGTTATCGCTTAAATGAGAGCTCCAAAAACCCAGCAAAATGCACCCAGCCTGTCATTACTTCCACTACATTACAGGCATCTTACCAAAGAAATAACCTTCCAAGTATGAGTTGTGAATCAAAGGCTATGCAGGCTGCATTTTTTTGTGCATACAAGAAGCAGTAAACAGAAGGGTGCTGTGTCAAAGAACTGGGTTCATGCCACTGAAGATTAGCTCTGGTTCCTGCAGGGACTAGCAGTGTTTTGTGGGACAGGCCTCCTTCCTGCTAAGTAGACAAGGAGCATGTGCCCAGAAAGCATGCCAGCAAAGCTGCCAGCCCCTGCAAATGGCCGGTGGGATGAAGAGCCCAGTGATGTAAACAAGGTGTTCCCAGGCCACTGGCTCTTGTTATAGCTTCTTCCCTGCACTGAAGAGCTCTCTATTATCAAATTTCTCTTCTTTGTGTAGGCACTTAGAAACTCTGATCATATCACCCATTAACCTTCTCTTTGATGGTCTAAGTAAATTGAATTCCTATGACTGTGTATTTTCAATCCTTTAATTACTCTGTGCCTCTTCTCTGCGCCCTGTTCACCCTAGAAACTCCACTGCAGAGGTTACCTAAGGAAAAGATACAGTATGCCACTTCTCTACCAGCACAGCCTGGGCCGCAGGGGCAGGCAGGGACCCGAGTTTGACTGGCAGTCTGTCATGATGCTAGTGCTTTTTCTCAGACACTGCTCCAAAGACAATATCTCCTTCCAGTTCTTCCCCTGTAGCTCTTAGATGTACATCCTTATGTTCCATTGCACTGAAATATCTCTTTCTCTGAGCCCAGTGACCTGTGCTCTTCATTATTTCATGTACCCACAGCCTTTGTGGCACCTGCAAACACCGCTGGCAACAAATGTGTTTCCAAGGATGTTTCTGAAAATCAGCTCTGAAGAACATCTAACTAGTACAGGACTGGCTGCTTTCCCCTGTGCAAACACATGCACAGATACATGACTCTTTAATGGTGAGCTCTTATCTATCATCACAATTTCACCTTATTTTTTCAGACAGTTGTACTCTGCTTAATGCTTGCCAGGGTAGTTTTGAATAAGTTTGGGTTGTTACTCAGGATGTCATGCTCTTTAGAGCCAGAGGCCTTACAGCAAGCAAAAATATTTTGCAGATTGCAGTTATGGTTTTTCCAACCACAACTGTAATTTAGGACACCATGAAAACATCAAAGGCTTCATTTATTCATTTATAAATATATTCATAAAAATTGTTAAAAATGAAGTAGTTCCTAATGAAGCTTTGTTTCCCAGGTGAGTGTGATAAAAGTGTCTGTTAAGGCAGACAATTTAGCCACAATCTAATATCCTTATTTCCTTTAATGGTGGTGCTGGTAGGCAGACTTAATCCCTTGAAACCAAGGAAAAGCTCAGGTTTCTAAATCTGGGAAATTGCAAACACTTGAAAAACATTCCTAAACCTACTGATGACTTCTCACATGAACTCAGACAATCCATTTCACCTATGCTTTGCTAACAAAGCTGTGAAAAGGAAATAATGCTGCTTAGTCAGCTTATAAATTACAAAGAATGCTTATAAACATACATACATACATACATATCTATCTATCTGTGTGTGTTTTCACTTTTGCTCCCTGCTGCTGATATGGGACAGATAAATGTATGTATCAGGAGTAGGGGCTTGAGACAGTGATGTTTTCATTTGAGTTTGTGGATGAAAATGTTTGTTACTTTATTATTTGATTGCTGCCAGTCTTAGTTTCACAGACTGCCTTCCAAGTGAGCCCCACCCCGAACAAAAGGGAGAGTAACATATAAGAGAAGAAAAGGCTCAGGGGAGACCTTCTTGCTCTCTACAACTACCTGAAGGGAGGTTGTAGCCAGGTAGGGGTTGGTCTCTTCTCCCAGGCAACCAGCACCAGAACAGGAGGACACAGTCTCAAGCTGTGCCAGGGGAGGTTTAGGCTGGTAGTGAGGAGAAAGCTCTTCCCAGCAAGAGTAATTGGCCCTTGGGATGTGCTGCCCAGGGAGGTGGTGGAGTCACCATCCCTGGAGGTGTTCAGAAAAGGATTGAATGTGGCACTTGAAGGCATGGTCAGGAGGCGTTCGGTGACAGGTTGGACTTGATGATCACTGAGGTCTTTTCCAACCTTATTGATTCTATGATTCTATGATTCTATGATATGAAGCCTCTGGATTGAGATAAGGAGTTCAATAAGACTCTCTACAACAGTACCTTAGCAAAAGCAGAAGCAGCAGCAGAAGTCAGCAATAAAATGGTTCCCCCCACCTCAAGCCCACAGGCAGTCCAGTGGGAAATACCATCACCCCAAACCCAGAAACCAGACACAATAACTGGAACAGGAAGCCTCTCATGATACCTTCTGAACTTCAAGCCCTCATGGTGGCTGCAGCCAGCACTTTCATTTTAAAGCTGTCATGATGCAACCATGATACTGAATATTCATCAGCAGATTCAGCTTAGCCCATGACACTACACCCCAATCCAGCTTCACAAGAAATAGTTGTCAATGATGCTGTATGCCAGCAGGTAGGTCAATCAAGCACATACCACATCCACTACAGTATATTCAGTTATGTTCTGCTCCATGAGCAAATCTTCAGGCAAGTTAAATGATGTTATTGTCTGCCTGGAGAATACTAATGCAGTGGTTTGACACACAGACACACTATATATATATGCATGTATATTCCTCATTATCAAAATCATGAACTTATGATTGCTGCTTTTCTGGCTGTGTGGCATTACATCCCTGGAAAGGGGAGACTGGTCACCCTCTGGATTTTCTGGTCCTTGAGCAGGTGGCTGTGTTTTTGCCTGTTATGGGATTCAGACATATATTCCCTTCCCTTTTCCTTCTGTTCTCTACATATACTGGTGTAATCTGATAGCTCTGTAGCAGGGGAATAAACTATTCTGTGTAAATCAACTGAAAACTCTTCCTCTGCCTTTTTCCCTCTCCCTTTCTTATCTCCTGGTAAGGAAAGAGGAAATGGGGGATAGTTTAGCTCCTGTGTTAAACCATTAAAACTAGTAAATAAACAATGAAAAGAGAAACAAAAAAAGTACTGATGGCACACACTGCAGTTGCCTCGTATCTAGGAGGAAGCAAGAAGTCTCATTGGAAAACAATACAAGGTGATAAGAAGATGGTATAATAAAAAGAAGGTAGCATCTAGATATGGCTGGCACTAGGGTGTACCTCAGTCCCTCTGCTCACTTGAGGGAGCTTTCTTAGCAAAATAATTTCAGCTATTTTGACTAGATGGAGCTATAGTTAAGGACATTCTATCACAAGTTATTTTCATGATGCTGTGTTGAGGACCAGTTCTGCTTTCCACTAGAACTGACAGGGTTGTATCTTAGGAGCCACAAGCTGGGTTTAGTCAAGAAAGGCGGTGGTTTGTTTTTGTTTGGTTGGTTGTTTGTTTAACCCCGAAATCATGGCTCAAATGCACTTACAGACTCTAAACCTGGTTTTTATCTCAGTGTGTGACAAGACTTTGCAGAATAATTATCATTCCTTGGTCCATTTTGAAAACATTCATTTCATGAATAAACATCTCATGTTTATTTATGTTTGGGTATTTTGCTTTTTGCTA
This sequence comes from Dryobates pubescens, assembly GCF_014839835.1. NCBI lineage: Eukaryota > Metazoa > Chordata > Aves > Piciformes > Picidae > Dryobates > Dryobates pubescens. The sequence continues at coordinate 33,192,337 of NC_071623.1, read as the reverse complement.
TTAAAATGAAATCTCTGGAATAATTCCCGTATTTCCATATGATGCTTATGTTATACATTCTGATCAGGCTACATGTAAAGGTGACTTGGTGGGTGTAAGCCCTGAAAAAAAACCATAATCCTCTCTTTACCTTTTTTTTTTCCTGCAGAGATCTGTTTTTGCAGGAAACAGAATTTCACAGTGTCAGTGCAACAAGCTTTGCCTACTCATGTCAAAATCCATAAAAGAAATAGGTGTGGAAAGCAAGGACTGTCCCCAGGAGGGACTGAACAAGATGTGACAGCAGTGAGTTAACAGTCTTTTGGTACTTTTGCTGAACCTTCTCCTGCCAGCCTGCCCAGCAACCCTGTGAGGTAAATGAAGTTTATCATCATATATGAGGGAAAGAATAGAGCATGCAGTTCTACTCATTCTTTCCAGCCTTGCATAGATCCACAAAGCTATGGCCTTTTGTTTGAGCCCTTTATAGTATGATGTCAGCCAACACCAGAAAATAAATCTTGAGTGATCTTTTTTCCCCCAAATTAATCAGATGTTTTAATATTGATGTAAATAAGGCTAGGTTCCAAAAGAAAAAACAAACCAAACCAAACCACACAAACAAACAAATCCCAATAAAAAGCCAACAGCAAGAACAAAACCTGAAACAAACCAAACCAGACAAACCTCCCCTCCACCATCACAACAGAACAACCCACACGGGGTAGATATTTGGGTGACAAGAAAAGCAGCTTACTAATTCTAATAGCAGCTTGTATCTGTAGGGAGAGAACGTTCATTTTGGCCTGCTTTCTTAGCAAAGGAACAAAGACATTCCAAACAAAAGCCAGTATAATGGAACATCTACGTATTCTGAATCAGTTTCCTGTCTTTCACTCTTAATTTCTATATGAAATAAGGCAAACATCTCTCCAAGGAGACAAAATGTGATTATCTAATGTCTTCATCTAATCTAAAGAAAAGAAAAAGTGATACTGCTCCAAGATCATGTACCCTGGTGCTCATGGATGACTTCAGTGACCCTGCACATGGCCAGGCAGACTCAGACCAGAAAGTTCCTGCAGTGCATAGTGGAAAACTTTCAGATGCAGGTGGTTGAAGAACCAGTGAGGAGAGCTGTGATGCTGGACCATGTATTAACAAAGGTCTGGTTAAGGACTTTAGTAGGAGGCAGCCTTGGCTGCAGTGACCATGAAATGATAGAATTTGGTATTGTTAGGGACAGAAGCAGGGCAAATAGCAAAACTTATACCCTGAACTTGAAGAGGGCTAACTTTGTCCTATTCAAAGAAATACTTATAAGTGTCCTGTGGGGCTAGGGCTCTAGAAGGTAAGAGAGCTGGTTAATATTCAACCACCACCTCCTCCAAGCTCAAGGAAAGTGTATACCCCTGGGAAAAAAAAGAAATCTAGTGGAGGAGGCAGGAGACCATATGGATAAGCAAGGAGCTGCTGGAAAAATAATCAAATGGAAGAAGGAAGTCTGCAATAAGTATAAAAAGTATTTGGGCAGTGGGAGGACTATAGAAATAGCATCAAAGCATGTCAAGATGCAACAAGGAAGGGCAAGGCTCTCTTGGAACTAAACCTGGCTAGGGAAGTGAAAGCTAATAAGAAGGGCTTCTCTACATACATCAATAGTAAAAGGAAAACTAGGGAAAGAATGGGTCCATTGTTAACTGAGGTGAGAGACATGGTGACAGATGATGCAGCTATGGCAGGATTACTAAAGGCCTCCTTTGCCTCAGCCTTTGCTGCTAACACCTGTCAATTGGTCTTTCCTAACTTGCTGGCTTAAATGATAATAATTTAGTCTCCTATCTGGACAGCACACACTTTTCAGATTTGAACTCCAGAGCAAACATCCTGTACAATGTTTGCTTACTGAAGAAATATTGTTTTAAAAAAGGAACAAAACACAGAAGGAAAAGAAAAGTGTGCTCTGGTAACTATTACATGCTCCAGTAACAAAAGCACTTGCAGAGAAAATGTGAGTTAATAAGAACACTGCAGAAACTTATTATAGAATGACAGAGTTTTGGGAAACTGAGAAGAAATAACTCAGAAAATAACTGTTACCCCCAAACTGTGCGTTCAAGGTCACTGGGCTTTTAACATGCTTAAGTAATGACTAAAATAATCCAAAGGACAAGAGCATGCTGGTACAGCCACCGATTTCTGACTCTAGAACTTATGTTAGAGAGCAGTAATAGAGAAGTAGGAAGCCTTTGTTCCTTCCTTCAGTCCCTGTGTTTCAGACATATGTTTCTTACAATGGTAGCTAACTCCAAACTGAGTCCATCTCTATTACAGTGAAACAGAGTGCAGGAAAAAAAATTGAGAAAATTATGAATTGAAGTACAATTATTCCATAAAGAGGGAAAGGTGTGAGAGACAATGCAGTAAAAAGTAAGTGCAAACAGTGCCACTTCCTAGAAACCTTACCAGAATGACTATTTTTGACTCTTTTCAGACTACCGCCAGGGTATTATTTGCTTGTGAATGAAGAAGAGTATCCAGAGATGGTACTTATTCTGAAAGGGGCAAAAGGCATTCCTCTCCACAATTCTAAATTCCTGATGGAAGTTTCAAATCCAGAAATAATTAGAGTGAGCTTCATCTTCCCACAACTGTGATAAGAGACTGCTGAATTTGCCCATTCTCATAGCTGCAAATAAGCTTTAGAGCTTTGCATCACTTTTTGCTTTTAAAGTGCTGTGCAAAATTCTTTGTGCTTCCACAAACGTCAAAAGCCCTTTTTTTTTCCTCTGAAAAGAAGGAAGGTGCTCAATTTGAACATGAAGAATAAAGAATTGGGCACTTTCATTTATTTGAGCCTCATTGTCCCCACATTTCCATTCCTAATCTGTAAAATGAGAAGAACGGCATTTCCCTGCCCCACAACAGTGCTCCAAGGAGAAAATGCACAAAAGAATTACACAGCAGCCAGATAATAGGATCATGTAAGAAATGTATAAAGCTGTGGTGGAGACAACTCTACATGCACAGAAACCCCTCTGAGATCTACATCTTGTTACAAAGTTAGAATATACCACGTGCTTTCTTCTCATCAAACTAGCTTGTACTTCTTGCAGGTGTCACAACCAAAGAAAGTAAGGCAGATGTCCTCTCACAGAAGTCAGTCCAGAGCCTCCATTGGCTCATGTCAGTAACAGGCAGCACCAACTTCACATTAGTTACCTACTTGGCCCTTTGCCCTACTAAAAGTACTTTGTGTTACAATTTATTATTTCCCTGTTCAATCTTCTCCTTCTCCACCTGTGTTCTAGCTTGTACCTGTGCTTCCTTGTCCTATCACTGAGCATCACTGAGACGAGCCTGGCACCTTCATCTTGACTCCCCTCTCAGCCTAAAGGCTAAATAGTGCCAGTTCTCTCAGTCTTTCTTCATAGGAGAGATGTTCAAGTCCCTCAGTCATCCTCAGCTCCCCGTTGGACTCTCTGCAGCAGATCTCTCTCTCTCTTCAACTGGGGAGCCCCAAACTGGACACAGTATTCCAGGTGTAGAGCAGAGGAGGAGAACCTCCCTAGATCTGATGGGCACACTTAATGCACCACAAGATTGTTTAGAGCTATCATTATTTTCCTTTTTACACCCAGTAGTGATTTATTTCCATTTTTACTACTTTCTGCTCAAGATCTGTGGAAAATATTAGCCTAAAACTACCACACCTATAGTGTACATTTAATAGTGAAGTGTGCTGCTATACGTGCAATCTGACTTACGTTGTGAGTTCTATGTATGTCACCTCAAACAACTAGCATGCAATGCCATGATAAAATGGAATTTAAAATGCACTGCCAGTGTAATTTGAATACAAAATATTAACACAAACAATCCATTAGTAAGTACTTCAAATGGTTCTAAAACTGATTGCAATGAAATGCAATCTAAAGCACACAATTTTCATACATTTTCCATCCTGACTCAATGTGTCGTCATTGCAGGCCACAGATGTTTGGCACCATGATGCCATGACCCAGCAATTTACCCTCTTAAAGTCCATTGCAATTCAACAAGTCCAAAAAAGCCCCAACCAATCGTCACCAATACAATAAATCTAATACTAGTAATAAAAATAAATAAAACAATATAATAATAAAACCAAACAAAACCCCAAACCAACAAACAAAAACCCAACAACAAAGCAACAAACAAACAAGTAGCCAACCAAGCAAGCAAACAAAATACCCCAAACAAACCAAAAAACCTGCACGGGTTTTGATGTGCTCTGTCCTGGCACAGCATGGCTCTGCTTGGGAGATATGGTCATGGAGCCTGGAGGAATGGTTTGTGTGAAAGAGCTTGCTTTCCAGTTCTCTACCCTCAAAATACCTAGAAATGCTTAGAAGCATCCAGAGTTACAGGTTTATCTGAACACAATGCAAGTTGTGCCTACTCATTAAAGTGCACAATTAAGAGAAGTTCTTTTTACTTTAACAAAAGTGAAACCAAGAGTTACTTAAAATGAGATCAACATGGGTCTGTAGATATATATTTTAATGACCTTTAAGAGTCCCTCCCAACTCAAGGCATTCTGGGATTCTGTGCAAATGGCTTGGTGAACACTTCTGCCAGCTCCCTCAGTACCCTTGGTTGTATGTCATCTGGTCCCACGGGTTTGTGTATGTCTTAAGTTGGGTCAGCAGTTTGATGACCATCTCCTCTTGGATTATTGAGGCTTCATTCTGCTCCCCATCCCTACCTTCCAGCTCAGGTGACTGGGTACTGCTGGTACCACTACTAAAATCTGAGGCAGTGAAGATGTTGAGTACCTTAGTGTTTTCCTCAGCCTTGACTCATATGTTCCCCCCTGCATCCAAAAACAGGACAGAGATTCTCCCCAGGCCTCCTTTTGTTGCTACTGTATTTCTAGAAAGATTTCCTATTCTTTTGAATAGTTGAAGCCAAACTAATTTCAAGATGGGCTTTGGCCCTTCTAATTTTCTCCCTGCATAGCCTCACCACAACTTTGCAGTCCACCTGAGTGGCATGCCCCTTCTTCCAACAACCATAAGCTCTCCTTTTCTCCCCAAGCTGCAACCAAGCCTCTCTATTCAGCCAGGCTGGCCTTCTTGCCTGTTGACTCATCTTTCAGCCCATGGGGACAGCCTGTTCCAAAATTTCCTTCTTGAAGAACATCCAGCCTTCCTAGACTCCTTGGCTCTTCAGGACTGCCTCCCAGGGGACTCTGTTCACCATTCTCCTGCTGGAAGACAAGGTGGCAGTCCTGCTGATCCCCGACTTCACTTCTGCAGTATCTGAGAGCTATCAATTTGGGAACACTCTGCCCTGAGATAATGCTAGGTACAAGGCAGTACTGTCTTAAAGTGGGGAAATATCCTGCCTGCAGATCTGGTTTTGGTCTGAACAAGCACTCAATAACTTGAACAACACAAAGGTACATCCCAGCCAGGGGACACTCTCTGAAGAAAGCAGTTCAGATTATCACAGAGCAAAAGCCTGGACAATTAATGAAAGTTTTTCCACTTGTGATCACCTCTCTATTTACAGTTTTCTCTACTGGTGGTTTCATCACCACGGCAATATTTGCCTTCTCTGTTTGTCTCTCTCTCTAGTACAGAAGAGACCTTTGAACCTCCTCTTGGATAAAGCTAATGAATGTTCCAGGATGAAACAAGTTTGAAAATCAACATCTGATTCCCCCTCCACCCCTTTTCTGTTTATACAATAAAATAACATCAGGAGTTTGGTCTGGAAGAGGACCACTGTACCTGGTTCTAGCAGTCCTTTCAAGCCTAAATGGCACCAAAGTATAAACAACAAAATCAGGCACCAGAAGCCAGGCTTACACTGAAGGGACCAAAGGCAGTTTGCACCAAACAAGAATATATATTCTCCTCTGTCCTCTACTTTTGCACTTTCCAACTTCCTCTTTTTCTCTGTCCTCACAGAGACCATCCAGTTCCCTTTAGCAACCATCCTCACAATACTTGCATTCCAGAAAGACAAAGGAGACTTCTGGTGCAAACTTCTAGGTAAAGAGAGTGTCTTCTCAGGTGACTTCTTGTCACCAAATTTCATTAGGAAGCCTAGGCAACTTGCTCCTATTAGCTGATATTAGAAGATTAGGATTGAACGTGCCTGTTCTCTGGTGAGTGCTACATGCTGATCAGTTGTAGATGTGGCCCTAATTTTCTGCAATTTTGCTATCACTTTATATAAAACTACACAAGATTTTGGTGATCTTTGAAATAAAATCACTTGCTCTGCTGACTTACTTTTTTCCTCCCACCAGTCTATGAAATATCTATTGATATGGCAGTGCTGATCTGCAGCAGTTCTCCCTGCTGACTTAGGCCAGCAAGCTGCTCATGAATCTAGCAGATGTTTCAGTTGTCTAGGCCAATGGAAACCTTATGGACCCTTTTTTCTTCGTCTCCTCCCAGGAGCAAATGTTAGTACAGCAGATATCTGGATGTGTGCCATGTAGCAACAGAGACAGAGAAAAGCTGCTGTGCCTTCACCAGGCATGGTGCTGTTTACTGATGGCCTGTCTAAGAGGGTTATTTACAAATACCACACTTCATATTTAGCCATAGGTTAAGTTTGTTGTTTCTTTCCTTAATATGTCTTTAGACTTTCCCTGTTGTGCTACTGAACCTCAGATCAATATACATTCACATGCTAGACTTCTTTTTTCCCAGGCCAATACAAGTTTGTAAGTGCCTAAATGCAAGCTGTATTTAGCATTGTGTCCTTAATAGTTACACAGATTGTGCCAAGGAAACTGTTGAAGGGATTTAGGTACCCAAAAAGAAGAAATTATTTGTTTAAAATGTAATTTAAAATAGATTAATTAAAAGGAAATAATATGACTGAGTTTTCCATCTGCCCTCAAAAATAGCTGTATAGAAAATCTTATTACTTGACCCCGCTTTCACAGCAGATGGAAGGAACAGTCTCTTACTCTAAACCTCTAAGTTTTTATTCTAGACTTTTTATTCTAGGATTTTATATACATGCATTTGTTAATCTGCTTTCATGAGGCAGTTAAATTCCCAGTCCTCAGAAAGCACAAAAAGGGGCAGAGCAGAGGTACCTGTGTGAGGCCACTGGCAGAACAAGGAATGTGGGACTGACTTCCAAATTTCTGCAAGAGGCAGTAAATCATTACCATTGGCTTCCATGTCACCTGAGCCGAAATCTTTGTCTCTTTTTAACCAGAGAACCCTATTGCATTTAGGCCAATAGACCAACAGAATAACTTCATTCATCAAGTGTTTTCAATAAGAAAAGTTACAGACTTCTGAGGAACTAATTCCAATTCCTTGCCACCAGGAATGTCAATGCAACAACACAAATTCCCTCTCTCCCTTAAAATCACACCTTGGTATGGCCTCTTGCACAAAGGATCCCTCAGGATATGGAAGTAGATTCACTGTTCAGTTTGGTATTTTGCCAACAAACACTCATATTGTTACACCTAATCTCTGCCTAATAGCAATAAAAAATAAATGCCTAAAAATAAAGAAAGATATATTTATTAATAAGAAGGTAAATCCAAGAAGCTACAACAGCCGTATAATTCACAGTATCACAGAATCACCAAGGTTGGAAGAGATCTCAAGGATCATCGAGTCCAACCTGACACCACAAACCCCATGACTAGACCATGGCACCAAGAGCCATGTCCAATCTCCTCTTGAAGACCTCCAGGGATGGGGACTCCACCACCTCCCTGGGCAGCACATTCCAATGACTAATGACTCTCTCAATGAAGAACTTTCTCCTCACCTCGAGCCTAAACTTCCCCTGGTGCAGCTTGAGACTGTGTCCTGTTGTTCTGGTGCTGGTTGCCTGGGAGAAGAGACCAACCCCCACCTGGCCACAACCACCTTTCAGGTAGTTGTAGAGGGCAATGAGGTCTCCCCTGAGCCTCCTCTTCTCCAGGCTAAGCAACCCCAGCTCCCTCAGCCTCTCCTCACAGGGCTGTGCTTCAGACCCCTCCCCAGCCTTGTTGCCCTTCTCTGGACACCTTCAAGTCTCTCAATGTCCTTCTTAAACTGAGGGGCCCAGAACTGGACACAGGACTCAAGGTGTGGCCTAACCAGTGCTGAGCACAGGGGCACAATGACCTCCCTGCTCCTGCTGGCCACACTGCTCCTGATGCAGGCCAGGATGCCATTGGCCTTCCTGGCCACCTGGGCACACTGCTGGCTCGTGTTTAGGTGGCTGTCAATCAGCACCCACAGGTCCCTCTCTGTTTGGCAGCTCTCAGCCACTCTGACCCCAGCCTGTAGCTTTGCCTGGGGTTGTTGTGGCCAAAGTGCAGCACCTGACACTTGGGCTTGTTGAATGCCATCCCGTTGGACTCTGCCCATCTGTCCGGCTGGTCGAGGTCCCTCTGCAGAGCCCTTCTGCCCTATAACTGACCAACATCTGCTCCTAAATTGCTCTAGCACAGAAAAATCCTAGTGACCTTTATAACAAGTGCTCTCCACAATGACAGGTTTTTATGTTAGGTTTTGGTTGGGATTTTTTGGTTTGTTTTTGCTTTTGGTTTTTGGTTTTTTTTGAGGTTTTTAAATCCACTGAAATGTAAGAAATCAGCAAGTATATTGATATGTGCATTAAAGTAATTTTCTAGATCAGTGAATCCATGTCAGTAATGGTTGACTAGGTTTCCTACTTGGTTGTAGGAGTATTTCAGTGGAAGCCTTTTATTTTATAATTTACTGAATTATTCTAAAGGTTATTTGGTACATTAAAAAAAACAATAAAATGTTGACTTGACTGAATTTCTTCTAGAAAAGAGAGAACCACATGCACATAACTGAGAAAAGGTTTTCTTGTACGAGACTTGCAGGATAGCCAAAAATTCCATCACTGGTTACATTAGCATTACCTTGCTTCTTGCATGTCAGATAATAAATTGATGCAAATATGGTTTATTTTTCAGGATTAAATGACAACATTATTTCCCCTGTACACTGCACTGGTTAGGCTGAACCTCGAGTACTGTGTCCAGTTCTGGGCCCCTCAGTTTAGGAAGGAGGTTGACTTGCTGGAGCGAGTCCAGAGAAGAGCAACAAGGTTGGTGAGGGGTTTGGAACATAAGCCCTACCAGGAGAGGCTGAGGGAGCTGGGGTTGCTTAGCCTGGAGAAGAGGAGACTCAGGGGTGACCTTATTGCTCTCTATAACTACCTGAAGGGAGGTTGGTAGTGAGGCAGAGGTTGGTCTCTTCTCCCAGGCAACCACTACCAGAACAAGAAGACACAGTCTCAGGCTGTGCCAGGGGAGGTTTAGGCTGGAGGTTAGGAGGAAGTTTTACACAGAGAGAGTGATTGCCCATTGGAACGGGCTGCCCGAGGAGGTGGTGAGGTTGCCTTCGCTGGGGGTGTTCAGGGCAAGGCTTGACAGGATGCTTGGTTGCATGGTTTAGTTGATTCTATTCTATTCTCATGACCAAAAGGCCTTTTAAAGCCCAGCAAGGGCTCTGGAGTGATGATACACTAGGAAAGAAAGTGTAGCACAGCTGAAGGTTTGCTTGCTGAATGACAAGCATCATTGAGACAAGCTTTAATCTGGGCATCAGTAGCTCATATGACATACCCACACATCATTATCACCTGAATTAGTGCCATACTCATAAGCCCATACAAAATGAAACTCCAGGTTTACTAAGGTGTATCTCAATGAGTCAGGAAGGAAAAAAAATCAACTCATCAAGTGAGGATAAGCAGCCCCTTTGTGGTTCATGGTGTAAAAGGCAGTAATATTCGTGAAAGGAACATATGGGGCAACCACAGGTGTGCCATTTCCTTAATCACCCTAAAGGATGAAACATTTGAAAAACTAACAGAAATGTTGTTATGCAATTAGGAAATCAAAAGAAAAGAAGAGTTTCTCAATTGCATTCATTACTGCAGAGCTGTCAGGTTAGCAGCCTGGCAATTTGTGAGCGGCACAATCATATGAAACATTGATGTGATTCTTCTTGCAGTTCTTTCTGCTGAGTATTTGTTAATTACATCGGTATTGAGTGTTGATGGGTTTCAGTCACAAGAAGAAAGGGCAAGCAGAGCAAGGGTGAATGAAAGTGCCTTGATATATACTGCAAATTTACTTTTGAGAATGCAGGGGCTGGCCTACACACTAGGAGAAGGAAAATCTCCCACTTCTCACGTGGCAGAGGAATATAGCTGCTAAAGGTTGAGAGCAGGCCTGCCTCTCCCTCCCCCACAGAGAAAGAAATCACAGCTAAACTCAGTCAGAGAAGCAAAGCTATATTTATAAGCATATATAAGATGCAGGTTATATATAACACAATACATACAGAGATATACAACATAAATACAGGAATATACAGCAAAGGAAAATAACACAACAAAATTCTCTCCTCCGGACAGAGAGGAGGGTTCCCCCCATCCTGTACCTCCCTCTCCCCCCCTACCTCCCTTTTTTTCCCAAAAAGGGGTTAGAGAGAGAAAGAAAGGGAGTTATTAAGGAAAAGAGATGTTATTAAGCTTCAAAAGCACATGCAGGATTAGTTTTGCTTATCTCAAGGTCATCTCTGGCTAGTTTGCTGGGAAGCAGACAGGCTGGAAAGGCAGAACAGGCTGGAACTCCGAAAAATTCCAACTGAACTGAAACTTAAAGTTGCATTCTGCCCATCTACCAATGAAATTCATTTAGAATATCATGTTTTCATTTTGATACCAAAACATTCAGCCAGAGTGTTCCAACGCTGTCTCTTTCTTGAGGCTGTGCCTTTAAACGGTCACAAACTGCTTCAGCATCTTCGCAATCCAGAATTAAACCAGAAACAAACAAACAGACAAGGCAAAAATCAAACCAAACCCACCTCAAAAAACCAACACCCCAACCCACACACCAAAACCCAAACCTGGCAGTTACCACAGTCAGCCTACCCAGGAAAAGATACTTCCCCATCAGGGAAATAAGAATGCCAAATACCACATTTGCCTTCCTGGGGAGGGGATGAGTTGACACAATGACCTCTTGTGCTTATTGAGAGGAGTGGACTTTTTTCCTGGCCAGCAGAGTGTTTCTCAGAGGAAGAAATGGATTCATGTGTTGCAAGGTGTAGCAATGTAAGTTAATCATGAGATTTAGAACTTTTGATTTTTAACATGAGTGTTTTTAAAATGCATTCCATAAAACTGACTCTCAGATTTAGGTCTTCAGAGTGAACACAAGCATTTTAGAGTGATTGCCCATTGGAATGGGCTGCCCAAGGAGGCGGTGGAGTCACCATCACTGGAGGTGTTCAGGAGGAGCCTTGATAGGGTGCTAGGTTGCATGATTTAGTTGATTAGGTGGTGTTGGATGGTAGGTTGGACACGATCTTGAAGGTCTCTTCCAACCTGGTTTATTCTATTCTAGCAGCTTTCAATCATAATATATTTTATATCTGAAGAAGGTAAGCTTTTTTTTATTCCTAGCTAGTCTTTGGGGTGCTGTTGTTTTGTTTTCTCTTTAAATCTAAACAGCAAAAAAAAAATGCAGTGTGAGTATTTGAGTCAGTTGCTTGCTTACATTTGACTACTGTGTTGGGGTTTTCTAATCTGTTTGCAAAGAGCACCTCTTTCAGGCAAGGATTCTGATTGACAGATCAACAAATGCCAAGAAAGAACATAAGAGAACTGATCGCCCTCACCAAGTGCCTTTGAGTATCAAGATTTGTACATTCTTAAGAGCATGCACTTGTTTAGGTACACTGACAAAGCAAACAAGCAGGTGCTCAGAGAACCATGTGTTTTACTAACAGCATTAGTGCAAGTTTTATACTCACACACATCCATGTTTGCTGCACAGGCTTCTTTGACTGCATCCGTTATAGAGTAACTGGTTTTGTTCTCATACAGTTAGCTAAGAATATAAAGAGCTGAAAATGGTTCCATTTGGGAAGGGATGGTGATGATGTAATGGGAATCTTCTGTGATGAAGTCATACAAGAGCGAACAAAGATATCGCTCTCTGAGCAAAGAGCACGTGAAACAACAGCAAAGGTGATACTGCCCATGATTCAAATATTTTCTCAGTCAGCACTGTGCCTCCATGCATGTCACATTATTTTTTACTGTTATTATTTTCAGTCTGTCATCCAGTGCCCAGTGCTTTCTCTTCAGAACAGACTGTAGGAAGTAACTAACTGCTGCAGTACCAAGTCCTACAAGAGCTCAATGACACTGTTTCTTCATTTCTGACCTAGAGCAAGCACACCTACATCTATACTATAGGCTAATTTGCAGGGAACCCATCAGTATTAGCCTTTTGGAGCTTCCTTTGAAGAATCAAAAACATCAAATATGAGCTAAATGATTCACGTAAGCTAAATTCTATCACCAGCATGTATCTCACATCTGTCCTTTGAGTCAGGTAGCTGTGGGGTAGAGATTACTGAGATTAGTGACTTTCCTATGGCCTTGCACCTCTTGATATTGCAGGTGCTGTTTTACTCACTTTTGGATGGTGCTCCTTCTGCTCAGTACTGAGAATCAAGTCACAGGATGTTAGAAGTTGGAAGAGACCTCCAGAGTGAGATCATAAAGTCCAACCCCCCTGCCAGAGCAGGAGCATAGAATCTAGTGCAAGTTGCACAGGAAAGCATCCAGATGGGTCTCCAGAGAAGGAGACTCCCCAAGATCTCTGGGGAGCCTGTTCCAGTGTTCTGTGATCCTCACAGTAAAGAAGTCCCTCCTCATGTTGAGATGGAGTCTCCTGTGCTGTAGTTCATATCCATAACACACACTATTCTGTCCCAAGTTATCAATCTCCAAGCTGTGCAGGAAGCATGGATAAAACGTTTGAAATAAAAAGAGAGCTTGGGCTCCACAAGGAAATTCATGACTGAAAACCTCAGCTGTCACTTTCAAGAGATGCTAGAATACAAACCTCAACCCTTCCACATGTGTACAAATTCTCAGCTGCAGAAAGGTTGGAAACAAATTCACAGCAGTAAATATTTCTTCTTATATCACAATGCATGTTTCATTTTGACCTCACTGAGAGGAGCTGCTAAAAAGGAAGTAACTGAAGTAATTGTCCTTCTTGACATATTTGCCTTTATTTGTTAAAGAGGCACAGCAGAATTCCAACAAGTTGGTCATTTACTAAGGCAGTTACTATTTTTCTAGCTCAGAAGCCAAACTTGATTTTTGAGGTACTATGAATGCTTGTAAAGGAAACCTGTTTAAATGTAAGACTCAAAGTGTTGAGGTTCGTTGCTGAAATAATCACCTTTAAATTAACATACTTCTGGGGGAAAAAATTACATCAGCAGAAACAGGAATATTTATTTCCCTATATTTCAGCATGTTTGGAAGCAAAGCTATTAACAAATGCCTGTCACAGAATCAGGGAGTGGGAGGGGTTGGAAAGGGCCTCTGAAGATCACCTAGCCCTACACTCCTAGAGGATCCTTCCTGCCCTTTTTCTGACTCATAGTTTATTGTCAGGCTGCCAAATTTGGAATGGATTATGGAATTTTCTATCCAGAATGCCATAGTCTATTGGTAAGACAGCTTGTCTTTAAGTTATGAATTTACTTCAGTGTTTCCACTACCTACACTTCAGATATGCTGAGCAGTAGTATTGCAAGAGCCAAACCCTTTCCACAGATCTGATGGGATTTTAAGTGGTTCTTATGCCAATAATTTTTATTCACTCTTGAATTTCTGTTAATCATTTAATTTCTTATGTCAACATGCAGAAGACCTTCTTTTCAAAATAAAGTAGCTTCAAATCCAAAATCCATCAGTTCACCATAGCTACCATATGATGTTCTGATTTCTATGTATAGTAAAAAAAATAAATATATATAGTAAAAAAATGCCCTTAAAGATGCTGACTTGGTCTAGTGGAATGTGTCCCTGCCCATGGCAAGAGGGTTGGAGCCACATCACAGTCATAGAATCATAGATTCACCAGAGTGGGAAGTGGCTTCTAATGATCATCTAGTTGAAACCCCACTGCATCCCTCCCCATCACCCCCCTTATCTTCCCAAAGCAGCTCCTGTTCCACCCCCTCACCCCTCCTCCCTTCATCTTCCCAAAGCAGCCCCTGCTCCTTCTACACCATCCTCCACCTTGCCTAAGCAAAGATCTCAAAGGTCTCCTCCAACCTGGTTTATTCTATTCTATTCTAAACAACTCCTGCTCCACCACCACCATTTTTGCACCCATTGCAGAGGCAGGGGCAAGAGCCTCACCAGCCAAGATACCACAGAGAGAAGCTCAGCCCCACCCATCACCAGTGGATGATATTGGAGTAGCAATCAATTATGTCCCTAACAGCCGGGGGGCCACCAGGCCCCCCGGCCTTTTGTCACCACCACCATCACCCAGTGTGCACCATGGGCACTCACCAGAGACGAGAGGAGGATCCTCAGCCCACAATGGGCTCAGCTTGGGGCCGCTGCCCTTCCTGTGCTGGATTAAATAGGGCAGTGGGTGGGGAGGGCCAAGTGGCCACACCTGGGGTGGGAGGAGACTCCAACAGAGCCCAGGTGCTCTGGGGTTTGAAGGGAAAAAGGGGGAAAATGGAGTGGGTGAGGGGGAAAATGGGGTGGGTGGGGTGGAAAAGGGGCAGACTGTGAAGCCAGCATTGTTGAGAAAGAATGGAAATTAAAATAATACTCAAACATGAATTATTGACTTTTAGTGGTCACTAGATGCTGAATATGGCTACTCTCAGGGTGTTCCACTACTCTTGGATACTAGATAATTTATTGACAAACTCAAACATGATTTTGATAGGCCAACATTAAGTTCAATAAGCAAAAACACCCCACCCACCCAACCCCACCCCCCTCCACTAAGGCAATTGTATAGCTTATCATCTCAGCAAACTCTTTATCTCAACCCAGAAGGTTCTGGGGGGGGGACTTGGGGGGGGGAGGGGGACTTGCTTCTGAGAGCAGGCTGTGTGAAGCCAGGACACTGCTACACTGAAGATGAGCCAATGGGTTTTGCTAGCACTGTTGAGCTCTTCTACAGCTAAACAGGAACAGTCCATATCACAGTATCACTAAGGTTGGAAGAGACCCCAAGGATCATCGAGTCCAATCTGTCTCCACAGACCTCATGGCTAGACCATGGCACTTGGTGCCACATCCAATCCCCTCTTGAACACCTCCAGAGATGGTGACTCCACCACCTCCCTGGGCATGCCACAATGAGCCCTGTGGCCTCTCCTGTGTGAGTATGGAGACAATATGAGTATGATGTTCTACAGGCACAAATGCATGAGTTACAAAGAAAAGGAGAGAAGACAGAGTTCTTCCAGAAGGAGAGCTGCACTGGTCTGCAGACCAGAGCTGCGGTGGTCTGGTCCTAGTGCATGTGCATCAGACCCAAATTTGAGCAGGGGACGGTCTCAAGAACGGACTGTATTGGAGGCTGAAGTAAGCATAGCTGGGAATAAGGGGGAAAAGCAGCCCTATTCTTTACATCCACCTCCATAGGGCTGCTCTGTTACCCAGTAATAGACACTGAAGTCTGGAATCACTCTCATTTCTGCAGGTTCTTTCTGGAATTCAGCTTTGGTAAAACCCCCTCTCAGGGAGGAATATATAATAGCATGCCGTGGCTGTGCTAAATATTGATACAATTTTCTGTCTTCATATGGAGAGCAGCACAGCCTGGAACAGGGCAGAACAGACTATTTTTTATCACATCTTTTTAGCATCATGCATTGTATAAAAAGCTTGAGAGAGTTCCTTGGACACTACAGAATCACAGTCTATTACATGCACTTATAAACCTTGCTTACAGCATTCTTTGGGCTGTGCATTCTTCAGCTCTCCCAGAATAAGACACAGTCATGAAAATGGATTTATCAACACAGTAATGCTGAAATGAAGCAAAAGTCAGGACAAATGTAGCCTGCCATAAAATAATCCACTTATGAAATATTCAGGGGAAGGAAAGAGGATTTGATCTTCTCAATTAACTTGATCTATAATTAAATCATGTCTAATTTAGACATTCTTCCACTTGCAAGTTATACTTTCTGCCATCAGTGTAGTTGCCTTTAAGTCTTTTGTCAAGCATCCTTCTCATGCACCACAGACTTGGATCAGTAAGTCTACTGTACTTTCTTTGGCAGCAGACTATAGAAGATCTCTGCTGCTTTGCTCTGGTTGTGTGTTTCCCTTACCAGCTCGTGCCTACTTTGTTGTGTGCTGCTGCACTGCTTCAGCTCTCAGTCTGGACAGACCTTCAACTGATCTATGAAATTACTTGGTTTCAACAATCTCAGGCTGGCTGGCAAACAGCTGAATCAGTGCAACCAAGGTCGTGAGGACTGGGAAGACTCTGGTATTAACACATAAGAGAGAAAACTGGTCTCAAATTGCACTCCTGCATTTTGCTGTGTACAAGAGGAACTTCAATGCAAACAGATGTGTGCAGCAAACATGTGCTGAGCAATGATGTGGCATGATGATAAGGCTACTCAAAAACCAGCCAGAGAGCTCTCTCTCTTTAAATTGCACTAAACTTGCTCCCTGAAACAACTTACACTAACATTTCACAAGGAAAGTTTACTGCTTTCAAAGACAACTGGTTGGCTTTCACTTAAACATAATTCTGCCCTGTGCTTTGAGCAGGACAAAACAAGGCAGTTGTTCCAGTCTCCAAACAAGTTGTTGTTACATTGTCTGTTCCACCAAAACACTGCTTCTGGGCAATTATTTTGAAAGGATAAATGTGCTCTAGTTAGTGAATCTCATTACCCAGGCAGGGAAATCTTCCTTGCTATGAGTATATACAGGTCTGCAATGGCCTGTGTAAAAAAACAAAAGGTTTGAATGGCTTTGCTATGGGGTGGCAGGGGAAGAGATAAATAGAACAAAAGCAGATCCTGGTTCTGGAGCTCATATACATACTCATATACAGCTGTTCAAAACCTGAGCAGCTCCATCAAAATACCTTTCTTTTTTTTTCCTTTGATTCATGTAATCTTTAGAGCGGGCTGAACAGCTCCATCCATACTGTCAAGGAAAAAAATGATGTTTAAAATAAGTGCCCCTGCTCCAAGAGAGGATGAAAATAATAAATAAATACATAAATAAGTTCAAATATATATCTATTATTTGGGATTTGAATAAATATTTTATTTTTTTTTATCTCTGCTTCACTCCAGCTCTTTGGTTCCCAAAGTCACACCTAAGCCATTAAGCTGTTGCTGCAAAAGCAGGAAAAGCATAAAAGCTCTGTGCTGGGCTGTGTTTGAGAACTGGTACAGGGGTACAGCAAATTCAGTTGCTATTGACTGCTCTAACCACTGCTGTTACAGACACTGCTCCTTCAGGCTTTGTATACAGTACAACAACATCCCTAGGAAGAAAGAAAGGGGAAAAAAACCCAACAAAACCCCACAACTAAATCAACAATCTCTCTTGCTGCCCCCCGCCCCCAGCAACACCACATTTGTTGGTACACTGTGAGCTTTGTTCCAAGAGACCAGAACAAAATGTAGAGCAAAGCCAGTGCTTGCAGAAAGCCATCTGACTCTGTGCAAAGTACCTGCTCTGTTCACCTGCAGCTACTGCAAGGCTTCTGGAACATGCTTTATATCCTGCCTGTAAATGGGTCCTGCACATGCATACTGTGCATGAATGGTAGGTTTGTCTGGGCCTCTTCCTGGGTCAGAAGTGAGATGTGTGCCATGGTCTAGTCATGAGGTCTGTGGTGACAGGTTGGACTTGATCTTTGAAGTCTCTTCCAACCTTGGCGATACTGTGTAGCCTGACCTTCAAGAGACACTGAACTGCATTATCTTTTGGTTAACTAGAGGTGTGCAGGGTAGAGTATTTCCTTGTTGCCTAAAACACACTAGGAAAAAGTGTCCACTGTGAGTAAATGCCAATACACTTATCACTGCAAAAGATAGGTTAAATCAAATTTGTGTTCCCAAATCACAGAAAACATAGACATCTAATGAAAGCTACCACAACATCTTAAGAGCTATGGTAAAACAGTTACAACGAGAATCTAAGTCTCTTCCTCTCTTCTCACTACTCCAAGCAACATTCACTAGTTCTGTTATCTAGGAAATGTAGCCAGGAAAGCAAACTTTCTCTTTCTTCTACCTCATATTGGCATATGACTCAACAGTCCCAAACACACTACCAAATGGAGGTAATAGGTAGAATGATAACTTTTCTAGCACTCATACAGCGTAGTTGTGCTGTTATGAGATAGAAAAGCAGTGCCTGTTGTCTAAGTAAGCACACTGCTAAGAAGGCAGGAAAACCTTTGCTGGTGTCTGATAATCCACAGATTAATTACTGCAGAAGAGAAGTCAAAGAAATGGGGAGAGAAAAAAAAAAGAAAGTAGTTTAATGCCATTCTCTATCTTGCATTTATGGTATATATGTAGGCTTCAGATATTATTATTATCAATAATACTACTAGTAGTAGTAATAATAATAAACACAGGAGCCCACATTGTGTAGCTCCCCCAGCGTTTAGGAAAAGTGCAGCAGCAGCAATGAAGGACAGGCTGCGATGGACATTAGATGGTGCCTTGCAGACAGCACTACAGAAAGCGGATCTGGTGCAGCAAGAGTCAGAAGGCTGGTACAATGGGCAGGGAAAAAAAGGAACAACTGAGCTGGACTGGAGACAGAAAGATTATTTAAATAACTGCTTTGGGCAGAGGACCTGCAGGTGACTGAAACACCAGGGAACCTCAGTGAAAAAGGGATTATGTCAAGATGTCTAAACAGCAATGAGCAATTCTTAACTCATCTAAATCGAAGTGTATCAAAGACACCTAGTTTCCAATTCACTGAAAAGCTGAAAACCAGCAGTCAGCTCTAGAATTTCATGGTGAAGTAGCTTGGGTGTGAATAAGGCTTTTAGAAACAAAGAATGATAATAGGTTGAAGTACAGTAATGACTGAAAATGAGGGAAAGAAAGGAAACAGTATAGAGAAAAATGGATCAACTGGGAGAAAGGTGAAAGAACAAATTCCACCAGAGCATGCTGATGGGTTGGCACTGAAATATTTCACCAAAATGCACCAATTCTGGGGGCATTCTGTTTAGAAAAAGGGACATTACACTCTGATACATCAGAGAGGAACAGTGTGCATTTTCATTTAGAAATGCATTTCAGATTATTACTTTGTTCTACAGTGCTGTGGTTTACATTTGATAATGTTTAAATACATAAATTGTGTACAGAATGCTGAAAAGAATTTGTTTTCTCAAACAAACATTTGAATCTGACTTTTTAATCTTTGGGGGTGCTGGTTGATGGCAAGCTGAACATGAGGCTGCAGTGTGCCCAGGCAGCCAGGAGGGCCAATGGCATCCTGGCCTGCATCAGGAACACTGTGGCCAGCAGGAGCAGGGAGGTCGTTCTGCCCCTGTACACTGCACTGGTTAGGCTGCACCTTGAGTCCTGTGTCCAGTTCTGGGCCCCTCAGTTTAGGAAGGAGGTTGACTTGCTGGAGCGTATCCAGAGAAGGGCAATGAATTTGGTGAGGGGCTTGGAACACAGCCCTGTGAGGAGAGGCTGAGGGAGCTGGGGTTGCTTAGCCTGGAGAGGAGGAGACTGAAGGCTGACATTATTGCTGTCTACAACTGCCTGAAGGGAGGTTGTAGACAGGCGGATGTTGGTGTCTTCTCCCAGGCAACCAGTACCAGAACAAGAGAACATAGTCTCAGGCTGCGCCAGGGGAGGTTTATGCTGGAGGTTAGGAGGAAGTTTTACACAGAGAGAGTGATTGCCCATTGGAATGGGCTGCCCGAGGAGGTGGTGGAGTCACCATCACTGGAGGTGTTCAGGAGGAGACTTGACAGGGTGCTTGGTTGCATGGTTTAGTTGATCAGGTGGTGTTGGATGATAGGTTGGACACGATGATCTTGAAGGTCTCTTCCAACCTGGTTTACTGTATTCTATTTTACTGATTTTGAAAGATGGGATCTATTTTTGTCTAATACAGAACTTTGCCACTAAACTAACTCAGCACATTTTAATGAGTTCCAGCCTGTTCATTTAAATCCATACAAGGTCTCTAACTGCATCACAGCATTAAAAGAGGGAGTCACAGAACCCAAAGTCTATCTACATTTTCCTCCTACAGGTCACAAGAAATAATAATAAATTCTGTACATAGAATTATAAAAGAGGTTTCTAAACCAATTCCTGTGCTACTTCAAGTTGG
Source organism: Dryobates pubescens (assembly GCF_014839835.1). Classification (NCBI taxonomy): domain Eukaryota; kingdom Metazoa; phylum Chordata; class Aves; order Piciformes; family Picidae; genus Dryobates; species Dryobates pubescens. The sequence continues at coordinate 33,172,147 of NC_071623.1, read as the reverse complement.
GTATGGGGGGAATTGGCTAATAAAAAGTCTTACACACAAATTCCATTACAAGAAGGCTCATTTCCCCCAAAGTGGGTCAGAACCAATTTCAACCTTGTTAACAGGATGTGAAAATGAAGACTGTTGAAACAAGCAATGCAGGAAAGAGATTCTAAAGTCTTTGTTTTGTGCTCAACCTCTAAGTTTAACAAACAAATTTTAAAGGATCAAAGCCAGCCTATTATGAAGCATAAAACTATGACTGCTGAAACCCATAAATTATGTATGGATCAGGCATGTTTACTAGTGCCGCCAGTAATGCAGAACATCTCTGAATGAGCACTGACTGCTGAATGCCACATGCTCTTTTATGATGAATTATGCAGAAAGCTCCAACATCACAGCTATGCTAAGGTGCTGGAGTTCATGTACACAAGTGTTTGTGAGTTACTCAGTAAGCAGGGGACAAAAATATCCATTTTTCCTTTTGCTCAGGTCCCACATTTTGTGAAAAGTAATTGGCACTAACACAGAAATGGATATGCTGAAAAATGGCACAGAAAATTACTCTTGTCTCCACCTCCCTTCCCTTCTTTATTTTATTTTATTTTATTTTATTTTATTTTTATTTTATTTTATTTTGTTTTGTTTTGTTTTATTTGATTTGATTTTGTTTGATTTGATTTGATTTGATTTGATTCTCTTCCTCTCCTTGCAGTGTCTCCCTTCTTCAAGTGACGCAGCTGCACACAACTTGGAGGCACTGGTTGGAGTGATGCACCGAATGCCACGAGATGGCAGTTGAGAAGCTGCCAACCAGCAAGTATTTCAGCTGCAGTATTTCCTCCATCATGAACAGTTAATTTTCAAAAAAATGCTTTGCTTCTTCCACAACAAGGATGGTTTCAAAACAGGTTCATTTATATTTGAGAGTCAGAATTTAAAGTACTAGTGAAGTGTGAGGAATTTCTGTATGGCCCAATGAGGCGCAGTGAATCACTGCTTCCCCGCTCTGAGACGGTGGCATCCACAAGCCATCTGTTAGGCTTCTATCAGCATACCTCGATTGCTCTAGTGCATAGCTATGCCCTAGCTGTACTTTTTCTGATTTGAGACCTAAGTCAGTATTTCTTTCCAGTAGCTCCCCTGAACTGCATGTGTTGGTATGGGTGCAGGAATTTTTAGCACACAGAATCAACGCCCCAGCAGAAGGGCAAGTGCAGGCTTTCCCATCCCAGTCTGGAGCACACAAGAAGACAGCAGTCTGCAGTGGAAGAAGCGTGTGAAGGGCAAAGAAGTGGTGATTTGGCTTGTTCCAGAAGACTGGTAACAAAAGATTAGCCTGAAACCCCTACCCATACAGTCATTACAGAATCATAGAATGCACTGTGCTGTTATGTACCTGCTTGCTTACCTGAGAAATATGTGGATAGGCCACACAGGGATATGAGCAGTTTACTAAAACAGAACGATAAAAATCTGTAGGCAAGTCATCAGAATCCACTAAAAATATAGGCAAATATATTTCCCATGCATCTTGTCTTAATATAGCACAGGAGGAAAATATAAAGTGCTGTTAATGCAATTTCCCCCAAAATACTTAAAGCGGTCCTGATTCCAAATAGAATCTCAAAGCATTTTTAGTCCTTGTGCTTTTTGCAGAATTCAAACTATTTATTTGTACATTTACAGAAGTTACAATAGAGAATTTTCTTCCTCTGTCTTTTTGCACTAAAGATAGTGGTTTAGTGCACTGCATTTCTTCAAATTTCTCATGTACAGCAAGTGGTTCAATTTTTAGTTCTTCAGGGAAAAATATCCATTTTTGGGCTAAAACTTCATCTGTTTCATTTCAGCAGAGAGGATTCATTTTTTACTCTTTAAGGAAGTTATAAACCTCATCTTGAAGTCTTTGAAGATAAAACATTTTTTCCCTATGCTCATAACTTCAGCAATGTCCTAGAGATTTAACAGGAAACTAGGTCATTAGAGTCCCCAGTACTTACTTTGACACAGCTAAATGACATCTCTTCTGGAATCCAAATGCCATTTTTGCCCTTTAGTCTTAGAAAAATAGATGTAAACCTCCGCTAGAAAACAGTGATTACCTTTTGATAGAAACAGGAAATGAAGTAAGTTTGAGGTGCTGTTTCTCTACAGCATCTGATCTGGTCAATTTTCTAGACTTCCAGAGCTGCCTAAGCCTCTCTCAGTATTCTGATCAAGAAAGAATCTAGAGGTACATAAGGCACCTTCTTTGCCTCCATTTTCAACAGTAAGGCAGGAGGGCTTCAGGACAACTGGCCTCCAGAACCAGTGGATGGAGTCAGGGAGCAGTATATTTTCCCTGTAGTCCAGGAGGAAGCACTTAGAGACTTGCTGAGCCACCTGGATCCCCACAGGTCCATGGGACTGGATGGGATCCATCCTAGGGTGCTGAAAGAGCTGGCAGATGAGCTGCCAAGCCACTCTCCATCATTTTCCACCAGTTCAAGTGCCAGGTTCTGCTCTTTGGCCACAACAACCCCATGCAGTGCTACAGGCTGGGGTCAGAGTGGCTGGAGAGCAGCCAGGCAGAAAGGGACCTGGGGGTACTCGTCAATAGCAGCTGAACATGAGCCAGCAGTGTGCCCAGGTGGCCAAGAAGGCCAGTAGCATCCTGGCCTGTATCAGAAATAGTGCAGCAAGCAGGAGCAGGGAGGTCATTGTGCCCCTGTACTCAGCACTGGTTAGGCCACACATTCAGTACTGTGTCCAGTTCTGGGCTCCTCAGTTTAGGGAAGATGTTGCGTTGCCCAGAGAAGGGCAAGAAAGCTGGGGAGGGGTTTGGAGCACAGCCCTGTGAGGAGAGGCTGAGGGAGCTGGGGTTGCTTAGTCTGGAGAAGAGGAGGCTCAGGGGAGACCTTCTTGCTCTCTACAACTACCTGAAGGGAGGTTGCAGCCAGGTTGGGTTGGTCTCTTCTTCCAGGCAACCAGCACCAGAACAAGAGGACACAATCTCAGCTGTGCCAGAGGAAGTTTAGGCTGGAGGTGAGGAGAAAGTTCTCCCCAGAAGGAGTAATTGGCCATTGGAATGTGCTGCCCAGGGAGGTGCTGGAGTCACCATCCCTGATTGGATGTGGCACTTGGTGCCATGGTTTAGTTGTCAAGTGATGTTAGGTGATAGGTTGGACTTGATGATCTCTGAGGTCTTTTCCAACCTGGTTGATGCTGTGATTTTGTGAAGGTAGCATCTGTGAAGGCCAGCTCATAGAGTTCAGGATCAGAAAAATTTTGCTTCACTTCACACTGATTTAGAGCAAAAGTAAAACTAGCATTTTAGTGCACTTTCATGCTACTTCACATTGTAATGCATTCCGCAGCAACACAAAGCATAATGAATACATTACCATACTGTACATAAGTGAATAGCAATGGGTGAAACACAAAGCTCAGTGGGTTTTAAGATTAAATGGCTTATTCCAATCATATGTGACACTAGCTGAGAGAGCCTTGTCTGTCCTTTCATTGGCATCCTCCTGATGCCAGCCCAGATCTTTCACTCCAGCACAGCATTCCTCTTCTAAGAATCTACACCTCTCACAAACACATTTTAAAGCATGGCTTTAAATTTTACAGCCTGACTGGCATTTTGTGTTTTTCCATTATGCTCCCCCAGGATACACAATTCTTGTCTAATAGAAGCTCACATCACACACTGAAGGAAACAAAGCACGGAGAAACAGGGAAACAATGTGCTGTAAGACAATTAGTCATGAACAGCCCAGCAAGTAGCATTACAGAGACCTCCGTAGCTGCTAGGCCTTAATACTTGAATGACAAAAGCCACAGAAGAACACTGAAAATAATAAAAAACACACCACAAAACAACCTTCCACCCTGGGTCTGGTGGGAGGTCAGGACATTCCTCCCAGGAAAAAGTCTGAAATTCAAACCAGTGTAGAATCTGAAAGATGTGAGCAGTAGAAATATGGTTTGGTTTCACTGATTTGGAAAATCTATGCTAGCATTTAATTACAAATCCTCTACCATTTATTTCAGACGTCTCTTGAGTTCCTACCTTCCATAGCTCTTTATTCAGGCCCCAAGTATATCAAACTCTGTTTTGCCTTGCTTTCTGGGACTGCTTTCAGCTTCCAAGCCCAGTGTACAGAAACAAAACAATGGCACACAGTGGTCGACCACAATTGAGGGAAGGGGCTTGGACAACCTCCACTTTACTTCCAGCAGCACTCAACAGAGTGCTTACAAGAAAGAGAACAAGATCCACACAGTCACATGCACTTGTCTTCTGTATAACTAGGATACTGCTCATGAAAATGCAGAGACATCTTTAAAATGCCTCTTGTAAATTCTCTCAGTGCTGATCTATGTTCCAGGGCTGAACTACTGACCTTCTAGAAATGTATACCTTCACCTCAACCCAAAAGGCTAAAGAAATTAAGCCAGCAGCCTCTCAAAGAAATATGCTTTGACATTAGCCCAGCAGATGCAAAGATCATACTGGGAATTGTAATGCCCCATGTCAAGAGTGCTAGTGTTGAAGTGTTCAAGGGCTCTGCTTTGCTAAAAACAAAACCTCTTCCCGGCTTTGACTGCAGCAAGCCCAGCTCTTATCTCACCTTTCAAGGAGACTGTGAAATAAGATTCAAGAAGAAAATACGTCAAAGCAGCATGAAGCTCTTTGGTCAAGGAGATGTGGGGCTTCAGTACTCCCTTGGCCAAGCAGTTCAAGGGTTTCAGCTGGCTCAGCTTGTGAGCAGCCTCCCTTTGTCACATCTGTGGAGTTTCAAACAGTGGAATTTTAATGGAGTGGAGAGGCTTTGGGAAATCTGTGTGTTTAGACCTTTCATTTTTAACTGCAGACTTTACATAGATTCTTAGTAGAAGCATTCTTCCTCATAACCTGGCTGCATCTATCTTCATACATCAAAAAAGTCATCAGTGGTTGGGTTTAATCACTTGTAGTTCACCTGTTTGTTTCCACCCCCCAACACACACACCCCCCTTGTCAGCTATTCTTTCCGAATGCAGAAACAAAAGAGATAAAAGAGACTCAAGTAGACAAAAGATCTCAGCAGAGAATAACCATTTAAAAATGCCTAAGGATCCCCCATTCTTTAAGGTTTAGGACAAATTTGATTCTTCTCAACATAGCAAGGAGATTACAAGAAAAAAGAAGTGATAGATAAATTACAGCACGATTCTACACGTCTCATGGAAAACAGGGAGATAAAGAATCTGTTTTGCTATGAAGAAAGAGGAGAAATTAGAAAAGAAACATCACACTAGAGAAATTCTAAGACATTAAAAGAAAATCAGATAAATGGTTAGCTATTAAATTGGAAAAGAAGCCTCCAACTGTGACAGAAAATAGTGGGACAGAAATGGAAAGGACTCGAAAGATATTTCCATAAATTCCTTTTTCACAGGAGAGACCAATGAAGAAAAGAAAGTAATAAAGAAGAGTGCAGTTTAGAGGCCTGGTTGGAGTGCTTCATTCAAGTGAAGACTTCTCAGGAAAAGCATGTTGCATTTGTTTGACAGCTAGGCTGTAATGCTGCCTACTAGATGACATGGATTGCAATCGTCACCAGCAGTACCAATTTTGACAAGAAACTGTAATATGACATCATTTCACGAGGCTCAAGCGTTTGTTGCAATAAACAGATGCCACAACCTTGGGCTAAAAAGAGGACATGTTTGGGGGTCACTGGAGGGAGGAAAAGACTGATGAATTCTGCTCCTGGTGTCAGATAGGGTACTGATATACATCCAAATGTATGAGATCATTTTCTTTACTGAGCTAAGAAAAAAACCCAACAACATGTAAAAACCAAGCAAAAAATCCCACCTTAAAATAACTTTACAATAAACTCTCTCATTGCATGGCAATTTGTGAAGCACATCTTCTGACCATGACACTTCTTTGTACCAAATACCAAGCAAATTCAGCTAATCTTGTGTGAATTTTGGTGCCAATTCAAAGGCACTCAAGCTACTTTCTGAGCCTCTATCAGTAATCCAACATCGAGTCACCATGCTAATCATTATGAAGCATTTCAAAACCATTCTGTTGTTTTATCCAAATTGTCCTGGCTTCATTTCAAACAGAAACAATCAATCTCCCTCATGCTTCCAAGCCCTGCACCTTTTTCTTTCATGCAGATACATTCCCCAGCATTTTCCAAACCGCTGGAAGCAATGTGCAAGAAAACCTACGACCCAAAGGCACTGAGAGATTCACCAGTACAAAAGTTGCCTCAGAATAAAGGAAGCTATTTATTTCTTAGAGATGTGACACAATAACCAACATATTTCTGATATTTACATTGTCTTTACTCCAAACTTTAAATACAAAGGTGGGCTCACTTCAGGAGAATTATGGCTTAACACATGAGCCAATGTTTACAAAATCAAGTTTCACATTTATACCATCCTAAAACTTTCTTTAAATTAAATTCTCTGCACAGTGGAGACAACTGCAGCACATTACAGGAAATAGTGCAGCAGAGGTCTGAAGCTGAGAACTGGAAAGTATAGATACCCCTGACATAAATGCTGACAACCTCATATTAAATGCAGTCTATTGTAGTGTAATAATACTTATAGCAGAGATAAACAAGTCTTCTGGCGTGTTACACTTTCCACTTATTGATAATGAAGTATTTGAAAGGTTTTTCAGTTTCCCTCCTGACAGTGTTAAACACTGAGGAAAAAGATACATCTCTCCTAGGTTTGCCATACATGTATAAAGATGCTATGGTCAACATTCTGCACTACAAAAATTACTTTTCAAACTTTTCACTCCCTCCCGTGAACCCTCAAGTCTCCCAAAAGCCCAAATCCTAAATCCTGTCAGTTCCCTAACAATTTTTTTATAGCACTGCTACCTTCATCTCCATCAACCTACTCCAATCAGCCAACTGAAACCTTAAACTGCAGTTAATCCAATCTATCATGTCTGACGCTGACCCTATCTACTTTCTACATCTGCCCTATTCCTGAACCCCTGTCATGCAAACAGCACCAGGCTCTGTAGTCCAGATCTTCCTTAGAATCCATAGCCTTCTCACAGAAAACCTCCTGGCTTATGTAGCTTCCTGTAAAGACTCAGAGCAAAGGCCTTTCCTGGGACTTTGTTGCCTGTGCAGAATACTAAGCATGATCTGCTGGCTGGATATGCCCAGCATCAGGACCCTAAGGCTGAAGAAATGCTATGTTGATGTATTGAAGGCAGGATTCGAAAAGCTCTTCCTAGAAGGTATTCTCCCATCGCTACCACAGGTCACTTCCTTCCTACTGTAACCCTTAATACTGTGCTTCTTGTTTCAGTTAGGTGTCTTTTCTTCTTGTAGTGTTGGATAAAAGGAGAAAAGACACAAGGATGCACAGATCACTGAGTTTCATCCCGGGTGCTAGGCAGTCACCGACAGCTGAAAGTGCTGTTTGAACGCTCACTCATCCACACAAACATGGCCTTACCATTGTTAACACATTAACATGACTAATATATCAAATGATTTGGAGACCTTACAGGCAGTGAAGACTTGCAACAGCGTGATCCTTTTTTGGACAGATTCATCATCTGCTTAACTCGTTTCACCCGAGAGATTAAAGCCTCTTCACCAGGAAAGGAAAGTGCCAGCAATTCATAAATGAATACCCTTGCTAAGAAACAATTCAGAATGCTCCCCTGTCATTTTTTGGTCAATAAAATAGTTTGTAAAATCTGGGGAATTATATCAAAAGCACAGGAACTCCATACTCTTGCTTCTAACAGGCTGGTATTCTTGCTCTGCTACAGAATGAACCAGTGGCAGGTTATGAAAGCGACAGATTGCCTTCTTGGGTGGGTTTTTTATTACATTTACTCTTTGAGCACTTCTATATTTACATACTGTTGGTAGAAGGCATGGACAGAAAGCTGCAGGAACTGCAGAGAGGTGCCTTCTGTTACAAGTGGAAGAGAAGTAAGAATGAATAGCAGTCATGGTTAGAATACCACAGGAGTATGACTAATTCATGAAAGGGAGAAGTAAATGTGAAGTTGGCTGGGCCCTAATAGCCACTGGATGGAAACAAACCAAACCAAACCAAACCAAACCAACACACAGGTGTCAGAAAATAGTTTTGTTTGGGCCAAATTAATTTTGAATAAAATGGTAAATGGGGCTTTACTGGGAATTATTCTGCTTCCTTAGAACTAGATTGGATTGTGTAGTAGGCTGACTTTTCTGACAATTCTAAAGCAACCCATCTGAACACCTCTTTTGCTGCAATGAGGTGACTCTCAGAAAGCACATGGTGCTAACAATGGCAAGACCTCTCACCAACAGGATGCTCAGGAGACCCCCTGAAATCAAGAGTGGTGATGGTAAGAATGTTCCTAAAGAAAGGCTCTTTAGTGACAGTTTCACTCTGTAGGTATTGTACTCAACACACACAAACCAAAACCAAACCCAAACCAAACAAGGAAAAGAATAAGCACCAATGAATCTAGGCAAAACCTGCATTTAAGATCTCTCATGATGTGATAAAAAAAAAGGCAAGGTTATTCAAATCATTGTCAGCAGGCTACACAAATGACTGCTTGTGTTTTGAAGGCTGTTTGGATCAAATGAAAATGATAACCTAATGTAGGAGAAGAACTAATAGAAGATTAAAAACCACCTGCCTCCTGTGTCCTGGGACAAAGGAGAATGGGACAGACAAAGCCAAACAAACAAAACCAACCAGCCAACCAAAACACCCAACCAAACAAAACCCACCAGCAAACAAACAAAACAAAGCAAAACAAAACCAAGCAGGAGGGAAGGACTAGGAAAACATGCTGCATTGGTTGGCAGGCAAGGGGGATACAACTGTACAGTACAATTCCATGCAGACAAAGAGAATAGGAGGAGTGGAATCTATCTGTAAGTACATGGAAGTACAATGTTGGCAGAGTGCATATGGAGTGTGTTTCCCTGACATTGGAATTGGCTTCCCAGCTGCTGTCCCAAAACCAGAACTGTGTCCTCTCAGCAGTCCTGAGAGGCCCATTTTTTTATACTGAGCTTCTGGAGAGAGAAAAAAAGTCAAAGATCAGAGAAATTTTCTTATGTCTGCTCTGGCAAAGCATTTATTTTACTAGATTGCCTCCTGGGGAACATTTATTGTTGCAGTGGGATAGGCAGTCCATTATGACAATCATGACAAAGATTAAATTCTGTAAGAGCAGGCCAACTATGGGAGGAAAGCTTCTTCATCCTGTTTATTTCTGTACACAACACTAGCTGAAAAGAATGTCGAATCATTAGCTCATTATTTTTATACACTTGTAAACTCCTAACATGCAAACGGACATCAGTGCAAGGACTCAGATTCTCCTTTCATTTCTGAGCTGCTACTTGGGAAGCATTAGCTGGCACACTTCACATTTTCAGAAATCAGGGGAAGATAAACACAATAGGTACTCTTCCCCAAACCAAACCAAACCAAACTCCTCTGAAGGAAACAAAACAGAACAAAAGGGACTAGAAATGACAGTCTCATCTTTAATCTACTAAGTATGGCATGAAAAGCAAAAATCTCTACCTCGAGAAACGCATGGTTATGTACAATACACCCTGTAAGTACACCTCCTGGTGCAGCACACACAGCATTTACCATTAGTGCATATAGCACTGACAATGGTTATTAGAAAATCATGTGAATGGAAAAGCCACAGCTCCCAAACGAATGAGGCAGCTTGCAGTGATCCCTGCAAGTTAACAAATGCAACGTGAGACTGCGGGACATTAGCTGGATGTGTTGTGTCATGCAGATGTTCTGACATAAATCATGGGTCTATAGCCTTATCTTTGCTTATATAAGACAGGACAGTTAGGAAAGGCAGCGTTTGGCAAACTGACAATGAGTTCTGATAGCAGCTGAGAGACCCATGGGGACCTGCAAAGTCTGTGCTGAACCTCTACTGCTGACTGCTGCGAAGGCCACTGCATTTGTAACTCTCATGAGTGTCTCCTCTCCACCACCTTCCATCCAATGTTTCCCTCCTGACAGATTCAGTTAACATTATTTGGAACTTGTTAATTCTCTTGCTCGTATCCCTTTGAAGACTGTTTGTCAAGTTACAGCCTTTCAAAGATTTTAGTCATAATATACAGAAGGTTGCAGGTTGGAATCATGACTTCCAGTTTGTTATTAGCTCTTCAGAGAGCCCCTGAGAAGAACACTGGTATAACAAATGAAAGAGCCAACTTGTACATTGTTGGGTTTGTGGGGTTTCTTCTTTATTGCTAAATATTTTATCAGTTTTAGAAATCTTGTCATTGTAAGTGTTTATAATGATATAAAAGAAGAGAAAATAATCAATGCAGTTGTTTAGGTTATAGACATCATTGGAGGTGTTCAGGAGCAGACTTGATGTGGTACTTGGTGCCATGGGTTAGTTGTTTAGGTGGGTTGGATTGGTTGATGGGTTGGACGTGATGATCTTGAAGGTCTCTTCTAACCTGGTTTATTCTATTCTATCCTATCCTATTCTATTCTATTCTATTCTATTCTATTCTATTCTATTCTATTCAGATTTCATAGATTCAGGCTCCTGAAAAGAAAATCCTGAAATTCTCTGTCTGCTGGAGTACTGCTCCTGACGCACTATCAGCTTCAGCAATCTGGGACAAACAGGAACACACTTGTTCATCTCTTTAGCTTTTGGAGAGCCAGCAATGCTTTCCAAAACATCAATGGCAAAGGTTGCTGCTGAAATTTGCACTTATTGGCAAGAGGCCAAATGGAGTTCTGTTTCTTTTACTTAGAAAGAACTTCTAGAGATCCTCTATAGAACAGTGGTAGCACACATGGAAACCTCTTAGCTTCCTTTCTTCTGTTCCCATGCCTGAACCAAGAAACCAAGCTAGTATTAATATAAAGCACAAAATGTCAGCAGAGAGAATGAAGCCTCAGCTATTCAAACACCATGTGTTTCACTGCTGTCCACTGAAGTGCAACAGAGCCTCTGAAGATCTGATCTCACAGAAATTTAAGAAGCAAACTCTGAGAACTGAGCTAATGTGAAGAATCACTGCAAGTGCTGGTTTTTAAAAGAGCACGGAAGAAAAAACACCTTTCATTTGTAAAGCACTCTCCCCACTTCATTTGGTTATGAAACACACAGGAAAAAAAGCCAAGCCTGAATGGAAAGCTTATGTTTTAGAAAGCATTTATAGCTATAGACAGAGAGCTACCATCAGTGATCATGGGTTTGCTGTAACTTGTACATCAGCTGTAGCTTTTCTCTAGTTTTTAGGTATCATTGTCAGGATTCTCAGAGAAGTAAGGAGGGGGTGGGTTAGCAGAACTGCCACCTTGGACTTCTGTAGGGCAGACTTTGGCCTGTTCAGGAAACTGATTGTCAGTGTCCTTTGGGAGGCTGTCCTGAAGAATAAAGGTGTTGAGGAAGGCTGGACACTCTTCAAGAAGCAAATCTTAAAAGCTCAGGAGGAGGCCATCCTCATTCAGCTGCTTAGCAGAAAAGGACCTGGGGGTATTAATGACACCCATCTGAACATAAGTTAGCAGTGTGGCTGCATGGCCAATGGTATTCTGGTCTGCATCAGGAATAGTATGGCCAGCAGAGCTAGAGAGGGGATTGTCCCACTGGTGAGGCTACACCTTGAGTACTGTATTCAGTTTTGGGTGACACAGTAAAAGAGAGACATTGAGGTGCTGGAGCAAGTCTGGAGAAGGGCAAAGAACCTGGTGAAGAGTCTTGAGAATAAGTCTTCTGAAGAGCAGCTGAAGGAGCTGGGGTTGTTTAGTCTAAAGGAGACTGAGGAGAGACCTTATTGCTCTCTATAACTGCTTGAAAGGAGGCTGTAGAGAAGTGGGCGTTGGTCTCTTCTCCCTAGTAACAAGTAATAGGAGAAGAGGAAATGGCATCAAGTTGTGCCAGGGGAGGGTTATGTTACACATTAGCAAAAAATTAGATACCAAAAGGGTCCTCAAGATTGGAACAGGCTGTCCATTAAAGTGGTTGAATCCCCATCACTAGATGCATTTTAAAGTCACCTAGATATGACACTCCAGGATATGGTGCAGTAATGACCCTGGTAGAGTTAGATAATGGTTGGAGTCAGTTATCTTACTCAGCCATGATGATTCTGTGGCATTACAGGTTTATATAGCTGCTATTTTCAACACTGCTAACATAGTCCCTCAATCTAGGAAATGCTGATTCATGTTTTCACAGTCTCCTTAGCATGCAGCAGAACTTGGGACCTTGAATGAGAGGAGGATTCTGGCTGGAACTATAATGATAACGGGGTACTTGGTGCTGTGGGTTAGTTGCTTGGGCGGAGTTGGATTGGTTGATGGGTTGGACGCGATGATCTTGAAGGTCTCTTCCAACCTGGTTTATTCTATGTATTCTATGTATTCTATGATGAGCATTTGGACCACATACACACAGCACTGTGTGAATATCTCAACTGTCTTGATGTTAGAAAGATCTTAGAGATGCTAGGGCCAAGTATTTCCAAATATAATTACAAAGGGTAAAGAGCAGTCAACAACTTTGTTAAGAAAGATTACCATCCTGATTCCAGCTTTCTCCCACTGAGGATCATCTGGAGTTTGCAAGGAGAAAAAGACACAGCAACAAATTTCCTTAATCTTCAAAAAGATCCCTGTGAACTCAGGCAACTGTGCTGTCTTCCACATGCCTTTTGACAAATGGCATGTACATTATACTGAAGTAGATCTATGTGGTTTTTGAGTGTCTAATGTGATTATAATGGTTTATGCTATCTGATGGAAAACTGACACTCTGAAATAACCCGTTCTCTTGAGCTACTGTGAACCTCTGCAGTTAGGAGGATTTTATACACATTTTTATATTTAAAGACTAACCATTACATTGAAAATCCCTTTTTTTCCCCAACAAAATAGAACAAGAACTGAAGAAACACAGTAGCAATTGCCTACCTACATTAATTTCTCAAATACACCTGTTAAAATGTCAACAGCAAAGGGAGGAACCATACCTCTGATGTATGCCTTCACAGTACTCCTGCACTCTTAATATGGTCATTTTGGGTTTGTTTTTTCTTTTTCTTATACTCTCTTCACAAACATCAACTTTTGTTCTTCATCTTTACTTTCCTCCCCATCAGAACTGCTCAATATGAAACAATCTCTGACCTTAAGTGCCATGAGAAATCACAGAGGGAAACCATGGCAGACCTAGGAATGAAATCTAGACCTTTCAGACTCTCAGCATTGGCCACTGAATATGATTTAAACATCAGGGAAGAGCACCAGACCTCTGAGGTTATGTACTGGCAACGGTGACTAAACTACAGGGGAAGGAATACTGAAGAAAGTAAAGGATTAGTTTCAGGGCTTCATTATCATTGTTGGTTCCCCTAACAAAGTACAATCACTTGTAAATATCAAAGGTGCTTTTGCTATCTTAAAGTAACATCACAATTCTACCTTTATAAGGTGAAACTGTCTTTTAAATTAAACTATCGGGAGAGCACTTTACAAAGAAGAGCTCACTTAGCTCACTAGCATTAGAATAGCTGAAAAGAAATGAGTCAGGCTTCAGGTCATGCTATGCTAGCAAGTTTTTTTAATGGCCTTGTATTAAAGGTGAAATCTGTCAGGTTTTCATTTCTGTGTCTCAGTGGTAAAAGCTTGTAGCCATAAATACATGCTCTTTCAAACTACTGTGAGTTATGGAGTTTCCCTAGGCTCTGTGGTGGATTCACTCTTTCAACACATGCACGCTTCCACTAGTTTTTAGTTTCTGTCACTATGTTGTGGCAGTGTGTCAGCTTTATGCAGATGATACCCTTTTTTAATCCTTCAATACAGAAAGCTCTGGGACAGCAGAGCCAATATCTGAATGATGTTAATAACTTAATAGCTCAATACTTTGTGACCATAATACAAATAAGATAAATAGCAGTATTTCAGTCCCCTTTGGGTACAGTTCTTTCATCCTGTTCCTAGCATGGATAGCTGCTGTGTTACTTGCTTGATTTCAGGATAATTTTACCCTGAATTAGAAATATGTTGGGATATTGTAGAGAGTAATCTCTTCCACCTAACTTCTGGGCCATCTGTGTGTTTGAATACACAAAAAGTGGCAGGGTCTATGAGCCAGCAGTGTCCTGGCCTGTATCAAGAATAGTGTGACGAGTGGGAGTAGGGAGGTAGTCATGCCCCTGTGCTCAGCACTGGTAAATCTATACCTTGAACACGGGGTTCAGTTTTGGGCCCCTTCACTGCAGGAGGGACATTAAGTTACTGGTGCAGGTCCAGAGAGGAGTGGCACAGCTGGTGAAGCATCTGAAAAGTAGGTCTTCTGACAAGCAGCTGAGACAGAAGGGGTTGTTTGGAGAGGAGGAGGCTGAGAGAAGACCTGATTGCTCTCTGCAAGGAGGTTGTAGGGTTGTGTGTGTGTGTGTGTGTGTCTCTTCTTCCTAGTGGCAGGTGATGGAACAAAAGGAAAATGGCCTGAAATTGTGCCAGGGCAGGTTTAGATTGGATATTAAGGGGGGGAGGGAAGAGAAATAACTGGAAGAGTGGCCAGGCATTGGACTTAAACCTTAAATTAAGCTGATACCAATTTCATTGACATAATGAGAACAAACAACGTAAATCAAGTGAATAAAGTCCAGAGTAATCTTGGCCTCCTGGACAAGATGCATTTAGACAGTGTAGCAAGTGCTATGATGATATTGGAGACTGAGCTGTGTGCAACAACAAGCACTGTTAAAGCCAAATTTAATCTTATGTTTCTGAAGGAAAATTAACCTCTTCTTTTAATAGCAAAGTTAAAAAAAACATACATCTGCATTTTCAGATGAGATGATGGCAGGAAAAAAAACAAAAGTTCTTTTCCATGGAGCACAAAAATAAGTGCAACTTCTTTAAGACACAGATACAATACAAATCAAGGAAAAGATGCGTCTCAAAAGTCTCATGGATATTCAGTGGGCCACAGAAAATAGTGCAGCTAATGTCAAACATGTGAGGTAAGTGAAAGAGGGCTAAAGGGATTTACAGTACTTAAAAGCATAGTATAAAGTTAGAGAAGAGTTTGAAGGTGTTATCCATCAAGAGGCCAATCCCTTGAACCCACTGATGTACAGCTTCTACAACAGCTTTGGAGAGAAATTTAGCATTGTGTGTAGAAGACTGGGATAAGATAATGAATAACAGACCATACACAGCTAAAATGAGGGTAAAGAGTGCCATGGAAAGAGCTACAAATCTACTACATTTTCATATAGACTGGGCAGAATGAATCCTGCAGTGCTGAGGCAGTTGCATCTTGCCCTCTGCAAAATGTCTCTTTGTGGGATTTGGGATTCTTTCTGGCAATTTTACCATTTCTAATATGCATGTCTCAGAAATCAATAAGACATCCTTCTGGAGGACTTGCATTATCTTTCTGCAGCAGCAGCAGGCCCTTATAATCTTCTTTTTTCTTTTTCTTCTTTTTTCTTTTTCTTCTTTTTTCTTTTTCTTCTTTTTTTTTTTCTTTTTATAGGCAGTTGTCATACTCCTCCACACCATTTCCAAAACCAGAAATGCTATCAGAAATGGCAATTTAAATTTGGAAGGGTTATAAAGTCAAGTGTCTAACTGCATGAGAACAGTGGGGCACCTGACAAGAGTGTTTCAGAGAAGTGCAAATATGGGAGCTGAACTCCCTTAACTAATTACATTCAAATGAAGACACTTGGCTTCTCTCTTTCACCTGCTGACTGAAAATTTACCCATCTCTGATAAGAGCACTGAGCCTGGAAACCTTTGTTCCTTCCAGAAGGAACAATATTGTCACCTACTAACGTGCTCTGGAACCCTCAAATCTCAGGGCAGGCGTCGACTTCACCTTGCTGAGATTGGCAGGAGAAATTCCAGACTTTCATAAAGGAAAGATGAAGGGCCAGGAGCACAGAGACAAGAGTGCTGCATTTCAGTGGGATAAATGCCCAAAGGAAAACTCCTCTGGCAGCAAAGCATTCTCTCAGTTGTGAATTGTTGCTTCCAGTGTCAGACAATGGTTTGCCAATGAAATGTTATACCTTAAAAGGAGAAACAGATCCTTCTTTGCTGCTTAGACAGAGAAATGTGGAAAGAAGGAAGACATCAGATCCTTTATGTATTCCACCACAGGAGATTACATGATGGATCCTATACTTTTGTTGAAGACAAAACTATTGCAGGGCTGAATTCCTTGTGGATGTTAGGCACCTTCGTGACAGGGCTGTTCAGCACCAGAAGAAAAGCTGGTGGCTTCTTGAAAGCACTGTGCAACCGAGGACTCCAAAGACAATGCATAGTGTCAAATTCAGTTTACCACACATAGCTTCAGCTGTTTATTCACTATGCATGTGCACTTCTGATACAAGGGCGAGTTAATTTTCACAGAGGAGTGGGGCCCATGAGTAATTCTGACTCATTGCGTAATTCGAGCGCCTGCAGGGCAGTTTCTGTTTGAATTGCAATGTATGCATACGTGAAATAATCCCTGAATACTGATGAGATTATGCCAATCTGCACTGGAAGTTTGCTTCTGTGTATGTGCTTTGGGTTTTCATGTTGATTATGAACATCTTCAACTCTTAACCACTGTTACATGGCATCACAACCAAGTACATTAAAGTGCAGAAAAGAGTAAAGCAAACTTCACTTCATAGCATACATAGACATATGTTAATTTGACTTTCTCCACTCCCCTCGCTCATGCCATCCAGTGCATGCACAGTTTGAGGGGAAAAGGATATGTACAAAAAGCCATGCAAGAGCTAAAAACACCCCTGAGCTGTATTTCAAGTACTCAATGAATTACTTGAATACATAAATGTTATCAGTCAGCTGTGGGCATTTTTATTACTACTATTGTTGTGCATCTTCAAGCTGGACAATGTATGCAACTGAAACGAACACAAATAGTGACTGTGAGAGTTCCTAACATCCAAACTACATGTTACCAAGCATAAAGAGTTGCCTTAAAATCTGGTGTTTAGTTGTCAAACCACTCAACTTTATCTACCAGAGAAGTTACCCAAATTTAGTAAAATAGGCAATTTTATGCAAAGATGTGTTTTATATGAGACTATTTGCTTGTGCACACACAAATGTATGTGTATATACACATACATTTGGGTACATGTATATGTCCAGGCAAGTAAAAATACAGCTTTCAGGCTGTATTTGCTACATCACTGCTTCAATGGAATTCAGGAAACGGTTTAAGGTCCAAGTGACCTTACATGATTAGTTCTGAAAGGTTTACTTCTTTGTCACACTGATTTGTGACAATCACCTTGCTGCTCCGAAGTCATAAATCTCTGTAGAGATTAGAGTACGCTTCAGAAACAGTGATCATTCTATACTAGTGTGAAAAGCTAGAGAATTCTTAGGAGACACTTATGTTCATTGTTCCCTGTTCAGAAATTTATGACTCTGTCTAGAGATAAAAATATAAATTACATTTACATATTTATGAGCTTTTTTTTTTTTATGTAATACCCTCATTTTGATTAAAATGCCATCGCTGTCCCTGTATTGCTCTCATGCACCTCAGAAATCTAACCCAAATGCACTGGAGTTTATTTGTTATTTATTTCCCCCCCCCTAAAAACTTACTAAATTAAAACAAGTAACAAAGTACAGTATGAGTAGTGATGACTGACCAACAATTAAAATGGTCTGCACACAGGGGCAATTACATAATTGTGGAAACAGACTCTATTGTACCATAAGATTTAAAAATATCTTTATTGGTTTTGAGAAGCAGAAGGAAACTTGTGTGAAAATGTCTAAATTGCAGAACATGCAATGCAAGTTGAAGCGTGCAGGCAGGAACTCACCTCTACCTTTGTTCTTTGTAGCAGCCACTGGAAGCAAGGAAAAGATTGCACAAGAAGAAGAGAACAAAGATAGATTAGACAGAAGTTTGAGCAAGTAGGAATACAGAGAAACTTTATCACTATCGATTCAAAGTTAACGAACACCATTTCTAGGATTATTTGACCTATTTATTTGAAACACTGCAGTACTACAAGATAGATCAGATCTACGATTCTGTCAAAAGACTTATGTTGAGAATTGAGAAAATCTATCACAAATCTATCACAAATCTATCACACTCCAAAAGCATGGCAAGGAGAGAAGGTAAATCACAGACCGTTAATCACAAGTAGGTGAGAAGATATGCACAGCACAATTGGCTCTGCCAAAAGCCCATCTGAACTACCTAAATTCATGTCATCCCATTGCTCCTATTTCTTGACCTGCCATTCTCCTGTGACACTGATGCAAACAAGCACCAGTTAAACTGCAGGGACTCCAGTTATTTATCATCTATGTCACATGATCATTGCTTTTCTTTGAAGCCTTTATCTTCAGACTGCTGCTGCATCCTAATGGAGCATGCAAAGCAAAAGGAGAAGGCAATAATTTACCAGAGAGTGGACACTTTTCAGACTCAAAGGGGCAGACAAGGGACAGACTCTACAGCTTTCCTTGACTCTCCTGAAGAAACAGGTTCATGATATTGGTTCTAAAGGCACAACTGGGTCAGAAAAACAACCCCTGCTCTACCACCACCATCAACATCATTTTTTGTTTCCTGAGGCTCATGAATAATGAGAAGTCAGAGAGAATACTACCCTCAACTCTTTAAACTCTCAAGTGCACTCTGCAAAGGCATTAATTCAAGAGCATCTTCATGAAAAAAGGTACCCTAGAAAGAAAAGAGTAAAATTCCCTCCCGATGGCCCTTCTTACAAGGCAGAACTATGTTAGCAATTCAAAGGCACCTACACTAGTGACCAAAACAGAGTTAGAGAAAAGAGAAAGATCAAATCCCTTTTTGTTTGGTTGCCTTTTCTTCCTGCTTCCTTTTGGGTTTGTTTTTCATGACTGATGTGGTGTGTCACCAACAAGTTTTTACTGCTATGAGTAGAGAGAGTGTGGATGTCAAGCCACCATATATGAAGAAATCATTGGAAAACCCCCAACTTTTAAATCTACAAATGCATCCCAAAAATGCCAATTCTCTGGCTATTTTCTTTCCCTTTTGTGACATTTTTGTATCTCTCCTCTCCTTCCAGATGTACTATTCTGCATTGTCATCATTCTCCTGGCAGTGAAAGCACCATTAAAAAAGCAATCCCCTGACGTCTGATATCAGCATTACTGCACAGAACAGCTCTGCTTTGGGGAGGTGCAGCAAATGCAGATGCTCCCGCAGAACTCTATCCATGAGGCTGCCTAACAAGACATTCACCTGCAAAACAGCCACTAAATCTTAAATGTGTTAAACATCGCTCGTGTAGTAAACAAAGTTAATGGTGCTATTCTAATTTTATAGTATGTGAACAGTTTCTCCTTCATGCAAATATAAGCTGTTAATGAATGCAGGGAGTTCATCAACCTGTTCATTTTGTTATGCTTCCCCTTCTTTTCCAGTCCTGAGAATTACATCCATATGAACACACCAGCACTTTGAGGCAGAATTATCATTTAAACTTAACAAAGGTCTGGAGGAAACACGTCCCCATCTAGTAATTGAAAAGCCCCAGGAGACTTTATGCTCACATGAGACTATGCTCACATGATGAAAGATGCATGTGTGTGTGCATATATAAATACTGGAATGTATATATTTATGTATAATGTGTATGAAAAAAAATCTGTTGTTTAATTATTCAGAATAAATATATATATACATATGTGAATATGTAAATTAGATAATCTATGCATAGGGACACGTATCTACATGTATATTAAGCTATGTCTATAGTTGCACATATATATGTATATCAAAAGAATCCAACCATTCTATGATTAGACAGCTTTATTTTGAAGCATGAGCACTAGATAATTATTACCTATCATATATCAGTAAATAGAGAAAAGATATAAATGAGGTTGTACATTATAATTGGAAGTAGGACAGGTTACTAAGCTTGTTAGACCAATTATAACTCTCTGAAAACCCACTAATAGAGGACTAGATGACAGTAACCTTCTTAAAAATGTCATGTTCATACTTGTAAGTTTCTCCACTGACAGCATGGTCCAATTACAAGTCAATTCGTAAAGTTCAAGCTGCACAACAGCCAAATTAGATGAAAATGGTATTTCAAAACATGAGCCTGCCTACTGAAGGAAACTAGCTGGATCTGTTTCCATCAACAAACTCTCTTTTTTATATCTAGCATATGGGACAGTTCCCTTTATTTCTTATCATTGAGGTCTGTGCTTTTTCCAAGGTGGAAATGTTTTTCTGGCTTTACTCTCCTTGTCACCCTGTGTAAAGGGAAGACAATTTTCAACCTATATCCAACATGTTCAAGATTTTTTCTCCACCTCTTAATATTATTACTACATGGAAAGACATAGGGGGAGACAAACACAGACAAATGTTTCAGATGAGCATCCTGAAGACTGAAATTTAGCAGAGTGAGGCTCTTGCCTCGGTTAGACCACCAAATATGGGATAATTCAGATTTTCATGCCACTGAAGTCAGTGCTAAAAGACCTGTGGGTTTCAAGAAACACCGCTACAGTCAAAGAATCTACACTCATTTTATGTCTTCAGCAAGTCAGGTATTTCTCTGCATTTCACATAAGACATTGTCTTTTTCCCCATCTAGACTTCCTTGTTTGCTGACTAAAGCTCTTCAAGGCAGTGAGTCTCAAAGTAGTGTACTTGTAGGACACTGGTTTGAAACTTCTGTAGTACAACTAAAATGGATTAGGACTGGCCAGCAATAATTGATGGGCATAATGTAACCTGCAAACTGGAATTTACTGCATTTGTCTGGCACTGACCTTGTTTTGGTTAGGCTAACACCCCAGTCAGGAAATGGCAAAATAAGGGAGGCAGTGACTCCTGGTATGTTCCCATGTTCAGGGATTTCTTTAACAATCAGAACGCTTTCCCAAGGGCATTTTTCTTTAGTTACTCTGCCCCTATCTTTCTGAGGAAGATTTTAAAGATCAGAAAAGAAAGACAGACCAAGAGGGAAGACAGACCATACTCTCAAAAGCCATGTGGAAAGGAACCATAGGGCTTCTAGATTTCTAGGTAAGATTAAGGGAGGAAAAAATATCTTTCCAATTAGTTCTATCAAAATTCAACAATGTTTTATTTTCTAAAGGCTCTTCTGGTCACCTCACGTGCAAAACAAAAGAGTTGGCTACCTGGGAAACATCCAGGGCGAAAGGGATCACAGCACAGGAAGACCTCAAGGTCAGAGGTCTCAGGATAGTTCTCTTTGAGGAATCAGGAAAGGGGAGGAAAACTGTGCCCAGTCCTGAATTCTGGCAGTTAATTTTCACAGAACTAAGGCTTTTAGGGCATTTTTACATCAGAAAAGCATTTCTGTTGAGCTATGCAGCTGAAACAATGCCTTTAAAAATCATTGCCTGAATGTAAAAAGATGGATTCAAATATCACAAACCTTAATATACCCTTGCTCTCAAATATCAATAATGTATTGTGCTTTATTTTTCTGTGATACATCTTTCTGACTTCTTGCTTTTTGTATGCCAACAATTGTTAAATTACATTCTTTGACAAATGGTGGCTACATGTTGTTCAATATTTTCTCCACACTCAGCTGTCTCTATGCTGTTCAGTTTTGTAGACATTTTTAGACAGATTTGATATAGCATTTATTTTATTTTTCTCTTATGTGTGATTTATTATTCAATTTGGGCTTTTGTTTTTGGAAAAAAAAAATACATCCCTCCAATTACTTCAATAGCTCAATAAAAATCAGAAAGGGAAAAAGTATTTCCCCCAGATGTTCAGCTTACCTACCCTTCTATGTCAGAAAATGAAGAGAAAAGAAAAAACTAAAGGTTTGATGTCAATGTTTGGTCTCATTTCACCTATTACATGTATTAAGACTACAGGCAGAGGAAAACCCAGGACAATATCCAAATATAATGACTGAACAGTTCAAGAAAAGAAACAAGATAAAAGCCACAGCCACATTGATTTTCTCCTGAATACAATACCCTACAGCTCCAGCAAATCTGGAGGTCCTCTCATCTTCAGTAAGAAATCAACATCAACATTCTGTAGGATGGACACATCTATTAGCCTGTATTTTCACTCCTCTTAAAACCTCTCATGATCATGGAACTCCAAAAGGATCAGAGAAGATGTATATGTTAAAAACAACCCACCACCACACCAAGCTCAAAACAACTTCTCTTCCCAACACCCCCAACAGAAAAAGCAGCTTGATGAGAGGCACTGCATATTTTCCCTCTGGATAAACCGAAGCATTATTGCTGGTCATTTAGGTCACACAAATGCCAACTCTGATTTTCTGGCTGGGAAAGCTTCTCCGTATGACAGAAGGCTTAGCAGAACCATTTTCTCCAGAGAATAATGCAAATAAGAGATCCATCCAAAACAAAGCCATCAGTATGTGCCCTGATACAGCATGTTTCAAAGCCTCCTTTGAAACACCAGCATTTTCCAAAAGCTGCTGATGGAGAAAGAAACCACCACCTGAAATTCTTGGTGAGATTTTTAACCTCCTCCATTCAGGAAGACATTGCTACCTAGCCTTGAAGCTTGACCAGCAGCTGACAGAGAAACACAGAAGCTTGGGAGTTGGTTTAGATTAGGATATATGTTTTTAAAAATCACATACATCCTTCTGGCTAATTTGTTTAATTCTGACTTTAGGACCTCCTATTTGCTTGCCTTTAGTGGTAAGCCATCCCATTGTACAGTGAAAATTCTTTTTCTGTTAAGTTCTGCTCACTATTCTCACAGAGATTTCTATGCTATCATTTGCTGCTATAATCAGAGTGCATATATGCCTAGATACCTGCTCATCTGTTTCTGTAAGCAGTAAAGATCTCTGCAGTCATTCATCTGTAATTATATGGGATTCAAACCTGTGATCCTCTATTATTTGTTCTATATTGGTATCATTCTATCCACAACAGAACTTCCTAAGATGACATCAGGTAATTTCCACCAGAAACAATATATTCAGTTTACTAAACTCATTTACTGATCTTTTGAAAAATAAGAACGTTTTTGGTTCAGAGAATTTAATTTCCCTCGGGGTTTAAGAAAAAATACAATAAGATTGATATGCAAAAAAAAAACCCAACCACAAAACCATGCAATTTTTGCAATGACAATAAAAAAATGATTTTTTTTTCATCACAACTCTAATATTAGATTTTTTTTTACAATATAATGCATATTGTATATATGAAATATACCAGGTATTATGCACCTACACTGTGATTTGTAGCATTTTTCCTCTTAGAATATAACATATATTCTTGAAGATAAAATTGAAAAGGGGAAAAAAAATGCCAATTGGAGAGGTTTATGAAGAGGTCAACCATTGCAACCTCTGGGTTTGAAGCAGTATGAATTATGTTTGGATAGCTCCTAACAGTATTAAAACCTTTGATGACAGTGACTCCAAAAGCTCTCCAGGTAATCTGTTTTAATGTCCTCTCAATAGCAAATAGTTTCCCTGAGATCAAACCTAACCAGCATATGTAGGAGACTAGCCAAATTACTTAGCTCTTCTCATACCTTCTGCAAGCATAAATAACAAAAGACCACATACTTCTTCAAATGGAACCCTTGAAGACTTTGCATTGCTCTTCAATGCCTAAGCAATCACATTCTTACATTCTATTAATGTATGTTTTCCAACTTCCTCTTTATTGTCTTTTTTGGTTTTCCTCTTCCTTTTCCCTTGGATTAAAAAAATAAATGAATAAAATATGTACACTGATCTAAAATCAGGCATGATAGAATAGAATAGAATAGAATAGAATAGAATAGAATAGAATAGAATAGAATAGAATAGAATAGAATAGACCAGGTTGGAAGATACCTTTGAGATCATCGTGTCCAACCCATCATCCAACACCATCTAATCAACTAAACCATGGCACCAAGCACCCCATCCAGTCTCCTCCTAAACACCTCCAGTGATGGCAACTCCACCACCTCCCTGGGCAGCACATTCCAATGGGCAATCCCTCTCTCTATCAAGAATTTCTTGCTAACATCCAGTCTAAACCTCCCCTGGCACAGCTTGAGACTGTGTGATGTTCAGCTGAAGTGACAGAAGTTCAAAATGAAATAACACCTTTGCCTGAGTGCCTTGGCTAGGCACTCCAAAATAGGCCCTGACTCTAACAGAATGGCATTACATAGTATTCAAGATTAAAATGATCCCTTATTCCTCCTCTCCACATTGTTGTACTCATACCTACTGACCATTTTGTTTTCACAGATTTATTTTATCTTTTCTGAGTATATATAGGACTTCACCTTTGTCCTTAGAAGATAATGCAGCTTTAAAGCTACTTCCCCATTTATTAAGCTCATCTTGAATACCAACATACCCTTCCAAATCCATGAATAAATACCAATTGTTAATCTACAAAGTACAAACCTATCTCAAAGCTACATAGTGTACCACATTACTTTTGTATGTCTGGTGCTCTGTTGAAGAATATAACAGCTCTTGACAGCAGCAGCAGATATTCAAATCCAGGATGAACAAGGTCACACAGGACATCAGTTGTGTTTAGTGTGTCAGCCCATAATTAACAAAACAAACAAACAAACCCAAAACCAAACAACCAACCAGGAAAAAAACAACACACAAACAAAACCCCAAAACAAAACAAAAAAAACCAACCCAAACCAAAAACATAAACAGCCTGTTGTTAAACAAAAGAGAGCTAATCCATCTTACCCAATGTCCTTCCTCTACACACACTATAAAATCTGTAGGCCAGCCAGACATAACCTACCTCAGCTAATGCACAGACCCAGGTGACAGAACACTACTATATTCCACAGCATCTAGAGTATTTTTGAGCTGACCATATATGTTGGACAATAGTAATGACAAACAAAAACCCCTGCTGCTGTATTTTTACTGTGCTCTTGGAGAAAATGCAGTATTTGTTATTCAATAAATTCTATTAAAATCTATTTTCCTTTGGAAAAACCAAACCAAACCAAACCAAACCAAACCAAACCAAACCAAACCAAACCAAACCAATGTTGTGAGGGAGCACAGCCTCCAGTGTTTTGATTTTTCCCCCCACCCTATCGCTCTAGAGTTCAATGCCAAGTAAAGACAGAATATTTTCCGCTGCTCAGAATTGTTCCTTTCCAATCAAATAGAATGTAGATTTGTAAAATAGTAATTACTGAAGCCAGACAATGAGAAGCATTTCCTATGCTGGAATGGGAAAGCTAAAATGACTGTAAGAATCTTTTGAACTTCCTAATATGCTCCTAAACGCCTTAAATAGTTTAAAACTGTGACTACATTATCACATGCAACGACTTTTATTATGTGATACTAATCACAAAATATTGAAGAACATGCAGCTCCATTTTCTTTCTGAAATGTAGACTATAAATATAGCTATTTTGTTCTCAATATTCATTGCAACTGGCATGATGGAGATCAGCAGAAGCATCTTATAATCTAAACATCACCAGAGTCAAGGATTCCAGCTGTAGCTGATTCACATTAGCAGCTAGAAACAGACAATGCAGCACATAGTTGCACAGTCAAAATAGGAGATGAGTATAATCATGCCCTAAAGGCTCCTCTTAAAGGCATCCAGATAACATGACTAGCCTGTGCCAAAACAGCAACTTTATGCATGTTATAATACAGCTGGATGTGTAACTTCTACAAGCAATACGAGCTGCAAGCAAGGAATTCCACCATAAGCTGGCTTTCCATAAAACATTGCACACATTTATTTCACTTGCAAATAAATTAATGCAGCTGGTGAACAAGAGTGACTGCAACTCTTGGATTCCATTTTATCAAGCTTACAGAATGTTTTAAGCAATATGTATTAAAATAAATTTGAAGTAACAAAACTAAGACCTTCCCAAGGTGGCAATTGTGGTTATGCTCGGCAGAGACACAAGTATTCAGTTCTCACATCTATTTGACAGATATCTAAGAACTTAACCCAAGTATTTGAAAAGCTTTGATATTCATTCAGCATCTCAGCCAAACTATCAAAATTGTTCATCACCCAAGATGGAAATGCACACATAATCACCCAGCTCCCATCTTTATGACAGCTCTCTAGAAACAGTAGGAAGTAAAAGATTCTACTTGGATACACTTAGGAAACTACTCAGGCACAGACTGGCTGTCATCAAGTAAATGTGCTTGGGCATGAGCAGCTGGAAGCAGCGAGCTTATGTTTCTTCTCATATCTACAGACTAATGAATGCAAAGCATCCCAAGCTAAGCCTTGTCCAATTTTCCCAACCCAAGAGCAACCTGTGGCATTCATCTCCCATGCTAGGTTTTGTTCATGTTTTCTTTCATGTATATGCTATCCTACACGATGAAAACTGGACATTTTCTGAGTCTACTACACTTATACATATATAATCTATATATAATGTAGATATATTACTCACAGTCCAAAGCACTGATAACCCAAACAGCTTTAAGAGTTTTTTGCATTTGAGGATAAACCCTCACACAACCAGCATGAAATAAATTAAAAGAAAATAAAATATATAATCAGGAGCAAACAACTATATAATAATAATTATTTATAAATATATATATAAATAATATATATAATAATTGTTTCCATGCTATCATTATTATGGTCTCTGCCTGTGCTCCTTCCTTCAACACTGCCTCAAGGTTGCCACAGTACTCACCTTAAAAAACCACTAAACTAGCCTGCAAAGCAGATAAACAAAGCAAATTACTATTGGATATTTCCAACTCCTTCCTTGACACCTGTAGCAGTATGCATTTTCTAGATGACATTATTACACAATTACACTAAGCTAAACAAGCAGACAAGCTCCCTCTACAGCAGAATGGTGTTTATATATGATGTTTAGCTTCAATCATCGCTGGAAATAGAGGAAACATTTTGAAATGTCACCCATTTGTAGCAAAAACATTGTACACTGAAGGATTCTGAGCAAAAGAACACAAAAAAGCAGGGTGGCATTGCTGTTGTTGTTTTGGTGTCAGAGCAGAGCCAAGAGATTTGTAGTTCCATGAATGAGAGGCAGAGCAAACTCCAGCTGTGAAAATGTGTTCTGTGAGATTCAGTGAGGTCCCTAGCAGCTAACGGAGTAGCTCACCAAATTATACTGACATGCCCTTGCCTTACCTACCTCTTGGAGCATGCTGAAGCAGACAGTGACAACAAAGAAATCCCCATTCTTATCCTAGGAAACCAGAGAAACCTTTCAGTGCCATTCCTTCGAAGTTCATACATGCACCTCTTTCATATTCAGTATAACCCTGGCAGTTCAGAAGAAGTTTGCACATGCAGTCAGTACCACCATAAACAGAAGCTGGCAACATGACCACTCCTCCTTAAAAACTTCATAAGCCTTCTCCTCAGAGATTTATGAATAATGGTAACTAAATAATTCATGGCACTGCAGATGCCAGTCCAAATAGCCTCTTCCTTTTTAAGGTTTCAGTTTGTAGATGTGTGATCAAAAGCCTTCATCAGTCATGATAGTGGCATTTGTACTCAGTCCAAACAAATTGTATTTGCATCTGAATGTTTTTCATTGAAATGAGAGACAGAACATGCAAGCCAAGTTCCAATTAAAAGGCATTTTATGCTATTTAAATTCAGTCAAATTAAAGGCTGAATGCAACCTAAAAGGTCTATTCTCACAACAGTAATTTGACACATCACAAATAAGACACATTTTGTGTGTGTGTTAGAGTATATCAGCACTTGTCTGAAAATTTGATGCGGCCTCTTAACAGTGCTGCATTTGAGGAATAATAAAGTCCTACACAGACAGTAATCAAGTAAAGAGGAACTTAACACATTGTCACTTACTCATACACAGTTACATGAAATCAAGCAGGTAAAAGTAATTGCTTTGTGAAGGCTACATTGACCTGGAAGAACTTGCTACTACCTTTTTAAGCAAAGAGATGTCTCTCACAATAAAGCCTCACCCCATTTGATTAATTCTGCTTATTAGGAAGGTGAAGATCATTCGTTGCCACATGCATTGCTCAGTTTTACTACTGCATTTAAAAGCACCACAAGCAAACCTCAAACAATAACAAAGGGAAGAAACCCATCCATAAAGATCTCAATTATTAAACCTGGAAGAGGTCGCAGGAGTTTCACCTCGGCATGAGAAAGAGCAGCAGGCTCAAATGAAAACCTCTCCTTCGTGACAAGGGGAAATAAATACAGCTCACACAAATGGAGGCCAACAGCAATTGTTTAAAAGCCTGTAACATCTTTTTCTTATGATTCTCAGGGAGGATAAACCAAGAGAATTCTTTACATTTTCTTGAGGACTGACTACAAATTCCTGATTTTTTTTCCTTTAATTTTTTAAGGATATTTTGGCGATGAGATGAGCTGGGTTGCTTAGCCTGGAGAAGAGGAGACTGAGGGGTGACCTTATTACTCTCTACAACTACCTGAAGGGAGGTTGTAGACAGATGGATGTTGGTCTCTTCTCCCAGGCGGCCAGTACCAGAACAAGAGGACACAGTCTCAGGCTGCGCCAGGGGAGGTTCAGGCTGGATGTTAGGAAAAAGTTCTATACAGAAAGAGTGATTGCCCATTGGAATGGGCTGCCTGGGGAGGTGGTGGAGTCACCATCACTGGAGGTTTTCAGGAGAAGGCTTGATGGGGTGCTTGGTGCTGTGGGTTAGATGTTTGGGTGGTGTTGGATTGGTTGATGGGTTGGACGCGATGATCTTGAAGGTCTCTTCCAACCTGGTTTATTCTATGTATTCTATGTATTCTATGATCTATCGTGTAGGAGCCTGGACTGAAGCATGCCGTGGGGCAGGGTTTTGTATTTGAAGTCCATCTGGGTTGTTTTTTTGGGGTTGTTTCTAGTTTTGTGCTTTGGGGTTTGTTTTGGTTTTTTTTTTGCTTATTTGTTTGGTGGTTGTTTTCTTTTTTTTTTTTTTTTTTTTAGGTTTTGTTAGTTTTTGTTGGTTTGTTTTTGTTTTGGAGGGTTGGGGATTTTGGTTTGTTTTTGTTTTGGAGGGTTGGGGATTTTGGTTTGTTTTTGTTTTGGAGGGTTGGGGATTTGGGGTTTGTGTATGTTTTGTTGTTACTTTTTTAATTTTTTTAATTAAAAAAAAATAAAAGCATTTTACTTGGAAAGAGGCTCAGGGGAGACCTTATTGCCATCTACAAGTACCTGAATGGAGGTTGTGGGCAGGTGGGGGTTGATCTCTTCTCTCAGGCAACCAGCACCAGAACAAGAGGACACAGTCTCAAGCTGTGCCAGGGGAGGTTTAAGCTGGATGTTAGGAAGAAATTCTTCCCAGAAAGAGAGATTGGCTATTAGAATGTGCTGCCCAGGGAGGTGGTGGAGTCCCCATCACTGGAGGTGTTTAGGAAGAGACTGGATGAGGCACTTGGTGCCATGGTTTAGCTGATTAGATGGTGTTGGGTGATAGGTTGGACTCATCTCAAAGGTCTTTTCCAACCTGGTTAATTCTAATTAATTCTAATTCTAATTCCATGAGTTAGTTATCCAGAATATATTATGTTGAGGTATTAAAGTCCTTAAATTTAATGTAGCAATTAGTATATGCACCACACAAGACACACTGTGACTACCCCAATGCTGTTCACATTGATTCACTCGTACACAATGAAGACAGGTATTCATATACACAAACAAAAGTCTACCAAAAAAGTGGAGGAATGTACTCTAGAAAGCAAGGTTGCTCCACTGCATGAAGGCACAGACTTCTCAGGAAAATAATAGGGGATGGCTTGTGGCAGACAGGCACAACACAGCACCAAGACTGTGAATGCTAATGAGTAAAGCCAAGGAATATCACTGGAGCATCATATATTGGAAGATGACACTGATGAGGGCAGATGTAGAAAAATTATTATCAACTTCAGACCCCTAGAGCAGCACGAATGAAATCACATCCTTGTGTTCTGGGAAATAAAAGAGGCAACTTGGATAGAAATAAAGACAGCCCTTAATTATCTAAAAGTAAATTGGGAGCAGCCCATGATAATTCAGAAGTGGCATTATTATAGTACACAATGCAGAGCTAATTCAGAAATCAGTTCATTCCAAAACATCAACAGCTGGGTTTAATGATAGACACAATGAATCAGAAATGAAGAAAAGCTTGAGACAGAAGATTATTGAGCAACTCAAATCATATTATTAGATTTACAACTAAATGATGGCAAAGAACCTGCATATTAGAAATATTTAAATAAAGAAAAACAATCATTTGGATTGAAGAGCAGCAAGAATGATAAAAATAGAATAAAAAATGCCTTCCACATCATTGTTTTGCCTGTTTGAGTTTTGGAGATGTTTGGTTTGGCCTTTACCATAGTAAAAGATAACTTTCTTATTCCTTCATTGCTTTAAAAATAAAATAAACACTGTATTGACACAACACCAAGATACCACTGGAATGAAAACATGATTTAGTGGTAAAAAAAAGTAATTACATACTGTTACACCCTGATCAATTTTTTTTTCATATTAAGATCTTCTGCACATTTTCCCTTTGTTTTTATAACTCCCATGCTATATGATGCTTAAATTCCATTACATTTGGTACAGCATGGGACCAGCACAACAAACCTACCAGATGACTAAAGCCTGGGGAAGCAAAACTGGTGGCTGACTGAAGATTTGGTTAGAATGATTGTGCACTGTATTAACAGAACTATGAAGGTGACATTTGTGGAAGGCATGACCAAATTTTCCATACCAGGAAATTTTCTGTGCCAGGTGAGGAGAAAGTTCTTCACTGAGCGAGTCGTTCGTCATTGGAATGTGCTGCCCAGGGAGGTGGCGGAGTCGCCATCCCTGGAGGTGTTCAAGAGGGGATTGGACGTGGCACTTGGTGCCATGGTCTAGTCATGAGGTCTGTGGTGACAGGTTGGACTTGATGATCTTTGAGGTCACTTCCAACCTTAGTGATACTGTGATATTGTGATACCAAAATAAATATGCAATGCAAACACTGTAGTGCCGTATCTTATTCTACACACAACAAAAATGAACACTTTACATTCAGGGAGGACATTGGTTGGTTGGTTGGTTGGTTGGTTGGTTGGTTGGTTGGTTGGTTGGTTTGTGTTTTTTTCAAGGGAGGAGAACAAGGCTGTGTTGTCTCATATATTTTCATATATTCAGTACTTATTTCCATTAAAAATGAAGGCAGCTCTAGGATGAAAGGAATACTATTGAAAAGATGGTGATTCGTGGTACAGTTTCTGAAACTTCCAGACCATCACTTTGTTTTATTCCATCGTTTTTCTCTGTCCTGCTTTCACTTACAATGGAAGTATGCATGCAGAAAGAGACTACCCTGGCATTTCCTTTGGTTAATGTCATTTTGGTAAGTTACAATTCATAACACATACAAGAAGAAAAACTGAACAGCTTCAACAGACAGCAGCTTGTCTACTAAGCAACACCAGTCACCAAGTACTGCATGTTAAATGTTATTTAAAACTATAGTCTCAAACTGGATTCTTTATAAAGAAACAAGAAAAAGAATGAAGACAGAAAAAAAAAGCCACTCAAGTTCAGTGCTGGTATCAGATCTGTGTGAAGCTACCAACCAGAAAGTAACCCAAGCAGAAACATTTGGGCTCTGAACTAATGTATGGAAACCCAGGAGTGCTAAAAGTGTTGTTGATTCATTATTTTTGTGTTCTGCATTTCAGTATGTGGGAGCTGGGAGTGGAAGCACCATTTGCACAGAGGCAATACTGCATAGCCTTCAATATTTCATTATATCACAAACAGTTTTGAAGATGTTTTCACTAGGAGCTCTTCCTCCACCTAGGTTCAGCTACGTAATATATAACCAAGTATGTCTCACTAGCAGTCCAACAGAACGTTTCTTGTGAGGCAATGACTGAATCCCCCTGCAATGATACATATGGTGATATACATATATTTATTGAAAGTTAACATATTTATTCAACAGAGTTGCTCCTTCTATGATTCACTTTGTTTCTTTTAATGTCAGAAGTGGTTTTATTCCTTTTATTTTGTCTTCCAGGTAAAAGTCCTGTCATTGCCTTTCAATCAGAACTGTAACATAACACTCTAAAGAGAGGGAGAGGAAAGAAAAGGTCTTGACTTGTGCAGCAGGAACAGTATTTAGTTTGTTTATTTAGTTTATTTAAAGAAACAATTCAGAATGGCTGAAGGATGGAAAAAATAAATCTAACACCCACTGCATATGACAGGGACATTTCTATTGACTTTTATAGGCTATGAATCAAACAATAATTATACCATTAGATTACAGGAAAAAATACAAACAATGATTTAGGAAAAATAAATGGGGGAGAAAAAAAGGAAATAGGTCTAGAATGATCTGCATAATCTGATACCAACCTGAGCTACATCAAATTGCATTTTTTCAGCATCCTTTAATACAGCAATTTGCAGTAGTTACATGTTTATATATACTGTATGAATAATCAGATGGATTATTGTTGCACAACATAAATCATTGATAAAATTAATTAACCATGAAATTTTATCAGAGAGAATATTCATAGGAAGCAAAACCAATTTCTTCAAAGACTTGCTGCCCAGAAAAAGTGATGACTCATACAATAAAATCCAGGATTCAATAGGCCACCAATTCTGTCATTGCAAACAGCTACATCATGAAACTAATCCAAGAAGGGAAAAAGTAATATAAGGTACCTCATGAAGCACAGCAAGCAGCCATGAGACAGTCTGGCTCTTGCCAGGTGTTGTACATGGTTGATCTGTTGCTCACAGCAGTATGTTGAGAATCAGTTCAACCAAAATGGGGCTTCCAGGCAGGTGATCACTGCCTGGTATTGCCACAGGTTTATTCCCCCAAATGCCACAAGCCATTTCACACTTTCACCCTAGAATTCAGTGACAATGTAGTGAGAAGTAGCATGTAGCTTTATCAGTGAATTGTGCTTCTAAAAGCTGCAGAGTTTACTCAAGTACAGAAAACTGTTTGTAGTTTCAGATTTTTGAGAGGAGTAAGCCATCTGCCATAGAGAATACAAGGTCTTCTCTACATACTTAATTATATGTAAGACAGGGGTAGGTCCCTTTCAATCTTAAAGAGTGCACAGTCATCAAAAGCCCATGAAAAACTATTAACAGCAATCCCAGGTCGTTTGAAAACGTGAAGTTCAGAACACTGGGGGAGACATGAAGGATGTAAATCTACAATAGTAACAATGAGAATGAAATACCACTAGATTATAACCTTGACATGATACACTGTTGTAACACTAATCCTTCTTAAACTAGAGCTGCACAAATTGTAGAAAGATGTACAGATTTATTTAGACCCTAGTCACATAAATCCAGAGTAAATGTTCCTGTCCTCTGTCCATCTCTCAAACATTCCTCCCCCAGCAGGGCCCCCTCCACTGCCCCTTTCTATGCCAAGATCTGTACATTTTCAGCTATGTGGAGTCAGATGAAGGAACTGATGCAGCTGAAACGGATGCTTTGCATGGCTGTGTTTTGTATTCAGTTGTGTAGTAGAATTAGTTCTCTTTGTGGATCTACTTACAACCTGCTCTTCTTCACGGTGTGTAGCTAGAACTGTTTCATACATCGCTCTCATAAAAAGACATACTGCCTTCTCATCACATCTTTCATCTGAAAATATGGTAAAGCATGCATTCCAGTTAACATCAGGAAGACCTTATTCCTGTCAGATGTAATCTACAGTGTCTCTCATGAAACAGAAATCCATGCTAACACACACAAAAGTATCATATGACTTGAAACTTTCATCACCTGCAAACATGAGATATTTAAGACAATGAATTTGCTAAATTGGACTGAAGTTAGCTTTAAAATTGTACCTTTAGAAGAGCAGACCTTAGCCAGATCATAAATACACTATTAGTAACAGAGCTTATTAAGATAGATCATAAGATTTATAGTATTTCTAGGCTTATTACAAACTAAATTTGGGACTGCAGTTGTGAAAAAAGAAGGTGAGGGGCTGGGGTGCATGGGCATATGGGAGAAGGAAGTCTACTTCAAATATGTGCAAGCAGCCAATTAATTTATCAGCTGGGAAAAAGTATAATAAAATAATGAAAGGCATAGTGCAAACTATCCCATTTCTTTTTGAACTTTATTCCCTGAGTGTGAAACATCTGACTCCATGAAATGATACTAAACTTTCAGCTCTAAAGAGAAGCTGTATTTTCAAGGCAGTGTTTAATTAATTTCTGGGGTTAACTGCTGTGAAAGTTCATGGAGACAAATATTAAAGCTGGTTTTAAAAGGGCTGGATAATCTTCTGATGATAAACAACACTAGCAGCTTTGTAAGCAAAGACAACGATGTAAGAGTAATTAAATCTCATGCTTCAGGACAGAAATGGACCCCCTCTGCCCCAGGTACAGCATGAACTATTAATAATAACATTTTCTTTATCCCATAAATGTAAACTCCTAAGTGCACTGTGTTATCTGGCACAGCTCTTAACCTCGTTGACACTGCCAAGGACACTGTATGAGACTAGAGAAATCCCTGGGTTTACTCAGTCTGTCGGTGTGAAAATAAATGGAATCACAAAGCAAATGGAGTCATAGAAGTATAGAATGCATCAGCTTGGAAAGGACCCTCAAAAGTCATCTTGGCCAACCTCACTGCAGTGAGCAGAGACATCTTTAACTAGATCAGGCTGCTCAAGGCTTCATCAAGTTTGACTTTGAATGTTTCCATGAATGGGACCTCTACCAGCTCTCTGGACAACCTGTTCTAGTACTTCACTGTTCTCATTATAAAGAACTTCCTCCTAATGTCTAATCTAAATCTACCCTTCTGTAGTTTAAAACCATTGCCCCTTGTCCTGTTGCTACATGCCTTGTAAACAGTCCCTCCCCAGCTTTCCAGTAGGTCCCTTTCAGATATTGAAATGCCACTATAAGGTCTCCTTGGAGCCTTCTCTTCTTCAGGCTGAGCAACCCCATTATGAACATTATGGGGAAAAGCTGCTGGAAAATATGGAAAATGTACATGGTAAATTTAGCAAATAATTGATGAGAAGAACTGCAATTAAGACAATGGAGTTGTGCACAGTGTAATAGGTATGCATTATTTCCTGGTGTAATACTTCTATGCCTTTGTCTGTGCACAAGCATTTCAATAAAATAAAACTGTAGAAAACATCAAAAGCCATAGATCCAGCAAAATCAACAAAAAAGGAGGAAAAGTGGAAGAAAGCACACATACATGGCATGGCATAAAAAACACCCTGCATGAAGTTTGACAGGCTTGCATTATCCAGTGTGGTGGCTTTAGGCTGTGCCTTGAACATTAGCTACAGATTTTGAGCAGCAAAGGAGAAAAATATAAATAAATCACTTCTCTTCTCTCCTCTTCCTCTCCTCTTCCTCTCCTCTTCCTCTCCTCTTCCTCTCCTCTTCCTCTCCTCTTCCTCTCCTCTTCCTCTCCTCTTCCTCTCCTCTTCCTCTCCTCTTCCTCTCCTCTCCTCTCCTCTCTCCTCTCTTCTCTCAGCTGTTTTGCTTCACTTGGGAGAGATAACCTGCTTGTTGGCTGGCCTTGGCTAAGTCTAACCCACTGCTGCTCTCTCCACTCCTCTTTGTCTCATGGAAGACGAGGGTTAGGAGCAGTGGAATGGCTTCCCTGGTCTCTGATCTGGGGACATTTTGTGTTGTTTGCTAATTGTAAATACCTGTATCATATTGCACATGCTGTACAGTTTGTACACATCCATTGCCTTCCATCATAGAGTGGAGATTCTGCTTGTAAATACAGCTTCATTTGCTTCTGAGTTGGTCTGGCAAAGTTAATGCTGGGGGGAAACTTCAACCCACCACATCCAGCTATTTAGCAGAAACCATTCAGGCCTAGACAGCACATTTCAGAATACTTCACAGTAAGTCCATTACAAAAACAAAAGCTAAGCTTGTTAGTGTGCCATTAGTTATAAACAACTGAAGGAGACCTTCACAAAGTTTATCAAGGAAATTACTAAGGCCTTCCAATATGCTATCCCCAAACCAGCAAACACCACTACTAAAGCAAATGGTGGGTAAAATACCATTAAGCCAATAAAGCAGGTAAAGCACAGGGACATGTCACATTTCTCAATTAACAGTTTTAAGAGTTTGCAGTACAGTAGCTCAGAGGACTGCAAAGAACTACAACCAAGATCAGCTGCCCTGCACCTGAAATCCAGATGGCCACTTGCTCAATTCTTTCCATGTCACCACTGGTAAGGAATTAAAAATGAAAATCCCTGACCACTGAGGTGTCACTGGAATGCCTCACTAAGCCTGCTGAGGATGAACACACTGCTTCTGGTACTTCTTCCTTCTCAATTGCTGCAGAGAGAGCAGGAGAGACAGTCGCACTGCCCACTGCCCCTGCTCATTTTCAGAGCCAGGGCACATGCTGCTGCTGCTGGGACTGGCAGACAGGAAACATCACTCCCGTTTTGCAAAAGGGTAGAAAGGGGGACCCTGGGAACTGCCCACCTGTCAGCCTCACCTCCTGCCTGGGAAGACTGTGGAACAGGTCCTCCTAGACACCATGCTGAGGCACGTGAGGGATAGGAGGGTGATTCACATGGCCAGCATGGCTTTACTAGGGGCAGGCCCTGCCTGACTAACCGTGTGGCTTTCTATGACAAAGTGACAATGTCAGTAGATAAGGGACAACCTATGGATGTGATCTATCTGCAAGGCCTGGGACATGGTCCCCCCCAACATCCTGCTCACCAAGTTGGAGAGCTATGGATTTGATGGGTGGACTGTTCAGTGGATAAGGAATTGGCTGGACAGTGGTGCTCAATGTCTTGAAGTTCAGATGGAGAGCAGTGACAAGTGCTGTCCCTCAGGGGTCTGTATGGGCTCTGAACTGTTTAATGTTTTTATCAGTGACATACACAGTGGGGTGGAGTGCACCATCTGTAAGTTTGCAGAAAACACCAAGCTGAGTGGTGCTGTTGATACACCAGAGGGACAGGATGTCATCCAGAGGGACCTGGACAGGCTGGAGAGCTGGGTGCAGGCAAACCTCATGAAGTTTAATAAGGACAAGTGTAGAGTCCTGCACATGGGGAGGAATAACAATAGGCATCAGTACAGATTACCAGGACATGTTGGAAAGCAGCTCCATGGAGAAAGACCTTGAAATCCTGGTGGACAGCAAGTTCTCCATGGAACAACAATGTGCCCTTGTGGCCAAGAGAGCCAATGGTATTCTTGGGTGTATCAACAAGTGTGTCCAGCAGGTCTAGGGAAGTTCTACCTCTCTACTCTGCCCTGGTGAGACCACACCTGGAATACTGCATCCAGTTTTGGGTTCCCCAGGTGAAGAAAGACAGAGAACTGCTGGAGAGAATCCAATGAAAAGACACGAGGATGATTAGGGCACTTGAGCATCTCCCCTATGAAGAGAGACTGAGAGGCCTGGGGCTGTTCAGTCTTGAGAAGACTGAGAGGGGATCTCATCAATGTGTATGAATATCTGAGGGATGGGTATCAAGTGGAGGTGGCCAAGCTTTTTTCGATGGCACACAGTAATAAGAAAAGGAACAATGGGTTCAAGCTTGAACATGAGGAGAAACTTCTTTACAGTGAGGGTGATGGAGCACTGCAACAGGCTGCACAGGGAGGCTATGGAGTCTCCTTCTCTAGAGACTTTCAAAACCCACATGGATGCATTCCTGCACAGACTACCCTAAGTGATCCTGCTTTGGCAGGGGGTTGGACCAAATGATCTCTTGAGGTCCCTTCCAACCTCTAATATGCTGTGATACTTTGATATATTCAGAGTTCACAGAATAAAAATAGATTCAGCAGTTTCTTCCTGTGACAACTAGTTAAAATAGATTAATAGTCATCCTGTTTATCTGGGTTTAAGAGAGATGCAGAATTACTAACAGGGGCATGATTGTAGAAGACAGTTTTCAGCAGATACCTGGATTTAGAGCTCTGTTCACTCCATTTGCCTGACTGCAATTCATAATCTCAGTGTATTCTGTTATACCAGATGACTATTCAATTTCATTTCAGGAATTCTAACTGATTTATTTATTTGGTTGGTTGGTTGGGTTTTTTAATGCAGTAGAAAAATATGCA
Organism: Dryobates pubescens; assembly: GCF_014839835.1. Lineage (NCBI taxonomy): Eukaryota > Metazoa > Chordata > Aves > Piciformes > Picidae > Dryobates > Dryobates pubescens. The sequence continues at coordinate 33,133,984 of NC_071623.1, read as the reverse complement.
GCTATGCTAACAAGCCAGTTTGCATTTTGGTAATGAAAGAGCTTTCTAGAAAGAAAACTTAGCTAGCAAAGCTCTAGAGCAGAGGCCTGAAACAGTTATAAACCATGATGTAGTAAATAACAAAGTAAACACCAAAGAAGTTTACCTGCTTCCACTGCTTTGGTGGTGAAAAATATCATACTTTCACCACAGAAAGTACTCCACACTGTCTCAGATACGCTGGAGATCAGCCTTCTCAGCAGACCAAAGCTAAGAGCAAAAGTCCAGAGCACAGCACCATTCCACACTGCCTTTCATTAGCCATTTTATAGGGTGTTGCTATGCTCACCACGAAATGCTTCCATTGTATATTATGCAGGCTATTATTTATCTCAGTGTTGCTGTCAATATAGTTACTTAACTTCATCAATGTACCTGATTTCCAGTGCAACTTACAAGGTGTGTGGTATCAAACATGTCATGGATTTGTTCTGTTTTGCTCTAGTTCTGTCTGAAAACACATCCTTTCACCATGGCATGGATGAATGTTCTCTCTCTAACAAATGACATTCTCCTGCTTGACCTTCAGGGCTGCAAACCGTATACTGTATCACGCCACACGTTACATTACAGGTGCTAACACTGCCTTTGTCTTTCCACCTGATTGCAACTAAAAATAATAATAATAATAATAAAAAAAAAGAGCAAGTGCACAAGATCAATATTTTGCACTTGAAGTTATTAAATTTCTACTAAAGATCCTATTAATCAAACCCATCCATACACACAGTTTCCCCAGTTTTAATCTCTGAAGAGATGTGCAGCAGTGTATGAGTAACTCAGAAAATCAAAGACAAATATCCCTGCAAACGGTTATGGGTGGCAGTTTAACACTGCTATTGACTAAGCACCTCGAGTGTATTGGAACTTGACAGGAAAGACTCCTGAGCCTAGAAATAAATGGAAGGTGAATCTGCTTAGAGTTCACAGCCTGAAGAACTGCACTGTTGAGAGTAAGGATCATCTGTTACTTGTACCACAGGGAGGAAGCTCTGCCCTCTGTGTGACAAAGCAGCTGGCAGACCAACACCAAGCACACTCTGATGTACCTTCATGGTTCTGCTTCGTGCTTTTCCTGCTTCTTACACATCTCCATGTAGTGCAGCTCTGGCTGTTGGAATTTGGATGGTCACTTCCATGAGCAGATCAGTGGATGGTACATGTTACTATGGTTACAGACCTTACTGCATCAAGCATTGTACATACACTGGAGCACACATTCCTTGTCCTGAGAACTGTAAGCTTCTGGGCAAGGGAACCAAGGCAGCAACAGAGTCATGTGTTATATGGTTTCACAAGAGCGGAGCTGAATGCATGCCTAGGATAATGAAGAATGCATTTCTGGGAGCAGGAGGAGTGCATAACAGCAAAGAAATGCTAGAAATCAAAGCATGAGAAGAATAAAGGTAGAGGGAAGAACAAAAGGATGGATAAAACAAGTGGGATAAATTAGAATGAGGCTACTCTGGAAAAGGATTAGAAGGAAAAACAGACTCAATAGTATTGAGAGTTAACAGTGACAAAAGAAATGAGAGAAAAAATCCTCCCTGGAATCATTGACTCAGGTTAGAGTGAACAATATCTGGAAGTCCCTTCATACTGAAATAGCTTTCCCCCTACCTATGATTATGAAAAATGTAAGACTGACTGAGGAAAGACTTAAAGCCTCCTCTGTATTCTTCTTGGGAGGACAAAGGTGGGGAGGGAAAACAGAGATCACAATAATATGAAGTGAATCTCCACACAGTTCTCACTTAGCTTCCTGACCATGTCTTCAACTCTTACCAGAGCAAGTGAGGGCAATGTCAAAGCATGGAAACATCAATCATCTGTTCAAACATGACCTCTCTGTGTGTTACTGTTGTGGTTTGGACATATCACAGAAATTAACTTACAGAGCAAGGGTCAAGATATCCCTGAAACTTCTGAGCAATTGTGTGAAACTAATGGGTGCAAGCATTAAGTGAAGCTTTTGTTCCACATCTTCAAAACCAGTTTTCACCTGACCAGTGTACTGCTGTCCAGAAACAACCAGAGCTATCTTGCATTTGGTTAGTGAGGCTGCTACTGCAACATTAGCAAAAGGAACAGGCAGCACTTCAGCTTGGACACAATCTGCCATTGCCTTACTGAAATGGTCAGCCATCTCTTCATGCACTATTCATTTTTTCTAGTTGTTTTTTTCTTTTCCCTCCCCCAAAAGACTAATGTTGAGTAGAAATTGGGGAAAACTCAGGAATTAAGTATATATTCTACCTTTGTGGTTGTTCTGTCTTGTATGAACAATAATTCTACAGAAGCTTCCTATGGAAGTGATTTAAACAGTAGTAGATCAGCCCGGTTTGCCACTGGAGGCACAACTCCATCAGCGTGTCCCAGATGCATTCATCAGCAAGAAAAGAGAAGTGGGAAAATTGTCTCATTTAGCAACATTACTTTAAGAAAAGTAGAAGTGTTTTGTTTCAGTGAGCTCCATAGAAATGTTGTCATTTTTCCCTAAATGTACAGCTTGGTTTTATATCTCCACATAATGAACATTAGTTATTAAAACAAACAAACAAAACCTGACAAGAACCCCCACAGTTATATGACTTTGTGTTCCAAATACAATTTGTCAGTTGCTAGAAGTTACTGATTTGGGAAGAATGAGAATGGTTTTCACCCCATGCAAACTTCATTTTCTAAGGTGATCTTTACTCATTTTAGAGAAAAATTGTTTCAGAAGAGTTTACAAGCAAGGGGAGGAGGAAAGGGGATTGTTCCAGTTAAGCTGAAATTCAGGGGATTTTTCTCAGATCCACTTTCACATTTGTTTTGGTGAACTAAAGATATTTTCATCGCTTGCAATCATTAAGGAACATTCACATACTGACTGGAAACTATGTGAACAGACTATTATGGAATAGTATGGGGTCTGGTAAGGAGGCAGAGGGTGCAAGTAGCACCTTCTTGAAAGGTCTACAAAGAGGCACTCTTGGACTAGATAGAAGTCACCAGTCCCAGGATAAAGAACTATTAAATTAGGCATGGCTCCATGACCCCATCCCACCTGGATGCATTCCTGTGTGACCTACTCTAGGTGATCCTGCTCTGGCAGGGGGGTTGGAGTAGATGATCTTGTGAGGTCCCTTCCAGCCCCTAACATTCTGTGATTCAGTCATTTTGTTTGCCATACTTTTATTTATTGCTTAGCTAGCCTAGAGGTTAAAAATCAATACATGCATGACTAGACCTTAAGACTTTTTCTAAGGAGCAAACAATGCAATAGAAAAAAATCAAACCCAAAACACACCCCAAACCAAACCCAATAAAAACCCACACATACACACACAAAACCAACAAAAAAACCAAAACAAAACCCCACAACAACAAAACCAAGAACCCCCCAAGAACAAGAAACACTGAACAAACAAAAAGCCAACCCACTCGACTCATTCTAGAAGTATTGCTGCACTTTATATGTTTTTTTTTTTTTCAGTTTTAACTTTCTTTCTACCAAAAAAAAACCAAACAGTGAGCCAACAAAGCCCAGGATTAACAGTTCTCCTTTTCCTTCAGCTGTTTTGTAAGGGGGTTGTCAGTCTGCTATTGTGTACTCACTTCTCTTTAGACTCCTGCCTGCATTATTTAATTTCTCTGCAGTCCTGTTGATAACAAATCTGTTGTCAGTCTGTCTGTATATGTCCATCAGATATGCACAGGGAATAAACAGGAGACAAAGGGCTATTCCTTTACTCCTGCCTGAGAAAAATCAGGTTGGCTAGAAGCTAATAGCAGCCTTCCAGTACCTGCAGAGGGCCTACGAGAAGGATGGAGAGAGACTGTTTACAAAGGCCTGTGGTGATAGGACAAAGGGCAATAGCTTCAAACTAGAAAAGAACAGATTTAGATTGGATATTAGGAACAGTTTCTTTACTGTGGGGGTGGTGGAACACTGGAACAGGCTGCCCAGGGAGGTGGTTGGGGCCACATCCCTGGAGATACACATGGTGAGGCTCAACAGGACTCTGGGCAGCCTGATCAGGTTGAGAATGCCCCTGCTGCCTGCAGAGGGGTTAGACTAGACAGCCTTTGGATGACCCTTCCAAGCCAGACCATTCTATGATTCTACAATCCTGACTGTATAAGCTGAAGGAGGCTGTACCTGCTGTAGCAGTGGCAAGTTGAAGAATGTTCTTTATTTATTGATATTATCTGTAGCACAGAGGGGAAGGCAGAGCAGTACAGATCTCTCTATCTGTACACTACTGCACTTTGAAAAATATTGGTAGATATTTATATCTTAATCATCCACAAGGGGGGGGAGATAAAATAAATTAATAGAAAAAAAGAATCTATGAAATGAAAAACATTAAAACCACCCCCTTGAATATTTTGCATTTGGTTAAAAAACATCCTCTTCAACGACTGCCTTGCAATGCATAGAAGATAGAGACATCTGAAATCTCTTCCTTATAATGGAGAGCAGATGATCATACTTAGTGAAATCCACTCAACCTCCAGAGACTAAAACTCCAATGTATTAATTAAATATCACTAGAATTTTACAGGTGGAAATGTCTCTCACCTCACCTGCAGCATTCAGCTGGCAAGATTAAACCAAATACTCACAAAAACTTGCATACAGTGACATTCAGCTTTGTCTGTTTCTACTAATTTATTTCCCAGATTAATCAGCATTGGCAATGTACTTCTGACACTTGTATGATCACAACATACTGTAATAACTGCCCAGGATTAATATTTCATCATGTGTACTTGCTATTAATGCAATTATTTATGAATGATACTATTTCATGGACAAACAACTCTAAATGATTCTCACATGCCATGAAACTTACTTTTAATATCATGAAGAGTTACATTCAATATCTGTACTTAGTCAACTACTGTGATACTGTGATACTGTAACTACTCTTACAATACTCAATGCAAGCTGCAGAAGAAGACATGCTGAATGCTAACTGCATTGTAAATAATTTGATGGCTACAACAAAAAATAGTCAAAAAAAAAGACTATTCAAAGCTTGTTTTAGTCTGAAGAAAATAGTACAATTGTTTGTATTCACACACAATCCTATTGACAAATATCTATGAAACAATTGACAGGTACAAGTGGCATAAATTGAGGGCCACTCACGAAGGCACTAAGAGGTTATCAACTCAGAAAAAGAAACCCATCACAGGACTCTGTGGGTCTGGAATTTCAAGTAATTCTTGCTTCATTTAAATGGTATGATGTAGAGTACATTTTCCCCACTCTTAAGGGAGCAAGCAAGGATATAGTTCTTTTTCACTAAAAAGGGGACAATTTATTACCTTTGGAATAACTGTAGTCAGCAATATTTATGAAATTATCTTTCAGGCTGGGGAGAATACCAAGAGCTTTTCATAAAAGGAAAAAAAATAATTAATTGAGTAGCTATCATGACAATAATTACCACATTCCATCATTTCATTAGATACAGCTTTCTGAAAAGAGCACAGAGTTCTACTTCCAGCAGAAAAATGTTAAAGTGGTTTATAAAAGAGGCTTATTATAGGAAGCACTGTGATGAAAGAAATAAATACCCCTGGAGCACAAGAACCATCAACCTTAAAACCATAGCAGGAATATCAGCGAAGCACAATGGCAGTCAAAAAAGTTGTAGCCCCCAGCCAGATGGACACAGAGAGAAGGAGCTCTCAAAGATAACAGCATGGAAGCGTTCCAGAGTGGAAGCAAATGCGTGCCCCTTTCTTGTGTGACGATCAGGGGAGCTACAGAAACAATATCTTAAAGATTGCTGACACCTGCTCAGCCCATGCACTGAGCCAAGAGAGAAGGAGCAAGAGCTGTCACGCAAAATCTGACCCCTTAGCAAAACAATGTCTGGACTGTACTGAGAAAACACTGGTGGAAGTTGCTAACCACCACTGGAGCTGAGCCCAGAAAGGAGAAGATGCTGAAAGCAGCCTGTGCCAGAGGTATCAGACTCAACAGCTAACATAGGATAAGCAGTCAGCAGCAGTACCCTTAAGCAGGAAAGCTATTTACTGCTGTCATCTACAAGGCATGGGACACAACTGTCCCACTGTGCCACAAAGGCAAACCAAAGACCAAAAGACTGGCTGAAAAAAAGGACCCACAGACAACTTGAGAGTTGTAAGGATTCACCAAACACTTCAGATACCATCTAAACCTCTCTCTTTATTTATGTGTTTGGACAAAGGAGGACACGAGATACAAAAATAACAAACCTCGGGGCCGAAACCTGAGCAGAGGCAATCCATGAAAAGACATCAAAATATTAAAGGTTTATCCTCCACAGAAAACAACAAATTGATCAAGGGATATTTTCTCTGCTGAAACTGTCATAACCTATCACACCAAGCAGATGATCTGAACATTCAAATTTAGATATAAAGCTGTAAACAGTTTAGTTTAGACCCTTTGCTATAGGCTTTTCAAAAACAAGCCTGGATTTGCTGTTTTCCTCTCTTGCAGTGGTTTCTGTCCTACTGATATTAAATTTCAGAGCTGTCTGTTGTGCAGCATGGCTAGAAAGTTGGCTCAAAAAGACACATCAGATTTTGGAGCTCTCACGTTAAGTCTTGCCAGATGTGTGCAGAGCAGAATGTCACAGACAGCACAATGGGACACGAGTGAGTAACTGAGTACTAAGTTGACAACTATCAGTCTAGCTCTGCTCCACTCTGCTGAAATATGCACTGTCTCGCTTGGCATTTACACCACTCTGGAGTTTGTGGGTGCCCAAAGATGAGTCCACCATGAAATTAGTGGAGGGGAGAGGAGGAGGAATTCTTTCACCCAGATTTAAGCAGCTGTCTGGATTCTTATGTCATGTTAATGGAGCAAAAGATTTTTGTTGTAAAGTTAGTTTCATGACTTTAGTTGTTTGTTCCACACTGATTTTCAGTGTGTTAAATAGGGAAAAAAAAATAGTTGTTATGCATCTGTGGAAAAAGGAAATTGAGAATGTGGACAGGAAATTTTATGTGCCTTATGAAAGGCAGGATATTAATCCATATAATCATTACATTTATTTAAACAATTGGCCATAATGCAAAGCAAATGTATTAGCCACCTAACAAGTAAGATGGAGGACACCACCAAACAACCCAAGATACATTTAGTTCCTACATAGGATTGCAGGATCAACTGTTCTCAATGGAAACCAACCAACCAAACAAAAGGACAGGTTTTCCAGGCACTGATACCATGAACCATGAAGTCTTCCAAGTAATGTTTTTGAGAAAGGAAAAAAAAATACTAGAATAAAATGCCAGCACAAGCAGAGTTAACCTCTGAGATTCCCTGAATCCCGGCTGAGAAAATTCAGACTCTTAACCTGCACTGGCACTGTCATCTATGTAGATACCTGGAAAATGAATCACATTTCAAGAAGCAGAATCCTTCTCCACCCAAGACTTAAGCTGATGTCTCTATACCGCAGTAGTTCATGATAGAAGAGGGTTTTGCTAATACCTGTAAGAATTCTGAATCTGAACACATCAGGGGGACTTGTTAGAGCCTCCACAGAAAAGTGTGCTTTTTCTCTCCAGCATCAAAATCAACAGGAATCAGATTTCCCCAAGTAAGCCTGACACTCTTGTTCGGGCATCCAAGGCAAATGTTCAAAAAAACTAATACAGAGATTGAGGATACCCTCAGGAAAAAATACATTGATGAGTGACAGGAAGCTGACTGCTGAAAACATACTGCTCTCCTTCTCTCATCTATATACAAACACTTCAGAAGCTAGAAGGAAGCTGTAAAACTTAGTATGGGTACTAATGTCCTGTTTTCTTCTGAAAACTAACTTCTGATAGCAAGTGTAAAATTCAAAGTAGTGTATTTTTTTCCTGCTTGCTCTATGGTTGCCAGCATATTAGGTCTTGGCCAGATGTCTCTCAGAAGCATTATGTTTATAAGAAAAATCTTCAAAATTCATACTCAGAACTAACCAAGGACTTTTACAGTAAACATTCTTTGTTATCTGAACATCTCTGTAGCCAGTATCAACTCTCATTAACTGAAAAAGGAATATTTAGTTCTAACACTTTCAGAGTAAAATACATTGCAGTGAAGCCCCAGAGGCATGAATCATAGCTTTTCTCTTTGTTGCTTTTTTTTTTCCTACTCAGAGTTGGAGAATTTTTTTCTTTGCAGTAGATCCTCTTTGCCTATTGACAGAGGAAAATGTAATTGTGGGCAAAGGCACTGGGCAAATATTCAAGCTCCCTCTTCAGTGCAATGGAACACCAAATCACTGCAGCTGCAATGGTGGTTCAGGCCTCCATTCCCTAACAACAGAGCAGCACTGCCATGCTCAGCCTTGGAACCACGGGCGTTCAGCAGTGGTGTGTGTGAGATTTTTCTACCTGTATTGAGGAAATGACACTGGAAAAAGCACTGAGATTAATGTCATGAGATATTTTAATCACACTGCACTTACTAAAAAAAAAAAGGGGGTTTTCACTGTTGGAAGGAAAAAAAATGACATTTCCAGCTCCAGTAGGAAAGAATTGGACATGATCAGAAAATTAGACTTGCCCCAAGACAGCATTAGATTATGTAGTCATTTTCATGCTCACAGATAAAACTTAATTTGCAAACAGAAGAAGGAATTGAAAAAGCCTCAATATAGAAGCAGGAATCCTGGTGAACTGACAATATGATAATGATGATCCTGAACTGCAAAAGGATTTGGAAAGCAAAATACTGTTTGGGAGAGGGCAAGGTTCTTAGCAGAGACAGTGTCCCAGAGACAGGTTTCAACCATTTGATAGAAACGATTGAAAACTCTCGGACATTTGCTGTTAATATACTAAGCCAAAAAATTACTTTGTCACCAGCAAATCTGTGCAGCAGTTTTGATGCAAAATCTTCTGCTGTCAAAACCTCAGGTGAAAACCCCAGATGCAGTTATCTCCTGTATGAAGGCACTGTCAATGCTAAGAGCAGTATCTTCAGAAGAACTGGGATTACACAATGCCATTTGTATTGGAGTGGAGGGAAATACTTCTCATAGTGACATTTGATACTTGTTGCTTTTTCTGACGAGCATTTTGGACACATTAGCAGAATCACAGAATCACCAAGGTTGGAAGAGATCTCCAAGATCATAGGGTCCAACCTGTCACCACAGACCTCATGACTAAACCATGGCACCAAGTGCCATGTCCAATCCCCTCTTGAACACCTCCAGGGACAGTGACTCCACCACCTCCCTGGGCAGCACATCCAATGGAGAACGACTCGCTCAGTGAAGAACTTTCTCCTCACCTTGAGCCTAAACTTCCCCTGGTGCAGCTTGAGACTGTGTTCTCTAATGGCACAAGCCATTCAGCTAAATGTACATCAAAATCAGTCACTGTCACAGTTCAAAGTAGTTTTTGCTGAGGTAAGAACTACAGGCATCTCATAGCTATTCATGATTTCAGTTTTGTCTTCTAAAAATCTCACTTTTTGATATCTGAGGGATTCTGGGTGACAGCACTGAAACATTCACATTTATGAGGAAGTCTTAAACGTGGTAAGTTGCTTCTTTTCTGTAATCTTTCTCTTTTGAATGTGATAATTTGTAGACACCCAGCATGCCACATCTCTGTGTGTTGACCTAATGTAAAGACTAGCAGCTATTAAGCAGTTATTAGACATTAAGAACTTTCAGAATAATGGGTGGTAAATTCACAGCTGGACCTTCAGGGAACACTTTGTAAAACAAGTTGTAGAGGCAATTATCATTTGAGGGTTTTTTATCTGATGAAGTAAATTCAAAAGTGAATAAAAAAAAAACCAACATCTGAAAAAGATCTTCTTTGGTTTTTAAGTTTCATCAAATGTTACTCAATACTACATACTCACACATGAATTGGCAAAGATTTGTGAAACTGAATTTAAAAGGCCATCTCAAACACCACAACAGGAAAACAGAAATGTCTTAGCCATAGTCACTCAGAGACATCTTTTTCTTACACAAGCAGTTAGTTTCTTTATGGCAGTTAGAAGACTTGTATATAAAATAAGCTGCTAATAAAAATAACGATGGAAATCAGTATTAAGCTCAGAACAATCCTCTTGGTTCCTTCATTTCTTTGGAAAACCAAAACCAAGCAAATAACAACAAAACCCACAGAGATAAAAAATAAAGGAAATCCCACACAACCAAAGCAGCTTTGTGACTACATTCCAAACATATTTCAGAAAATACATAGAATACATAGAATACATAGAATACATAGAATAAACCAGGTTGGAAGAGACCTTCAAGATCATCGCGTCCAACCCATCACCAATCCAACACCGCCCAAGCAACTAACCCAGAGCACCAAGCACCCTGTCAAGTCTTCTCCTAAAAACCTCCAGTGATGGCGACTCCACCACCTCCCCAGGCAGCCCATTCCAATGTGCAATCACTCTTTCTGTATAGAACTTTTTTCTAACATCCAGCCTGAACCTCCCCTGGCGCAGCCTGAGACTGTGTCCTCTTGTTCTGGTACTGCTTGCCTGGGAGAAGAGACCAACATCTGTCTGTCTACAACCTCCCTTCAGATAGTTGTAGAGAGCAATAAGGTCACCCCTGAGTCTCCTCTTCTCCAGGCTAAGCAACCCCAGCTCCCTCAGCCTCTCCTCGTAGGGCTTATGTTCCAAACCCCTCACCAACTTTGTTGCTCTTCTCTGGACTCGTTCCAGCAAGTCAACATCCTTCCTAAACTGAGGGGCCCAGAACTGGACACAGTACTCGAGGTGCGGCCTAACCAGTGCAGTGTACAGGGGCAGAATGACCTCCCTGCTCCTGCTGGCCACACTGTTCCTGATGCAGGCCAGGATGCCATTGGCCCTCTTAGCTGCCTGGGCACACTGCAGGCTCATGTTCAGTCTACCGTCGACCAGCACCCCCAGGTCCCTCTCAGCCTGACTGCTCTCCAGCCACTCTGACCCCAGCCTGTAGCTCTGCATGGGGTTGCTGTGGCCAATGTGCAGAACCCGGCACTTGGATGTGTTAAATCTCATGCACTGCTAAAAATATTGAAAAGGCAGGAAGCTCCTCATTGCACAGCAAATGGAAAGCTCCTCATTGCACAGCAAATGGAATGACTTGCTTGACAGGACCTTCAGTCCTTACACATTTGTCTTGTTTGAAGAATGCAGATGGCCATGAAGGAGCTCTAATTTCTGTCTCTCTCAAACAAGCTATTTTGTATCTGCAGTCTTCATTAAAAACCAAGCAAACAAACCCCAAACCCTTGCAAAACTACTCTCTCTCTCTCTCCTTTGGTTCTCTTTTCTCAAACTTCTTTTTGTCCCTTCATACTGTTGAGAAAATCATTTCAAAGCATCCTGAATTGCAGTGACTTGGCCAGCTCCTACCCTTTCCCATTTGAATTCCAGACGTGCACCTTTGCTTCAGGTTTTTGAAACCCAGCTAATCTAATGTATGTTTGGTTGTGGGGCTTTTAGGTTTGGTTTGGTTGGTTTTTTGTTTGGTTGGTTTTGCTTGTTTGGGGTTTTTTGTTGTTGTTGGGGGTTTTGTTGTTGTTGATTATTATTACTGTGCCCTCCCTTGTTTTCTAATGGCTTAATTGCTTTCTGTGCTACAATTTTTCTTTCAGTGACCTTCTGTACAGTCCCTTTACCCTAGCTCTCTGCAGGATTCCTTAATACCATTGTAGTTAACAAAGGTCTTGTGTCATAACTGTATAATCCCATTCATAAACTGAAAACCCCCATATAATCATATAACATCTCTAAGCTCCTGTCTCACCAATCTGTCCCTTCATTCAAGCTCTCTTCTACCTTGCCCAAATGAAAATCTATTTAGTCTCTTCCTCTGGACTTCTCTTATGGATGTCATCCATGCACCTCAGATAAATTGTGGCTCAACTGAAGCTCTTCATTCTGCATTCTCTCTTTCACCCCTCTCATCCTCTCTGCTTTTAAAAATATCTTTCATTACTATCTGTAGCAATAACCATCTGAGCCTTACCCTTCTGAACTTGACCTACATCACTGTACTAAGTTGGCTTACAGCTGTCTGTCGCAGACACCTCTAAAATATAGCTCTTCTCATCAGAACCCTCATCCTGACAGCATTCAGCACTCTGACAGCATGGCAGTGTTCCTTGTTTGGGTCTAGGTAAGTGTGGGTTTGCACTGCTCAAATCCATTCTAAGTGTTCCTAGCACCAAAGAAAAGGTTTATCTGCACAGAGGAGCACTCTGCAGTACCCCATTAGCAATGCCTGCTGTGGTTTGAGTCCTCTGAATCATCTCAGGGAAACAGAACACTGTTGCACAACTTACAACCTTTTCCATCCCTTTCAATCTGAACCCCAGTATAATTATGCAACTCTACTGTACTCCATCAGCACTTTTTAAAAGCCATTTGCATCATTTTCTTTATAGCATAAACATAAGCTTTCATCATATCCACAGCCCTCTTGGCACATCCCATTCTCTAAATCTGTGGTAAGATATCAATTTCTGCTTCTCAACCCAGGCCAGAAGCCTCCAAAGCCCATTTAGAGAAGACAGTTCTACAAGGTGGCAAACCCAAGGCGTTAAGTCTTCTTGAAACAGCCCCTTTGTGAAACAATAAAGGCTGCAGAGGCTGTTATAAGACTGAAATTCCAGCCCACCATGCCAGCCAGTATCATGGCACCATTTTACTGCATTCCCTTTCTGTGCACTGGTTTAAGGCAGCCTGCTCTCACAAGCAAAGCACCCACACACAGTCAGGAGGGAAAACAACCCAGGGTTGAGACAAGGACTTTAGCGAGGTGATCTGCAATTACTTTAGCCTGTTTCACAGAAAAGCACAGTAAAAGCAGAAGCAGCAGCAGAAGGAGGGTAGAACAATCCCACTGCCCCTCAAGCCTGCAGCCAGCCCAGTGGAAAAGACCAGCACCCCAAAACTGGAAACCAGAATTGGCAAACAGAAAAAGGAAGCCTCTCATCTTCCAGTCTGAGCTTCAAACAGTTAATATGTAGGCTCATACAAGAACCTTCTGTTCTGAACAATAAAAAGTGCTTCATAGTATCTTTCATATTCTGGCCTCTTGACTATTTAGACATTCAGCATCCATAAACAAGATCAGCTATGAGATTCCAAAATTAATAGACACCTGAGAAACAGCCTCCCCCTTCCTCCCCCCCCAAAAAAAAAGATTAAATAAGAAAGTTGATGGCATGCTTCTACTTGGCTTAAAGCAAAGCAGGTAAGTTGTGCAAGAACACAAATGTCTCTTAAGGACTCAGATTATGCAATCATTGATAAAAGCAACCTTCTGTATTCTCAGAGACTTTTCTGCTTCATGAAGTACTGCTCATTAAGATACAAGCCTATGTCTAACACTAATGACAGGCATTATTTCACACGTGGTAGCTGAAACCAAACAGAAATAACACAGAAGCTTGAAACAGAAAATGACAATTCATTTCATAATCCACTGTTAAAATAATCCATCATCAACACTTTTCCATTGGCAATGCCACCCTTTTATGTGTCTAACTATATGGAGAGGCATGAAAATATGTCTATCTTTAGCCAAACTAGTTCAAGTCATATAAACCAGCGAACATGCAAAGTCCTTGCAGCATGCTTACCCTTTCAGCTTGTCCTAACTCTGCAGCACAGTGTTGGTTTTCTACGCCAAAGAGGGCATGGCTTTGCTTTCCAAGGGTACCCTCACTGATTCTTTTCACTTTCCCACAGATGTGCTGCTAGAATTTATAACTAGCACTTCAAGCCTTCCCCACCTCGTCCGCGCCGGTTTGACTTCTTTATGATGGCAGATAATTGTTTTGGCCTTAGGCAAAGAATGTGCTTTGTGCTTAGGAAGATGGCTGCACAGCATCTTTATAAAGAAGCCAAATGAGGAAAAATGAGATAGTTGCAGAATATTACATTTCTTTATCTTATCAATGATTGAAGAAAGACTTTTTTATCTAGCATGGTAAGAATACTAATTAGAGGTCAAAATATTACAGTAGGCTCTTGGTATTAATGATGATGAAAGTTATGATGAGAAAGAGTTCAAAATAAACATTCTTCAACAAATAAGATAGCAAGACCATGACTAAACTAACAGAGGAGCTACAGAAAACAAGCACTACTATTCATAGATTCATAGTTTGGTTTGGAATGGACCTTAAAGATCACCTAGTTCTAATACAACCTGCCATGGTCAGGGACAGCTTCCACTGGACCAGATTCCTCAAGGCTTCTCCCAATCTGGTCTTGAATGCTTCCAGGGAGGGAGCACTCACAATCTCCCTAGGCAACCTGTTCCAGTGTCTCACCACCATTACTGCAAAGAATTTCTTTCTAGTACCCAGTCTAAACCTACCCTCCTCAAGCTTCAATCCATTCCCTCTCATCCTGTCACAGAAAGCCCTTGTAAAAAGTCCCTTTCTGGCTTTCTTGGAGGCTCCTTCAGGTACTGAAAGGCTGCTATAAGGCCTCTCCAAAGCCTTCTCTTCTCCAGGCTGAAGATCCCCAACTCTTGTAGCCTGTCCCCATAGGAGGACATGATCCATCCCTCTGATCATCTTCATGGCCCTCCTCTGGACCTGCTCCAGCAGTTCAATGTCCTTCTTATGCTAGGGGCATCAGAACTGGATGCAGTACTCCAGGTAGGGTCTTACAAGAGCAGATCAGAGGCGGAAAAATCACCTCTCTCATCCTGCTGGTCACCCTTCTTTTGATGCTGCCCAGGATGGCATCCCTTCTTTTGGACTCTAAGAGCACATTGCTGGCTCATGCTGAGTTTTTGATCAACTGACACCCCCAAGTTCTTCTCCTCAAGACTGCTCTTGAGCCACTCCTTTCCCAGCCTATAATTGTGCTTGGGATTGCCCTGACTTTGTAGGACCTTGCACTTGGTGTGGAACTTTGTGAGGATGGCTTAGACCCACCTCTCAAGCCTGTCCAAGTCCCTCTGGATGGCATCCCTTCCCTTCAGAGTGTCAAGACCACACAGCTTAGGGTCTTCCTCAAACTTGCTGAGGGTGCACTCAATACCACTGTCCATATTGATGACAAATGAAAATGGAGGTGGTTTTTTTGAATGCTGAGCAGCAGAGGTGAGGACTTCTGTATGTGACCCAGAAGCATCAGCTTCTTCATTGTGATTCCTGCTTTGCTTTTCAATATGCTAACAGTTATCAGATGAACTGGTGGGTTTTTTCTGTGTTGAATTCAGAATGAGGAACAGAAAATGGTGATTGCAAAGCTAACATATACAGACAGATACAGACATGTACAAACAGGTACAAATAGAGAGTCCCCAAAGGACTTTAAAGCATTGGAAAAGAAACAGAGGCAAAGATACTCATTTTCATCACTGGAACCAGTTCTGGAATTACAGCTAGAAGTCTTTTCCCTGTTTTCTGTAAAAGTCTACTCCTCTCCTCCCATGGACTGCAAATATTCCAGGCATACTTGGGGGAAATCTCTCCATTGATACTAATGTTTTCATTATGTAGTGGAAGCACCAAAACCCACACTTTACAGTGTTATCCTAGAACACATATAGCCTTTAAGTGTCCTCTGTCTTGCTGGTTTTGCTGTTCCTTTTTCACTCCATTGGCTCAATACACAGAGCTGTTACAATTACTAAAGACAAAAACTCAGCTTGAATTCACTGGCACCACTACCACAGGTTTTCAAATTCATTTCCCAGTTTGTTAAAAGTACCTATAAATAATAATGCTCATGAAAACATTAGTGGAAATTGATAGTATTGTCAAATGTTAAGTAGATTTCTGAAGTCTCTCCTAAGTTCTTAAAAGCCTGCCCTACCTGCTGGCATGTTTTCTGTTTTAAAAGCAGTATTTTTTTAACCTAAAAGATGGAGGCTTTGTTTTACAGATAATAGAACCCAAACTGGCTATTGTTAGCATGAGCTCTTCTTCTAATACCCTTTCTCAACCTCTTTATGTAGAGGCTGACTTGGAAACACCACACTGACAGCATCTGAAGAAGAAAACATGAAGTATCATTTGGAGACGTCTGCTGGCAGGTGACTGGCTGAGCTGTTTCCCACTAGTGTTGAACAATATGGCAGCAAGAAAATGAAAGCTCCCAAATGTAGCTTTGCTGACATCTCATACTTTATATTCAGCTTGGAAATTGTATTTTTTCCAAGGAAGCCTGGTTAACAAGTTTCAGACTGATATTTAAACAAATATCCCTGGTTTAGATCTTGAGAAAGAGACAAAGATGTTCAGGATTCACACAGTTCAAAACTTGGGTATCTTCTCAATTGCACACACCAGAACCAGAATATGCCTAGTGTGTTTCCAGTTAAGAAGAGGTTCCATGGTTTTAATTCATTCCTGAATGACTACATGGTAGCTCTAGTATTACATAAAGGTATGCATTGAAGTCCAAGTGGCTGACATATAAACCTCCAGAGAAAGTACTAACCTGAGGCTGGCAAGCATCTTCTCTTCTGCTTTGGCTGAATGACCTTTTACTTGACCTACAAGCATGAGTAACACTGAAGAATGCCAATGAGCAGTGCAAGTAGCTAAGTCTCCATTACACAAGTTCCCTGGGCAGTGGCTGGTATAGAAGGTAATGCTAAAAACACAATTTAGGCTTTGCTTTCTGGATACCTTGCATTTGTTCGTCCTAAAAATGGACAGGTTTTATCCTCTGCCTGATTTTCCCCTCCCCTCAGGCCTTCTCTTTTGAAGTCAGGCTTTTCTCAAACTGCTGCACAGAGAAACAAAATATTGACATGGCTGCCTGATTGCTGTGGAATTACTCCACAGAGGAGAATTCTGAATTAACATGCAACATCATTTCAGCTTTAACATTTTGTGGTTCAGTCAGTAGACCTTGCAGTTTATTGCGTCTGTGAACTGCATTTCCTTCTGCCAGAAAATAACCTTCTATTTAAGGCACTTGAGGTTGGGAAAAAAATTATCCTCAAACAGATTTCATTAATTCAGGCAAGAGAAAGTTAATATCCCATGACACAACTGATTTGTTTGTAGGGGTGTTAAATGCATCATTTCCCTAATAAACTAAACCACTAGAGGAATGTGTAGAAGTTGGTGTTCCTTCCCTCAACTCATAAAACAGCAGCAGTGTCTGCCAGGTGAACTCTGAGAAAAAGTACTGCATGGATCACACACACTGATAAGCCTTTCTAAGAGAGGCAAATGGATTTATACACTTCTCTGTGTAAATTCTTTTGAGTGGCCTCTTTTCCAAGATCCAGAAGCATCCCAAATACACATTCACTCATTTACTCTCAGATAACAGTGCTCTTATTGTGCTCTCAAAAGAAAAAGTCTACTCCACCAGTGCATTACAAGTATTAAGCATCCAGACTTTTTTTGTCAGACATACAAAAAAGCCCTCACAAGCGAGAAACCTCCCAGACTGCATCCTTCCACGCTGCTTTCCAAAACCACTGTCCTTCTAATCTGCTCATGATGAGAAGATCACAGTTCTTCATACAGCTGAATAAATATAAGATGAAAGCTAAATATTTCTGACATGTCAAGATATGTTTGCAACATATCCTTAAGCAAGGCAATTGCCTAGCAGATCACCATACATTCTAACATTGCCACTCTGAAAAATCTCTGCATACCTCAGCAGGGGAAGGATCATGCTTTCTGTTTTCTTCTGTCTTTTCTAGGGAAATAGGGATGTAAAAACAATCAGTCCTTCTAGAGGCTTCTGCAGTCTCTTCCCCCCCCCCCCCCCCCACTGAGTAAAGAAGCAAACAAGACCCCAAGATTATACTAAATAGCTGATACACAAATCTAGTTGCCAAGTATGTTTTGCTGAAAATGCCTGCGTAAAGCAAACTCTTGTGTCCCTACATGCTCTTACTTCCCCTCTCAGAGGCATTGAGAATTGGTCTCAAAGGCATCTGGAGGTCTCTGGAGACATCGTTTGCATCAAATACTTTTGTACTGTGTAAGATTGGAATTGGAAATGTTTAGGCTTCAGAAACTGGAATGGGCATATTACCCCAAAGTCAAGGGACTTGCATCCACAAGATTATTAAATTCTCTGTGTCCAGACTCCCGGATGAATGTGCAGGAGAGCAATCTGCAAACTTTCAGGGAGATAGACTGGAATAGCTTCCCAGTGCAATAGTAGAAAGCCAGATGCATAAAAGCCCAAGGAAAACCATCCTCACTTATTCCAGCTTACCTAGTGCTTCACAGATTCTTCACAGAGAATTTTTGTGTTGCTTGTGAGACACTCATGGTCAACAATTTACACCCACCAAGATCACCAGATGTATCACTGGCAGTCATATCAGAGGTTTAGCTGCAAACAAGGGAGGCTGTCCTCAAGTGTGTCAAAATGTTCTTCAGTGGGCCAATCTCACCCCAATGCTAAGACCTTCCACAGGCTGTGCTGATATTCTGTCCAGATGCACAGGAATTCTGTGACTGCTCAGATGTCAGCTAGCACCTTTCACTGTGCGTGGGCAGAAGGGCATCCCAAGCCTGCACCATGCTGGAAAGAGCTTTGCATCATATTTGGACTTCAAACATAATGCCTAAGGCATTGTACTTCCACTGCTGAGATAGTTTGGTCAGGGAAGTACCAGCAACCTGGCTGCTCTGTGAATTCTCTTTAGTCATTTGAAGCACATACCACTTCTGAGAACTCAAGACCATCAGCACAATGACACCTCATGTCCTGCAGGATGACAAGGATTACAATAAACAGTCTCTTGTGAAATAAAGAAGACATGAATAAAGAAGACATGACAGGGCAATATTTGCAGCAACAGCCTAACAGGCAGTTCACTTTGCCTGTGGTGCAGCCAGGACAACCACAGTCACAACATTACTTGATGATTCTCTCTGATGAAGACATGTATGTTAAGGTCACATATGGAAGGGCAAGCATCACAGTAGAGGGAAGAATTAGAGCTTCCCTACAACATGCAGGGAAGCTAAATAAAGGCTCATTTAGCTATCAGACATAGGAGTGTGTGTGTTTTGGAGAATACAGCCATATGAGCTGCTGTTCCAGTCCTCAAACTCAGCAGATGGTGAATTTCATACAAATGTATAAATGTCATCCTATTCAAGAGAAACAGAACTTTTCACTTGTCATCTTGAAAGGAATGCAACTGAACCAAGTGAGTTTGGTATAGGGACCGGACAGACACTTGCATGCACATGTTCAACAAGCATTTTGGTTCGGAAACATGTATTTACACACGCTTTAGAAACAACAGCTGCGATTGTGCATCGAGTCTTACTTTAGCTGCATTTGTTCTCTTTTCATGTAGATAACCATGAAAAGAATACATGTATTGACAGCATGGAAAACTAATATATATTTTGAAAGGGGCAAATTATTTAACCTGAGTTGTAACATAATTCTTCCTGAACAGTGTTTGACCGAATTGCATGATCCCCAGGGCAACAACTCAACTTTTAACACTGCTGTGTCACCAAAGCTATAAATGTGTTTCTGATGGTGTCAGGTTTAACATTATCACCGCAGTTTCTGCCCTAATCCTCACAAGTTTAAAGGATTTGTAGTCTCTTAATATTTAATCTTCTCTAATTACAGTTATTTTAATGCACTATGTCTGTTTTGACAATAGAGTAGGGTTCTTATTCTTCAGAAAAGACACAATAAACCCCCAATGTTCTTTAAAGCACAAATCAAAACTGCTACAGAAAGTAAATATTAATTACAAGACTTGGCAGATCAAACAGAAGAGGACAATCAAAACTTGCAAAACAAATAGTTTAGCTCCATGATTAGTTCAATAACCACTATTTATGTGACAGAATACTACAGTACTACAATATTGTGTAAAAATAATGGCAATTAAATAGGAAGAAACACATCAGCCCAACAAGCTTAATTGAAAGTGACAAGATGGAAAAATCTAATTAACTCTTCAAACTAGTTTTGCCTTTGTCAATTACATCAATTGTACTAGTGGAGTACAGGTTATGATCTTAACTAAGATTTGAATTGCAATAACATGTCTGAAATCACTGAGAGAAAAACAACTTCTGAATGCTTCTTAATTACAGCAACACACAGCATGAAGCAGCATCACATCTGTTGAGACACCACGATTCTAAGGTTCAAATACTTTAAATTTTACCTACCTACTGAAATGGTATAAATACTGGAAAACTGGGATGTCAGTAATATTTAGCATTTTAATCCAATACTTATAAATAAGAGTTTGGCATTCCTAGAACCTTGCTTGTTTGTCCAAGAGTAATCCTATTTCGCAATGAATTCCTAATGAAGCACAAGGACAGCCAGGGAAAAGAAAGAAAGGATTTGCAGCAATAGCTGCCTGACTGGGTCAGCAATAACAGATCAGATCTTTTTTTTACATGTAGAACTTCATGCTGCCCACAGCTACAGCTGCAGTCCAATGTTGAGGAAAAGCTCCTCAGTAGAGCAGAAGTCAGAAGGAAGATGAGAAGACTTGAGAGAACAGCAGTTTAATATGGAAAGTAGAAGCTGCATGTGCACAAAAAGCAGAATTCACTGCTCTCCATCAGCAGGCAGCTGTCCCCCCACCTTCCAGGCAAGCGTGGTGCCAGCACATGCAATGGGAAAGCAAGCACCATAACCACAAATACCACCCTCTTCTTCCTCCTTTTCCTGAGATCTTACAGTGGAGCATCACATAGTATGGGATATCTCTTTCATCAGTCGAGGTCAGCTGCCCAGTCTGACCCCTCCCAACCACTTGCTCACAGCCAGCCTACCAGCCTCTGTGTGGGTGGAAAAGAGAAGGCTTGACAGCTCTGCAAGCACTTCTCAGCAGCAGCCAAAATGCTGGTCTGCTCACGCAGGTTTAGCCACAAACACAAAGCACAGCACTGGAAGGGCTGCTATGGAAAAAAAGTGAATTCTGTCCTAGACAGATTCAGCACAAACTCAATGGCAAATGCAGTCATGGCTCAGAAACACAACCTATATGCAACAATAATCCCCCAAATCAGCTCCAAAGACTGTGACTTTTTGTGATATAAACAGACCACAGTAAGCTGCTAAGCTACCTGTGAGACAAAAATACTCTTTCAGGCCTTTATCACGTCCTGTAAACCTGCTGCCTGCAAAAATCCTTTCTCCTTTTTTTGTTTTTTTTTTTCCATTTTCACACATCTGATATTTAAAAACCATAAAGCTCTAGCCCCACTATCAAGTGCAAGCATTCAAACAATGTACAAACCACAGGCAGTTTGCAATGTAAGCGAATGAAGACAGAAAAATCAACCCAAAACACTGCAAACATCAAACATTTCAGTTACACATTCCAGTTGACTGTCCAAATGACGTTGGGGTTTTTGACAAATACATTTTCATCCACTGCTGCCTGTCCCACTGTGACACTTGCAGGCTAAAACCAATCTCCATAGCCCTTAAGTGAAAACTTCATTCTCTGTAACTAAAATCAGCCATGTCATCAATACAACAGATACATTGTCTTTACATAGGAAAAAAAAACCCAAACAGATATTTTTGTCCTGCATATTCCTGTAAAAACCTCCCCTTAAAATAATAAAGTCTAATTTTATCTCTTCTAAATATATTAATGCTGTCAGCTTCAAGTTCTAGTTATCAGGCATCTGAACTGGATGGGAGATCAGAGATCAACTCAAGCCCTCCCATATCTTAGAACACATTGTGTAATCCCAGTCATAGAGCTAGCAGCCATCATCTTAGCTTGTCAAGGATTCTAGTAAGTGTTCTTCCTGTTGAGATCTACCTCCTACAGTAGCACACTTTTGTTGGAGGTAAACACAATTGTAGTTTTGAATAGGACACAGTCTCAGCTGCGCCAAGGGAGGTTTATGCTGGAGGTTAGGAGGAAGTTTTACACAGAGAGAGTGATTGCCCATTGGAATGGGCTGCCCGGGGAGGTGGTGGAGTCACCACCACTGGAGGTGTTCAGGAGGAGACTTGATGGGGTGCTTGGTTGCATGGTTTAGTTGGTTGGGTGCTGTTGGGTGATAGGTTGGACACGATGATCTGGGAGGATAAACAAGGTGGTAAATAAAACTTATTTAAAAGGTACAACAGTTCATTTGCACAGTCTGTACAAGTTGGAGAGCCCAAGAGTGATGCTGAAGGCTGCTGATGGGACAAGAACATTTTATGAATTAAATATTTAATCTGAGAGCGAAAGAGATCAGCTCCCATACCACAATCTTGCAACCTGAAACAGAAATACTCACTATATTATATTGCTATATGAACAACCCATGCCTTAAAAACTAAAGGGGAACAAATACATTGAAAAGAGCATCCTTTTTTCCTTCTTATAAGTTTGCTGGTATATTCTCTGCAATGTAGTCCATGTGAAGGATCCATTTGGCTTTCAGATGCATAAAAACAATGATGATTCAATTGTCTTTAATTAGTGTTTCATACTTAGCATTTAAAAGCAGAACTAGGCTCTGAAATATCAGCATTTCTGCAATACTTTATGCTGTAGCATTGCCAGGCTTATCTCCCTAGTCTGCTGTTTAATTAAACTCTACTTTTTGTTTTTAAGATACTGGCACAGCAGTTTAAAAAAAAAAATAATAAAAGAAATCAGGATCTCATACTCTGCTCTGAATTTGGTCCAAAACTCTTGCTTGCCTAATAAAGCTGCCTCAAAAAAGTCCAGCTTTTAAGGTACTTCAATGGGATTAAAGCTGGCCTGCTAATTCTGCCATTAAATTAATTCAGAGCAGCTCTCCCTTGCAGTTACTTCTGTAACAAATAAGACTCAGCCATACAGGATGCAGTAGAGGTGCCTGGGTCACAATGTCAATGCAGACAGCATCAGAGACACCCAATCTCAAGGCAGACTACCAAACTCTGTAGGGGAAAAATCTATTCATTTTTGGCCCCATACAGGTAAAAATCTCACATTTTGCATTCAATTTATGTAGCTAGAGGGACATCTATTAGAGCATTTTGGACTCCAGCACTACATAATTTTTCCCTAGGAACTCAGAGTTCAGTGAGAAGAAAGAACAAAATAAATGATACATGTTCAGTATTACAGAAAGTAAGCCAAGGCAAAGATCCCACAGCCAGTAGGTGCCAGAGATGGAAACCAAACTCCAGCACAGTCAAGATGGCTTTCCCCTTTCTATCTTGCCTGTACTCTTACAGCAGGTGCATCAGTTAGATAACTTCATTTTGCTTCACAATCACATGCACAACCATCAGATTTTAACAATTCTTTAACATCACTGAAGGGTCCTGGCAATGAAAAGTCAGGTTGTCTGGGTCAAGCACCCCAAAGATGTCTCACAACAGCTACTCACAAACCATTTGTTTTAAAGAAGTGTATCTAGCATCTCCTTCACAGAAGTAACTGTGCTAAGGTACTGAAGTAGCTAGGCACCATAAGCAATTATTCTTTTCCCTTGTTCCCCCCAACACAAAACAGTAGGCTATCTGTAGATAAGCTACATTTCCCCTCCCCCATCATTTAAACTGCATAAACTGTAATTTTAGTAAATCAAGGAAAGAGCTAATCAAGTTTTGATTTGCTAATTACTTCTCAATTTGATTAGAGCTGGCAGCTAATCATGTCTGGAAAAGTAAAGTCAGTCTTTTACTCACATTTGCAAATCAGGCCATCAGTGTAAAGTAACTGGGATCCTGTGCTTTATCTCTCTCCAGATGTGTATGTATATAATCTATCAGTGCTTTTAACAGCAATCCTAATTTTTATTGTTGTGGCAGCACTCTGAATTAAAGCTGCAGAATTCCTTGTGGCCCTTAAAGTGAGTCATTCATAGGGGCTGTGGCATTACTAACATTAAAGCTGGAGGGGTATATATGGTACATCAAAGAAACACAATGCTATGTAGAAATACAGTTCTTGTAGGAGCTTACCTTACTAAGCCTACCTAGACTGGGCCACTGCTGCATCTCACTGTCTTCCTCAATATGAAAGGTGAGAAACAAGGTCACTGATGGGCAAGTACAAGGTTCCCTCCAGTCAGTGTGGGAGGCCAATATATGCCCCACCTGAGCAATGTCCAGCCTCTTCCTGGACACTGTATACCCTAGTCTTACATGTCCACAGCACTGTCCTAGCCACACACCTTCCTTATCACCAAGCTATTGCCCATGATATAGTCTTTGCCCCCTTACTTGTATTTTGTTAGGGTTACATTTGATGCTTGAGCACTGCAGCCACCAGACTGATGTTATTCAAGTCATCCACCATCCCCATGGGTTATCACTTCATATCCTCACATCCCCCAGCTACACATTATATTCAGTTCCTTGTGTTAGCCTGTGTTGGGTTTGGCTGAGATGGAGTTAGTTCTCCCCATAGTATCTTTCATAGTGCTGTGTTTTGTAGTGGTAGCTGGAAGGGTGTTGATAACCCACCGGTGTTTTGGCTGTGCTCCTACAGCATCAAGGCTGTGCTTTGCCAGCATTCCCCCACTACAACAGGAGGCTGAGCAGTGGGGAAGATATTGGGAGGGAGCATGGCCAGGCCAGCTGACCCAAACTGACCAGTGGAGTATTCCATACTGTATGATACCAGCTTACACATGAAGGCTCAGAGGAAGAAGGAAATGTGGGGGCATTTGTTAATGGTGTTTGTCCTCTGGAGCAACTGCTACATGTATTGAAGCCCTGCCTCCTGGGGACTGGACACACATCATATGCTGGTAGGAAGTAGAAAATAATATTTTTCTTTGCTCTTGCTTCCTTGTATGGAATTTGCTTTCACCTTTGTCTTATTAAACTGTTTCTATCTTGACCTATGAGCCTCTTGTTGTGTTTTCCCTCTCCCCTGTCCATCTAACAAGGGGAGTGATAGAGCAGCTTTGGTGGGCACCTGGCCCCCAGCTACAGCCAAACTACCACATAGCCAGAGTCCCACATAGCCAGACTCCCACCAATTCCAACCTTATTCTGATGTTTAGGGAGAGCACAGGCAGTGAAGCAGCAGCAGGAAGGAGTAAACAGCATAAAGCAACTCTGAGGCTTGGTTCAAAACACTTGGGAGGCATCACAGAGAAGGGATGGGTGGGTTTAGTGAAATGAAATTCTGAGCACAGCTTGCTTCCTTCTTTCCTGGTTTCACATCTCAAGATGTCCACACTGAAGCATAACCAGAGCTTTGGGGGAATTGGGAAAGGGCAAAGTGAGACAAGATGACTCTGCTTCAACTCAAGCTAAGAGGGAAGAGGATATGCCAGCAGCCACTTATACCTAATTTACTAAAAAAGGCTCCCATCTATCTATTCTGCATGCTGGAACATTCCAAGAGGAAGTGTTTTGATAGAGGAGAGTCAATACTAAAGACTGTGTTTAACATCACCAATTTTTTGGTGTGACAGTTTTCAAATGTTCAGCATTGTCATTGCTTTAGAGCCTCTCATTGCACAAATGACTGATTAGTCATAACTGACACCCCTGTCAAAAGCTTCATAAATTCATCATCAGTATATCCATCCTGGAAAACAAATAAAATGCAGATGTAGAACTGGAGCTTCTAAAGTATATCATTTATTGTATTTCAATAACAATAACAATGTAAGAGGTAAGGAACTCTCTGTTCTTTTTACCAGTTGCTATGAAGTCATAGCAAGCACATCTCAATTTGCCTCTTCTTCACTTTCCCCCTGTAAAATAGTTATGCATAATATTCTTAATTACCCTGAAATAGATTTTGGGACAAAAAAAAAGCCCAACAACTTAATCAAGGTAACTATGAGATGCACACTTTGTGACATTTGACATATCCCATACAACACTCCAAAGCAAAACACTAGCTCTGTCTCTGCTGAACAGTGCAATCACCCTTCAACCTAGTTTGAAATGCAAATAAAATTAATTAGATGGAGAACATTTTCCCTCTGGTATAATGTTCTAGGTGTTTTTCTCCTTCATAATCTAGTATCCTTAGGCCTCCTTTCGTGGCTAATGTATATGTAGAAGGAGTTCCTGTTTTCTTTAACAGATGAAACCAAATTAATTTCCATCTGGGCTTTGGCCCTTCTAATTTTCTCCTTGCATAGCCTCAAAACATCTCTGTAGCTCTCCTGAGTGGCATGCCCCTTCTTCAAAAGGCCAGACTCTTCTCCTTAAGCTGCAACCAAACCTCTCTCTTCATCCACGCCAGCCTTCTTCACCTCTTACTAGTTCATTGGCAAAGGGGACAGCCTGTTTCTGCACCTTTAAGACTTCCTTCTTGAACAGTGTTCAACCTTCCTGGACTCCTTGGCCCACCAGGGCCACCTCCCAAGGACTCTGTGAACCAGTCTCCAAAAGAGACTAAAGTCTCCCCACCAGAAGTACAATGTGGTAGCTCTGATGAAGCTCCTCTTTATGCCTCCAACAAATACTTCTATCATTTTGTGATTACTGTTCACAAGACAGCTCCCAACCATTATATCAACCACCAGTCTTTGTTCACAGATGTGCTGCATCCAACCTAATTCCCAGGTCTTAATCAACTATCAATAAAATGTGCTATTTAATATATAAGTTATTCTTAAAGAATACTTAAAAGTATAAAAAGTACTAAAAGTCCTAAAAATATGAATAGTTAAAGTATTTACTGAAGTATATGCTTAAAGGATAACATAATCTTTACAAGGGTAAAACTTCAGCATGAAATTCATTATACATGGAAAGGCTCACAGAATTTTCAAAGCCTTTGAGACATACAGTGGAGATGTTATCTATTTAGCCATCTATTTTTCAAACATCAAGAAAACAAAACTAAAGATTCTTTCCAGAGGAAACTATAATGCTACCACTCTTGCCCATGAAAGAGGAGAACAACTCTGCAATTCAGCTTGAGTAGGAAGTGATCGCGTGCCAAACACTCGCTGCAAGTTTCTTTAAACATCAATGGTTCAAAGCAGTCCAAGGGTTTGATCACTGTAATTTATTCCTTCTTTGCAAAAATGGTGTTATGAAAACTAAAGACTTACAACCACACAAAGGAAAAAGAGAGAAGAAGGAAAAGAAGAAGAAAAAAGAACCTTGTGTGACAAACCAGCAATAGATAGGGTTTAAGCTTTTTTGTTGCAGAGAGGCAGTGTACAGCAGAAAGCTGCAGGTTAAATTTCTTAGGGAAACAAATCTTCATGGCAATTTCCATTTATTTGTTGGGGAAACCAGTTCTGTCTCTGTCTTTGTTCTAGCCATTGCTCCAATAATTGTCCCTGCCAGTTCACATAAGAAATCACTGGTGTGATTCATAGCTATAATCTAATAAAAAAAGTGATAACATAAATGGGCTATGGAAGCAATCTGTTGACAAGCTTACTTTGCGAAGAACAAAGAAATTATGCTAAGGTAAGATATGAACTTCAAACCCTTCACCATGAATCATACATCAGGTTTCAGTGGAAAATTAGAAGTAATGAAGCTTACTATCATTCCCTTACCTTCAAATGAGTACTCCATTCATTAGCAATCCAACTGCAGTGAAGGAAAGTTTGCCAGGGATTTAATTTTTATGGACGTGTGATAAGAAAAGTCATGGTGGAATGGCAGTTAATCTTCCTCAACTTGTTTTTTTTTTATTGGCTACATTTTGGGTGGCTGTTTCTGGTGTTGGAGAGTTTGCCAACATTAAAAAAAAAATAAAATTAAAACAAATTAGAACAATGAAATACTTCACTGGCTGCCAGACTTCTCCACGTTACCATCAAGCACTTGCAGATCCTCCGAGTCACTTTTTTCAATTATGCAAATTAAAACCTTGCTTCCCAAGAAAACTTTGTCAAATCCACATCTAGCTGGCAACCAATTAAGTGCTCACAGCCTTAATCCAAAATATGGAAGACTTCTCAATGAAGTTATGTATAGGAAATATATAGCCAAGGGAAATACAAGAGATTAATGCAAAGCATTTACACTCATTCCAGAATACTTCAGCTTGGGCACTTACAGGAGCAGCCACGACAAGGAGTGACAAAATCTTAAGAAAATATAAGGAACTTGTTTATCCAGTAACAATCAAATTTTTACCATCAAGCTATCAGAGCAACATTTGGACAGAGGTAAATTGACACTCTTGGTTTTGCTAGGTTGGGATTAAGTTTTATTTTGCTTTGTTTTTTTCTTCTACAGATGAGCTAACGAGAAATCACAGGTTTAGCCAGAAATGAGAAAAGCTTAAATCTTTTTACTTCCTCTGAAGCAGTTTCAGTAAGTCTTCATCCTGCTCTCCTTTACTAGCTATATACATACGGCAGAAGATGATTCTGTGATGTAGAAAGCAAATTAAGGATCTCCTCCTAAAATATGGCTTTATGTCCTTTGCAAATTCATTTTTCACCAGACCTGTTAACAAAGTCATCCAGTTCACAGTAGCTGTGTAAATTGCTTGCTTACATTCACGGTAATCTTTCAGGTATCTAGCAATGTGCCTCCTGCCAAAACAAACTGATCATATAATTAGCAACTGATCAAAATTTTACCCAAAAACCTACAAATTGACAAAAATATCCTATCTTTGTCTCCCATTTAACAAACACATACACCATCCATAGAATCATAGTACAGTAAAACAATGATCCTAATTACGCGTGGCAAGATATTCTGAGTTGAAATCTGCTGTATGCACAATATGCAAGCAGTCCTTGAGACATACACCCGGAGAGTCCTGTGGCTGGTGACATTGAGCTAGAAGTTGTAACAATTTCTACTTCATTGATTTCCATCTACAAGAATGCAAATGTTTTAAGAGACAACGGATAGGTCACCCAAGCTTAGCATACTTTGACAGCTAGGACACTCTCCTAAGAGACAGCAGATTCAGAATTTTGAGCAGCTTTAGGAGAGTGAAATTCCACATTTTGTTTTAAATTGTGCTGTTCATCAACTCTCAGGAAAAAATTCCACATTTTGTTTTAAATTGTGCTGTTCATCAACTCTCATGAAAATTTTCCCAGGCAGAACACTCTGAAGATGTTGTATGCTCTTTATTTTCACACAAATCTCTGGCAATTGTAAACACAGGCTTTTTGCAGAAGCCTGATCTCTGTGCCTTGTTTTACCATGTCCTACTCCTTTCTCTTAGGTTTCCACATCCATAGTTTGAATAATAGAAAACTTCTAGGGAGTCTAGTTTGTGGTGACAAGTTGCTCCACAAGACAAAAATAATACTTATTTGAGCAGAAAATTGTTCTTCAACTGCAGAAAGAGCTATAAGGAAAATTGTTTTCCAAACACAGCCATACATACTGATCGCCTCATATATGGAAAGCATTACTGAATTGTCTAGGGGCTAATCTTGGCTATCTCAGTAACTGGTGCCATTTTCTCTCCCAAGCACATATTTACTTTCTTTTTCATTAACTCACTTCCAGAATGATTACTGCTTTAAAGCAATGTGGAGATAACTTTGCTCTATTCTGTCAGGTGAGTTGGGACAAAGTTCTGACAAATTCAGTGACTATCTTTTGTTTCTTTATAATAGGCTAAAATTTTCCATGTATGCAAACTCTCACTAAAACAAACCAACCAACCAACCCCACAAACATATTTTAGCTTGTATTAGCCTTCTCACTAAATAGACAATCACTGTTATTTTGAGTATGTACAACCCCCTGCTCCCCATTTTCTTTCTCAAGTCTATCAACCCACAGAAATGGAACACTGAGCTCCAGCTCTGGATTAACAGAAATACAATATCAGAAATGCTATGTTAGAAACCTTTGCTTTCTGCATTATCAACTAACACTGCAAACAAATAACTCTCTGCGTTGTCCTTCACTTATTCTCATTTTTTTTTCTTCTCTTAAGCTGAAGTACCCAAAGGTCATAACAACTCTCAGCAACTGCTTTTGTAAAAGTCTTCATGCTGTATTAATAAAACCTTTTTAGAACAGCAGCATCATTGGCTGCCTCCACAAAGACATGCTGGCTGTCATTTTGAATGGGTTCCCTGTCCCTTTTGGTCTCCCCCAAGTCTGTCAACCCTCAGAAACAAATCATAGTTAAAGAAGACACATATGAGTAGAAACAATACCTTGCTGTTTTCTTGCATGCCAGAATTGATGGGAACCAGTGAAAATGAAAATTTGAGACAAAAGTGTACCTATTGTGGGTCAAGAAGCTGCAACGAAAAAGGAAAGGTGTACACAGGCAGTTGGTGGAAGCAATGAGCTGCCTGGACGAAAAGCTAGGCCAGTATTTCTTGTGGTCACCTTTTGTGGTACTTTTTGTTGCCATTTCTTGTTAGCTTGCACTAAGGAATAGAGAGACTTGGACAACTAAGCATATCAATGTGTATACAATGCTTGCAAACTACGCGCTGCACATCTGGCAGCAAGTTGTGTGGCAAGACAGAATCACTGGGATGGCTAAATGAAGATTTTTCAGACAGGTCTACAATCAGCCAAGAACACAACTAACATGGCAAAATAATAGTGGAGATTTCTGGATATATGACACATGCACAAAGATGAAGTCAAAACAATGACTGTGTATTATATTGTAAAAACTGATATCTATGTGTTCCACAGAAACAGATTATTTAATGATACACGTTTTTTTTCCTTAGTTAAGCATCTATTTCCTTCATACTATTGTATTATAATTTGACTAAATAACGTAAAGTGTATCCCAGGAGGAGGCTGAAAATTAATCTTGATGATTCCACGTTGTGTTCCAGCACTTAGGACAGAATTATTCACATAAAGGGCTTACAAATAGATCATAAATGGAGAAAAGCAAAACAAACAAACAAACAAGCAAAAAACCAACTCAAAGAAAACAAAATAAACAAACAAAACTAGATGATGCAAAGAAGAATCTTGCTTTAACATTGAGCATAAGTAAAAAAAAACAAACCCCAAAACTCACAATCCCACAGCAGTCTATGCTTTCAACAGAAAGAAACTTAAGAGCCTTCATAAAATTTACCCCAAATACCACAACTCAGTATTTCAGTGCTGACAAGAAAGCCCCACGTTTTTTCTCTTTACCTTTGGGACCAGAAACTGAACACAAAACTGCAGTCCTCAATTAATGATTTAAAAAATTAATTCTTTTCACCAGATGATGACCTAAATACAACATTTAAAAATCTAATGACAACAACATGGACTTCCAGTGCTAACATTGCTAAAGCACATAGACATCCTATATTTTATTCCCCCTTCTCTAAAATGAGATACTACCATTAATTTCTTCTCACTTTTGTATTTTTCTTGATTAAGAAGAGCAAACATAGGGAGCATCAGGTGAGCATCTGTCACTCAGATGCATGCACTGACTGCCATTCTAGGAACACAGCACATGATGAGACCTCAGTAAAACTAGTCTTGCTTATCACAAGTCTTATGAAGGACAGGTGAAATGTAGTTCATCATTCAGCAGCCCAAGGAAAAAGTTGCTTTTCTTCTACCAAGCGGCTCAGAGTGCACTATGTGTCTAAGGAGAAACTGATGCTTTACATGGTTCCTCATAGCTTCACATATAGCCCTTGTGTTAATAGATTTTAGATAAATTAACAGAAAGAGCTGTGATAGCTTTGAGGCTTTATGAGAAAATTATACCATTGTAAGATTATGCTCATCTCCAAATAGCCAAGCCATAATGAAAGTGCTATGAAATGGCTATGAAAGAAGCATCAGGACCGCAATTAAAGCTGGATGCATGGCTTCTACTGAAAAACAAGAAGCAGAATGAGCTGCAAACTATGTTAATCAAAGTTAAGTTTCTCCTGTATCTGCAAGATGTAGAGTGAGTCACAAATCTAGAAGATTTTTTTGAAGGACAAAACCAAACATCTTATAGGAATGAGGAAATCACAAAGGACTTAAGAGATAAAGGTTTGCAATCTATGGTTATAAGCATTATATTTTATTCATAGACAACACATGCTTATATTGGTGGTTATAGAAAGTACAATACACTGCATTAGAAATTGTATATTATTTACTATCAGTGTTTTAATTTTTTATTAATTATAAATAAAATACTTATTCAGTGCCTTAAATTATTCAAGCAGTATATTATTGATGAAGCAGTGCCCTACAAGTATCTATAATTATTATTTAATAAAATGATCACTTAATAATTATATAAGAATGTAAAGACGTAATTTAAAACCATTCTAATTATTTTTATACATATTTATGTATTTTATGAAAAGTTATATGTTAAAACATATTATTTGATAATATATGCTTAATAGTCACTTGTTTAACAAAAGATTTACTAGATATATAGGCAGCAAAATCTTTTTTCCCTCACCTCACTTGCCCTTCAGCAAAAAGAAGAAAGTCACAGCATCCTAATAAAGGGTTTCCCACTCACAGTAAAGCTACATTATTTGTGAGGTTGTTCATTTGTTGAAACCATGAAGAAGAAAGGAGGTGCTAAGAAAACCTGGAATATACTGTCAGGAGAGGTTAGGTTGTTTGTGCCAAAAAAGTGTCTAGACAAATACAAAACAGTTGAAAAATAGTACTGGTTGGCTCATTATAACAACTGAAGTGATTTGAAAAGCTCCTTGTTGGGTCTCCAGAATGTTTAAAGACTATTGGGATGTTTCTTGTACCATATACAGCAGCAGCGTCTGCTGCTTCACAAGCACAAAAAGAAAGAAAGCTAGGACAGAGCAAGAGTTGGGGAAATTAAAGGTAGTTACCCTTCATGGGTGACATAGTTATTTATTTCACTGAAATTCATTTAATTTGATTGCAAATTATGTTGTTGAGTTCAATACATTGACTACTCTGTATTGGAGGGGTACTTGGGAAGATCTAGTAAGGCAGTTGCCAAAGAGCTAGCTTTAAATTTAGTGAAGTACAGACATGAAACACAGCCACGTTTGCAGGCAAATCATTGCCGAGAGAATGTTTTTGCGAGACCCTTTGTTGAGTTTTTGACTCTTTGGTTTCGTTATAGAAAGCCAAGGTTAATTTAATCCAAATAAATATATTGAAATCCTGTCTTAAAAGGGCTGCTTGAAAGGACATTCACAGAGAAAGAAAAACAAATATAATCAGCTTTAAATTTTCCTTGCTCGGCCACAAAACTGTGCCATAAATTACGCATGACAGCTGAACACCCTAAAAAATCTCGCTGGGTGACAGCTGAGTTACATATTAGCCAAATATGATAGAATTAGGTGTCACTTTATATTACACTCAATAAAACTGATGAATAGATTACATGAAAACAGATTTTTTTAAAAAAGAATAAACACCCCAACAACCCCACCAACAAACTAAAACCCAAACCACACACACAACACAACCCTCCCCCCTCCAAAGCTCGGTGAAATGTGAATTTAAACTGACTAAATAAAAGCAATGTAATGCTGAGGATGTCAAGTCTGTTCATTATAAGCCATATGAGGAGAGGCTGAGGGAGTTGGGATTGTTTAGTCTGGAGAAAAGGAGGCTCAGGGGAGACCTTATTGCTCTCTACAACTCCCTGAAGGGAGGTTGTAGGCAGGAAGGGGTTGGTCTCTTCTCCCAGGCAACCAGCAACAGAACAAGAGGACACAGTCTCAAGCTGCACCAGGGGAGGTTTAGGCTGGAGGTGAGGAGAAAGTTCTTCCCAGCAGGAATAATTGGCCATTGGGATGTGCTGCCCAGGGAGGTGGTGGAGTCACCATCCCTGGAGGTGTTCAAAAAAGAATTGGACATGGCACTTGGAGCCATGGTTTAGATGTCAGGAGGTGGTAGGTATTAGGTAATAGGTTGGACTTGATGATCTCTGAGGTCTTTTCCAACCTGGTTGATCCTATGATTCTATGATTTTTTAACACTGTTGTTTCTAAATATTGCAAACTATTTAGAAGTGCACAGTGAAATTTAAAAAGGAATGTGATTTACAGAGGATGTATGCATGGTGGTTGCATAAGAACACACTCTGCAGAGTTAAAAATAGAAATATTGCCTGACTATAGTGCCCCCCTAAAGAGAAAATGCCTACAAGGAAACACAGCTTAATAATAAATGTGGATTTTGAGGCAGTCAAAGAGCTTCTTAGTTACCTGGGGCAAAGAAAATCCTCAGTGAACAGGGGGACATTAGAAGGAGTACCTAAAGTTTATAAAACACATGTGCTGTAACAGAAAAGAAACAAAAAACACACACAAAACAAAACAAAGCAAGAAATCAACCCACAACAACCAAGGAAAAAGTGAAAAAAAACAGGTTTCAGAACAAAGGAAGTTTTGGGGAACTCGTTATAGACACGTAGGATAAAACCTGTGGAATTTGGAGTTGAAGTCCATAGACTGATTTAGCCTTTGTATTTTATAGAAGAAATACAAAATCTTTTGCTAAAACGTGAGGCAGCACACCGAGCATTCTGATGACACTGCAGTGAAAGGAACAGGCATCGTTGTGTTCTGGTTTGTACTTTTTTCCTAGTCATTGCATATTTCTTTTCTTGTCAACAATTACTGATATGTAGAGCAATCTTTAGAGCTTACCTCACCCTCCCCAAACATTTGGAAACTTCTGGTAGTAATTATCTAGGCATAACACAATGAGTCAATGAGAGTTCTGAAAGTCATAAGCTTCTCAAGTTCATCCTGTGTGGTTGTGCCCTAGGAAGACTTGAGCTGGTGCTAACGTAAAACGTTTTAGTGGTGCAATTCTATAGCAGTAACAATAAAACTACTAAGTGTGAAATACCTGATCCTTAGGAGCAATATCCTACTGGCTTCAGTAACAGTTGTTTTTTTCAGTGCAGTTCCTATGTTCTAAAAAGTTGTAGGCACTATAACATCAGAGGCAGAGTAGTCTTTCCAGAGAATGTAATAGAATTGATTGGTCAAAGCTGTGATGCCAAACTTCACCTGGAACTCAGATGCTCTCTACAACCAATGCAGAAGATAAGGCTGATATGTTCCAGCCATGAAATACCATACAATCATCATGCTACTCAAGAACTTCCTGTGCCTCAATAAGAAAGGCTGGACAACACGTGTTACCACATACTGCTTTTTAAAAGCTTAATACAGTACTCTTCCTGTTTATAACATGGGCAAAAGAAGTCAAATGTGAAATACTGGTTTAGTCACTAAGAAAGCAAGAAACACCCAGTGACCTCAACCATTCCTTCAGGGGTTACACACATCAGACTAGCTTCTGGCACCAGTATCATCAAAAGCATTACTGTGGTCATCTCATCTTTATCCATCAATGGATGTGTTCCTAGGAGAATTTCATACTGAACCATGATTATTATTTTTAGATTTGGGGCTGAGAAATCTTGAAATGACTCTTAAATACCTCTCCAATCATATTTGCTCAAAATACAGAGAGCCAAGTAGATTGCACTTAAATAAACCCTTTCCCAAATTAAGCATCTCTATTCCTTAATGTGGTATCTCCAATGATACAGCTGGAGATGTCAGCTTCAGCAGCACTCATTAGTATGTGCATGCTAGGTAAATAGTCAAATATGAGAAGATCTAACAGAGAGTCAAATGAGTTTGAACCATCTTTATTGCTTACATACAGATGGCTAATTTCAACTGTCTAGATGCTGAACATCATTTGTGTTTGCTGAGGTGGGAATAAGCTATCAGGCAACCACAGATACGGCTACCAGAAGCCATTCTCAAATTCTACATAGTCATGGTCTTCTCCTTCCTTACACTTACTGGCAACTTAGCCCTAAAACAACTTAGGAATTTTAGTCAGAGGATAACTACATTCCAGAGAAAAAAGGATAAAGGAGAGACAACATCAGGAGTCTGCAGGTCTCCAAGGCTTTGGGTAGTATTCAGCACAGAAGAGCTCTCCCCTGAGCATCTTTCTCCTGTGACAGTCCATGGTGCAGGCTACAGCACACAACACCTAGAGAATCTCATGGAGAAGGATTCTAGGTTTTTCCCTTTCTGCATGTGAACAACACTTGGTGTGTAGCAACTGTGCATCTGCATTACAATTCCTAGCAACATCTCTTTGACACATATGGGCCAGTATACTGCTAGTAAAATTTCAGCCACTGGTGGTGGTGGGGGGAAGGTTAAATTTATTAGCAGTAAAGATTTTATGAAGAGGTACAAAGGTAGAAGAAACCTCCTATTCTGCTTTGAGGTCATAAATTGTGTAAACTGAAGCCTGCCTAACTGTAACTGTACATGATTATTTACTACTTTGAACTTTAAAGGACAAAAAGGCAACATCTCATTTTGATTCCAAAAGGTTTTCTGGTGTTCTTTTGTTTGTTTCTTTTTGGTGTTGTTTTGTTTGTTTCTTTTTGTTGTTTTTGTGTTTGTTTTATAAATTATTGTTCAAATCAGTATGCATTTGTTTTAAAGGGAGTGAGAAAAGCTCCTTCAAAACAAAGTGTCCCAGCAAGGGTAATAAACATATGTGGCAAGTTAAAGGGGTCCAAGTTCTCAAAACACATCTGTTTAAACATAGCCTGCAAAGTGTATGCTCAGGCACAGCTAACCTACGGTGCTGAACACTGTGTAACAGATGGCTTGGGGTATGTTTTGTGAAGGTAGTGGTGCCATAGAGCAAATGAATTTTACCTCCTTCAATATGTCCATCATTCATAGCCTGAAATGCTAGATGCTGGGGTGTTATTTCTTCAGAAATTATTCTCTCTGAGTCAGCATTTGCTGTTTCCCACAACCACTGTAACAGAGAATGTATTCTTGTCACAAGGAGTGGGGCCTCCATTGTTTGATAAAGTATTCTCTTCTGACAAGAGAATGACAGAATATTTTGAAGCTACTATCATCAAGATGAATAGAACAAAATAACTAACATAGTTAATATTGGTGAAAGTTATTTTACAACTCACAGGTCAGAAAAAATAGGTGTGGATGCATGTTCATGCTACACATGCAGTAAATTAATCTGGCAGTCACAATCTGGAATTAAGCATGCTGAATGAGAAATAGCATTTATTCACACAGGGAACCTTAAATTCAACAGTCTGACACTTGCACCAGTCAAGGCAGGATTACTGAAGTGATCTGGGTTCTCAAAGAAGAGGAACAAGGATAAAATGAACTTGGAATATGCTTTATTCATGGCTTGCCAACTGTCTACTACCATATGCAGGAAGAAATGTACAAAACTCTAATTTTGACAGCTTTTGGTCAACACAGAGCAAACATTTGCTCTTTCTATGTGAGGCATATGTTATCCACTGAAGAACACACAACACTATCGAAACAGCAACGCAAAATATAGTCAGAAACCTTCTGAAGTTCACATAGGGCAAAGTGAACCACTAAAGGCAGTTTATTCTTTTGTGTCTCAGCAAACACTTGCTTTCTAGAATGATCATAGTTTCCCAATATACAAAAGGTTGTGAGAGGAGCTGGTCAGTTCTTCTCCCTGTCCTCTGTTGGATGGACTCAGTTTGCAGGGAAAGATTCGCACTGACCATCAGGAAGGCACAGGAAGGAAAATCCTTCTATAAAAGAACTAAAGCAATGGAAGAATTTCAACTCACTGTAGAATCTCTCTTACTGAATGCTCTTGAAAACAAATATACAAGTTCTGTGGCTGTGCAGGGGGGTTAGAAAAGTAAACACTGAAGTCCCATCTAACCCTTTATTTTTTGTGGTTCAGGAAGAGTTTCAATGTTTGGAAAAAGCCTCAAGTAGTATTGAGAGATTTGACAGATTCATGCCTAAATGCCAGTAATCTTTGTTGCAAGGAAAATGAACGTTAATTAGCCTTCTAACTATACATATCAGGATTAAAATATGCAGTAAACTAACTTTGTTATTACAGTGGAAAATGCAGCTGGAGAATACATTAAACATGACTTTTGTTTTTGTATTTACATATTTTGCACGTTCATTTTTTCCCAAACTGAATTATCCATGTTGCAACCACACCAAGATTCCTTTTGTGTTTCCATTGCTCCACAGTGCTTGCTTCTTTTGTTATTGTTTGCAGCATATGAAAAAGGTGAGGCAAGTGTTTCACATGAGGCTTACCCCCCGTCAGCCAGAAGCTGTTCTCTGGTCAGCATCTGGTTTTATATACGCACGAGGTAAAGCATTACTGCTGGAAGAGCTTTCCAAAGAGATTCATAAGTAATTTGAAGAAGCTACTCAGCTGGTGATTTTAATGAATAGGTAAAATAATGAGAAAGAATAATTAGACACAGAATATGATTTCACTGGAAGTATTTTCTGATCTTCTTAAGCATATAAAATATGCAGTTTTTGAGGTTAAGTAACAAACTAGTGTCCAGCATGAACTAAGAAGTAATTTACTGCTTCTTTGATCTATAGAGAATACATTGTAATGCTCTTAAATCCACACAGGGGTGGAGGAACGTCAACCCCCAAATTTCTCTCACAGAGATGATGTTTCTCTGCAGAGGATGTTCCTAGAATGCAAAGAATGTTAACCAATAAATTGATAGAATGAAATTTATCAGAAATCTAATTAAAACAACTCATATGTGTGAAATTAAAATGAAGCACTAGACAATCTGGCCAAGCTCTTTTTCAACAAATTAAACAGGAAACCCCCAAAACTAACTAGCATTCATTATTATTTCCTCTACTTCTTTTGTAAGAATGGCATGAGGAGATTTTTGGTTTGAGCTGGGTCTCTAGTGGACAAGTCAAACATGGGTCAGCAGCATGCCCTTGCAGCAAACACAGCCAGCCAAAGCCTGAGCTGTATTAGCAAGAGTGCAGCCTGCTGATCAGGAGAAGTGAGCCTGCCCTCTTTCTTCACCCACTACGAGGCAACATCTGCATGCTGCTTCAGGCTCCCCAGAATAAGGCATACTGGAGTGGATTTGTTTGGTCAAGAGGCTGGAGAACAAAACAAGCAAGGAGGCACTCAGAGGACTGGGCCTATTCAGCCTGGGAAAGTAATGATTAGAGGATACAGAGAAGATGGAACAAGATTTTTCTCAGGGGAGTACAGTGAAAGGCCAAGAAGCAATGGAAAAGTTGAAATGTGTGAAATTACAGTTGCTTATTAGGAAAAAAAAAATATGGTTTTTGTTTATTTGTTTAAATCATGATTGTGGTTCAATACTGGAAGAGGTTACCCAGAGAGACTGTGGGATCTCTGCCCTTGGAGGTGTTTGAGACGACTGAAAATGATCCTGAGCAGCCTGATTTAATCAGGCAGTCGGAGCAGGCACTTGAACTAGATGACCTCTGGAAGTTCCTTCCAACTTAAATTGTGATTCTACTATTCTACAAAGGAAACATCCACATGCAATTTTTCAGAGTGCTCTTATTTACTAAGAATTTTACAGAGGTTTTCTTTGGACAGCAAAATGCCTTGTCTTCCTAAAGGTCTGCCTATTTCATGAAAGATCCACTAGACAAGAGATACAACACATTCCATGGTAAGACAGGTGATGATCTTCTAGTTGGTATATTTGTACTGACCTGTGAGCCATCTGCTTTCAAACAGAATACAAATACTCTTCCCCCAACAAACTCATCCCCACCCCCAACACACACACACACACTACAGGCAGCTATTTCAATTCTCTTGACACTGCTGGTCTCATGGAATTCTGGACACTGAATATCTTGAAGGCCTTTAACCTTTTGACAAATCCTTTTTGAAGCTATTAGCTCACAAATTCTCAGTGACACTGAAAAGACAGGCAGTGCACATAGCCTCCCAGGAAATCACTTGTGGAATCACTGCTGACTAATACACAAGGGAAGCACCTCTACCTACTTCTTTTACTGTCTGACATTTGGTATTGGCTTTCATTTAGCATCTCAGAAGTAGCCTTTGCGGTTTCCGTACAAGAAAAAGTAAAATGTCCAAGAATAAGACATTTCCTTCCACTTTCTTTTGCTTCACTCAAAGGCCAGAGAGAAATCCTTAGACAGCAAGATTTGTCTTTCAAGATCAAGCTAGGTCAGGAACTATGAAGACAGCATTGCCAAGATTGCTTTAAAAACAAACATCCTTTCAAACCAGATCATGTTAAATCACAAACTTTAAGCAAATCATTTTTCCATAGTGCAGGCAGTGAACATCTCTGGCATTAACAAAGGAGCAAATGTAATTGAATCAGCCTTCTTCAGATCAAAATGTATCGCCATAGGGGAAATTCTGTGTTCTTCTCCTAGCACATTCATGCTATTTTCATAATTCTAGTTACATTTCTGTATTTACCATGCATACAAGGTACTGTTACATGACAGTCACTGGCTGGCTGGAAGTTTATTTCTGCAGCATTTGGAAACTGCATGCACTAGGGTCTTTTTTCAGGAAGTGAATCTTCCCCAGGAAAGAGGAATGCTTTACAAGAGAAACACGAAGTAGCCTTTTGGGGTTTAATGGTTGTCTTGCATTCCTACTGCTTCCCGTACTGTTGGACTCTCAATTTGAAGAAAACAATTTATTTGGTAAAATTTACATGAAAAGCCTGCATTTTGCATGATCCTCACTTAAATTCGAGACTGCCTTTTCAAGACTAAGAACTGTTCACTGGCCTGGAGATTAAATCTTTTCAGACTTTTACACCAGTCATAAAACCGTTTTACTTTGCTATCCCTGGAAGAGGCAAAGAGACATAGGTAATTCATCTGGCAGCTGGCCTCCCTGCTGGCAGCATGCTGTGGAGCCATTTTATCATCAGGCTAAATTAATATACTTAAATTTCATATTACAAATAACGTTGTCACTTCAGAAATAACCATTGTCTAATACTATTTCATTTGATAGAAACCTTACTACAACTAAAACTAACAACAAATACTACAACTCAAACAAATACAAAAAGGCACCAAGAATACATGCAGCATGTCTGGGGGGAAATACAATGCAATACAATTCAATGCAATATAATACAATACAATACAATGCAATATAATACAATACAGGCATAGACTGTTAAGGAGGCTAAATTTTTCTGATGATATTTAAAGCACATGTGATGGTTCTAAAATGGATCATTTCAGCCTATCACTTGTTTTTATACCCTACATTTATTTGTGCCTGCAAGTTTGTCTGTGTTTCCTAGCCCCACTGCCACCTCTAGCAGTCTGCAGCTGCGATTGCTTTGCAGATACACACAGAGCTAGTGTAAAAAGGCAAGTAAACAAATGAATCTTACTAAAACACTGACACGTTTTCTCAATATTCATCAGCTGAATGTCTTAAACATGAACAGCTGAGAAACAGGAGAAACTGGACTAGATCATCCTTGGAGCCTACAAACAAATGCAGTTTGTTTGTTTGGTGTTTATCCCTTACAAGTTCCTCTTCCTTTTTCTTTTTTTCCCTTTTAATACCGAAATAGAGAGGCAAACCAAGCTGGTAATTAACATTTGCTGACTTTGTGACACACTAGCAATTTGCCATAACTTACTACTTGTCCAATAACTGTTTTTACCCGTAACAATTCTGTTGGAGGCCTTTAAGCGAGTCAGGGATCCAACAATGAACACATTCTGAATTGTGTTTATTGTGTTTAGTTACACTCAGCATTACTAGAGCAGGGAAAAGAACCAACAAAACCAAAACCCAAACCAAAGGAGGATTAAACCATAAACCTCCCAACTCTTTTCTGGGCTTCCAATGCATTTGATACACTTGAAGAGATGACTGACACTTGCAGTTCTATCAATATCTGCTGGCTAAGTTGGGTGTTTTTTTTTAAACTTCACTCTAAAAAGAAAGAATAATAAATGTGAAAGTTATGTGGAGGTGAAGTGATTTGTGAGCAGCAGGAAGCAATACTTAGTGGAGGATGAAAAGGCAATGGTGTGTCAAAATGAAAAACTTTCAGATGTTCCACAGTTTTGTTTTGATGTAAGCCAGCATATTAATATTGATTATTGTCAGTGTCCCACCTCCAGTGTGTGCTATTTGAATAACTCAGCAGCTTCATTTCCTTGACCTTGTTGAAAAAACACAATGATGTCGTGGGTTCTTGCTAAGCTGGTACTTCCAGAGCAAGCTCAACATTTGTATACAAGGCCTTGTTTCTCTTCTCTTGCCAGACTGCTTTTTAGTAACTAATATCATTTAAATAGTGGCTGCATGCTTTTCAGATTTTCCAAGGGCCTAGACAAATGTTCAGGGTCTTCTAAAATATTATTAAAAACTTCTCAGAATGATTTTGCTCTTGAAATACGTTCTGCTATTTGCCCACTACAAGAGAATCTTTTCACCTTTTCAGTTTAATTTGAACAACACAAAACTTGTGTAGGGGCTATCGCGTAGCACAGGCTGCAAAGAAAGCTAACTCTACCTCTGTGTGTGGATATTGGCTCTTTAGCACCATTCTCATTCTACTGCCCTCTCAAATGCCCTGTCAGGAAAATCAGCGATGTCACAGCAGGGTTGCCTGGTGAAGGCATTCAAGGTAGAGAAGATTCAAAGTGATACTACCCTGCTGAGTGCCTCCGTCATGCATCACAAAATACAACTCATCTACTGGAACAATTGTCTAAATTATGCTTGTTTTGTAGTTAATGGAATGGCACAAATCACCATTCAGTATTAAGCACTTTCACATTCAGTGAGATTTTGCTAAATGCTTGTTTCCAGTTCTAATTGCTGGCAAATTCTGTTTATAGCTTTGTTGCTGTTGTTGGGGTGGGGTTTTTGTTTTCTTGGGTTTTTGTTTGGTTGGCTTTTGATGTCAGTGTTGGTCTTAACAAGAGCTACTGTAAATATTCTTTACACCCTTCTTTATGTTATCATTATTGTATTTGCAAGCAGAACTCCACACATTCTAAATGCATGTAACACAGGGAAGAATGCTAATACACTTTTGATTTCAGATTATAGAAGTTGTTGGTTTGTTGTACCAGCCAATCTCTCCTGCCCTTGAGTGTGTGCAGGTAGACAGAAAAATAAGTAAAAGGCTTTTCTTGCAGTCATCCTGTGGAAGAGCCAGAGCACATTTCAGCAAATTATCACAAGCAAGTGATATTAAATAGCATTTCAAAAAGCAAGCAACCAAGCAAACAACAGATCATTTGTTTTAAATTATCAATTACAAAAGGGAGCTAACAGCAAATACCTGCTCATACAGGGTACCTGTGTCCCAGGCAATACACTTTTTACAACATTAGGACATATGTTCTCTAAAAGCAACCATCACATCAGAACTTGCATTAAAAACAGAATCCTTCAAAATTCTGAAGAGAAACAATCTCTGACTTTGCAATTTATCTCTTCCTAAGCAATTTTGGTAATCTTTGCAAACCATGCTGTTAAAATGTACATTTACCTAACCTGAGAGCAGCACAGAGTGTCTCCTGTACCTGTGCTGTATTGCAGGAGGCTATCAAAGGCCTGCAGTCATGGCCTGCACATATGTTACATCTATGCTCTTCTTTATTAAAGCACTCCTGTTACAGAACTCGTTTTCCCGTTTCTGAAATCAACCTTAAGAAGCTGATGGATAAGACTCTGAAAGAAACTCTGGACCCAGAGGATTCTGCGGTATTTTTATCTTGTTAGTCTGAAAATAAATAAATAAATCTCAGCTATTGTTTTTTATTTTGGGAAAAGGCAATGGATGCCTCACCAAAACAGCCCCAGTCACTAACAAAACATCACCACATGTATTAAACAGCCACTTTTATGCTTTAGATAATGAAGCTATTATCAGATCCACCCATAAGTCATCGTATCTTCTAAAAGTCCAGGGCAAAGCTGGTGGCAAGCCTCACCCCCCTTGAGATGTAATTTATTTCCCTGTGACTCAATGAGTTTCATTCTCCTATCTATTTTTCAAGACTCTACAGCCACAACTCCCCACCC
This sequence comes from Dryobates pubescens, assembly GCF_014839835.1. Classification (NCBI taxonomy): domain Eukaryota; kingdom Metazoa; phylum Chordata; class Aves; order Piciformes; family Picidae; genus Dryobates; species Dryobates pubescens. The sequence goes on along the minus strand of NC_071623.1, from coordinate 33,090,249 downwards.
TTCTATAATTTTCATGCTGAAACTTAAGGACTAGAAACAAGAAGTGTGAGGCAGAGATAAGATAAAAAAGGGGTTCCATGGCTGCAGAAAGGAAAGGGGACCCCTCTTGGCTGTAGTACTCAGAACAAGTACTTTCCTCTTGTACCTCTGGTTAACTGCATGCTGTTATATCTTATTTTTTTGCTGTTCTGCTATGAAGATCATCCTTCATACATCCAGTTTCATGAAAGTGCTGTACTCCCATACATACCAACACAGTGCTTCCCCTCAAACTTGAGTCTCAGTGAAAGTCAGAACAGTCTACAGGCCCTGACCATCCAATACAGTATGATCCATCTCTCTGATGATAACATTGGGATGAACTGTCTCAAGATAAACCAAAAGTAATGGTCAGTTAGAAGCACCTCAGCATTAAGCTACTGATAAGTTGCTGCTAACAGGACGCCTCATGTATGAAGTTTTACATATAGTGCTAAATTATCTTACAATAAGGATAGTAATTTCCTGAAAGATAAACGGAGTATTAGCCAGAACAGAGTCAAAATACCATAATCTGAAGTTATTTTTCCAAAGGCATTATCGATCATGTGGACAGGGTATCTTCCTCCTCCTCTCTTTCTCATTTTCTCCCTTATGAGCTGTCCAATGTCTATGAGACAGTTTCCAATATACTGAGCAAGTTGGATATCAAAGGTTAGGGCTGGGCTGACCACTAGTACTAGAAGTACTGATGCTCTCTATTAATACCTCTCCTTTCCCCAAGAGGAGAAGAAAGAGAATAAGGGAGGGGGGAAATCCCAAACCAACCAACCAAAAAACCCAACAACCAATCAAACAAAACCAAAACCAACCAACCAACCTAAAGCTGTCTGTAATAAAGAATGTAAATAATGTAATATATACAGATATCTACATAACCAATAATGAACCCAAGCCAACCATGGCAATCATGTCACTGTCCCTACTGACAGTACAGATGAGGCACTGGAGAAGTCCCAGACTGGACTCAGCAGGGGATTGGAACTAGATGTAGGAGCTTGATTCAGGAATAGGATTCAGGAATGCGCAGATTGGGACTGAATGCAGAACAGACAAAGTCCTCACTGGATACCAGCCACTGAAGAAGCCACTTAATCCCTGTGGTCCCTCAGCTTTATACTGTATATAAAACATATTGAAAGGAATACCTTGTTGGTCAGTTTAGAGCCATCTACCCTATCCCCCTCCCTGCAGGTGCAACACTCTACTTTATGACACCCTAACATGGTATGCAAGATTTAGCAGTGATCTCGGTGTCTGTAAGAGCAGGAATAATCAAGAGCCTTCCTGACACCATTCCTTGGGAGTAACTAGAGACATTGAAGGGTAACACTTCTAGAATTAGACACTGTCAGCAAAAATATGCTATTAACTTCAGAAAGTGAAGTTACTTAGAGGAGACTGAGCTGAAAAGCAAAAATCACAGACTAGAAATAGTTCAGTTCTAATTCAACCCAGGACATTTGGCTTAGAAAAACCGAGGTGATGTTCTTGTTTAATAATACATTGTTGGCAGTCAGGCTTTTGCAACTCATCTGCTTATATTGACACTGTGATGGTGCTCCTGAAAAAGGTGCATACTTTTAAGCACCAGTACAGCCAATTAGCCAAATGGTTTCTCAATAACTTGTTATCTTCAGCCTTTTCAAGAGGAACACATGCTCACATGAATCAGCATAGAAACCAACTCTTTCAATATGAAACAGGAGATTTTATATCAAACAAATTCATTTTCCAGAACACTCAAGTTTCACCCCTGCTAATTACTGGCAGCTGTTTTTATACCTACAGAGCTAATGTATCAGATAAAGACACTCATACCTTGCATGCAAGTGAAGGCTTTATAATAGTGGTTACACTGACCTCTGAAATGAATGCTGCTTCTAAGAAGCCATCTCTGCACTTCCATTTCACCTCTTATCCAAACTTTATCAGAGAGGAGCTGAAAGTGAGTTTATTTAGGACATGTGAATTAATTTACCACTCATGCTTTCTACTGATATTTTCATCCAAATTTATATTGCAGAATCACAGAATCAACCAGGTTGGAAGATACCTCAAGATGACCAAGTCCAACCTATCACCCAACCCTATCTAATCAACTAGACCATGGCACTAAGTGCCTCATATAGTCTTTTCTTAAACACCTCCAGGGATGTGGACCCCACCACCTCCCTGGGCAGCCCACTCCAACAGGCAATCACTCTTTCTGTGAGAACTTTTTTTCTAAGCTCAAGCCTAAATTTCTCCAGGCACAGCTTGAGACTATGTCCTCTTCTGTTGCTGGCTGCCTGGGAAAAGAGACCAACCCCCACCTGGCTACAACCTCCCTTCAGGTAGTTGTAGAGAGCAAGAAGGTCTCCCCTGAGCCTCCTCTTCTCCGGGCTAAGCAACCTCAGCTCCCTCAGCCTCTCCTCATAGGGTTTGTGCTCCAGACCCCTCACCAGCTTTGTTGCCCTTCTCTGGACACGTTAGAGCAACCTTCAGTATGGATAAGCAGGACTCATTAGTTTTTGTAAAACCTCTTTGTTTAGCTTTGTCATGAGAGAGTTCTCAAAAAAAAAAGCAAAACCCCTCAGAGTTGAGCCTAATTAGAGATTAGAGAAAGGGAGAACAAACTAAGTTAATAGTAAAGCATTCCCGGTGAAGAAAAAGCTATTACTAACGTCCCTGAATTTGCATTTAACATTGCAAATATACTACCAAATAGAATTTAGTTTCCCCTAGTAAATCACCTCTCCAGCCTCTCCCTTTTTGGTCTATGTGTGTCCTCTTAACACATTACAAAGACATGGAACTGTTACATTAATTTGACTCCTCACTTCCACAGTGTGATGAGAGGAAAAGTAGCAGCAAATAATATACTATTGCTCTCTGATAGCTACTCTGGAATATTTGAGTTCTTGGAAGTTGGTCCTTGTAAACATCTGCAGTGCCAATGTTAGATAGCTAGCAGCCTTCCCCTTGAAGGCTGAGAGACCAACTGCCATGATCTTATCTTGATCAAGATACTTCCAGATTGAGGGTGAGCCAGATCTCTGGCAGTTTCTGCACAGCACATTATCTGGGCTAAAACCCTTTCCCTTGCCAGCAGACACTGTGCTACACTCCTTGCAGCTGCCTTATCTGTTCCAGATTATAAGAAGCCTTTTCATGAGTTAGGCAGGGTAGCAATTTGGAGCTTTCTCAAAAGCTTGAACTTGCAGACCCATTAAATAAGGCTTAATGTTTATAAATGGCATGTCTGAGTAACTCAAAGCCCCTGGAAGAAGTTTTCCTGTCCTTTTGTTAGAGAGACAGTGGCTTTTTGGTGCTAGGCTAAAAAGAAGTGATCAGTTTACTTCATAGTCTGGATTGGTGTGAAGGGTTTATAGCAGAGGACAAAAGCCTCAGGTTTATGCTTTTCTTTTAAACAAAACCCCCAAATATACATATTTTTTTTCCCACTGTGGATGAGTTATTACCTCAAATATACTCCAAAAAAGTAGAGCACAACACTTCATTTTAAAAGTATCACCAAATTCAATCTGAAGACCATTGACCTTGGCTATCTACATTTGGAAAAGAGTTTTTACTTGTATGTTACAGACAATGAAAAAGTAAAGCAGGGCCAGGGCCAAGCCTAGGCCTGTGTTTCCATGAGAAAATTATTGTAGCTTCTGGCACGTTCCCTTGGACAAAAAGTTAAACTGTCCTTTCCTGAGCTCAAATCAACTTTTTAGTATACAAGTAGTTAGACCTGTGGGGTGGTATGAATCCATCAGTCGTCACCACAACATCCTCAAAGTGTGGTGTTGAGGTAACAAAGTCTCTCTCTCCTGCTTTCAACATCGTGGGACTTGAAGCCCTTTGGACAGGAGATGGATGAAAATATACCTCTACACTGCTCTTACAAACTCATGAGCCACTACATCAAGTTCAAGCAACTTACCACAATTTTGCACAAATAATTCACTACCATTCTGGTTCTCTGGCTTAAAGTATCTAAATAAATAGAATAGAATAAAATAGAATTAACCAGGTTGGAAAAGACCTCTGAGATCATCGAGTCCAACCCATCACCCAACACCATCTAATCAACTAAACCATGGCGCCAAGGGCCCCATCAATCTGAAACTATTCTATTATGGTTATTATAGCACATCTTTATGAACAGATAACAAATGTATATGCAAGTAAATCTACTGGCTGTTTCACTGAAGCCAGAAAATTAAGTTTAAATATAGCTGAAAAATGCAAAATGATCTCTAGCAGATTTACTGCAGCAACTACAAGAAACTTCATAAACACGCTCTAACTGCTTGCTGGTTTGGAAGAAGAACTGAGAGAGGAAAATAGGTGGCTAAGTTCATTAACACATTCAACAATTTTGCTGCTGTTTCAAATAGTTTGACTTAAATGTTTTGAACTGCTGCTGAATTCGGTTATACTTGATTCAGGCTGATACCTATTAGGTCATAGAACAGGCAGAACAAAGTCCATAGTAATGTGATATTCTTGTTACCCATTTATCTATCTCTGTATAAAGTTACTGAGATATTTCTATATGCTGCATTCTTCCTCAGAATGAGTGTCTCAATGATGCAGGGCAATAAGCTGTCCTACCCTAGATTAATTTAAGTAACTGAAGTGCTTACAGCAGCCTCTTGTAAGTGGCACAGACTTCAGCACTGGATGAATTCCCTCCAGTTCTTGCCAATGTAAGCCAGCCCAGACTGGATGTTTTCTGATCAAGCTACATGAATACTTGTTTCCAAACAGCTCAGGGCTGTGTGATGCTGCAGCTACCATACCTGAATATCTTAAGAGCATCCTTTAATTTGTTGCCCATTCACATTTCTGAGCTCAGTTATCAGCAAAGCTACTTTCCAGTATTAGATGGCTAACCAACTAAACTGTAGCTAAACCTCCAATCTCCAAATCTTCAAAACCCAGTGAAAACCCTTGCTTGTTTGGTATATGTCTCATGGGTCAACTAACAAAGTTTCAAAATGGATTGAGATTGACATCTGCAGACTCACGTACTCAGTAAGGCTTATTTGTGTTGCGCCACCTGAACAGATAAGCAATCTTTCCCTGCTGCAAAAAGGGGGCTGAAAGGTAGGAAGTGGTTCAGAAGCATTTCTACTGTTGTATCAATACTTTTTCATATTAAAAAAATAGTAATCAGTACCATTTTTAAAGAGCCTGACAAATAAATGCATGACAGGAGTCAGGGTGTTACCTCTCAGAAACTGGTGAGTTATCCATCACCTTCAGTTTCTCTTAATATACAGTAAGGTGGACTGGGAAATTCTTGCCAATACTGAGACTATACCAGGCAGTTAAATTCAGTTTCCTGAGCTCTGGAGCTTTAACTTACTAAAGCTGTTGCTGTGTGTGTTCTTTTTTGGGTTGTTTGCTTGGGTTTTTATACTGAAGCTTCTTAAAGCTTTGGCATGTTTTAACAGGTTTTGAAACGACTTGAGTAATATAACGAAGAGCCAAAGAGCAAAAATTAGCTAAGAGTGCTCCCACAAACACTCAGAAAGGGAATGATCTCATTTTATTATTTTTTTTAATTTCAAACATGGACTTTTTGATCCCAGTATGACTCAGAACTCAGCTCTTGGAAGCCTGCCTCATTCACCATACATGCGAATGAACTGTAATTCCATCCCTGGGCTGTACACCTATCTTCCTGGCATTTTTAGCAGCACTTTATAAATATAAAATCTATTCCCTATGCCCTCATCCATTCGAAATTACCATTTTAAGGCTGATTAAATAAGGATTAGTGCCAATGTTCCACTTATTAGTCTGTGTCTTCAGCTGGAACTGATAATGTAGTATTTGTCAATAATTAGCTCACAGCCTTAAACTCCACAAAAAAAAAAACCAACAACAAAACCAAGTAAACAACAACAACAAAACCCCAAAAAACCCCAAACACCTCTGCAAGACAGTCCACCTATCAAAAGATTTTGTAGCAAGCTCCCATGTAGAAGAAAACCATCTATTATAGGATGATGCAGGCTTAAAGTGGCATGTATCACAGCTGTTTGATTACTACTGGGAAGATGACTTGTACCCTCCTTACAGCCCTGTATCAGAATCCAGCAGTGATGGATTGAAGTTCCCTTGCTTTAGCATGATGATGGATTACCTTAGCTGTAGGTGTAAGAGAGGTAAATCTGGTCCAAAATTAACATCATGACTAAAAGATGCTGGCCTAAATTGTGATTTCCAGAAGATCTAAGTAACTAGCAAAACATTTTAAAGACCTTTCAAAAGTCCAAACAATGCAATTATAATCTGAGAATTCCCTGTAGAGGCAAAGACCCTTTTGCACAAGCACATGAAAGACATGGAACAGGCAGCAGGGTCACAAATTCAAGGAGTTTGTCCACAAGGTCTGAACTTCAACATGCTCTACTGTCCAGAAACACCACTTGGATCAATTCATGTGGGCAGCAAATTCCAAATAACAAAACACCATTACTATGAAAGGAGATTTCAGTCAGGCCTGTTGGTCTGCCCAGAGAAAACCAACCAAACCAACCAAAAATATCAAACCAAAGTTGGCCAATCAGTGTTACTGCAGACTGGAAGAGAAATAAACAAGGAAACACCTAATGATTGCAATCTTGCACTCAAATGTCCTTTTTTGCCAAGTATCTTGGTGAGTACCAGCATTTCACATATAAATATCAGCACTCCAGTATGTTCCTTAAACTCAACGTTGCAGGCAGGGGTTTGGAAGCATTTTGATCTTGTCTTTACACTTAAGGGTTCTTCATGCAATAGACCTGTGGATGTTGTAGCAATAAATAACATTTTCAGTGGACTGTATTTATGTAGCACTTGCAAGTCACTCAATGCAACTAGTTAATGCCAAACCTTCTCTAAATTGTACTGCATCATATTTTGTGTTGTAACTTGTCATAACATTTCATAGTGATTATCAAGATAATTACGTTTTGAGATCGGGTTCAAAAAGCTGGGAAAAGAGCAACATAAATGTAAAGGGGTTTAAATAACCAGATTTTATTAACATCCCCAGCTGGACTCAGTGAAACAAATTTACCTTTCTGTTGTGAGTCTATGTGAGTCTAAATTGAAAACCTTTACTAGTAATTGCTTTAATGTTTCTGTTTGAGTTTGACCACCACTCCTTGGGCCTGTGCTTTATCCAGTTTGTGCTCACCTAAGCCATCCCCACTGACTCATTTTGCGGCACACAGGGGCAGTGTGCACTTGTTCCTGGACTCCTACATTCTTCAGGGCAGCTTCCCAAGGGACTTTGTCAATCAGTCTCCCAGACAGACCAAAGTTTGTCCTCCAGAAATCCAAGGTGGCAGTTTTACTAACCCTTCTCCTTGTCTCCCCAAGGACAGAAAATTCAATCATGATTGCTGTGCCCCAGACAGCCTCCAGCCTTTACTTCCCCCACAAGTTCTTCCCTGTTCACAAGAAGCAGGTCCAGTAGAGCACCTTCTCTGGTTGGTTCCCTCTGGTAGTGTCAGGAGGTCATTTTCACACACTTCAGGAACCTCCAGGACTATTCTCTCCTTGCTGTATTGTATTTCCAGCAGGTATCTGGGAAGTTGAAATCTCCCACAAAAACAGCAGTAGCAGTTGTGAAACATCTCCCAACTGCATATAAAAAAGTGTCACCTCTCTCTTCATCCTGGTTGGGTGGTCTATAACAGATTCCCACCACGATATCACTCTTGCTGGCCTTACAACTGATTCTTTACCCAAAAGGACTCAACCCTATCATCACCTTCATTAATTGGCATGGTTTCATATGTCTCCCTAACATAGAGGGTAACTCCACCACCTATTTTCCTTGCCTATCCCTTCTGAAAAGTTGGTATCCATTGACTGCAGCACTCCAGCTGTGGGAGCTGTCCCTCCAGGTTTCTGTGGTGACTGCTATATCATAGTTTTCTTGTTGCACAATGGCCTCCAGCTCATTCTGTTTATTGCCCATGTTGTATGCATTGGTGTATAAATATTTCAGGGAGGGAGCCCAGTACATAGTTTTCAACCTTGAGGGGTGGCAGACCTTCTGGTTATCTAAGATGCCAACACACTGCCCCATAACTGTTGGACTACTTCACCCAGGGTTCTCACTGCCAAAGTCAGTTAGATCCCTGTCCCCACTCAAAACTACTTTAAAGCCTTGTCAATGAGCCCTGCTAACTCATGTGCATGGCTTAACAATGAAGATAGATAATTTCTGAGGAGGCCTGAATTCCACTGCAACAGTACCACAGTAAGGCCAATGGCAGACACTGCAGCAGGGTGCACACCTCACTCTGCACACCTCCCTTTGTGATTTGGAGAGACACCCTTCCCACCCCTCCCACCCCCTCCTACCAAAGGGTATTAAAAGGACAACAACCTCCAGGGTTCATGTTTCGCATCTACCGCAGCAGACCCTGCTGGGATGTACACCCATCACTGAAGGACTGGGACTGTGTGGATGAAAATGTCACTGGATCCAAAGAATGATCATATCTTTCTTTTTCTCTGACTTAAATCTTTCTCTCTCTCTTTTTCCCTTCCTTTTTCTTCCCATTTTCCCTCTGTTCTGGTCCATTATCAAGAGTTTTCATTGGCTGTAATAAACATAATTCGTCAGCTGTTGGTTTACTCCAGGGGAACCTCTGAATCTTAGCACAACCTCCCCAGCTGCCATGGTTAGCTCAGGATACCAGGTCATGACAATTAGTTAGCATATAAGGAATAGTACTAAAGAGTGGCTTGCTTTCTTCACAGAACCTTAAGTATTACAGCATATAAAGTAGGCAGTACTTGACCACCTTCATATTCTATTTGTTTGGTTCACCATCAAGCTGCACGAGAGGGACAAAGCCCATAATATGACTGAATTGCACACATTTAGTTCAGAAAAGCAGTTTCATTGCAGGACTTTTACAGGAAGGCACAATGAAATAAAGCTTTCCTCTGTATCTCTGCAATGCCACCTAGCCTTACCACACAGGCTGCACAATCATGGCATTTCTCAGGTTCTCACAAACACATCAGTTGGATGCTGTACTTTGCTGGCTTAAATACATAATGAAACCTTTTCTGGACTAGACCAAAAATGGATGCTACAACCTGCATGAAACAGGGATGCTCTGTTTCTAAGAGGAGAAATGCACTCACTAATTGCTGTTTCTGTGAAATTCCTGTCTTCTCTTCCTTTTAATCTCAAATTCAGAAGAGCTACTGAATCAAAAGGGTAGTCAGCCATATCCAGTATGCTGCTGAACCCTTCTGCATTTTCAAAAGTCTGAACAGAAGGGTTAATACTTAAAAATTATTTACTATCTTGCATATTTCTACAGTAGGTTATGATAGCCCTGGGCTACTGAAGTCTCATGAATGCATCTGAGTATGGAAACTTGCTCTGGAAAAGCTTTAACATAGTTAAGCAATCTGTGCTGTCCCCTTAAGCAAGAGGCAGAAACACATAAAACACAGAAGACAAAAATTCTACAATAAATTCTGATACATTTAACAAATCTTTGTGATACAGGAAGAAGAGTAATGAGGAGAGTAGTACTGAAACACAACATAATTGTGTCCAAGGAAGCATTTTCCCATCTATCAGGATCTTTAAATGCACACATAACATGACCTCAGCATTCATAACTAGTGTCATTTTTAAACAGCAAACCTAACGAAGCTTGCTTGTCTATGCATTATAGTCTATAACTTGGAACTGCCAGACAGGAGATTTTTTGGGGTTTGTTTTAATCTCAGATCAGACAAATTCTACTGCTCTTCTTCATCTCTAATGCTACAGGTAACAGCTTCACAAAAGAAACCAAACCAAAACAAACAGAACACAAACAAAACCACAAATCAAATATCAGCAAGTCACTTTCAAATTATTTCTTCCTCTCTTTAACTGAAGTGTTGAAAGTCTTCTGCCAAAACTAACTCAATTTTGGTATCAGGTCCAACACTGGAAGCCTAGCCTGCCACTGTGTACGTCTTAGATTGTACAGTCCTTCCACAGGATAGTACTGTGGAAGCTTGATTACTGCAGCCATTTGGTGGACAAGGCAAAGACAGAGCAACTCATTCGGCACAGGAGCAAGGTCCAGGCAAACCTCTCTTTCTATGTTCCCTTTTCCTTCCCTCCCTTTCATTTCCTTTCCTTAGCTTTCCTTGGGCAAGACACACTGGACTTGTTATATGGTGCAGAGATGTTTATAGTAGAATACCAGGTAGCTCACACCCATCCCCCCTCCTCTCTTCCAGTCAGGAATCAGCTAATTTAAGTTACAATAAAAGCAAGGAGGATATGATTGTGAAAAATATCATAAAACACCTAACACCATAACTTTTCCTGTATGTGTCCTTAGTTACAATTCTGATATGAGGCAGAAGAGCCACACCTGACAGATAGGCAGGGGGTTCATCAAACAGGCAACACACCTGACAGATAGGCAGGGGGTTCATCAAACAGGCAACACACAGCAATATTCAGATTTATTTTTTCCCCTACCAACAGTACAGATAATCAATAAAGTATTTAAGGCCATTTTCCTAGGGAAAAGCAAACGAACAAACCAGACAAAAACACCCACCCAACCAAAACAACCAATACAAAACAAACAAACAAAACCCACCAAAGAACAACTGAAGATTGTAAGGGCTCATCTTCCAGCAGTAATTGTCTTGTACTACACGGAAAACAGTGACTATGCCAACATACGCTTACTGCTGAAATCAAGAGGTTCTGGGCCTGCTGTGTGGGGCATCCCATATGCATTTTCCAGCAACAAAACACTTCCTTATCACTGATAATTCTAAAACAGGAAAAGCCAACAAAAGCTCTTGCTGAAATGGCAAGAAGCTATAAATGTTAAACACTATGGTTTGATTTTTCTACTTGCACAGCCAGGGGAAGTTAGTCATTAAAGCATGGTGAACATGTGAGTGCAGAGTGTACCTCAGAAAGCATGTGACACATGAGAGGTTCAAATCTTGCTTTAATCTCTTAAGGATGTTTTAGAAAAGCATTCAAAAAGGCTTTCCTTGCACATGAATGCTTACATTTCCATTGAAAAGAAGTAACAAACCAACCAAACAAACAAACCAAGCCAAGCAAAACCAAACAAAAGCAAAAAACACCCCACCTTGGCACCTTATCTACCTTCTCTGTGCCTTCCTCACTTTTATTCAACTGTTTCATTTCCATATCTTCTTATCCTCAGAAACTAAACTACATGCCTTTAGAATCCATCAATGTTTCATGCTTCAATAACCTCTGCAGTAATTTTCCCCATACATTTATTACTGTATGTGTAAAAATGTTTCACTAGAGCTGTCTTTTATCAACCTTTCCTAATCTGTTTTGATCCCCTCCACCCTTTTCTTCCTGCAAGAATAAAGAGTTCATTTAACACTAGCAATTCCCTCTCTAAATATCTAAGTTTCACTAAAATCACCATAAAATATATTCTTCTTTGTCAGTCAAAATAAGCCTCTTAATCTTTCTTTATAAATTAAATCTTTGAAGCCTGGTATTATTTTTTCTTTCTCCTCTTTGACCACTGAAGAGAAATTATCTAAGAATCAGTGCTAAAACTTCAGCCTGGGATTTGGTCTAAACATTGCATTCAGTAAGTTCAGAATTCTATCTTCTGAATGTGGGTAAATCTCAAGAGCTTCCTCCTCCCCATTCTTCCCCCCCAGTCACAGAGCTATGTTCTTTATATTGATTTTGCACTGTAGCAGGCAGCAGAGAGAAAAATCATTGCCATTTTCTTCAAAACTGCTGCAGCCCATTACCTCTCAGTTAACTGTTTCATAGGAAGGAAAAATTTTACACAGCATATTCAGTACAACTGTCCCTGTGACACTCTGCCCACTCTGTTCTTTTGGGGTATGGGCACCTCCATGTTCAACAGCCCTTACAGCCTTATTTTATCTTCAGGGAATTTTCTGGTTTCTGTATTCAGAGTGTCTTCCAAATACTGTAAATGTTACTCTTCAAAGTCATAATGCAGTTTTGTTAATCTAGAAGCAGTTTTTCCCCTGGAGTTTCAATTTGATGACACTGTATTAGAAGTTCTAGCTGAGAAAGAGTTAACAGCAGCAGGGATACTGTGTTTATACACATGCTAGTACAACAAGTCTTTGATCGTGATCAAGCCCATGGGCACATACATTACATAAGTATTCAATTGCATCCACAAAAAGCATACAAAGAGATGGTGCTAGGCAAAAATATCCAAGAGGAAGAAATGACAGACCCAAAGCAGCATGCAAAATGCAGTTCTTGCATGTTAAGATGCAATTGCTAATTAAAAATATTACCTTTCACCACAGGGGCTCCTCTGTGTTACAGTGGATGAGCTCACCGTGAATTTATTGCCATCCTTGAGTTCACTGCCTAGTCCTATGTTTTATGACATATGTCAGTATCTCACCAATATCTAGCATATAACATAGTTATTTAGTTTGTGAACACCTCTCCTCTGTTCCACTGGTGTATGTAAGGACTTCACAAACACTACCAATTCATTTTCAAAATCCCTTTGTGGAATTAAATATGATTTTTGAATCTGTGTTACAGTTGTGTTCGAAGTCTCAGTGTCTGGCAGACAGGTGGAGCAGCTGCAAGGAAATTCACCTTAGTCCAACATTCTGAAGTCTGGACCTATTCAGAATGGAAAGCTTCCTTTGTGAGCCACAGCCATCAAAACAAGAAATCATCCATGTCAGTGGATGATAAGACGCCTACATGATTAACTGCTTGTATATGTTGATTATCTCATTTTGCCTTCATTCATTTTCTATCTCATTATTTAATTGCAATGCCATGGATGATTCAGTCTTGTTTTAAATCAAATACCAGAAAACAAAATCATTTCAAACACAGAGCATTCAATAATAAGCCCTACTGCAGAGCTCTCTTGAAGTTACACTCTGGGTAGTGAAAACAATCCCTGTCTCAGCCACAACAGAGAGCAGAACATTCATAGAAACTCAAAGCACTCTCTTGTCAAGAACTGCAAAATAATTGTAAGCCTTGTTGGTTCACTTGAAGACATACACATGGAGATAGTATACCACCCCTTCAGCAAAACTACCTGAAGGGAGGTTGTAGCCAGGTGGGGGTTGGTCTCTTCTCCCAGGCAACCAGCACCAGAACAAGAGGACACAGCCTCAAGCTGTGCCAGGGGAGGTTTAGGCTGGAGGTTAGGAAGAAATTCTTCCCAGCAAGAGAGATTGGCCATTGGAATGTGCTGCCCAGGGAGGTAGTGGTGGTCACCATCACTGGAGATGGTTAAGAAGAGCCTGGATGAGGCACTTGGTGCCATGGTTCAGTTAATTAGATGGTGTTGAGTGATAGGTTGGACTCGATGATCTTGAATGCCTTTTCCAACCTGGTTGATTCTATTCTAAAAAGAACAAAACACCCCAAGCCCAGACACATTCTATCAATCTCCACCACACTGTGGTATTGTTATCAACAACACTTCACTTTGCTTCAATCATCGTTCCATTTGCAATGGAATGTTGCTACATTGACAATACACAATACCAACCCACTACTGCCTGTACTTCATTTTGCTTGCTGACTTTTTCCTACAATATTTTTATTAATAATAGCTAAAAAAGGGTCTAATACAAGAAACTTGTGCTACATTATGTTAAATAAACAGCTTTTATTTTCACTTGTGCTTTTATCTCACATATATGGGTACATTGCAACAAATCAGTTGCTGTTGGAAACTAGCCACCAATTCTTCATTAAATGGAGATAAATTCCATGAAGGGGATTAGATAACTGGATTTTGGGCTTGTGTAGCACTTTACTATCCACTAACAGTGTTATGGATTCACAGATGTTTAAAACAAATGAAAATAAACCAAATAGCATTACTTTTTAATGCACAATGAACTTACTGAAAGATATTCTTGTCTTCCATTAATGCTCCTGGGGTTTACATAGAATCTGAGGAATTTCACTTGTGTGTCTAAAAGTGTTTTTGCTCTCAGTTACCTTGCAGAAAAGCTGGAAGACCGTGACTGTCACAACTGAGCAGGCAGGAGTGGATGTGAATCTGCTTCTCAAACCACCATTCTTTTGTATATAAAACTATTAGTGATTGTTCTTCCCTGAAGCAGTAACTCTTTGGAAAGAGCTAGCTGCTGGCAATGGATGGTGGCATTTCAGGTCATCCCTGCTAAAGCCATCAGAATTCACAGGTTAGGACCTTTAGTGATGCTATCAACAGCTGTGCTGAGCCATGCTAACTTGCTGTGATCAAAGGCAGAAGCATCAGGCTCTAGCGCCACTCTGCTAGACTTGGAGAGTCTGGTGTCTATGTCTGGTTCAGATTACGACCTCCAACACAACTACAGACAGGTAACCTTACTTCATTCTGTCTTTGATTTCTTCTCTATTCCCCAGTCTGTCTATTTTAGATGGGTTAAGATTTTGAGCATTTATTGTTCTGGAAAGCATTGTATGGAAATGTTCTCTAAGTAGAAGGGATCATAGGTAAACTGAGCAAACCCAGCAGCGTTTGCACGGTGGCAAGTTGCAGGGTGAACCATGAGGAGGGAGGCCATGAGTTGCTCTCTGCTCATTGTAAGCAGCTGGGACAATCAGATGGAACAAACACACCAACATGGCCAGAACTGCTGCCCACAGCACCCCAGCACTTGTGTGTGTGAGTGACAGCAGCCACCACAGTGGCCAGAGACATGTGGGAAGGGGTTCTTAGGGGGCAAAACTCAGTAGACATTCTGAAAGGCACTCAGGGAGACCCAGGGAGCAGAAGAATGGCAGTTGTAAGAGACCTTTGGGGACATCTAAGGGAATCCTGGGGTAGACAGGAGAGAATAAAAGAGACTCCAGAAAAGAAAAAGCAAGGGGAGATGCCCAGAGGATTCTTGAAGCCCCACACTTAGGCTGAGCACACTACAGCGTTAGGCTGACACCCAGCTTCTCAGACAGACAGACCACCATTTCTGCCACAAGACACAGGAATCTTCTAACCTGTAAAAATGAGCAGATGCAATTAAAGGCTTCTGGCATCCACCTCCATTTAATTTCCACACGATCAATGTGGCCTTTTCCTTCTCATTACAAAATGGAAAGGTGTAGCATTCCCCCGTTATCCTCATTTACTCTTTGTTGGAATACATCTCTACCTTTATGGTAAATCCAGCTTGTATCTACTGAAATGGCCTTCACTCTGACACAGTGATGAGTCAATCCTGATGTCTTATGGGCTTCGACTGTATTTCAGATACAAACATCTGGCAAGCTGCAGTTTTCTCCTGACAGAGACCCTGCTGGCACTGTCATGCAGCTAACATGGGCGTATTCCCTCTACAATTCAAGTTGTCTCTGGAGATCAGAGAGCTTGTGTGCTTGGCTGTTTAGTATTATCACCCAGCTGACTTTTTGCAGGTTGTTTCAGACTGCAGAACCAAAATGTGAGCACAATGCCTACCTGAAGCATGCTCAGGCTGAAGATTGCCTGCATGCTGCATCCATTCTGAGATACAAGGTTTACAAGAATTTTATGTGAGAGAACTGTGTTTGAAGACCTCATTGGAAGAAATCTGATGCTTCCTAAATACTTATGGGTAACACATGTGGTGAAGGCACCACGTGCCCAGAATTATGCCCCAAATACTGTTTGGCCACACTCCCCCTTCCACCCTTCTTTCTAGAGTGGGTACTCACCCCCTAGCTGAGGGAAACAAAGTCCCAGGCACCAGCCAGGCAAGTAAACAACCCCAGCTTGCCTTCTAAGGGGGTAAACAGCAATATGCACCCATCCCATGGGATGCTCATGCTCCTGCCAAGTAAGGGCATAATTCCAGCTTCACGCTTTCTATAGGCTAAAGCTGGTTGTTGACAAGATTGCCTGTTGGCCAAATCCAGCCTCAAGAAACTTGTAAGTATTACCCCAAGTTGTAAACAAGTTACTCTCTCTTTGCTGCCAAGCTCTCTCTTTGCCTGAGTTTGTAAGCTCATTGCTTTTTGTGCTTAAGCCTTTGCTATTAAGCTCCTTGCTACTTGCTATCGAGCTCCACTCACAAGCGTACTAGCGACCTCTGCAGTCTGGAGTCAGCAACCTGGGAAGGGCTGCCGAGCCCCAGCTTACCCCGAAGTCTGTAAAGGAAAGTCTGTTGCTGAAAGTCCCAGCGTCGCTGGATCACAAGAAAGCCTGTGTGTCTTACAGAGGGCTAGACCCCCGAGGGTAAGCCTTGAGCCTTGACCCAGCCAGGGAAGAGGCTAGCCTGAATTTTGATAGTCCCAACATATGCCACAGCAGCAAATAGAATAGAATAGAATAGAATAGAATAGAATAGAATAGAATAGAATAGAATAGAATAGAATTAACCAGGTTGGAAAAGATTATCAAGTCCAACCTATCACCCAACATGACCTAATCAACTAAATCATGGCACCAAGCACCCCATCTAGTGGCTTCCTAAACACCTCCAGTGATGGTGACTCCACCACATCCCTGGGCAGCACATTCCAACAGCCAATCACTCGTGAGCCATAGCTGTGTGTGCCAGCTCATTAAAGCAGGAACAGTGCCCACCCACATCCTGCCTGACCCGCTGTCACCAGACAAGACATACACAGACACACTAAAAACCCAACCCAACCCAACCCAAACAAAACAGCAAACAAAACCAATACAAATCCACAACAAAAATTTCCAAAATAAAGAAGCCAAAAATACTGCACACAATCCTCACAGCAAAATATTTTTCTTATTTTAAGTTAAGAGGGAAAGAAAGAAGAAAGAGTGAAGGGAAAGCTAAGACTCAAATGGAAAATGGCAGAAACAATGAGTCTGTAAATTCAAATGATTAAAACTTAGAAATGGAAGAGGAAGGATAAACCTTAAATTTTAACTGACAGGAGGAGTGGTTCCCTAATTCCATCAGGATTGTGAAAGTCAAGCCCCCAGAACATCTGAAATAGGTCCAAGCAACAGCAACCACTAAGGCCATTTTCTGGCAGCTGAAACAGCAGCAGATGGGGAAAGGGCAATGTCTTTCAAAACTCAGGATAACCCTTTCAAGTCTACAAGAGATCACAGCTGATGGGGGCAAAGTCAGGCCTACATCCTTTGTTCTGAGCTTCCTGGGCTAACTGCTCACTAAAAGCATGAAAAAGATCAGTGCAATACCCATAGAGCTGTTAATTTACCTAGATGAGCTGAGAAAATGCCCCAGCTAGCAAATTCTTTCAGACATTTTCCCAGAACATACCTGATGCATAAATTAGTGCTCAGATATTTAACTGTTTCCAAGAAGCAATTCAGTATTAGAACACAGTATCTGAGTAGAACTGCATTTCATGTGTAGCTCTCTCTGGGTGGGTCCTACGCAAGTATGTTCGTTCAGACGAACAGCGCTTCCTTAACAACAACTCTCCCTCATAATGCTTTGGTTCACATCTTGCAGCAGTCTTGAAAAGCACAAGAAAAGATTCCTTTAAGTTGAAACTAAACTAGATGTACTCCAAGAATGCTTCTAGTGCTCTCTAACCTCTGCCAGGTGCTCCAGTCCATAAGACTAAAGCTAAAGCACAACCATGCTTTCCAAAAGGCACACGGCATGGGTGTTGTGTCCTCAGCACCAGCTGCTCCTGTCTACAGCTCCCTTTCTCTAATATCACGCTACTTGCTAACACAGAGATCACCTTTGATTTCACTGCAATAATGTGAATATATTTTTAGGTTGGTCTTTCCTCTATGGTGCTAGAGAAAACCTTTCTGATTCCCACCTCCTCACTTCAAGCATGTGCCCTGCATATTAGAGCTATGAGAGGACACACTACTGGAAAAACAGAGACATCAGCTTTGTGGTCACCAAAGGAAGGACCACTTTTCCAAACAAACTGGGACACTATCCAAAGGAACTTGCTAATAAAGCTAATTCACCTTGGGTTATATGAAACAGATTTTTCATTTCCATTCAGGCACTTTTCTCGTAATGCACTCAGCACAATTTAATTGCTAAGTAGGACATCAGACAAGCTACAAAAGGCTTGTACTAACTAATTTGCATCAAAACATGAACAAAAATCCCAAATTATTTAAATCCATCTGGGTGAAGGTTTAGGAAATTGCAGAATATCTTAAATCCTGGCAGCTCCTGCAGATTTAGCTTACTACAGGAAGAGCTGTAACAACCAGCCAGAAGGATGCAGCAAGATAATAACCATACAGTGTACACATCATTTGGCCACTGTATGTGAGAGTGAAGGTGGCAAACATTTAAAAGACTTTACAGGAAGTTCTAGCTGTAAGAGTACATCTTCCTCCCTGTTCTCAGTTGTCTGGCACACTCTCCATCCAGATTGCCTGGGAATGTAAGAATGACCAGGGGGTGGAAAATACAAATGCCTATAGATCAACTCTCAATTCCAAAGAACCTTTTGGATAAGGAAAACACAAACTAGTTGAAGTAGAAACAACTCAATAACATGTCAAAAAGTAGTTTATATTCAGTCTGCAGTAAAGACCATCTTGCTAAGCATTTTTTATCTTCCTTGTACTTCATATTTCTATTACACTATTAGACATTCTGGTAGATAAATAGCCATGGGTGTACGCAGAATCATCTTATTTGCCTCAGAGTCCCCCCAGCTGTATCTGTTACTTTACTAAAGCACATTTACATTTCAATTTACTAGCATGTAGTGGTATACCTGACAATCAACTCTCAGGTAAGCAGCTTGTGAAGACAAAGATACTCCCTTCAATGAACTGTGTTTTGAGGCATTTTGTGTGTCAAGGGTTTCAGAGAATGAAGAAAGTAGGCACACAGCTGCTTAATCTTTTTTTTCCACTAACTCCTGTTCAAACAAAATCAGTATTTCAGTATGTCTGCATTTCAGAAAGAAGAGTTAACATTTGTTTTCAACAGCCTATTGCAGCATTTTGCCTTCCCTTCCCTCCCCTCCCCTCCCCCTTCCCCTCCTCCTTCCTCTTCTCCTTCCTCTTCTCCTACCCCTTCTCCTTCCCCTTCTCCTTCCCCTTCTCCTTCCTCTTCTCCTTCCCCTCTTTCTATTTATTCTGAAGAACTGTATGGTAAAAGAAGTATCTTCCCTAAACTCCTTTGAATATACTTTTCTTTTTTTCAAAGGAAGAAGTTGCAAGAATAACAGGACTTTAACAAGTTACCCAGAAGGTATTGTATGCTTCTGAAGGCTCTCAAAGGACACTTTTCCAAGCTCCTGAAACATACCTGGCACTATACAAACAGAGAAAAACCCCAGCTGTTCTGTATATAAAGTGCTATTTTTCATATTTTCCTTAAAATATAGCTGTTATGGCCCTGTTATTTCAATTTCTGAAATGCAGAGAGTGTGTGGAGGACAGAAAGCTTTCACTAGAAGTCCTTAATTTGTAGTGGATGTTCTTCTGTCAAGGACAGAAATAACAATATCACAGTATCACCAAGGTTGGAAGAGACCTCAAAGATCGAGTCCAACCTGTCACCACTGACCTCATGACTAGACCATGGCACCAAGTGCCACATCCAATCCCCTCTTGAACAGCTCCAGGGATGGTGACTCCACCACCATTTGTGTTTGGCAATTATGTCAACTACATTAAATGTCATAGCTTAAGACACACCCAAAACACCACAGCATACTCTCAGATTGTCACTACAGAACCCATCCCCCACGGTCTTAAACTGTCATCAATCACTTGGGTCATTTTCTGAAGCCTTAGGGGAAAAAAGAACCCCACACCAAAACCAACAAACCAACCCAAACCCAAACCAAATCCCAGGTTTTTCCATCTGCTGCAACCACGTTTTATAATCAACGCCAAGCTGGTAACCCTGCCCTCAGTCTCTTTGTTTACAGACAGCACCATAATAGTAGACTGAGGCTGGAGAAAAGCAGAAGTTGAACAGGAATGATGAAAAGGGACTCAAGTTAGAAAATCCTGTAGACCAATAATGAAGAAAACTACTTCATGGGTGACACGGACTGAAATCTGTTCTCTCCCAGACTTCGAGCCTGAGTTTGGCACAAGAATTTTCACATTGCAGGAAAATACAATGAATTACAGGACTCTCTTGTGAGTCTTTGTATTTCACCAGAGAAAAAAATAATTCTTGAGACCAATAAGCATGACCCTGCTGGGAAATGGGCACATAATCTCTAGCTGCACCTACATGACCTCTCCATTTTATCATCTGAAACTGGAAAGCTGGAGCTGGGCCACGTCTCATTTTTCCTTCCCCTCTTCCAAGAGTGCAAATCAGAGCCAGCTTGAGCGCAAGAACAGCATTGGTCTGTGCTGCTCAGGAGGGAGTTTTTTTGAAGTAAACTAATTGTTGGTGCAAGGACATCAAGAAACAAGCAGCAGAAGGCCCTAACCCCTCTTTGAAGTAGGGTGTGTCAGGTATAGATCCTGGAACTGGTGTGCACTGTGGGGGCTGCCTGGGGGTAGCCATTGCTTCAGTGCACAGAAAACTCACTCACGCAGCCTACCATCACTAGTGTGATAATCAGATTTTGGCATCAATGTGTAATAGAATCAGCTATAATAATCCATCCTGAAAACACAGAGGTGTTAAAAACATACAAATGAAAACTGCCTGATATGTTTCAGTCACAGTGCTGCCTTTGGCTTGTCCTTCAACATCCTGTTCACTCCAATAACATCTGTGGATTTTTCCTCCAAAACAACATTTCAAATATCTGGTGAATGCAAACCCATCCACATGGTACATATATGGTAAAAACACTAAAAGTGTAAGCATGCATGTTACAAAATGTTTCTGGTGAGTTGTGACTATAAGAGAAATACAGAAAAGACTGTACTGGAAAGCAAACAAACAAAACCCCAAAGCCATATCCTACAATCTGCTATTGCAGTCGAGGAAACAAAACAAACTAACCCCCAAAAACACATTCTTAAGATGTGCAACATGGAAGAGTGACAGTGGCAAAAATCTGTACCAAGGTTATCAGTCAGTTTAGAGCAGCATTAAGTAAAGGAAAGGCAGACATGAGAATTTAACTAGAGCTCATCCCCAAGTTTTCTGTCTTTTGTAGCATGGGCAGGTTATTCTTGGAGTGTTAATTCTCTAGCGAGGGAAAAAGACCAGGGCAACACTAAGGCTTCCACTTACTCCAGCCATGAAGGATGTGAACCTTAAGAGCTCCTGACCAGATCACAGCTGGTGATCTTTAAATATGAAGCTCATGCTTTTTAAGAACAGATAGCAGAAGAGTTCCCTAAGGAGGAAACAGAATGGATTTGTTAGTGTTATTTGGCTGCTTTGGGTGGGGTTCTTTGTGCTTTTACATCTCAGTAACTACATTCTTACTGCATAGAAAAAACAATGGTAGGAGAATTCTGTTCTCCAGCAAAGCATTTTTTCAGTAGCTTTGCAGAGCTATTGATTATACACAAACATAAGCATTTGGGTAGAGTTGGTGGATTTATTATTTATCCTAATTTCTTTCAGCATAAAGAGGCTAATTTTGTTCAAATAGGGCTTCATTGTCATTCACGTAAGAAGCTAAGCTGATTTACCAAACTCTGCTTAATCAAAAAATTATTCAGAAGGGCAAAAGAATATGTAGTATATTGGGTCTACTCCTGCATCAGCAGCAACTGCACCTCCAACAAGGTCAGAAAACAGAAGCCACATGCTAAACACTTCACTGAGAGTACACCGATTATTACAGATGTGTTCCGTATTAACACAGCGTCTGACAGCACTTTGTTTTCTTCACTAGTGACATTGTCAGAAACAGAAAGACATGGTAATAATCAAAAAAACCCAACAGAATCATTGGAGAGAATTCATGACAGAAGTTGAAATGATGCTTTATAAAAAACAAACATAAAAAATCAGCACTTTTTTGGCCCTGCTTCCTCATTTTGTTGTCTTGGAGAATTCTGCCTATAGAGATTTCTTCCACACATGATGTTTGGTCTCTTACTGGAGCTAGCAGGCATGTGATGCCTTCAGCAGGTAAAACATCCAGAGGATGTAAAATTTTGAATCCTTCTTCCCCAGTACCCCAGCATGAGAGGTTTGTTGATCCTTCCTTGGCAAACATCATGTTTGGCATTTTATCACTGGTCGATACAATAGAAAGCTCTCACAGGCCCAGCAAGTCTTCTGCAATACTTGTGGCCATTTTGCTACTGTGTCTGGGCACCTTGTGCAGGCTCAGAATATTATGGATAAGATGGAATAAATTTTAGTAAATCATGCATTGTTGGTCTTCTCTGTCACTTTGAACAGTGGCAGATCAGAATACAGCTCAGAACTTCTTTCTTCTATGGCATACGGAGCTTTAACTACTAAAGATTTGTCTATTACAATAGCCAGGTTGCCTGCTCCTCACGTTATATGCTGTGTTTCTTTACTTCACTGAAGTAAAATCTACAGATTTGTGTTCTAAACCAGTTGAGAATAGCCTTGGGATATTGGCAGCTCAAGCCATTAGAATTTATTACCACATCATCACAGGATAATAAAAGAGGGGAAAAAAGCAAAATCAACTTTGCTGAGCCACACATGCACAAAAACCATGGTGCAGTAATGAGCTGTAAGTAACTCACCTCACTTTCCCTGAGGCTAATTTTCTACTGTGGGGAAATACTCATCCCTCTGTTTAGAATTTATTGAAAGATTAGGGCCAAAACACCCCCCAGCCAAGCCGAGGATGCTAGTGCCATCCAACTCCTACACATCACACAGTTAGCAATAATTTCTTTGGCCTTTGCAAACCAATCTGGCTAGAAAATGAAGAAAAATGGTTTGAATGAAAAATGAAGAAAATTAGGTTCTGGCAAATGTTTTATACTCCTGAGACGTAGTTTATTTTGATAAAATTAAATTTTAAAGACCACCTCTTTCCAAAAATGAATTGATTCCTATGGAGGCAACAGACCTAGAGGAATGTCCTTGAAAGGACAAGACATACGGATAGGGGTAAAGACACCATCTGTACACTACATGAGACATTGTAAACATCTTCCAGTTTAATTATATATTTTACTGCAGATACTAAAAATGAAGACACTATGGAGAATATTGAGCCTACTGAAACAGAAGAGCAATTCTATTTTATCCAATCATATATTTCCACATGTTTTGTTTTGCTTTCCACAGGAATGCTCGTACATACCATACTCTCAGGAAAAAACAACAACAACCAAAACCAAACCCCACCCAAACAATTAAAAAAAATACAATTAACTAGCCCATGACACTGGTACCAGAAATTATATATCCTATCTGCTTAAACTCTGACTACATTAATTTCATTGATCCTCTGCACTGGACTTCCACTTCTGCCTTTCCATGGTGCTTGGACAGCAGGCACAGCAACACAGATGTAAGGTACCATGAGAGAGAATTACAAGAGAGTATATTGCTGGTAAGAAAGCTAGTTATAAGTGATCCGTTTTCCCTGTTCCATATATTCCACATATTCGGTGACTCAAAGCCTAGGAGGACTGCACATATCCTTAAACTTTCAATAATCCATTATCTAGCTCACAGGAAGACTACTACAAACCTTTTTATTTCCTACTCTCTGACCCAATGACCCTTGAATTTGGAGAAGGCATTTAAATGACTCCAATTACTACCTGTAACATCTGTTAAGGCCTGAATCCTGGCTGTTTCACTTCACCAACTATCAGGACATTATGACAAAGAACTAAACAACAACAACAAAAAAGAACAACTAAAAAGACATGCAAAGATATGTGTTTAAGAAAAGCAAAAACCAACCAGACCCTCCAAACATTGTCAGCAATAACATAAAAAGTCCATTGTCAGGAGAGCATTCCATACTAAGAATCCCAAGTGGAAAAAGCTACATCCTATAGTGAAAACTATTGCAACACTGCAAAGAGTCACTTGGTAAAGACAAGGGGTAATGGGTACAAGTTGCTACTGGGGAGATTCTGACTGGATGCCAGGGAAAAAAAACAATAATCACCATTCAAACTATGAAACATTGGAATACACTCCCAAAAGAGGTGGTGGATTCCCCCACATTAGGCAGTTTCAAGGTCCAGCTTGACATGGTGCTTAGAAGTACACAAGTCTTGAAGCTCCTTCCAACCCAGTAAATAAATAAATAAGAATGGCTAAAAACAGCCTGGTGGAAAAGGACCTGGGAGTGCTGATGAAGAGCTCAGTGAGCAGGATCCAGCAGTGTACCCAGGTGGCCTGCATCAAAAACAGTGTGTTCAGCAGGAGCAGGGAAGTAATTGCACACTGGTACTTGGCCATGGTGAGGCCACAGCTCAAGTACTGTGTTTATTCTGGATGTCACAAACATAGCAATTACACTGAGGTCCTGGAGGGTATCCAGAGAAGAGCAACAAGGCTCATGAGGGATTTAGAGGGCATGTTGTATGACAAGCCCCAGAGGGAACCAGGGGTGTTTAGTCTGGAGAAGAGAAGGATAAGGGGAGATCTTATTGCTCTCTGCAACTACCTGAAAGAGGATGTAGGGAGGCCAGTGTTGGTCTCTTCTCCCAAGTAACTAGCAATAGTTCAGGAGGCAATGGACTTAAGTTGTGCCAGGGGAGGTTTAGATGGAATGTTAGGAAAAAACAATTCTTTACTGAAAGAGTGGTGAGGCACTGGAACAAGCTGCCTGGGGAGGTGGTGTAGTTATCATCCCTGGAGATGTTCAAGAAGTGTGTAGATGTAGTGCTTTGGGATATAGTTTAGTGATCGTGGCAGTTGGGCTATGGGTGGACTCAATGATCTTAAGATCTTTTGCAGCCTTAATGGTTCTATGAAAACCACAACCCTAGAGAACAGCTGAGTACACAAATTTGCTGCCTGTGATTTAACCAGTCCAAGGGCTGAAGGGTGAGAGACATTAAACCGCAGGGACATTTACAACCCAGGCTTTCTGTTATCTGACCTAGACCACTGCTGATTACTTTAATGTATCATTAAAGAGGACACAGTCTCAGGCTGCGCCAGGGGAGGTTTAGGTTGCATGTTAGGAAGAAGTTCTATACAGAGAGAGTGATTGCCCATTGGAATGGGCTGCCTGGGGAGGTGGTGGAGTCACCATCATTGGAGGTGTTCAGGAGGAGACTTGATGGGGTGCTTGGTGCCATGTTGTTTAGGTGGGTTGGATTGGTTGATGGGTTGGACACAATGATCGTGAAGGTCTCTTCCAACCTGGTTATTCTATGTATTTTATGTATTACTTTTAACAATAGGATAAAATGTTGCAATATTGGATGGTGAAGTAAAAGAAATAATTGTGAGACAGATTATAAACTTCTCTCCACAGACTTGTTGCATTACCTTTGTATTGCTTTACAGCCCTGAAATGTAATACAAATTTATTTCACAAGTCATCTGTGGTGCAGAACATTAATAGAGGCAAAGAATAAATACTTTGAAATAAATTATATATGTGTGTGTGTGTGTGTGTGTGTCTATGTACTGCAATTTTGTTTCCCCCCTGCCCACCAAGATTCACATGATTCATTCAGTCAGCAGTATATACAACTACACAAGGATATGAAAGCTAATAGCATCAACCAAACAGCCTGTGCATATTTCTTGAACAGAGATGAAGTGCATTCATGAATAAAAACCTTGCTTCATTGGACTAAGTGTGTTCTTAGAAACTAGGTCAGAATCTATCCACACTGACACACGGCGGCATTATTTTAAGGCTGGAAATGTCAATGCCTATCTTGATTTGCACAGGCAAACTTCTGTGCACAAATAGGTATCAAGGGCACTCTATTAACTCAGGCACTTTATAATAATTAAGGACGTTTGAATCAAGCAAAGAAAAAGAACCCCCAGACATGCTCATACAGAAGTGTAACTCCAGTTTAGGATGCTTGTGTATCCGTACAAAGCCAAATCCATATTTCCCGGGCTTAAGTGCATTCCAGCACTTTAAAACAGTAGTTCCACCAAGAATAAATTATATCCATTAGCTGACATTATTGAATATACTTTAAATATAACATGATTGCTGTAATTGGTTTTTTTTTCCTCACCATTTTGATGAAAGCCAGTTTAGTACTGAATTCTCTGTGCCAGAACATCCTGGGTTTAAGAGTGCACACTGATAGCTTAAAAAAACCCCAACAAGTCCTCATTAAGTGCTTTTATCCAAGATTTTAATGCACCATGAGGGCCTAGGGAAGGCTGATTCATGTTCAATGTGTTCTCAGTTGTGTTTTGGCCATATTTACAATTCATATTCATATTCAATACCAAGTATGTTCTGTGGAGCTGCACAGATCTGCCCAACCATTACAGCAAAGCCTTAGCATACAACAAATACTTTTTATTTTATTTATTATTTATTTATATATTTTAAGAAGTGATTCTGCTCTGTCCCTGCCAGAAGGGCAGAGAAGGACAACAAAGCCAGGGAGGGGTTTGGAGCACAAGCCCTGTGAGGAGAGGCTGAGGGAGCTGGGGTTGCTTAGCCTGGAAAAGAGGAGGCTTATTGCTCTCTACAATTGCCTGAAGGGAGGTTGTAGCCAGGTGGGGGTTGGTCTCTTCTCCCAGGCAACCAGCACCGGAATAAGAGGACACAGTCTCAAGCTGCTCCAGGGCAGGTTTAGGCTGGATGTTAGGAAGAAGTTCTTCCCAGAAAGAGAAATTGGCCATTGGAATGTGCTGCCCAGGGAGGTGGTGGAGTCACCATCTCTGGAAGTGTTTAAAGTAAGACTGGATGGGGTGCTTGGTGCCATGGTTTAGTTGATTAAATAGTGTTGGATCATAGGTTGGACTCGATGATCTCAAAGGTCTCTTCCAACCTGGCTTATTCTATTCTATTCTATGCTATGCTATGCTATGCTATGCTATGCTATTCCATTCTCTCCTATCCTAGGTGGGAAAGTAATATTAAATAAAACACAATTAAAACAAAAACCCCTCCTGGCAATAGACAAAAGCAGTATATATTGCATTTGTAAAACAAAGCTATCATTATATATTTTGCATTGATTTTATTACAAAGGAAAGTTCTGTCATCAGAATATGCCATGTGTCCTTCAAAGTCCTCCAAGAGCTGAGCAGAATATAGAAACACCACACATAATGTATCATGGTGATCCTAAACCCTCACAATTCATATAGGATAATATTGGACAAGTAAGACATTATACATAATGTCACAGCTTGATTTTTCCTCTTGATCTAAGCCCCACCACCACCACTTTGAAGTCTCAAAAGTTCTCTTTGGCTACAAACAACATTGCCTGTTTCACAGGCTAAAAACTACCTTTCATTTACAGGCTTGGGTGGGGACCTACTGGAGAACACAGTGGGTAATGTAATCCTAAATTCAGTGTCAGAACTAACAGCCTCAGTTTAAACCAAATAAATATTGTGGTTTGTTTTTTTTAAAGCAGCCCTCAGCACATACACACAGAAAACCAGAAAAAAACCCTTTAAAACACACAGGAGCCTTGCAACTTAGAATTGCAGAGGTCTACTGTCTTCCACGTAAAGATTTTATTTGGTAACTTGACTTGTCAATCTATCAGAGACTTATTTTACACTGTGCTTCTCCTAAATTAGAGTTGAAGAAATGTATTCCACTCTCATAACACTTAACACTGTGAGCAAAGCCAGATGAAAGGAAAATGAATTTCTCCAGGAGCCAGTTGTCAGGCAGCTGCATGGCCTATAGCTCAAATGATAGCTGTCAATTTAGGCTTCTATGTTGCTGGACATCAGACTAGTTTCTGTAAATTGACCTAACCCACTGTAACTCACTTCTCAGCTCCTATCAGCCATGTCTGGAGCTGCATTAGTATGCAGCTGGGCACTGGAGAGTAGCAAATAGTTTCAGAGTGTCAGGCAATAAAAATATTAACTGAACTTATATGAAGAACTGATCAAGCTATCAGTCATATTTCAATGAGGGCAGGCCTTGGGGTTTCATAAAAAACCCAAACAAACAAAAAGCCAATTCTGAAAAGTTTGTAAAAACAAGTCTTAGTGTTTAGCACCAACCTTTAGAGATGCTGCCTAATAAAAAAGAAATGCTAAGTTCTGCTTTAACATGGCTACTAATTCTGTAGCATGACAAGCAAGTTAAATGTTTGTGAGCTGTTTTGTGTTTATTTTTCTATGGGGTTTTTTGTGGGGGTTTTTGGGTTTGTTTTTGTTTGTTTGGGGTTTGGGAGGGGAGAGTTTGCTTTCTGTTCTTCATTCACCATGCAAGCCAACTGAGGTCTGATCTATTCCAATACTCTTCTGTCTACTGTGACAATTCCAACACATAATCATTCTTTGCATGGCTTCCCCCACTTCTCTGTTCTTCTTTATACAGTTGAACATTACAGAAGCTGAAAAATACATTTTGGGAAACAAAAGTAATTGACTTATCTATTCACTCAATATCTTGCTGAGAAAAATGGCCTAAAAGAATTCCTTACCAGATTACCTTCTGTAAGCAAACACAGTTCTGATCAAGTCTATATCCTTATTGTGCTAACAGATGTACAGGTGTCTACCTGAGAGGACTGTAATCAGTTGCAACAGCATTATAAAGCAACTAGTCATGAACAAGCATAGGAAATGAGGAAGTAATGACAAGTAAATGAGCAAGTACAAGGAAAAACAAGAACTATGTATGCTTGCACAGATGATTCAAGGTAATTTTTCTACAGTTACTTATGATTAGAAGATACTGGCAACTAATATGCATCACCAATGCCCTCATGAAAATAGCAGTTATCATCTGAAGTTTCACTTAAGACTGCAAAAACACAAGCAGTGAGGTGATGAAAAGAGAAAAGGAAGGCTGTACAGAAGTTGTGATGATGTGCTCACATATGAAATTATACTGGGGGGGAGGACTCAGTTAAAAATTTAGATGCTGTTCAGAAAAGCAAAGAAAGAGCTTCTGGGAACCAGAAAATGGATAGCCAGATGTAGGTTCAAGCAGGTGCTTGAGCGTCAAGCCCAAAATTGCACTTTTTTTCCAGGCTGTGGAGAAAGCTCAGTTTAACAAAGTTCAGCTGCACTGCCAAACTGCCCTGCTCACTATGACCTTCTCTCCTTTTATGCTTAGTATTGGATCTCCCTTAAGAGTTCTGTGGATAGCATAAGCCAGTGGGTGGCAGATATCTTGATTCTGAATTATGCATGAGGCTACCATATAGGGGACATCATGGCTATATCTGTCACTAGACATGAGTGGGAAAAAAATGTATCAACAACATACTAACCCCATCATTAAATATTATGTTTAACAATGAAGATCAGCAAAAACATTCTTAGCACCTCCAGCAGTGACTTCACCCAGAAGCAGCACATCTCAAAGAGCTCCTAGATCTCTGTCTTTGCAAAAAAGGGAGCACACAGATGAACAAAGAAAGAAAGAATCTCCTGCCCCCCCAAAAAAAACAACCACGAACCAAACAAATAAACCCCCAAATAACATCAATAACCCAAACACCACCAAAAAAAAAAAGAGAGATTCCAGTTACCCAAATCAATTGCTCTTAAAGACCTGCCCCACTTTAGCATGAGAGAAGAGACCCAGCAAGCCCCTAGATCTGTAATGGGGAACAGAACTATCACAGATTTATGCACGTGATTCCCACTTGGCTCCAACTCCACACTGAAACTTGTGAGACTGGTGACCAAGCATATTCAAGTATGCACTGTAAGATGAATACACAGCCCCAGTTTTGGAAAGGTTCTTTCCTTCAGTTACAGATATCATAGTATGATAGTATCAGTCAGGGTTGGAAGGGACCACAAGGATCATCTACTTCCAACCCCCCTGCAGTTTGCATTAACATTGCATAATTCCACAAACACAAGGCAGTAAGTTATTTGTCAAGGTTGATGCAAACATTCCAACAGTTACAGAATTTCATCATGTTTATGCTTTACATTATGACAGGCTTTGCATGAAGTCCAAAAGTTTAAGAATCACTTTGCAAAAGCCTGCAGCAAATCCTACCCTCCCTCACTTTCTCCACACTGACATAATCCCTGGCAGCCATGCCTACCTGTGCACACTGTGAATGGCAACCAGCAATGAAATAATAACTAAAAAAGGTTATTCTCTAGGAAATTAAGCCTTTTATTTAATGGATTTGTATTTTCATTTCCACCTGATCATTCACTCACATCATCTGTAGAAGGGGATGAATTAGACTCTGCATCCATTTCTAAATACACACCAATTTATATTTTCAACTAAACTCTTAATTCAGTATCTGTTGCATAAATAATATGTGTGGGGTGTCCCTGCCCATGGCAGGGGGGTTGGATCTAGATGACCCTTGTGGCCCCTTCCAACCCTGACTGATTCTATGATACTATGAAATAATACTCTGCACATGCAGCTGACAAATTAACTATTCTATTAAATTTATTCCTAATGACAGTGAAATCCTTGTCCAATACAGTCAAAACAGTAACAAAATCTAGTTCACACTTCTAATTCTCCTGTGTTTAATACAGCACAAACACCAATACTGTGTACCTATAATAAACATAACTAACTTGAATTATCTTAAAAACACAGAGGTGAATAATTATTATTTAACAAGTTCATTGATTACTGAGTATCATTGATAGATAGATTCAGGTAATTACCAAAAGGAGGTGGCCCATGTCAAAATAGAAAATAAAAGAGGTGCCTGCTTTCAAGTGCTGCAGCATAAAACTTCGGCAGCACAAATTGTTTCAACCCACATGCATTGATGTGTTCTGCCTTACTTAAGAAAAGAATGTCTCTACCCAACACTCAGCTTTGACAATGATTTCTAAAATGAAATGGAAACCCAATTCCTTGTTCTTGCACCAGGTGCTAAAGACTGAAACCCCACTATTACAGTTTTTCAGTCTCTATGAAAACACACTAAAAGTCTAAAAGAGAGATTCCCTCTTGTACCTCAGGGAGTGCTGGCCTACGGTTTGGTTTTGTTGTTGTTTGCTTGTTTTCCTTGTCTCTAAATGGAAGGCATGCTGTTTCTTTTCAAACAAATAGCAGATAATTTCAAGTAGGTTATTTGCAATAATATAGATCTCGTGTATACAGTTATGAGTGAGACTCGCATTTGGACACAGAGAGGTAGGACAGGAAGGGAGCTCGACAGCCACATTTCATAAAGCTGAAATTACAGACAATACCACAAGGATGGCTTCTATGGAGAGGGAATAAGGGCTAAGAAATACAGAATGAAACAAGAAAGAGAGCGTAAATATGGTGTAAGAAATAAAGAAAGGAGAATCTGAAGGCCTACATGTTCATGTTCTTGATGGACAGATACCTAGGTCCCTTTCAGAATAGCTGGGTGCATCTCAATTTTTCCTCCCTGTGAACAAGGAACTGTCAGTCTCCAACAAGTAGCAAGCAGGAATAGTGTGACAGATTGCAAGACTACATACATTCCAGTAGCTTTCACATAGTCTGAGGTGCAAGGATTACTCAGAACAAAGGGCACATTTTTGTGTTGAGAAACCCATGATAGGCTTCATTTCCCCTCTAGTTTTTTAATGCATCTAGTTTTTTTGCCATCTACAATACTCCATCACAACTAGCTGCAACAGATTCACTTTGAATAAACTGAAGTACTTCTTTTAGTTTTCTTTTTTTTTTGGTTTTACCAATTTCCTGCATTACCAACAAATCAACATTCAGACCCTGTATATAATGCTGTAAAATATTACTACTCTTCCTTTAGGCTCATCAGTTTAATAGTCCTTTGTTTTCACAGTCCTCGATGTTAAACTCTCCCCTTTGCCATCTGTAATTTCCAGCCTGTTCCACAGAGAAGCTATTTCTCCAAGTATTTTTCCCATTCAGCAACTTCTTTACCCATAAGCACATAATCAATCTAAACCTAGAATACCAAATATTAAACCTTCAGAACATACAGATTAATTGCAATAAATCTGCCTAAAATGACAACTGGCTCAGCCCTTGGACCAACATTTACAAAGCAGCTGTGAAAAGAAGATAATGAACCCCTCCTAAGGGAGCATACACCTTTTTATATTGATCATATACAAAGCACTGAGGCCACAGTCCTCACAGGTGTTTTAAATTACATCACACCTCTCCAAGACCTTTTAATTCTTCCCACCATACTGTACTGGAATGCATCACAAGAGGGCTCTAGCCCAGCTGACTGTTACCATAAGGCAACTGAAATCACTGTGAAGGTCACATCAAACATCAAAGAAGTACATCACAGAAGTACAACTACCATGACTTAGCTGGTAATCTATTAATTTAAGGTAAACCAAAACCAACCCTACCTTCAGAATCTTTAAATCATAGCAGACAAATTCCTGGGTTGCCTTCCTATCTAATGGTTTTTGGAATAGGATGGGGAAAAATCCTCATATAGCCCATAATTCCAAATGTAGAAAACCACCAAGTCTTGCAAACAAAAAGAAGGAAAACAATCAAATTAAATTATGTGATTTCATTATGAAATCATATACACAGTAATATTGATTGGATTCAAGTCACTAAGCTGCTATGAAGCTCTATAACCAATAAAGTTGTGGCTGCTGCTAGTAACAGATCACAGCTTTGTACTAACTCTGCAAGGCCTCAAGACAGGGACGTGTCAGCTTTTGTTTAGTCTTGGTTAAGCCTTGACTAGAACATTATTTTACCACAGAAAGGTGTAATAGCAACTAAGTATTAAGTAACTTCTGCCTGACCTGATTTGGCTTAGGTTTGCACAACAGTCTCATGTAAATCTCAGCTCTTCAAGAATTTTGCAGGGGTTTTTGTTTGTTTGTTTTTAACTAATGGAAAAGAGTAGAAAGTTGTTTTTTCTGTATATAACAAGCTATTGATTAATCTACCATAAAAATGCAGCATAAAGGAGTGCAGGCATAAAGTTATAGTAGATGCCTTCAAAGTACAGAGGGAAGACCCCGGACTGTACCAAAATCTTCAGCAGGCAATTGCTGGCCACTAAAAGATACAACTCTGGGAGCTGGATCCTAAGAGAAAAAAACTAGCACCCAACATTTGTAAAGCATACCATCTAGGTTGTAATGTAAACCAGTGAAGAGCAAGGTGTACAGCATGTCAGAATACAATATTAAGTAACCCTCAAAGGAAGTCTAGAGGTGGGAGGAAATATTGTTACATACTCCCAGTAAAGGACTGAGGATGCTGATGAGTCACTGCAGCCCACTCTTACTTCTTTTCCTGCTTGAGCACAGCTGAAGCTGTCAAGACCTCAGAATGAAACTCCAAGTGCTCCAATGTCAGAGCAAAAAGGGAACTCCATGCAACAGTTTGAAATGTATTATTATAGAGACATTCTCTGTAGTATTATTGTTCTTCCTTGTGTGACGCAGAACTCAAATAATAATAGCTGCTGCATCGAACTGTTAAGATTTCAGTTAGACCAACAATACAATTCCCTGCTTTGCACATAAGCTGTGGTTTTGGGGGCCACATAAACTGCAAAGACTGCATTGTAAATCAGATACAGTAAATTGGTAGATATAATCTTGATTTAGATACAACTGTTAGCAACTGTAATAGTATCTTACATACTTCCAAAACCAGGTTAAATCTATTTCATTTGTCCTCTCAATCTTTTTAGCAGTTCTAAGTGCCTTACATGTGTATTTAAGCAAAGGAGAACAGGAGGTGTTTTGACCCCCTCAATCACTGAATGGTTAATTACTCTGTGCATAGCTCTCTTAGAGCACTAGTCTCTTCGGCATGCATTAGTCATGAAGCTGAGCCATAGGCTAAATCAGTTTCATTTTAGCTAAGCATCTCGGGTTGAACCGAGTATCTGTAAGGTCAGAACACTCAATGCTTCAGACTCAGTGAAAAACAATGAAATGAAAAACATTTTGTTGCACATGTGGAATATATTCAAGTGTCAGGACAGCTGACAGCTACCAGGAATTCATACTATGAGCAAGGGAGGAAATATTTTTATCTTTATAGAATCATACAGATGTTCTGGCAAATATTGCCCACATTAAACAATCATTTAAGGAATTCAAAATTAGACACAAAAGTTGCTGGGTTTTTTGTTTGATTGGTTTTGGTTGGTTGGTTTGTTAATTCTTTTATCTTTGTTGATAAGGATTCCGCTGCTGTTATTCTGAACCCAAGTGTCATCTTGAATAAGTGGAGTTAAATAGATTTATGAGGACAATGCAAAATGTAAACTTACTTCTGCTCATTGGATACCCACTGCAGGGATAAACTGAAGCCATCTGTTTGATAGTTTTCTTGTGATCGTGACACCAGAATACAGAATTAACCAGGTTGGCAAAGACCTTTGAGATCATCGAGTCCAACCTATCACCCAACACCACCTAATCAACTAAACCATGGCACCAAGCACCCCATCCAGTCTCTTCTTAAACACTTCCAGTGATGGTGACTCCACCACCTCCCTGGGCAGCACATTCTAATGGCCAATCTCTCTTTCTGGGAAGAATTTCTTCCTAACATCCAACTTAAACCTCCCCTGGCACAGCTTGAGACTGTGTCCTCTTATTCTGCTGCTGGTTGCCTAGGAGAAGAGATCAGCCCCAACCTGGCTACAACCTCCCTTCAGGTAGTTGTAGAGAGCAAGAAGGTCTCCACTGAGCCTCCTCTTCTCCAGGCTCAGCAACCCCAGCTCCCTCAGCCTCTCCTCACAAGGCTGTGCTCCAAACCCCTCCCCAGCTTTGTTGCCTTTCTCTGGACACCTTCCAGCATCTCAACATCTTTCCTAAACTGAGGAGCCCAGAACTGGACACAGGACTCAAGGTGTGGTCTAACCAGTGCTGAGTACAGCTATGACCACATACAAACTTTATTGTTTCCTGTGTACAAAACCACTAAATTATCAGACACCTTGCAGCAACAATTTCTGGTTAATGGAAGATAGGTGAGCAGGCACAGAAATTCTCTGTTAGAAGTGGGCATGTCTGAGATCAGCAGAGGAGTAACCTGAGCTCTGTTATATAGTCTACACTATACCTGGCACATGCAATGAAAAGGCCTTTCATTTTTCATCAGTGTCTTTAATCTTCACAAGTACAATTACAGCATTATTAGTAATGATAAATACAAATTATACTCTGTTCTGTAAGACAACAATAAACTGTTTTTTATGTTTCTACTGAAAGTAGTTGAAATGAATCAATGCTCATAAATATCCAAAGGGCAAGTGTCAGGAGGACAGAGCCAGACACCTTTCAGCAGTGTCCAGCGACGGAACAAGAGGCAATGGACATAAACTGAAACACAGGAGGTCCCACATAAACATAAGGGAAAAAACCTCCACTTTGAGGGTGACAGAGAACTGCAACAGGCTGTGGAGTCTCCATCTCTGGAGGCATTCAAAACCTGCCTGGATGTATTTCCTGGGTGATTTACTGTAGACGATTCTGCTCTAGCAATGGAGTTAGACTAGATAAACTTTAGAGGTCACTTCCAACCCTTACCACTCAGTGATTATGGAATGAATGACTGGAGGAAAAAGAAATGTATCCCAGATTAAATATTAGGATTGTACAACAACTTGTAAAACTACATGCACAGGAACTGAATGTTCTTCAGCTTAGCAGCATCTCATAAAACTGCAGTGGAGACGAAAAATGTTATTTTTCCTTTGTTACCACAGTATCTCAGGGCTATAGAAGAGCAGCTATAATTAAGTTATACTGCTTTCTTTCCTTTATACAGTATCCTTTGGATACAGAACATTATTTCAATGACACCTGTCATATAATTTCCTAGTACACAAACAATGGCTTGATGAAGAATTCAGTGTGACTTGCAAATGTGTGCTAAAGACAAATAACAAATTGCAATCTATTTGCTAGCTTAACCTGAATAGTTCACCTCACATTTTCGTGGCTAATTACTGCTTTCTGTACCGCTGTGTAATTGAAACAGCAAAGAAAGGAAACATCCAGAGTGTCTGAAGTCTCCACGTCGGAAACTGGAAGTCTTTCATACTCAGGACAGAGAAGCCTGTTGCTTAACAGTGTGTTCTTTGGAAACAGCATGAGTTCACTACTGCAGACCCTGCCAGCAAGTGAGAAACTTCGGAATCCGAAACTCAGAAGTGTCATGCCTTCTTTCAGAATTATTTAAATGGAGATTTGCCACAGTTTACAGTTTATAAACTAAATCCCAAGAAGTCCTACCTAATCCTCAGCTTTTTTTCTTCTATAGCTAGCAAAACAAGTTTCGGTCGTGGTAATATGGTTACAATCTATTTGTATATATTGTTTACCACAACAAATAGCATTTATAACAATGCACAGAGCAAGAAAAATACATTTTGCAGTAGTTTTATAAGTTTATTCTTCCTGAGACAGGAAGTCATTTACTCTGCCTTGCAGAACATTTAATCCTTTTTACCATTCAGATCCAACAGGATGTAAGGACGTACAGCATCTCATGGGGAAGGACCTGAGACCATTCCAAGAAAAGCCCTGTCTTAACCAGCTTTACAGCTCCAGCAGGGCTCCACTTCTGTAATGATTTTTATAACTGATAATGGTTCATTTTCACATACTCATTTCTAAGAATTGGCAAAGAAAACCGAGAAGAGTATGAAATACTTGGTTTTGTAGGGAGGACATGATTTCTTCACATCCACTACTTTGAACTGTCTGAGTTCTATATACCTTTTTTTTGCACTGGACTACTTATTCCTTCTTTCTCTACACATTACATGCCTTGCTAATATTTTAGGAGGTGAGCATGTTGACACAGGAAATACTGCTTTCAAAAAACACCACCACCACCCAACAGAAGAAAAACCCAATCCCAGTCTATTGGTCAGCTGTATTTCATATGATCCGCCTATGTACGCCTCCTGTTTCAGCCCTTTGGAACAGGCATTAGTTAACTCTCACAGCTGTGTGCAGATTCCGCATGATATTCTCTTTGAATTTGGCACTTAGTTTTGTATTGCTTCCTAAACCATAGCACTGCCTGAATTTCATTTGGTCTTTATTTTCATTCTGGTAAGAAACACATGTTTAGTAGGCACTGGCTTTCTCACAAGCAGGGAAGAGGAGGACACTCAAATTAGTTTTATCTCCCTTGTTGAACTGAACGTCAGAAAAAAAACCCCAAACACAAAAACCCTAGGCTGCAATATGGAGAAAAATCAAAGCAAAAATCCTAGTGTAACCTCAGCAAATCAGCAGGTGATTAATTGCTTAAAAAGAATTAGAAGGTGACAGACATCAGACTTTCCCACTAGACTTTCCCAGCATGGCACAGAATGTTGAAGAACACCTTGATCGAATCTCTTGTGCTGTGAAGGCCAGCATTAAAAGGGAGAGCGTTAAGTCTCAGCAGATACAACAATCCCTGCTCTTTCAAAATGCAGTTTCTTGTAGTGTATGTATGCTGTTGCATCTCCAGTTGGTAGAGATTATCACATCGCAGCCTGACTAGCCTGAGGTCTCAACCTTTCCTTTATTTACGACAGAAAAGGTCATTTGAAAGGGGAACATGAGGAAGGAGGGCAGAAGGAGAGATCTGTCTGCCCATGCAGCAGGCTTGTGTCTGTTGTTTGTCTTAGAAACTCACGTTGCGCTTGCACCCGTGTAGAAAAGGCTAAGAGCAGATATGGAGAAATGACACACTGCCACTCATCAACTGCTAAACAGTTCATCTGAAAGGGACTCACTACAGGCTGTTCACATTACACTGCACTTAAATTCTTTCAGATTTTGAAGCAGAAATTTGCTTCTTTTGACCAAAATCTGTTTGGGTACGAAGGCTTCATTCCCCCCTCCCTGCTTTATTTGCTCATCAAGTTAAAATTACTGTTTTTTACACAGAAAGCCAAAAAGCCAAAGCATAAAATCTATTTACATAATACTTTACATAACAAGCCTCTTTGCAGAAATGAGAATATTAAAATTTCAAAAGTACAGTCACAGCAAGTGGTAGCCAAGAAAGGAAGATAAATCAAATCCTATTTCTTGCCATGCTGTGAAAAAGACGTCTGGCTTTTAATCATCATGATGTGCCATATGTAAAGTCCATCAAAGGAGAGGTTTGGTAAATGTTATATTTCATAACCACAGGGAAGGAAGCTATTTATAAACATCAATTAAATTATATAATATAGTCCAAAGTCATTAATAATGAAACTATTAATCTAGGTAGACATTACCCTCGTATGGAATAGGTTTGGAAACACACTTTTTCAAATGCATATTTAACTAGGAAAGCCTTACTTTTTTTTCCAACTCAAGGTCATTCAAACCTGTCACATAGTTTCTGTCATATGAAGTAAATTGTACCATAAAAAATAAAATGCACAAAAGAAAACAACAAGTGACAAAATGCACCAAACCCCCCAAAACCAAACCAAACCAAACCAAAAAAAGACACTTTCTCAAAAAATCTTGGGAATGCTTGTGTCAGCACCTGGGTGCTATACAGGGTCAGAAAACTATTTATGTACCTAGGAAGCTTAAATGCTAATTCATATTGTGTTTTGCCAGGCTCAGGAAACATTTGGAGATGCAAATGTCTTCAGCAGGGGATAGTATTGAGGCCTAACACCATATGAAACCTACTTTCAAGCCTCCAGTGAAGTTAAAGACCAATCACAAACATAGTGTTGCTATTCTAGAATTGTGCATCTCTCACAACCGAAGGCAGCAAGCTACTTTGAAAGCATTAACAATCCTTATACTTCAGAAAATTCCTAGGAAGGCTGAAATCATCTATGTCATACTAAGCAAAGCTTTGCACAGAACAGTTAATCTGTTCAGTCTCTAAGGACACTGGTAAACTGAGACTAGATCTTCAAAAATACTCCTCTTTTACAGAAAAGAAGCTAAATTCAAGAGGTTTCAAACAGACATTTCACAGTAAAGTGTGAGGGATGGCTAATGACCTCTGGCAGAAGCCTTCTTGTAGTACCAGGACTGACAGGTTGCCCACTGGATGCCTTAGGGAGCACATAACTGTAGAGGAATGGAAGCAATACTTAATTTTTTTAGGTAATGAAGGCATGAAGGAATTTATTTCTTCTTAGGAGACATCAGGTTCAGGAACAAAATTTCTAAAAGCAGGCAGCAAAGCATACCCTTAGAAAACCCAACCAACATATCCCCCAAATCCATCAACTTTCAAGGTAGTCTGTATTTAATTTGTAGTTAGCTTCTAATAAATAAATGAATAAATAAAAAATCTAGTCCTGCCTCACCAGAAAATGTATAGAACTCTGTGTTTCCATGGCACAAGAACAAACATTTTCATCTACATATTTAAAGCCAAAAGGCTTACTCCAATGAGTTTTGTGCGTAGATTGAATGGCAGATGTCATGTCAGAAGGTTTAAATAAGGTCAGAAACTGGTCAAATTCATGTAGTTATTCTTCAGCATATAATGAATCATTCATGTATCAAATGCAAGAATCTGTAAATGCAAAATGAACTCCAAATAACAGAGGACACCATGATCTTCATCTCTTACATTGTGTAACGTACCTGTGTAGTACGTATGTAAAGACACCCATCACACAGACAGACTTTAAGAACCCTGAAACTTTAGCTGATCTGTACAGCAGTTTGGATTAAGGAAGTGGCAATTCTTAACCCTCTCTATGGATCACAGCATGTAAGCTACCACTCTGCAATATTCTGTTAGGGGACCTGCAGAGCTATTTATAGATCAGCTGCAAAAGCAGACTCTGATATGTCCTTCTGGAAAAGAGAAATTTACTTGCAACACTCAAATTACATTTCAAGGTTAAGCTCTAGGTTTGATCCTGTAAAAGGAATTAGGCAGATCCTTATTCAAATATGAAGTACCATGGAGATCAAGTCAAACCTGTTGGAGGGGACAGGATCTTACTCCTTGGCCTCTTTGCAGAAGTACAGCCTTACTGAAATTCAAGGCAATAGTGACATTCTATATGGAGCTCCAGATAGGAAAGAAAGAAGCTGCAAATGAACAGATCTATCAGGACTGATTAGAACAAAGACTAAAATGCAGCCTAGGCTGCATCAAAAATACCACAAGAAAATAGCATTTACATATGAAACAGTAGGAGCTTCAAGGCTACAGAGCAATTCCTATTTAATGATGGAACATTACAGTGAAACCCAAGAAGCTGATTTGGCTAATCAATAATTGAAAATCTATTTGCCTGCGATCGATTT
Source organism: Dryobates pubescens (assembly GCF_014839835.1). NCBI lineage: Eukaryota > Metazoa > Chordata > Aves > Piciformes > Picidae > Dryobates > Dryobates pubescens. The sequence goes on along the minus strand of NC_071623.1, from coordinate 33,050,046 downwards.
CCAGTGTGACAGGATTCAGATAAAGCAATCTGTAACTGGTGATCTTGCCTACCAAAGAAAGGACAGTCTTTTATTTATGAACTGAAGAGAGCTGGAACTTATTAAAGATGCCACATAAAGCTGCAGAATCAAACTGCTAACATATGGTATGCATTCACATAAACACAGACATTTTAGCCAGCTGGCTTTGCACAGGGGATTCAAGAATTCACAGTATTTTAGTTCACACAGGTGAATAACAAAAAGTCGAAATTCTATCCTCAGAAAAAAAAAAAAAAGTTGAGTAAAGAGCTAACAAATACTACAGAAAGATCTAAATGTATTTATTTATCTATTTGTTTATTTATTTTAAAGGCAAGGTTTAGGCAGAGGAATAGTAAGCAGTGCCTACAACCACAGGCTACCTGCAGAAACCCAGGACTTGCTTCATCTTGTATGTAGATCTACCCTATTTTCTTCATTTCCTCTGGTAGCAACTGCACACACTGCTCCTTGTGCATATGGCCCATGCTAACAGGCTGCTTAAAAGCCTCTGTTGCAAGCCTGAGCATATGAAAATTCATAGATTCATAGAACATCTTTGTCACTGACATGGACAACAGGAACAAGTGCACCCTTGGCAAGTTTGTAGATGACACTGAGCTGTGTGGTAGAGTTGACATGCTGGAGGGAATGGATGCTATACAGAGGCAGCTTAGCAAGCTTGAGAGATGAGCCAGTGTCAGCCTCATGAAGTTCAACAAAGCCAATGGCAAGGTCCTGCATCTGGGTTGAGACAATACCAAGCACAAATACAGTCTGGGCGGAGAATGGACATAGAGCAGTGCTGAGGAGAAGGGCTTGGGAGTACTGGTGGATAAGAAGCCCAGCATGAGCTAGCAACATGCACTTGAAGCCCAGAAAGCCAACTAAATTCTGGGCTGCATAAAAAGCACGGGCAGCAGGTTGGAGGTGATTCAGCCCCTCTGCTCCACTCTTGTGAGATCCTGCCTGAAATATCCTGTCTAGCCATGGGGCCCCAAACACAACAAGGACATTGAGCTGTTGGAGTGGGTACAGAGGAGGGCCATGAAGATGATTAAAGGGCTGGAGCACCTCACCCATGAAGATGGGCTGAGGGAGTTGGGGTTGTTCAGCTGGGAGAAGAGAAGGCTGCAGGGAGATCTAAAGGCAGCCTTCCAGTATTTGAAAGCCTACAGGATAGCTGGAGTAGGACAGGCAGTAATGGCTTCAAACTGGAAGATAGATTTAGATTAGACATTAGGAATGGAAGACAGATTTAGATTAGACATTAGGAATAAGTCCTTCACTGTGATGGTGGTGAGGCAGTGCAACAGGTTGTCCAGAGAAGCTGTGAAGGCTCCAACCCAGGACGTGTTCAAGGTCAGGTTGGATAGGGTACTTTATGGGGGCATGTGTAACCATAAATATCTATAAGCACAGGCATGTGTCTGAGGTCATTCAACAGTTAATATCTAAAAATGGTAACTGCACTAGCAGAGAGGAATTTGCCTACCCATTTGAGCCAGTCAGTCAGTCAATGCCTGAGGTTTTACAGACAGTATCTGCTTGCAGAGGAAGATAAGGATTGAATCTTTTTTCTTCTTTTTGAGACAGAAATGATTGCTATTTACCAGAAGCATATGAAAAACTCTTTTCTGAATGCAACAGGAATCTTAGATTTGGCTTTGAGAAAGCATGAACCCATCAGGAAATATTAATTTGAAGAATTCTTTTAACCTGCTCACAGTAGTGTTACAAGTGTTCAAGTCAATACTTTGCCAAGCTTCTTTACTAGCTATTTTGTACTTCTTTTGTAGTATTTATATGCCTCTGTCAACATCTGCCTCTACATTTCCATACAATCTCATTATTACCTAGCAGTTGCATTTTCTGCAATGCCTATTATTTCAGCTCTCTTTTCTACAGTGAAGATCAACTTCATGTCAGATTTCTTTTCAGTGAGGCGTGACTGGTTCTATCTTCAAGGATGTATGAGGAATAGTTATTCTTTGCCTCTGACTTGACTACTTCCTATAAGTACTCACAGCTTTTCATCCTGCTTGCTCTCAGAGTTCTTGAAGACTTCACATTTCCCTTTCACTTTTAAGCTTCACTATTTCACACACTTGCTTCTGAAAGCAAACCTGGTTACTATTATGATTTCAATTTCTGCAAGAGATATGCAGCAACTAAAGTGTGTCTTTATTACTCCTAAGGAAAATTACATTTGGGGAAACAAATGAGTGTAAATACTAAGGACAGTGGGAGAAAAATAGTTGCATGTCAGCACAGCAGGGATAGAAGCTACAACTCTATTAAACTCTTAATAGAGGTATTTAAATTAAAACACCCCTTTGAGTGAAATTCTGCACTAATGTATGCTACCTTAGGCTTCCCTTGCCTCCTTTCACTCATCCTCCAATGAACTTTGGGAAACATTTTAACCTCCTGCAGTGCAGTCAGCAATCCATTCCATGACTGATTGATCCATATAAGGGTTGAAGGAGACCCTGTGGGTCAGAAGGATGCAGCAAAGAGAATGATGAGGTACTGAATTTGTGCTTTATAGTTTACAAAACAGAAAAAGCTGGGCAATAGGCTCAGCTACTGTCACCTCTTCTTGGGAAGATTCTCAAACCAAAATACTGTTAAAAGCTCTTTTCCATTAATTAAATGGGAGCTGAGGGGATATATTTATATATATATCACAGTATCACTAAGGTTGGAAGAGACCCCAAGGATCATCAAGTCCAACCTGTAAACATATATATAAGCTGTCAAGGTCCAAACAGCTCAACCTCCAACGCTTCTTCAACAGAAAGGTCTCACTGAGAAAATGCAGTAAACATCCTTATTAAGCAAAGTCATGTTTCCTTCTTCCTCTTCTTCCCCACAGCAGCAAGACAAGCATACAGCTGGTGCTCAGAAGTACCACCTAACCTGGATACTCAAGTAGTTCAGACAATGAAAAACAATGAGCCCTCAAGAACAAATGCCATTCATTTCCATTACAGGACTTTTCACTACAGGAGGCACTTTGTTTTACTGAGCAGATACGCTAAATCTGCTAATACAAAGTCACACTGTTCTTCCAGAGAACAAAGTTCCTGCTTGAGCTACATGCACCTGTGTTTCTTTGATTGCTCCCTTTCAGTCTGCTTTTATCATTAACACCTGGTGCCAGCCTTAACACAGAAATAAAAGACTTAATGGATAAGAGCTGAATGTTGGGGGGAAAAAATGTTTTTAAAAAAGTAAAGTATTCATTTGGGCAAAAAGGCAAAAAGGAGACATTGACTTTGCATGCACATTTCAGAGCAGGACAGAATATCCAGCTTCTTATACGTTTCCACTTTTCCAGGTTGGAACTGTACGTGCGCCTCTGCGTGTGCCTATGGACACTGCATCAGCAAAGAAAGAAACTGGAAGTAAAGCCAGCAAGGAATAAAGGTTATTTTCTCTGTAAAACACTGAAGTTCTACTGTCAGGTTAGGACTTGCAATGCATTACATGATCTGTACATGAGTAATTGATTTCTTCAGCACTTCAGAAATAAAAAGGGGTTCCTTAGGTCACACATGGAAAGCGACATCTATGAAAACCAAGTCCGGAAACCACAATGACAAGACAGCTGACCTCTGCTAAAGCCAAACAAATGAATTTACCAAAAAGCCCACATTGTCTGACACCCCTTAAATTGTTCACTATTTTAAACAAGGGAAAAAATTACTCCAGTGGAACCTCTGATTGAAGCAAAGCTTGCTTCTACAAGTGCAGGATGTTTCTATGACTGTATTCAGGAATCATTCTCATTTCTATTCTTTTCAAGAAAACAATCTATTAAGGGAGTTTAATAAACTTCATTTTTCACCAGGCTTTATCTTTAGATTGAGTTGAACCTGCTGCTGCTATTCATACCATGCTGCAGGCATGCCAGCTTCCAAAAATGAAGTACAGGCTGGAGGAAAGCATTACGGGACTTGAAGTTCAGATTGTCACACAGAAGGCTTCCTGTTCTGGTTGCAGCAGGCGTTTGGGTGTTGTCTCTTTTCCACAGGGATGGCAGCAAGACAGTTGGAGTGGGGTAGCTGCTGGTTTTCTTTTATGCTACCTCTTTTCCTGTATTTCAATGCACTTCTGCAAATAGGCTAAGCTAAGGCAATCATGCATTGTATTAATAATTAGATTATTAGCTAAGGCATTTGTGCATTCATGTTATCTCATGTATTCAGTAAACTCCTATCTCTTCATCTCAACCCCAAGTTTTTGTGTGTTACTTTTCCCTCACTTCTGTGTTGAGTGAGCAGGCAGGGTAGCCCTTGCATCAACCTATTGCAGAGGGGAAGAAAAAGAAAAGGCAAATGCTTTAGCTGGTGCCAGATACTCAATGGCATGTCTAAGGAGCTAGGATTTCTCTCTGCAAGCATGAATTACCTAAATCCATTACAGTTTCTCATCTTAATATAAACTTATCTAGTAATTGTCTAGTAGATTTTTACTATTTTAGTAAGACAAATTACAGATAAGAATCTCAACTATGAAACACTACCAGATGCAGAGATGGTTGCAGTGAGCACTGAAGCTGTATAGATCCAGAGCTTGTAACCATTGCTTCTCACTGTTTATTTCATAAAATACAATGAAGGAGCATCAGGAGAATCCTGCATGTACTTCATTTTCAGGGCAATATATTAAGAAGTTGTTTTTTTGTCTACTGACCTGTGACCTGATGTTTATAATACCCAACTCAATTTTCAATGAAAACACCAGCAATACTGAGTGTATCACAATAAGACAAGCAATGCATCCGTTTTTTATGCAGATCACTTGAAAACAAGTTGCTTCCTAAGAATGGTTTGGCCATTTCTGATGTCATCACACTCACTTTGTAGTTTCACTTAAGCTGTGCCAACTAACAAAAATGGGAAATGGTATGATTGTTGAGGACAGAAATGCAAGGTGCGGTGTGATGGGTAACGAGTAGGCTGGGTGGGAGATTTCCAAGTAGACTTCCCTGCATCTAAGTGTATGAAATGACCACCACTGGATCAACTACAGACAGGAGATGCTGCGTAAAAAGCCTGCACTAGTAATTCTAGCAGTTAACAAAGCGTGTTCTTCTGCAGCATTCTGCATTTCAAATGAAGTAACAGAATGAAATATCCTTCCAAATTCAGCATGCACAAAAAGACAATCTGTATTTCTTTGCCTTCTCCAACTGTGGTCATTTTCCACTGCTGATTCTTCTTATAGTCAAGTCTGAAAGTCATGGCACCTTGCCAAAGTGAGCATTACATCTAAATCCATTTAGATGGATATTCTATCTGAAAAGAGCACCTGAGGTATTTTCATGCACTTTCTTTACACAAATTACTGCTATTTGGATTCTGTATGTGCTTATGCAAACATGCTTAGAAGTGAGAGAGCTAAAAGATGTGGGGAAAAACAAAGACTTCACACATGGGGACAAATGTGGATCTAATACATCACTCAGGAGGAAAGAAATAATTTGGTTTACAGCATGGAGATTTTTACTTACCTAGAAAATATTTTAGTTTTTAAATAGTGTTAAAAACCCCCAAAACCTAACCCCCCAAGTTAGTGTAGATAACGATAAAGAGAAGGATTTCTGGTTACAGGCCGATACAGTAACCCTCTGCCAGCTTGTTCAGAATATCACAGAACATGCAATTGTGTTTACTGCGAGGAGCCTTCAGCCTCTGACAGTTTGCATCATTACCAAAAGCTTTACTTCTGCCTGGTACTACTGCATTGAATCACAGCAAACCAAAAAGGGCACAAGATAGAGATTTTAGAAGAAGTATCCATATGAATGAGTTGTACTTTTTAGCTTACAGGGTTGGTTTTAAGGGAACATTCACAGAGTTAAACAAATGTGTAGTGTTAATATGATCATGTCTTTCCAAATGATCTTTAACCAACAAAAAAATGTCCAGGCACACATTTAACATGGGTTTGCAACCACCAGCACATGCAATCATATTACACATTATACTTGAGCAGCCTGAGATCCAGGCCCTCATTACTACTGTCATCTGTGCAGGACCATATTAACAATGACCTGCTGTTTAACATAGCAAAAGCACTAGAAAACCCTACAGAACTGTCCTTTTCTACACTGAATGTTATCAAACTAAGTACAGGGGGGAACAAAAAGGGGAAAAAAAGAAGGGAAAAATATCTTTTAAGACTGAGTGACAGCAATGGAGTTTTTGGGTAGTCAAATAAAAGTGATGAAAAGTTGAAGGACTTGGCTAAGGAAATATTAGTTGACTGTGTTCTAAGAGAACTTGCTTTTTGGTTTGGAAACCTGTGATCTGGAAAGCAACGTATTTGCATTTATTTTTAATGCATTGACACAATCTTAACTCTGAAAGTTTTGTGTTAAATAATCTGGTTTAAAATGAATTGTCATTTGATTGTACAAAAGCAGTTTTGATTTAGCTTCCTAGCTTTATTTCTACTAAAATTATATGACTGGTGAATTAGTATAGCTTTCTTTAATTATTATCACACCAATAAAGCACTTTTGCTGGCTTTTCTACTGAACAACTTGATTCCTGTAGAAAAAAAGCTTTGCTTCAGCTTATTATTGTTATGAGCTAAAATACAAGATAATAATGTGTCAAGGAGAATAGAATAGAATAGAATAGAATAGAATAGAATAGAATAGAATAGAATAGAATAGAATAGAATAGAATAGAATAAGCAGGTTGGAAGAGACCTTTGAGATCATGGAGTCCAACCTATCATCCAGCACTATCTAATCAACTAAACCATGGCACCAAGGACCTCATCCAGTCTCTTCTTAAACCCCTCCAGGGATGGCGACTCCACCACCTCCCTGGGCAGCACATTCCAATGTCCAATCTCTCTTGCTGGGAAGAATTTCTTCCTGACATCCAGCCTAAACCTCCCCGGCACAGCTGGAGACTGTGTTCTCTTGTTCTGGTGCTGGTTGCCTGGGAGAAGAGACCAACCCTCACCTGGCTACAACCTCCCTTCAGGTAGTTGCAGACTGCAATAAGGTCTGCCCTGAGCCTCCTCTTCTCCAGGCTACTGGAGCTACAATGGATTCTACAATGCAGCATGGCATTGCTTTTGGAGGAAGTCTGAGGGAGGATTTTGAGTTACTTTGCAGCAGTCCAAGGTGTTTTGCAAATTGTTTCAGATGGCCTACTGTCACAGCATAAGAGTTTTGTTCACTTCCATATTCTAATAATATTATTTATATCAGCACTGCAGAAGAGCTTATATTACATAAGGGAAGGAGTAATTAAGTAAATAATAGTTACAATATACATTTTTGAAGGATAACCTGGTGAGAGGTTTGGAGCACCAAGCCCTATGAGGAGGGGCTGAGGGAGCTGGGGTTGCTTAGCCTGGAGAAGAGGAGGCTCAGGGGTGACCTTATTGCTGTCTACAACTACCTGAAGGGAGGTTGTAGCCAGGAGGGGGCTGGTCTTTTCTCCCAGGCAACCAGCACCAGAACAAGAGGACACAGTCTCAAGCTGTGCCAGGGGAGGTTTAGGCTCAAGGGGAGGAGAAGGAATGAGGCACTTGGTGGCATGGTTTAGTTGATTAGATGGTGTTGGGTGATAGGTTGGACACAATGATCTCAAAGGTCTCTTCCAACCTGGTTAAATCTATTCTATTCTATTCTATTCTATTCTATTCTATTCTATTCTATTCTATTCTATTCTATTCTATTCTATTCTATTCTATTCTATTCTAATTGTTCATGACACAGGCTCTTTTTAATTGCTCATCTTATGTTTTGAATTTAGAGACAAATATAAGGAATATGCACACAAATAATCATACAAGAATGCTAAATTTTGAAACAACTGACTTTCCACAACCTTTATGATTCCACATGCATATTTAATGCAAGTGCCTACTTTAACAACCTAATTTTAAATTAGTGCTTATGTTAGGCATTAAGTAGTTGGGGGGGGGGGAGGGATGTGTGAAATCAGCAGGCTTTTAAGATGATAAATCTACTTATAGTCCTAAATTTCATTTAATCCCTGCACTGGAAAGAAAGCTCATTGAAGGCATTTTATTTTACTGCTGAAGTCAAGTCTTCTTTTCAATTATTTTTTTCCCCTAGATTAGAGATGAAGAGGCAAAAGGAGGGACTACCCATTATGCCTAGCCATTTTTATCACAAAGAGACCATGCCTCCATTAACAATAGGTACAGAGAGAAAAATCCAGTTTGTCCTGATGTAACCTGGTATATGCAAAAAGGCTGCTTAAAACGTTGCTGTTGTACATGAAAGTGATATGAAAAACCAAGAACCGCTGGAATTCACAGAGTAATTTACAGCACACACTACTGCCAACAACTTAAAACTGATGGGAAACTGCTTTGGAAATTATGGCTAATGGATTGTAATAGCCTTTGTCACAAATTATCCCCAGTAGTTGTGGTTAAGCATTATGTATCTTTATATAACACCACACTGCATTAATATGCTGATGATTAGCTATTTCATCAACTGCTCAGAAAGTTCTGTTAATCTAACAGAAACAAAGAAATACATCTCTTAAGGACTTCAATGACCTCTTTCATGGAGGTGTGGTGGTTTCTTCACAGTATTATTAATCTTTTCCATTATTAAACCGCTTTTATCTCAACCCACCATTTTTTTCACTTTCACCTTTTAGATTCTCTCCCTCCATTGCTCCTCAGTTTAAGAAGGACATCGAGACACTTGAAGGTGTCCAGAGAAGGGCAACAAGGCTGGGGAGAGGCCTTGAGCACAGCCCTATGAGGAGAGGCTGAGGGAGCTGGGATTGTTTAGCCTGGAGAAGAGGAGGCTCAGGGGTGACCTCATTGCTCTCTACAGCTACCTGAAACGTGGTTGTAGCCAGGTGGGGGTTGGTCTCTTCTCCCAGGCAAGCAGCACCAGAACAAGAGGACACAGTCCCAAACTGTGCCAGGGGAAGTTTAGACTCAAGGTGAGGAGAAAGTTCTTCACTGAGAGAGTAATTCATCATTGGAATGTGCTGCCCAGGGAGGTGGTGGAGTCACCGTCCCTGGGGGTGTTCAAGAAGGGATTGGATGTGGCACTTGGTGCCATGGTCTAGTCATGAGGTCTGTGGTGACAGGTTGGACTCGGTGATCTTTGAGGTCTCTTCCAACCTTAGTGATACTGTGATACATTGATACTGTGCTCTGTTGGGGAGTGAGCGAGCAGCCTGTGTGGTGCTTTATTGCTGGCTGGGGTTAAACCATTGTAGGAATCCTGTCTACAAATCCTGGATGCAAATCACCTTGTGGCCATATCATGAACTGAGATGTACCCCAACAGAGGATGAAGATTGCCCACCAGACTGCAGCTGCCCTGGAAATAATGGGCAGATGCCACTGCTAATGATACTCTCTGGAACATACATAAAACAAGATCATCTCCACCCACCAGATACCCCAGGAAGGCAGGATGGTGAGAGGACAATGGATTCACCCCCTGGCCCCTGATGTGTATTATGCGTGTGGGCAGGTAAAGGGAGGAGGAGGCAGCGAAGCCCCCCCCCACTTCCTCCTGACCACTGCACAAAAACAAGAAATATACAGGAATATTTCCTGGGGGACAACATCTGGACACACACCTAAGGACTAAAAAACTGTATAAAAAGAATTGAGCAATACTGGCAGGGCAGAAGAAAGAAGATAACACCACACACTGGAAACATCACAGGATCTTTTCCAATCTGGTCTATTCTATTCTATTCTATTCTATTCTATTCTATTCTATTCTATTCTATTCTATTCTATTCTATTCTATTCTCTGTTCTATTCCATTCAATTCCATTCCATTCTAAAAGAACTTGGACTCTGAAATCTCTCTCTCTTCACCTCTGACTGATGGTAATATAATCCCTTTCCTGCTCTCTCCCTCTTCTCCCTATTTGTATTTTTTCCCTCCCTCTCTCTCCCTTCTTCTGTTCCATCCACTTAATTCTGCTAACAAATAGCCTTGCTATTGATATTTTGGCCTCATTTGTGTCTCTAATTTCATAACACAGGAATATTCAAAAGAACTGAGGCTCTTTCCCTCTCTGGACCGAGACAATTGTGACAACATGTATTATAGACCACTATCTAGCCCAAGAAGCAGGACATTATTACTTAAAATGCATAGTACTTGACAGAGAAGCAGAGTCAATGTTTGCCAAAGAAATGTCCAGGTGAAGCCTGGACTGCACTCCTTCACAGTAAAAGCAATACCACGATTTTTATACTTCTCAGCATAACCCTAAGAAAGATAAAATGTCCAAATCAGCTATCACAAACATACTGACTTGAGACTTCAGGGTGCTGGTTTTTATAGCATTCAGCAGATGCTGTCATTAGGTGAGACTCTCTTGATTGCTGTAGCTTGTAACAGAAATTAAGATTTGCATTCAAGTAATACCATGCCACTCCTTGAAAGAAGGTAATGGTACATAGAAGTTGACTTACTGTACTAAGAAATATGGAATGCCTGCTGTGTAAACATAGTTAAGAGCATTGTACAATGTCTGATTTTAATACGCCTGGCAGAAAAAAAGAACATATTTTACCAAAAACCTTTCCTTTGACCACAGAAATATTTGATGATATCACCATTTTGTTTATTTTCAATACTTTCAATACTTTATTTTCAATCACACACTTCTATAAAGGAGGCAACACTGATTGCCCTAAAATGATCTTTGTTTATAAGATTTCCCAGCATGCTATACAGGCAAAGTCAGTTCAGTTTCAGGTTTCATTGCTGGACATTTTTCTCATCACAACACTTCATAAGGTGTAACAAACTTTGGGAATAGTCTTCCAGTTCTGGTGAGATGCATGCCCATGCAATTTCCTTAATGCACCAGGACCAAAAAAGGGTGGCTGCCAGGGGCAGGGTGAGATGGAAGGGGAGGGGGGGTGTGTGTAAAAGAAGATTAAGAAAGAAAAAGGACAAATTGTCCTACAGTCCAAAGAATTCCATATGTCAGTTTCTATAATAAATCAGAAGCTGCTCCAACTCCCATGCTTATTAAACCTAATTATGCTCTGCATAATTTGCAGCTATCAATCTGACCAGGTATACACAATGCATGGTTTCAAAACCTTCACTGCAACTTTGCTCCCGTTCGTCTGCGACAGGCAACGCGCTCCAAGAGTAAAACAAATAGCGCGTTACATTTGAAGTAAAAGCATCTGCTGGAAGTGCATCACAGAACAGCAGATGTTGCTGTATCAAATAACTATCAATCTTACACCAATCTGATGGCAATAACAAGGCATCCAAAATGCAGCTGGACAAGGAAAGACACACCTATCCCAATGCTATTCATGAAAGAACTCTGGGTGGTTTCTACTTTAAATAATCTTGGACTCTCTAGACATCTCGCCAAACTCTACCTTTAATAAGCCATTTAGATTCATCACAGTGTTCTGTCTAGCAGTGAAGGATTTATGCTGTTTACTTGCCTTTGTGTAGCTTCAGGATTTTATGTATCCCCACATCCAACAGTCCAGATAATGACAACAACAAAAAAAAATCTCAGTTGCTGGGACATGAATGCAACATTATCAAAGACACACCAGCACTACCATTCCTGTATGTTAAAGATGGAATAATTAATGAAAACAAGACTTCTATAAAGATTCTGATTGTTTTCAAGTTGACACAATACTGTTATCAAGGACTTCATAACTACACATTCGTGAGGGGAAACACAGCTATCAATTTGCATTGCATTTCCCCAGCAAACCTTAGAAATCTGTAGGTGACAGACATTCTGATACTGAGTCTTGGCTGAAACTACTGCTAACTGCCTAACCACGAGGAATCCATCCTATTTTACTTCAGTAATCACGTTGGTAAATGAGGTTCAGTTGTCAATGTGAAACACAAGACTCTTACAGGAGTCATATCCATAAATCTTAACTACCACCCAGGATGGAAAAGGAAAACAGTTTTGTTGTAAAATAAAAATCTATATTCAATATTAACTTATAATCAAATAAAAATAACCAAACCAAACCAAAAAAATCCCAGCTGAATAAAGGTAATAAGCTTGAGCATGGGAGGAGATTTAGACTGGGTATTAAAAAGAGATTCTTTTCAGTGAGGGTGGTGAGAAACTAGAACAGCTTGCCCAGGGAGGTCGTGGATGCCCCCTCCCGAGAGCTGAATGTGGCCTTGAGCAATCTGGTCTAGTGGAAAGTGTCCTCCTATGGTGGGGGGATAGAACTAGATGATCTTCAAGGTCCTTTCCAACCCAAACCATTCTATGAATCTATGTTTTAGCACATAAACCACAAATGAACAGAAGAAAGGATCTGAAAATGTCCTTTTTTCTTTTCCCCTAGACAGAGCAGATTGACACTTGTGGTAATTGTGAATCTTTTGCATGTTTCAGCACATTTGCCCACGCAGCACTGCAACCTGTGCCAATCCCACCTGTCAAAAGATATTGGCCTACATACATTATCCCCAAGGAGAAGCAGGTACGAGGCGCCCTTCTGGCATACTGGAATTTCAGAATCTTTTAAAGTAAACTCCAATGCTTTGAGCTGCCTGTGCAACTTTGTTTCTTTGTTTTTTAATCACTACATGAAGTGACTATATTGGTGCCTTAATAATACCTTGCAAACATTGAAAATCCATCCAACATGGTGACAACACAAAGATTCTTCACCCAAGAGAAGCAGATCGTAGCCTAATGAGACTGTAGCACAGGACGTAATCCCTTCCATTAGATATTTCAAGGTTCGCTAAAGCTGGCTAATTTTCCTTGGGCAAACAAATCTATTACCAGTTCAGACATTTTTCACATGCAAGAGAATCTGATGCTCACATACATACACAATTATAGTCCCATCACAGGCTTCAGACACCTGAAATCTGCCACCTTGCTGTAGTCTGATTGTAGCGAGAAAACTGACATTCTCTTACCTAGAACACACACAAAACAAAGAAAAAAAAGGAGTTTTAGATTAATTCAGAACATTGTTCAAATCACACATTTTGCAAATTGAAGATGAAAAAATCTACATCCAACCAACAATCATCAGGTAGACTATTTAGCTGTCAAATGGTCTATGTCATTAATCTAATCCAAGAGACGTGACAGCATCTTCTACCACAACCTTGTCATTTCTTCTTGCTTAACTATAAACTGCATCTTTTCAGCCAGGTATGGTCGAAGGCCAAATCTTGCAATAGAAATTCAAGATCCATGTTTGTAAATGTTGCCATGATTCAAGTTCCTATCTTTCAAGCTTTGTCCTGTGTAAGACCACTTGTACAGAGCATACACCTTTCTTTCTTGAAAAATACGAACGCCAAGGTAGCTTTTATACAACCCACTCTACAGTGATTTTATTTTTCCTAATGATGCCACCACTACAATTTATCTTCCTTCATTTCTACTGTTGTCTGTTGAGATACTTCAACACTTTTCATTTACATTGTCATTACTTCTCCACTTAAATTAACTTCACTGATGTTATAAAATCCTGTCCACCTGTGACTGCCTTGCCGCTGGTAAATGTTTCAGTTCTTTTCACCTCTCTCCTGCATTTTGTAGCATCTCTTCCCACTTAAAGGTATCCAGGACTTCTTAACAAGCTACCATTTATCACATTGTTGACCAGCTGCTTAGTCTGAAGGCTTTTAATACTTCCTTGTCCAACAGTGTATGACAGAATTGTCCTTAACTACCCTGAAAATTTATTACTACCTTTTATTCAAACATTCACTGTCATGGTTTAAGACCACATTGACAGTGTGGCTATTAAATGGACTCAGATATGGAGACACTTTAAACACAGATATGTGCAGTTTTATAAATGACATGGCATCCATGTCCCACAGGAGGTATAGCACAGTTTGACAGACAAGGCAAGTGGGTCAGCCTTGAGACTCTGGCTATGTTTGCTGTGCACAGTCCAGGAACAGGATCACTGACTGCCCTGGATACCTTCTTCAGTTTCTCTCTTCTTCAAACTTTTGGGTTTCAATACCCTCATGGGTCTCTAAGAGCATCTTCCAGAGCATCTGCTTGGTATGTCTCCTCACTCCCACAGAGGGGAAAAGTCCCCCTCAGCCTGGGAGAAGGAAGATCAGAGATCCCCAAAGCCTTGATACCTGGTCATGAGCAATTTCATAATTTTGTGGTCATACTCCTCTTGCTCCTGTTTCCACACTTTTCACAGTATCACAGTATAACTAAGGTTGGAAGAGACCCCAAGGATCATCAAGTCCAACCTGTCTCCACAGACCTCACGACTAGACCATGGCCCAAGTGCCATGTCCAATCTCCTCTTGAACACCTCCAGGGACGGTGACTCCACCACCTTCCTGGGCAGCACATTCCAATGATGAATGACTCTCTCAGTGAAGAACTTTCTCCTCACCTCAAGTACTGTACTGTTTGTCTAAGAAATAAGACAGGAGCTGCAGAATACTCTTTCTGTTGGATCCATAGAATACATAGAATAAACCAGGTTGGAAGAGACCTTCAAGATCATCGTGTCCAACCCATCAACCAATCCAACACCACCTAAACAACTAACCCATGGCACCAAGCACCCTATCAAGTCTCCTCCTGAACACCTTCAATGATGGCGACTCCACAACCTCCCCAGGCAGCCCATTCCAATGGGCAATCACTCTCTCTGTATAGAACATCTTCCTCACATCCAACCTAAACCTCCCCTTCTACCTTTCATTTTCTACTCTTCCTATCAAACTGTAGAACCCAAAATGCATTTGTATATTATTATTTCATTAATGATTATCACTGCTGTGGCACTGTCTGCTTTGTACTGTGTGAGAGAAAATTCAAAGTGCTGTTTGAAAGAGAAACAGATTCTAAGAGTGTATATAGAGATATATTACTTATACCTGAAATATCAAAGCAACAACAAATTTTAGTAACCAGGACACGTTTTCTAGAAAGAAAAAGCAAACAAACAAACAAGACTGACCAAACACACAAAAACCCACAACGACGCAAAACCCAACGATAACAAAACAAACAAACCAACCCAACACACAGACTAGAGTATTATACTCTGTACTTTCAGCTGAGCAGCAGGTATTGGTGAATAACAAGGACTTCAGCTGTAATCATTAGTAGGGAAAGTTCTTTGTTATGAAATAGCAGAATGGCACCGGTGTACCTCTGTCTGACACAGTCACAAGGTGCAAAGAAAACTAGGCTGAGGAAAGATTCTGTGCAACGTAGATGGACGGAACAGGAAATAGGAGGAGGAAATAGCAGCACCACAGATTTCTATAAAGGTGTAGAGTTAATTTCCATACAATTTAAATTGACCAGAGCTTTACAACTAAGATGTAAACTGGATGTAAAAGGTCTTATGATCTACCATCCAGAAATACGCTGAGTTCAATAAATACCCAACCAGAGAGCAATCAATAGCAGTGCTTATGGTATGGTACTGTATGAATTAGCAGTCTTGAATAAATGGATAAGCTGTTCTTAAAGCCCTTTTGGGAAAATCCATTATAAAATAATCCTTAGTAATAAAACAGAATATCATTTTCTGTTGTGATTGCTACTGATGAGCCAAACTACAATAAATCACAAGCTACTCTTCATGCCTTCCCTTCAGACAGGTGCCTGTCATGGTAGGGCTAAATGAGCCCCAGCACAAGCCCAGACAGACCCTGATGTGTCTAGACACGGTCCCACTCTCCCTTCCTTCCTGCAGAAAGTCAGGGTAACACAGGAAAAGGAACAAAGGGGACAGGACCATGCATGTCTGATACATAACCCTGTATCTGGGGCAAGGGCACGTGCACTGGCCACTGCTTCTGCCTGCCCAGGCCCATGCTTCTGCCTTTTATGGCCACAGCCTGGCAGAAGCCCTTCTCATTGGGTAACTATGTGCTGCCTTCAGTTGCCCTATTGGCCCAATAGAACCTAGAGCAAGATTTATATACAGGCTGATTTCTAGCAGCCTTGCCTTGCTTAAGCCTTGCCTGGCTTGGAGCTGCTTGGACCTATCTGGCTTGAAGTTGCCTCAAGTTGCATCGCCTGAAGTGCCTGGTCCAGAGCCTGGGATAAAGCAGTTCCTGTCAGGTTTCCCTGCCATGCTGTCGAGCACCATTTCACTCCCAGGGAGTTCTGATATTCCCTCCCAGTTTGCATAAAATTATTAAAATACTGCACATTGCCACTGTAAATACATATTCCAACTGTACATCAAACCTATTGTATATATTTTGGTAGTTTTTCTTATTACTAAATGATTATTGATACTTCTATTAATATTTGCCATCTCATTTATAGAGGAACTATATTCCTTAACAGTGCCTTAAGATTTTTAAACTGGTGATGGTATATAGTGAAGGTTAGCAACCTCCTTCTTTATTCCTTACTGTAGATTAATACTTTGAGCTCAAATGCAGATGACAAAAAAAAAACAAACCACCAAACAAATCTTTATCTTCACCACTGTTATGCAGACTGCATAGGTACCAGACTTGCTCACACTTTTCCAGTTGATCAGGCCTGCTTGTATCATATGAGCCCTCCTTGAGTATGACTTTGGGTTGACTTTGAAATTTATGAGCTGAGAAGCAGCTAAATAAGCAGAACAAAACAAGCAAATGACAGCTAAGGAAATATTATACCCAAGTCTATCCATCCAATTAATTTACAGTTTTACCCACTCTTCTCTTTAACTGCTTCATCAAAATCTCAACAGAAGTACCATATGACTACATCTACGCTATGCACTGCAACAAAGCTGAAACAGGGACATGGTAGATAATTCTGCACAACAAAGCACAGTAAAAACATTAAACTAATAAGAGTTTGAGTAGGATTTTGTTTTCAGTGCTCTTTACTGGCAATTTAAAATTGTGTTATTTCATAAAGAATTAAGTTCAGACTCGTAAGGAGGCAACAAAATGTTTGAGATCTGGAAGAAGGAGCAAATGTATAAATTAGAAATGCCTTCAAGAGAAAACAGGTATGTGAGACACAGAGGATATTGAGCATTCTTTTTTTCTCATTATATCTGATAGACTTCTTCAATCCAAATATCATGTGAACTCAATTAAGATATGCAGTCAGTGCTAACCAGGATAAAGTGCTGTTTCTGTCAGGTCCAGCAGCTTTGTCTTCAATTTCTTCCAGAGGCCCCCACTTGCCTTCTCAGCCTTTCAATTCAGGTTTCCACTTCAAATGTTGCTTGAGATACACATTGATGCAATGAGAACAGCAGCCAGAGATTGATACAGAGACTACAGAATCCTTTCATTTTCAGAGAGACTTTTTTTAGTTACCATGACTATGGAAATTATTGGTAGAGAAGATACCTACTGTTTCTGTGCATTTCCAACACAAGAATGTTCCCAAAGCTAGTTACAGTATGAGCAAAAGCAGGAAGATGAAATGTATTGGGTAGATATAAAGAACATTACCACGTTGTGCCTTTAGGAGTATGTTTATAAAGAAGAGTGCCAATCAATCTTGCTTCCCACCAAGGCAAATATAGTTTGCTCTTTTTTTTTCTTTCTCAGAAAGAGTACAATATCTACACAGGCTGCACTGCAAACATACATAGGGCAGGAGGAACATACAGCCCTACTGCAGCTGTATTACCACTGGCAGGGTGAATCTGCTCTACATAGCCAGCTTGCATCTTCCTACAATGGAGACAAAAAAACCCAAAGAACAAAAAAGTGGTTTCCATCTTCTTTATGCATCTGCTTTAGTAACCATGTTCTGCTTAAGTCCTTACAGTGTTCCTGACTGTTGTGGAGAGACTCTTCCACCATTTAAGCTAGATTAATAAAACAGAGAGATTGTAAGGTTTTTAAATGTATGGCTGCAGTATGCTAGCTGTGTTGCTGCCTCCATCGCAGCTTCACTGACTGCTAAGCTAATGCACTGCACATTGAACACAAAAACTGAAGAGACTGAGCTAAGAATTTCCAGCAAATCCACCTAGGTGCTAACTTTTTCACAGACATTATATTTGCCTGGATGTATACTCATGAGGACAATAAAACTCGTCTTTTGATGCAAACACAGGCCACCTCCTGCTCTCTGAGCCCCAGAAACACCAGAACAATTCAAATAAAACAGTGAGGAAAATTGTGGTTATATTGGCAATGTTACTAGCAAAATAGCTGACTCCATATTCCATTAACTGCATTTATTTTAATGTGATTGAGGTGATTAAAGTATGCTGAGCGCTTCATGAACATAGTATTACAAAGCAGAAGCAATAACAAAATCTTATTTTCCACAATTGAAAGCTAAGCACTGACAGAACTAATTCTTCTTTAGAAAATGATTTTCTGACAAGATGCAAACGCTTGGATGCAAATGTACTTATCTGTCCTCTAAAGCCAAGATAAACAACAGCATAAGCTTTTTTGCACGTGTGGGTGATTTTCAAATCATGCCTTGAAATAAACTAATAATTGCATATAACAAGAAACATGGGGGGGGGCGGGGGGGGGAAATGTTCCTAGCTCCCAGTATTGACTGGAAAACCTTTGCCAATGACTGCGTCAGAAGAATAGTACAAACACATTTTAAAGAATCCCTCCCCAAAAGTTTTGATGCATGCACCACAAAACCAGTTTGTACTTACAGTCTGACTTCAGCTTAATTTCTGTTACTTAGAGCAGTACATCATCAGCATAGTTTTCAACTTACTAAGCCACATTCAACCAGTACAAGTTAGGGGTTGCCCTGCTGGAGAGCAGCTCCATGGAGAAAGACCTTGGAGTCTCTATCCAGATTCCACTCCTGTTACAGAGATTTGGTGTCTTGATAGACAGACATGTAGCCTTGCCTTTCAAAGCCCAGAAAGGTCAGATGCAGACTACCAATTGAAATTTGGGGTAACAACCTACTTTCTGTGTTTACAGATATCAGTGATCAAAAATTGATTTGTTAACTCTAAATTCTCAAGTGGGCAGATCAGAGAATTACAGATGATGACAGCTCTGCTAACACTGGTGGTTAGATAGTCATGCATTAGAATACATACATAGAATAAACCAGGTTGGAAGAGACCTTCAAGATCATCGCATCCAACCCATCAACCAACCCAACACCACCCAAACAACTAACCCATGGCACCAAGCAACCCATCAAGTCTCCTCCTGAACACCTCCAATGATGGTGACTCCACCACCTCTCCAGGCAGCCCATTCCAATGGGCAATCACTCTCTCTGTATAGAACTTGGTCCTATGCCATGAGATTCTTTTGAAATAATGTAGAAATTAAAAGTGATAATTACTGTGCCTCACATTTAGTATTGTATGAAAGTGAAACAAGTTGGTTTGATAAATGCTAGCTAAAGTCTGAATATTATTCTGCATTCCACACTGTACCCTAAGTGTATTGTAATTGCAAACACTTGAAAAAAGTAAGAGGCAATACATGTGTGCTAGATATAGGTGTGAACTGAGATGTTACATCAAGACAAAACCAAGCAAAAACCCAAAACCAAACCAAAACCCCTAGCAAACCAAAACCCCATAGAGAAGCTGTGGTGGGGTGCCCTTAGCAGGCTGCCACATGCTCATCTGACTCTCCCACTCTCTTTCCTCAACTGAACATGTAGGAGACAGTAAAATGAGAATGCTCACTTTTTGTTGCCATGAGCAAAATAGGCTTGACTTTAGGAAAGTAGATTTGGATGGTAAGAAACAAATACAAACCCAGGAACACATACGCTCCCCTGTTACCAATTCCTCTGTCTCCCTGCACAGCTGAGTGGTGGAGCAAGGGTGCGGATGGCAGCAGCTCCCTCTGCTCTTCCTCTTCCTACTGCTACTACTTTCCCCCAGATCCAGCGTGGTGTCCTCCAGAGCTGGAATGCAGATACCTACTCCACCACAAACTCTTCAGGGGCTGTAAATTAATTCCTGCTCTGGCACCTAGATCAATTTCCCTCCTCTAGAGATTCCGACTTTTCTCCTTGGCACCTGTGTGCCATTTTGCCCCTCGTCACACGGGCTTTCCCCTGTGTGCTGCCATCCTGGCTCTGGGGCTCAGCCATGCCCTTTGCTAGGCTGGCTGGAACCAGCTGTAGACTCTCCTCACAGAAGCTGCCCTGCTTCCCTCTTGCTAGCATCTGGGCACTTGCAGCCAATAAATAGCCACAAATTGGCATTCTAACCAGGACTGTGGAGGCTGCAAAATTCACTCGGAAAGCTGGCAGCAAAGTCAGGAGTGATTTGTTAATAGGCAGATGTGGCCCTTCTCAATTTCCCTGTCAGCATCTGTGCTCAAGGTAAGTACTCTGAGTTACTTCTGTGGCTGCTCCCACAGCATGGAAAAAGTCTAAATCTTTCTATTTATACAGCATTTTGCTTTAAGTAGACCTCTTCATTTTAACTGAGTAGATTATAAAAGTATGGGGATATGAAATTCCTAATAATACTAAACAGATAAAGGAAGAAGTCATACTACAGGGGACATGAGACATGTTGCATTATTGACATACACCATAATTGATTAGTTTTCCCAGCTTCTCTTTCTAGAAATTCTGATGTATTTCACTTAGGATTACTACTTAGTTTTAATTTCCTTTCAACTTTTGCCTCTGGATAAGCTCAGCTATTCCCAAGAAGAAACACTGATCAAGTACATTTGTCATGCGAACAACTGTAATAAGGTAATTCATCATAGTCTGTCAGAGTCTTATTCCAGGAAGACTGCTGCATTTTTATCCTTACTTAAAAATCTGCTGTCACTCCAGCTGAAAATTTTGGTAGACACTTTGGACATGTTTAAAAGCCCTTCCAAACTGATAGTGGCAGATAATTAAGTTATCAGCTCTAAAAGTCCTTCTTCTTCTTTTTCTTCTTCTTCTTCTTTTTTTCCCCCTCCACTCTCTGCAACGTTTATGACACAATGAACCTCTCTGGCTGGTTTAATCTGACCTCTTCAGAAGGTGTGATCCCTCCTTCCTTCCCTTTCCTAATAGTAGCCAGTGATCTGTGTAATTCACTACAAATGAAGCTCTTCTGGAGTGTCTAACTGAGCAATTTTGCTTTCTTTTCAAGGTCTGAACTCAGCCACGTCCTGCAATCCATTCTTCAGCACTGCAGTGACAAATAGTTACTTGAAGGCACTGCAAACTAGATTTTCAATTTTCAAACAGAAGAATAAACCCCCAGTGGCTCAGGGCTGTGTGTGGGTGAAGGTGGGAGTTGTTACTTAGGCTGCAGCAATACTTAACATGTTTGCATATTCTGCAGCCAAAGTTGAACTGTTGGGGGTGTTTTTGTGCAAGCTTGGCACTTCATATTCATGTTGGGTGAAAAATTTCATGTGCTCTTCTTATATTTTCTTTTCCTGAATTCTGTGGATGTAAATGTTATATTTCAAAAAAACAAAATCTGCTTTCTGTTCACAATAAAATAGGGCACAGAGTTTCAGCACTGGCGAGCAATTTCTCAGACAGAAATGCACTGAAAACAATACCGGTAAAGAGGCCGGTTCTATTTTCATCTTCCAGACCAGCACAAACAACAGTAAGGAGAAAATGATCTCAGTCTTGCAGCTGTATGGCCTCAAACACAAACACAAACAGGGCATAGTTTTAATCCTTGCACCTTGTCCATCAGCACCTTTTATCTGTGGCTTTTCAATACAGCATTGCAAGCATAATGACAAAGTGATCTTAAAAAGCTAGAATCGATTTTCACTTCAGTCGCAGCTGTCAAAAAAGGAGGGAGAAAAGTTAGATCTGATAAGCAAAATTAAAAGTAACATCAGTTAAACCTAGCGGTAGGTACATGCACTAGATTGCTATTAATGCTATGTAGTCTGTGTGTAATTGCTTTATTAACAGCATTTCATTTATGAAAGGCAAAGCAGAATGCCACAAGACTTATCCTGAAGCAAGGTTTCATCGAGTGTGAAAGATGGGATTCAGGTTCAGAAGATAAATGACCACTCTTCCCAATACTGTGGAAAAGGGAAGGAGCCCTGATAGCTCTAGGTGAAGGATTTCTATTAATAGGTCTTTTGTAGGTCTTAAAGAAAAATGGTATATATTTCACTTAGGAAGTCTAGGAATGAAAGAAGCTTAGTAGTTAATATTGCAGTTGGCAAAGCACTCCAGCTATTAAACATTGTTTGTATTTATCTCACATGGAAGAGATAAAATGAATGTGTAAATGTGAAGAGATAAATGTGAAGAGATAAAAAATCATGTGTATGGAATGAAGACCATTTGCTTACCATTTCACTTGGAGTTGGTGTTTCTAAAATTTGGTCACTGAGAAGATTTGAGTAAAGGGAGATTTGGGGTTAGTGTAAACATTACTTTCAAAACTGGTATCAAAATGTTGCTATCATGCTTAGTCCTTTCTCCTCATTTTTTTGCTTAGATGCCACATAGGGTCATTTCTAATTAAGACTAAAAACTTACAGAAACAAGGTTTCTAGTGAAGACTCTAAAGCAATTTCACATTGAAGAATGAAGCTCATCTTGCTGCTCTTGATTCCAAATCAATATAAACACACCATCCAGCGCTCAGAGTTTGAGGGACAAACTTTTACCTCAAAGTGTCAGCAGGACTTAAAACTTTTGGCCATATATTTTGCCATGTTTAGTTTCCTCTCCTGGAGCACTGCTAAGAGGTGTGAAGAACTACCAGGCCTGTAGGTTAGAATTTGCCTGGTCAAGGAGAATCCAGCTGAGACAGGTCTGCACCATCAGCCAGTTCTCTCCTCGATTATCTTTGTCCATGCAACAAGTGTAAAAAGAAGAAGAGGGAGCTGCTTATGTCTGACGTATACATTGTGTAAATTACTTATGAACAGTACTTTGGCTAACTCTCATGCTAAGTGTTCCCCCTCCACTGCCCACGTTCTCCTACCACAACCTCCACAGCTAGATCACTGCTTGCCAGTTTGTGATTCCAGGCTGGAAGTAAACAGATCTTCCAAACAAGCAGATGTTCCAAAAACCTGGGCTGTAAATCACAACACCTCTGGTTTCAGCTCTTTCCCATGTCATGACCAAACACAATGGCATGCTTTGCTCCCTGGGGCCACACTCTACATGAGGAAAAAGTTCAGAGGTGCAAATAAAAGCATCACCTGTCTGCGTGTAAATGGCCTTAACCCAGCATATCCATCTAAGAATGGCATAGCCTCTCATTTTCAGTTCAGAGGCTTTTATTTAGTTGGTTTTTAAGAAGTCACAGCTACCCTGAGCCACAGGCAGCACTAAGAAATAAAATCAGCAGTACTGGGGAAAGATTTCAAGAGAGTCAATAAAGAGCTGAGTGTTCATATTCCACTTTGAAACAATTTCTTAGTCCAATTTCTTCATATCCTGAATAGAAAATCTGCTGTCTGCTATGTTGTAACTACTTAGTGTTAGGAAAAACCTTGTTACTTGCATGGCTCTTATGAACATTTGTGAAGACTCTAATGAAGGCAAAACTGCTGCAGTACATGCAACAAGTCAGAATTGTGAAGAATCCCAATTTGTTTGCAAATAACGTTATTTTTTGTTGCAGAAGCTGTATCAATGTTTCAGCGTTGCCAAGAATAGTTCTTATTGCCAAAGAGACCTGGGGACCATGACAACAAACTTGAGGATGCTGGATTTTAAAGCAGAGGCATTGCTATCTCAAAACAATCATTCTATTCAGGGAGTTATAAAGACAGCCTAAACAATGTGAGGCCATAAAATGTTTGACCTCTTTCCCACAAACTGATAAATCAGGGTACCAAAGAAGCACAACACTATCAAACTGATGAAACTATGAGGCTGATGAGAAGGATTCTGCACAGGACTGGAAAGCTGCATACAAAACTGGGGGGGTGGCCAACACCCTGCTAGGCTGTGCTGCCATCCAAGGAGATCTGGACAGGCAGGGAGAGACTGAGATCCCTGGGGCTGTTTAGTCCTGAGAAGAGAAGACTGAGAGGCGATCTGATCAATGTGTATAAATATCTGAGGGGCGGGTGTCAAGTGGAGGGGGCCAATCTCTTTTTGGTGGTGTGCAATAATAAGACAAGGAACAAAGGATACAAACTTGAACATAGAAGAGTTCACCTCAACATGAGGAGAAACTTCCTTACAGTGAGGGTGATGGAGCACTGGAACAGGCTGCCCAGAGCGGTTGTGAAGTCTGGAGGCTTTCAAAACCCACCTGGGTGCATTCCTGTGTGGACTGCTCTAGGTGATCTTCCCTTTGGCAGGGGGGACTGGACTTGATCTCTGGGGGTCCCTTTCCAACCTCTAGCATTCTGTGATTCTGTGAAGCATTTATTTTAAGATTTCCAGGAGGAACTTTTGATACCAGACAGAATTCTTACTTAGCGTTCTGCCATGTGTAGCCATCATTAGTTTTAATTATTTCTGATGTTTTGTCTGTCATACTGGATCCCTGGGAGAAAAGCTATGTCTCCTCATGTGAAAAGAACCAGGATCATACTATGATGCCAGAAATAAGTAAACTGCATGATTGTACTAACTATAAACCTCATGAAGCATCCCGTTAAACCATTTGCAACTACCAGTGTGGCTACAGAGAACTCATCATCAGCTATAAAAGCCAACTAGCAGCATCTTAATTCTGGCACTTCATTAGTTGACTGTACATGCTTGTTCCAGATTTTATACCAGCAGTTGACAACTCTTGGATAACAATGGGTATGTCAGCAACAGACAATTAATGAGGGCTACTTACCTGAGAAGCTGAGCCCAGTCATTTCTTAACTGTTTATTTTCAAGTGGTTGAGAAAGCAGTTTGTTAAAGTTCTCTTTAACCTTTCCCTGAAGGTCATGTTTGTACTGTAATAAGACTTACTCAGCTTTTTGGGAAGAATATACCAATCAGTTCAAATCAAAAGCTTTGGAAAGTACAAATTGCATTCTCTCCCTTCCTGGCTGCTGGGAGAAGCACTGTCTGAGAGCCTCCAGAAAAATTAAGCAAAAAATTCTAACTGTCTATATTTTCTTATCTTAATAGAATTTTAAAACAGCAATGAATGCTTCAGAAATACTACTAAGGAGAAAAGCTAATTGGCAGAAGATTATAAATTATATTTCCATATTCAGATAAATAAGAACAAGATAATTTATTATTATATTCAGCACTGTAACTAAGTGGTTAGAGGCTGAAGACTGAAAAAAAAATCCCAACCCAAAACCCCAAACTTTTCCTCTAAGAAATATTGGTTTATGAAATATTAACATATCAATATATACATTCAAGTAGTCTATTTGTCCCTCCCCCCCCATTCCAACACATAATGCACTTATGAAGCAATGTTGTGAATATACCCATCTGCCTATATATAAGAAGTGGTATAAAATAAGCAAATATCTAACTCAGAGTTGTCCTTTATAAACTAAATTCTCTGCTTCCTTTGGCAGGTATGTACTGCATTCAAAAGTGTGGAGTCACATATCTAAGTGTAACTCCTTGAGCAGTTCTACTGACTTCAGCAAATCGAGTTGATTGTACCAGTCTTAACTGATGAGTCTGATTACTTCATGCTTGTTCCAGAGATGACTAAAGATGGACAGGAAACAAAATGCTGTAGTAAGTATAATTGTATTTCTAGATGACAAAAACCTCAGAGATCAGAGGGTGCTGGGTTCATTCTCCAGGGTTTTTACCATTCATACATTTCTTACGTGGTCATCCTGTGGATCTTTGTGTCAAAAGGATACATTAAGGAAACCAAATTGTTACATTTCTCCCGAGCCCACCATTTATGTCATGTATTATAAAGGGGCAATTATGCTGCCCCTTAGTTGTTGCCAGACTTTGTATTACAATTGAGTATTATTTGACACATACTTTCATAAGTGTTTGTTAAAATGAATTAAAATAAGAGAGACTACAATGCAGGCAGTGGCTTCAGTGGTGACTTCACTGCAGTTCTCTTATTGGTACCTAGCACTGTAGTATATACATCTTTGAGATAAAATTTATTTCAGCTGCCAAAGAGAATTTGTGACCAAATTTAGATGACCAATTCACGTGATACAGACCAACATCAAACAGAGCTCCAAGATAGTTTATCTTTCCCCCTCTATTCACTTCACCCAAATTGTCAGCAGACACTTGGTTTAAATATTTAGAAGTAGAATAATCACTTAACCAATACTAGAAGAACCTTACAGCAATCTGCTGAGTTCACAACTATGGAAATAAAAATAAATAATAAGCCAGAGGAATTATTGTGCAAATTCTCAGACAGAGGACCAGCAGAGTACTTCAGAATAATTTTACTACCAGACTAGAAATGCTCAGAAGCCTGTGGTCTGTATAAATACTTCTGACCATGAAAAACCTCCCAACATATATTTTGCTTATCATGCTTCATCAGCAGAGCCAAACTCATTTAAAAGGTATGGACACACAAGCACAGCAATCTGAAGTTCATAGTAAAATGCATCTGTTTTCCTACCAGTAGTCTTGAGGAACAACTAAAAAGCCACATATATAAAAGTAAAAGATCTGCAAACAGGAAGTAAACATGCCATTGAGAATGTCTTGGGATTCAGTACCATATCTTGTAATTGTTACAGTTCAAAATTCCCCTGTCAAGAATTTTACAAGAATTAAATCCAAAATCCTACTTCCTTTACACTGGCAGGAACCCATCTTCTGGGGTAGCAAGCACAGTTCTTTGTCGCTCTCACTTTGCACTCACTAGGCTCTTAAAACTCACTTTGGAAGAAGCAGCAGCAGCTATTACACGACTAAAAACACTGCTCTTGAATAAGCTGTTTATGTCATGGGGTATTTATTACAACTTCTCTTATCATGTATATGTGTCCAAAACAACAAATATGTTTATAATCTGCAGGTGTTGAACTTAGCATTCATCATAACAGAAGCTAATGCTGAGCTTTATGCTGGCTTTAAATACTTTCTTTAACAAACAAACAAACAAAACCCCCAAAAACCCTTTGCTTAATTTTTCTTCTTAAAGTTTCAAACACTTGAAATGTCTGTTTTACTTATTAAGCTGCCCTTGGTGTGACTTTTAAAACACATAATATGCATATATAAAAAGAAAAACTAACTAAACATCTTAAGGTTTCATTTATCAGTGTATACCTAGAAGGCAAGAAGAGCATTAGGTCTTTCCATCTTTGATAGTTACTATTAAGAGATGCACTCTTCAGAAGAAAGCAAGAATAAAAAGCAGTGTATGCCCTTACTCTTACAAAGCATTGCTTTCAGATGTGTCATGGCAGTCAACAGGAACAGAAAGAAATCTGCAGCATAGCTGATTTCATATGAATGAGCATGCTGAGTGATTCAATGAGAAAAGAAGAGAGATCAAGTATCTCCCTTCTCTAGATTTTTCTTATAGAATAGACTTTCAGAAGTAGTATTTGCATAGAATTATATTTCAAGATCAGAAGGATCTTTATTTTTCTGATTGCAATATGAGATATAGAAATTACCAGAAATTACCCACTCGTCCATTAATATCCTGCACTCCAGAAGGTGTCTTGTCCAATGGTAAATAGTTATTTTATGATTTGTGCTCCCAACATAGAAAGTGAAAGAATGATAAATGGAAGAGTAACTGGGAGAGAAAACAAATATTCTCACTACAGAGTATTTTACTGAGAATGGGTTAATGGTCAGTGGGAAAGGTGTGTCATTACCTGCTCTTCCTATCAACTCTTGGGATGTAATGTAGCTGTTTTGTAGACACAACACCAAGTTGCTTATGTAACAGTTAATGAAAAAGGGACTGTCCCTGTGTTCTGATCACAGAGTCACATAATGTTAGGGGTTGGAAGGGACCTCCAGAGATCAAGTCCAACCCCCTTGCCAAAGCAGGATTATCTAGGGCAAGCCACATCTAGGTGGGTTTTGAAACTCTCCAGAGAAGAAGACTCCACAACCTCTCTGGGCAGCCTGTTCCAGTGCTCAGTCACCGTCACCATAAAGAAGTGTCTCCTTGTGTTGAGGTGGAACTTGCTGTGTTCCAGCTTGTACCCATTGTTCCTTATCCTAGATGTCTGATTCATCCTTCAAAATGCACTGAATACCACAAAGGCTCTTACTTGGCTACCACACTGAGAAGTGCTGTCCTTTCAGAACATGGAGAATAAGATCACCATCTGTTTCTTTGTGAATACTTTATCTGAAAAGATTGTTATAGAAGCAAAATAAGTTCTGAGAATAAACCAGGAAAAATGTAATTTGAAGTTGTCACAATAAAAATAAACAGAAGATGAAGATGAATGATAGTGGGTGGTCTCACAGCCTGTCTGAAAGCATATGGCTTGATCCAAGACCCACTGAAGTTAGGAGAAGGTTTCTGGATTTCTAAAGAGACTCCAGTTACAGACAAGGACCTATAAAAGTCTTTTAGACTGCAGAAACACAGAAATCTTGTTACCACTGCTTATGGTATTTTTTGGTTTGGAAGTTGTTATTTAAATATTGTGACATTTCCAAATACATTGTGTGTTACCATAAACTCCAATTTGCAGCAAAACAAACTGCTCCAAGCTGTGCTGCATGTGGTGAATGGAAGCTGAAGGTGTCTGAGGAGCAAATGGATGCCAGCTTGTTAGCTGAGGTAAGAGACTGAGGCAAAGAACACTGTGAACTTGCATAATGAGGAGCTGGGTTTCAGGGCAGGCTGGGAGATTCAGGAGGCAGATGAGAAAAGGGAGCAGAAGCAAAGGTAATTTGAGTTTAGAAAGGGTCTGGATATATTAAGGTGAAACAAGAGCTTATGGTAAGATCCTGGGTTTATGGAGGCACTGAAGGAGGATAAACAGATCTGTGCAGTAATTAGGTAGTAGCCAGGCATCTTAGAAAGATGTGGAACTGGTTTGGACAGCAGGCAATAGAGACTTAAGGATAACCACAAGTACCAGTCTGCCAGACAAGAACATTTTCAGAGTCGTTTCAAGAGGAGGCAAAAAAAACCCCACCCCAAACCAACAGACTAATTACAATACTAACAGCTATTTTACTATTTTTAGCCTGATTTCTGAAACACTGGAGTAATGTTTCCCCAATTAACACTCCAAGAAGAGCTGCTGTTTCTATTTCTTCTTGCCCCTATAACACCACTTATTACATATCAGTATGGGCACTCCTGTGGCTGTAAGCTGAGTATCAGGGAACTGCTTAACTACTTCAGCCAAAAAGCAATATTTGCATTCAGCTCACAATCTTCTCATGCAAATGCCCACTTTAATTCAAGGCAAGTTGTTTTGCAGGGGTTTAAGTGCCTGAGGAAGCAACCACTTTATGTATAGCACACACAGACAGTGAACAAGTGAGTGTGCAGTGACTTGAAGAGCCAAAGAACTGAGGGAGTCAAGGCTCCTCTGCTATACGAAACAAAAAACACATAACAACAACAAAACCCAACAAACCAAACCAAAGCAACACACAAACAAAACAACAACAACAATCTTAGCATAGCCTGGACCCTCTTCAGAACTGAAACATACGTGACCACAGATGTATTTCTACACAATATAATGCACAATCCAAGCTTGCTGAAAACCGTGTATTAACTATTGTGTGGTTACTATTGAGTATCTACTATGGTGTGCTAACTATTAATCGTGAGATTCCTTGTCTTGCTTTTGGTGTAAGGACCAGGTTGGACTCAATCACCTTGGAGGTCTCTTCCAACCTTGGTGATACTGTGATACTGTGACCTACAATCACTCTAGAGGAAGCTCTCCAGTTTTCTATTCTGCACCTGTCTGTGTGTAATTCTGGGACCAAAACTTCAACACAGCAAGAGGCACCAGGTGTAGTAGGGAAAATTACATTTCCCCTTGTAAAATATTGCCCTTCTAAACACATTTCAGTCATAAATTGTTGGTTCATGTAGAGTTACAATCTTCTATTCATGTGTTTTTTCAAAGAAAGATTTCATTGATGGTGACATATTAGAGGCACTCTAAAGCAGCCTTAAGAAGAAGGGAGAAAAAACTAATTTTGCTTCCAAAATAAACTAGGCTTCAGTTCACATGTATGTATTTTCTCCCAGTTTAAACTAAAAATACACTTAATGTCCCTGTTGATGACTTCTTGAAGATAAATGAATATTATCTTCATGACGTGGTCATTACCCACTCAGTCAGCAGTGCCCCAAACCCTCTTGAACTTTAGCTGCACATAGTGTCAACTATAACACAAGTTCACATAATGAAAGTGCCCTCTTGTTCTACAAGAGCTGATAGTGTTCAAAAGATATATATATATATAGAAACACTTCACTGTCCTTGCCACTTGTCACTGTCACTGAAAAACATCAATACTCCTGTGAATTACGTCATGGTGTTCGCATTTATAACTGACACAAAACTGAGGTAGAAAAATAAATACAGGGACTAAACTAAAATCTGAAATCCTTATGTTGTCAGCTGTCTATCAACAGACTGACTCTTGCAGTTTGTTTGTTAAAATGCAGCCTGATTGGTATCTCATATTCTTTTTCCCCAGCCCCAACCAGAACAAACATCAAACCATTTAAAATTGTGAGGTCTCTAATTACAGTGACTATCTTCAGCTACTTAAATTTTCAAGTGCTGACCAAAGCACTTTTAACATTATAAAGGGCTAGTCTGCATTATTGAATTAGTAGCATGACACAGTCCTCAGAATGAAGAATGTAGAAGAATTAGTAGCTACCTAATTAAAGCACGGAAGGAAGATGAAGAGAGAGGTCCCAGAATAGCAAGTCTATACAGTGCTGCGGGAAATGATTTGTCCTGTTCTGGAAGCAGTCTAGCTGCATTAACATGCTGCTGGGCTATGCCAATAAACCTTTTGAGGCCAGACTGCCCTGAGTGTAACTGGATAATAAGTGGCTCAGCTTGGGTTTGGAATCGACAAGCCTTAAATCTTGCATTTCTGAACACTCTGTTCCAGAGCTGAAACAAGCAGCTTAATTCTGTTTCTGCCTGACATTAGTTCTAGTAAGGCTTTTCTGTGATCAAATCTGGTTGTGCTGCTATGCCTACATCCCAGACAGAATCCATTTATTGCTAAGCTTCTTCATTGTAAAAAGAGATCAGATGCAGTCTCTGAGTTCAGGTTTTCTAGAAAAGCTTTTAGGAAGAAATTATCTTGGGAAAGGATTTCACAAAGAATTGAGTTTTCATTTCCTCACTGGATCAGAGTGGGGGGAAATGAAAAAAAAAGGCAATAGCTTTTTGGACTCTGTATTTACTTACAAACTCTAGCTACCTGACCACCATAAATCAGAGCTCCAAGTGTGCAGTTTACTTTTTCTAAGCTTCAGCTGAAAGAAGAGACAGTCATGTTCTGAATCTCTTACCTCAGTTGTATTGAATGCAGCCCTAATATACAGATATGGTCAAATCATATCACATCTGTAAGTGGTTCCTTGGTATCACTCATTACTCTTGAGTGGAATATGTGGTCAAAATTGATGAGAACATTCACTCTCCTGTTTGTAGAGATCCTGGCTTCCTTTCTCAGTCAGGAGGCCCTCCTATCACCTGTACATGCATCTTCATTCTCCCTTTCCTAACATTTCAGTGTACAGCTACTGTTGAATAACCTGGCCATCAGGTTGCCAAAATGTCCTTTGTCAAAATGCTAGGTGATCCTTCAGCTGGTCACTGGCCCCTTTGTCAAAGTGGTTGTCTTACTTAGTCAGCTTCTTTAGTATGTCCACTCTACCGCCGGAGTGGGCCTATTTGGACAATCCCATTAGCAAAAGGTTAACCCCTCAATAGCAGGTAAGAAACACTGCATTCATATCCAGGCAGGCACAAAATAACTAGGTAAACCAAGCCAGAGTGTTTCATAAAAGTGATGTAAGAAATATCTACTTGTTTTGAGGGTTTGGTTACACATAAGGATAAAAATGACAAAAATTCTGGTACTGTTATTTTGTTAAAAGAAACCCAGAAGGCTTTGTGTGCCTTAGAACAAAAGAAGGCATAAGACTCCTACATAAGCTCTTGGGATACTATAAAAAGGAGAGTTTTCAATTTCTGATCCTGAAAACTCTCAGTGAGAATGCCCCACTTGTTCAGCCTATACATTTTCAAGGTTATTTGGAAAGTGAAGAACAAAAGAAATGCTTCTCATGAGAAAAAATCTCTGATAGAAACAAGGAAGGAATTCTTCCTTTTCAGCCTCCTCCAGACATTATTAGCCACACAGCTTCAAAAGTTAAATAGGCTAAGGCATTACACAGACCTTATTTTCAAATACATTTTAAATTAGGTTTGATTAAAGTCCAGCATGCAATATTTCAGGGTACAGCCATAACTTCTTTTGCAGTTTTGAAAGATGTTGCTAGATATGAGCTATGGAACCAATTAGAGCACTAGTTCAGTCTAGAGAAAAAAATGAGACTCCACAAATAGACTACTTGTATCCCATAACAGAAAGAGCAGGCATATGCACAAACCCAAACTAGAATATCAACACAAAAATTAAGCTAGATTTCCAAGGAAATACATTGTGCAGAGGATTTTACACTGAACCTTTCAATTACTCTACAGAGACACAACACTAGTATCTGCATTACAAATGGGACACTGCACAAAGTGCAACTGAACTCCCTAGAACCAGTACAAAAATTAAACTAAATCTCTCTCTCAGTTTTTTCCCCCTCTTCAGGGACTCAAGCTGTTCAAATAATTTACCTATACAGACTTACCACTTAAATGCAAACCCTTTGAATGAAAAAGGGATAGCAGAAAATAGGGGCAACAAGACTGAATCCAGATACGGGTTTGATGTTTCTGAAACTATAACAACGTGATGGTACTGCATTGAACACAAGGAACAGAAATAAAGATGGTGATCCAAGACTATTCAGGCTGATTCTTGTCTGAACATCTATTCTTAGTTCAGGTACCAGTTAGAGCACTTCCCTCAGTTATGAAATATTATGCTGTACCTTTTACTTTCATCAGTGGTAGTGTTCCAGCACTACAAAGACAGAAGCATCATTGATGTTCTAATCTCCATTTATGCATGTATTTATTTATTGATTTTAAGCATTTTTAATCCTTTCCAGCTTCTTTTTGTGGTACAATGCCCTTCCAGCTCACAAAGAAGGCTAACGACATTAGTAGAAGGCTCATGAGGGCACTTGTAATGAAACCTTTGCACAAGAATTCCAGTGGGTTTGAAATAAATCAGTATTTTTTCAGGAGACAAAATCAAACTAGCTTCATCCCTCCCCTTGAAAAAAAAATACACACACACCTTTTTATTGTGTCTTTCTGAAACTTGACAAAGCAAAACCTCTTGCTTGTCTTTGTGCTGATCAGTGAGAATGAAAAAGACTTGCACCAAGTTGGAAACAAGTCAAAATGCCCTTTCTGACTTGTTAATGAAATCCTTCTGATGTACAAAAGGCATTTATTCACCACCTTAACAGGCACGCTGCAAGTAGATTTTATCTGGCTAGAGACTCGTTGATTTGAATGAGAAACTAATCTCTTTTGTGGGATTCACAGAAAGGATTTGAATTTAAAAATAAATAAAAGGTATTGTTTACCTGCACAGAGCTAATAATACCTTTGGAAATGCCATCTATGGATATTGACTACTGAATCATGAAGCATTTGTCTGGCACATTTGAAAGAGTTCATGCTATAAAAATAAAATGAGTCTATGCTCTAGACTACCACATTGCAAAACAAAGTTAAAATTAGATTCCAATTGCACTCAGAAAAATTAACCAAAAAATGAAGGGAATCTTCTTGGAGAACGCATTTGAGAATGAACAGAAAAATCTCCTGCTTGAAGCTTTGCAAATTGCATTTGAAGAGAGTGACCTGACATAAGGTTGGCAATGGATGCAACTGGAGCTTTAATTGAATAAGCTCGGACATCTGTCTCGACTGTCAATCCTCCTAACAGCAAGATTGATAGATACAAGCTAATCGCCAATTAGAGGGAGTTCTTTCAGACACAGGCTGTGAGTCAACAAATTGGATGAACTTAGATGGAGGCAGATGAAGTGAGTGTGCAGAAGAGTGACATTACTGTCTGTCTGTTTCCAGTCAGAGACCACGAGTTCCTCTTAGAATGAATCCATAGAGCAAAGCACCACCAGCACAATAAGAAAGGAGAGCAAAGAAATATTTGCTAGTCGACTGCATGACCAAACATTACCACACCTTAAGATAGGTTTAAACAAACATTTAGTACGTTTTTACTTGCACAGTCATTAGTAGCTCTTTCCTTTTGGAGTAAAAAATAATACTTTGTCATTACATAATGCAACTGCATCAGCTGTCTGCCTTTCTACCTCCCTCAAATAGAAACACATTATCTGGCCCTTGTATCTATTGCACATCCTTCTCAACAGACTACTATTTATAATAAAAATCATTAGGATTCCTTTTGCTCCTAGTAAGTTTAAACTTCAGTAACTTCTGGACTGTCTTTGCTAGCTGCTGGTTAAAGATTATGTTCTGATTTCCTCTATCATTTTTCCACCATTCCTGGGTTTGGATATATAGCCTTTACAAATAGCTTCCTTTTTCTTCCTAGTTTAGCAACTGATTTTTCTTTTGCACCATCCCAGACCTTTGAAAGTCTTGTCTCTCCCTTTCTCTCCTTCAGATTGCAGAATTACCTCATTGGGAACAAATAATGTGCTGTCTATAGCTTGTAGGTATTCATATTCTATGTATTCTATGTATTCTATGTATATTTCTTTCCTGTTTGAACACTGCATCCCTTGGTATTCCCACATGATGCCATCATGGCATGTCATAAAACATTTCAAAAGAAGTAGAATTATTTCTGGGAAACAAGAGCAGCACAGTGAATCTTCTCCTCTCTCAGTATCAAACATCTCTTCTTCTCAAGGCATGTGGTAGCTTATTTAAATACCACTTTCTAAAGTACATCTGCACAACTATGTAATTTGGTTTGGATTTATGTGCTTATGGAGCAAAATTGTTAACAAATGTGGTGGCTCTTGGGAGCAAACATTTGTTTCGGCTCTTGTTTACCTCTCTATTCTAGCCCTCACTTTGATGTGAAACTGCTGGTGGTAGCAATAGTTAAGGTTCTAATAACATTTGCCAGGTTTCAGAAATGGTAACTCAATGAACAAAAACTGCAGTATGCCACAGATAGAGCTACTCCCTCATAGCTCATTCTTACTTTGTCCAACAAACCACAAATGGTTTCTGGTGTGATTTACTAGTCTGTAGTAGGCACTAACTGGTACACCATATTAAACTATTCCCAAAAAGCTTTCAAGAAAATCTACTTCTTGATTGCCTATGACTTAGAAGCATACAGTGGCATTAACCCCACCAAAAATACAAAGACAGGCTTTCTGGATGGCTCATGAGGATGATATTCCACTTTGACCAAGAGCTTTGTCTCTTCCAGTACCAACTGTTGCTTAGGTATTTCTACAGCCTCGTTTTGCTGCTCATTGTAGCTCACAAACATATCCTAGTTCATCATGCAGTGGTTAATAGGAAAACAGTACTTTGGGGGGTGGAGGAAAAAGTGAAGGAACTTAGGTTTGTATCTCTATATCTCAGTGGTCAGGGAAGTTTTCACCCATATAAAAATCCTGCAAGTGGAAGTTGACTATGTTGCTGTTTGCCAGTAATGGAAATGACCAAGGTATCTGAAGTCACAAGGGTAAATCATTTCTATAACAATAATGATCAAGCCATTAAATGCACATGAATATTTAATTTCTGATGTACTTTGTTCCAGTCTTAATTGCCAAAACCACTTTGCTAGGAATATGCAAATAAATTATCTATTCTCTTCATTTATGTAACATCTTCACCTCCAGATTTAGGACAGAGTGTTAAATCCACAAGGAAGCTATTTTAGTGTCTTGTTCTGCCAGTTCATTTTACCATCCTGTAAGAACCAGGGCTAAGCACAGCTGTAGCACAATTCCTTCTCTTTCCACATCCTTTCTTTTTTACCCTAATTTTTACATCTTTCTCATCATCTACTGAAAATAATTCTTCCCCAATTGCTTGGCTTTCTCACCGATGCTTTTTAGTTGATACAGAAAAATCTCTGCTGTCCAACTTTAAGCTTTCAAAACACACTTATGTTCAAAGTGCAGGAATAACTCAGGGTTAAAATCTCAAGTGTGGAGTGTAATTTGCTTTAAACATAAAATTCTTTTAATGGCCCTATTGAAAGTGCCCCTAAGTGTTCTCCAGAAGCTGTTAAGCCATTCAGTGGATCCTGCAGTGTTAGAAACTCCATGTACTCTGGCCCAATGACTGACTACTCCATGTGGATCTTTTATCTAGAAGAGCTATATAGCTATGAAACCCAGCAGTGACTGGCACATCACATTAAAAAAAAAATAAAATAAAATATTTTTCTCCTTTTTTTGCAGAAAATGGCCATTTTTCTGGTGGGTTTAATTTGCAAGGACACATAAGAAAGAAAGATCAATAACGATACTACTTAAATAACTGAAAGACTGAAACCAAGTTTAAAAAGCTGGACAATTAACAACTATTGGAAACAAACTGTTAAAAGCAAACTCAAAGCTGTGTACTGCAGCCACTAGCACAGAAAGAAGCAGAGGATTAAGTGACAGGTATGGTATACTCACCCCCAGAGGCATGTGAAATGCACACCTAATAGCCGGGCCTTCAGGCAAAAAGTCTTAATTCACTGAGCTACACATTCATTTTCCACTGTTAGATGCCAGGGGCCACATATCCAAAGACTGTTTCCAGACACCTTTTTATAACTTGGCAATGCAGCTGACTGCTATAATTAAATATTTTAATAGCATAAATGAAGTTATTTTTCTATCATTTGTCAGTCATAAGGAGAATTTCAACTTTGTCAAAGCACATTATTTAAGATATGCTAATTATTTTAGAGTTTCATATAGCATGTTCAAAAATAAGATTAAACTTTATACCAAAATACTGCTGCAGATCAGAACAACATAGCTGAATCCTCTGCATGCAAGATTTATTGTCACAATGAGATTTGATTCTGTTGGAAGGAATGAAGTTTAGAGAGTTTAATGAGTCACACACACACAAAGACTGTGTTAAGCTGGTTTAGAACTGTGATCAGTTTTGGAATAATAGTATAGTGTGTGTCTTGAAAAGCAAATAAGAAGTTCAGCCTCTTCCAATCTCAGTCCCACCCCCACACAGCCACCAAACCAACAGCATGTGGGAGATGCTTCAAATGGAACCATGTCGGAGGAAAAAGCGGAACAAAATAAAACAACCCCAAAACCAGCCCCATAACAGTTTTGAGTTTCTATGAGTGTGAATGTGGTGCCTAAGCAAATCATCTTGTACATTAATTCAATGACATGGGGAACACTTTTCAGGACTGCTGAACCTTTCAGTTTCCTTTATGCTAGTATA
This sequence comes from Dryobates pubescens, assembly GCF_014839835.1. Taxonomy (NCBI): domain Eukaryota; kingdom Metazoa; phylum Chordata; class Aves; order Piciformes; family Picidae; genus Dryobates; species Dryobates pubescens. The sequence continues at coordinate 33,012,652 of NC_071623.1, read as the reverse complement.
TATTACCATTACTGCTACAAGGATAAACTACCACTACCTTTTTCTTTTCAATCTAGGACACAAAGTGAAATTAAAGCAACAAAGAAACATACAATGACATGAATTATTCTCTCATTTGTTTCTCTAAAGCGAAGCAGGCATGGAAAAGTGTGCTCCCAGATTACCCAAGTAATGCATCATTTCAGTGGAAATACTTCTGTGCATTATCATAAAGTGTATGCACAATTAGCCTACCCTATGTGCCTCGAACTGCCTGAAGCAGATCACATACATGCAATCAAGCTTTCAGAATGTATGGTACAGATTGCCCTCTTTTTGAAAGAGAAACTACCAGCTCAAAATATAACCAAGAGGAATCAATTCTTGGCCAAGCCATTACATTCACATTTGATGTTTTCAATTTGTCAATTAATTTATGCCTCCATGCACATACTCCATTTTTTCAGGTGCTTAACATTCCTGGTGAAGAGGTTAAAAAAAAAGAGGAAAGGTAGACCTGTCATAAGTTATTAGGTAGCTTCAGAGAAAAAGCCAAAGCAATTCCTGTGAGCTCTGGCTTCAACACTATTTTTTTTCTTTTTCTCTTGTTAAAAAGTGTCTGAAGTTTTTCCAAAACACACGTTGTGTTAAGCAAATGCCATTGCCACCAGAAATCAACAGCCTCTGGAGGCTGCAATTTGTTACCTTAGAATCACTACTATTCCCAAGCCTAAATATGAATGTTTCCTTCAAAGCCCTTGGGACCTGTGTATCATCATGTATTTTACAAGTAGTATTTTTAAACAAAAGATTGCTTGCTGTGTGGAAAGTAGGTGATGAGAAGTGCTTCCTATGAAACACAACTTACCTACTGGAACTATGATAACGCAAAGAAAGAATAATCCGATGTGACCATTTGAGGCTGTGCCTTTAAGAGAGAGACAGTGTTGGGAACACTCTGGCTGAATGTTTTGGTACCAGAATGAAAACACTGAGATATTCTAAACGAATTTCATTGGCAGATGGGCAGAATGCAACTTTAAGTTTTAGGGCAGTTGGAATTTTTGGGAGTTTCAGCCTGTTCTGCCGTGCCAGCCTGTTCTGCTTCTCTGCCTGCCTGATTCTCAGCAAACTAAGCGGAGCTGACCTTGAGACAAGCAAAACTAATTCATGCATGTGCTTTTGAAGCTTATTAACATCTCTTTTCCTTAATAACTGCCTTTCTTTCTCTAACCCCTTTTTGGGAAAAAAGGGAGTTAGGGGGGGGAGAGGGGGTTTTAGGGAGGGAAACCCTCCTCGAGGAGGGAATTTTGTTGTGTTATTTTTCTTTGCTGTATATTTCTGTATATATTTTGTAAATGCTGTATAAATTGTGTTATATATAACCTGCATTCCATATATGCTTGTAAATATAGCTTGCTTCTCCGACTGAGTTAGCTGTGGTCTCTTTCTCTGTGGGGGAGGGAGATCTAGGCCCTCTCTCAACCTACCATATCCGATTATCTAAAAGACTTTGAAATGAAAGAATGGTAAGCTTGCCAGTTTCCTCCACTGGAATCATGGACAGTTGTATTTAGGAAGAAAAACAAAACCTAACCAACCAACCAAACAAACAAACAAGAAAAGAAAGAAAGGAGAGAGGAAAAGGAGAGAGGAAAAGGAGAGAGGAGGAAAAAAGAAGGATTGGAAAAAATTGCCATGTGTCCTTTTCCCCTATGTTTTTTTTTCTAGCAGATAGGAAATGACAATTAAAAAACTGGAAAAGTTAGTTACTTTAAACTGGCAATGGCATGCTGATGACCAAACTAATATCAGCATCACACTATGTTGGATCTTGTAAAGGGCTATTATAGGTGAACCTCTTTTCCATTTTAGCTACAGCTTAAGGACTTGAATGATACTCCAAACACCTACTTATTATGCAGATAGGTGTCTCTGTTGCTCAGTGAGAAGGAAAAAAGTGAAAAGGTTCCTATGATCTGGATGCTGCTTGTTGATGCCATTATTCAAAAGCAGATGATGCAAAGTAAACATAAACATTCACTGGAGCAGAACTGGGAATTGGGATTCGCAGCAGGTCACTACAGCAAATGCTCTCTGTTCTCCTTGTCACCATACAGTTCCTTGGTAGTCAGCAGGTATCCCAAAGGAGCATGGGCACATCAGCCCTTCCTGGCTGCCAGGGTGGTTTGTTGGCTTAGGACAATGTTTTGGGGGCAGGAATGGTGATGTGCTGCTCATTTCTCCATGGATGGGGCTTGTTTGCCATCAGGATTTGCTGGAAAGCCCCTGAATGTAGGGAAGTGTGTCCATAAAGGAGTGGGAGGAAGGATGGTTTTAGGGCAGCTAGATCTGACAGAAATTTTAGCAAGTTGATTGTGGAATGCTGGAGAGGGATCTCCTGGTGACAGAAGATTTTGAGAGGATACCTCTCTGTCGATGTTGAGGGCTTGGAGGCTCAGTTCTGCTAAGTAGAGCCTTGATATTTCACTTAGACCTGGTGCAAGCATTGGTGAAGGGGTTTGTGAGGATCCCCTTTGGCAGCTTTCCTTCCCCACATGTCATTTAGCCACATCCTCACCTGTACAGAGCCATTGCAACAAGATCAAACATTGGAACAGGCTGCCCAGGGCAGTAGTGGAGTAGCTATCCCTTGAGGTGCTCAACAAGTGTGTAGACATGGTACTTTGGGAAATGGTTTAGTGGCCATGATGGTGTTAGGTTGACATTTGGACTTGATGATCTTGGAGATCTTTTCCAACCTTAATGATTCTATGTTCCCATATAAAATTTGCTGCAGAGTGGTCTGTATACAGGATCAGAGAATAGAAAAGCCAAACCCCAGCTTCAATGCAACTACCTAGCCTGCAGCTAGAGGTTAGGCTCCACATTTGAAGCTACACCCTGCCTGCAAATACTCTTATTGTGAAACACCTAATGTAAAAATGTTCAACCACCCTCTGAAGTGAGGAGCAGGATTTGAAAGAAAGGAGGCAGAACAGGAACAGAACTTCAGTTTGACCTTGACAAGTATACATAGGAGAACATGAGCTGTTTTGTAGCAGCGCCTCAGCTTTTCCCTCTCATCTCAGATTCACAGATTGCACTGGGTTGGAAGGGACCCTCAAAGGTTATTCTGTCCAACCCTTTTGCAGTGAACAGGGACACCCCCAACTAAATTAGGCTGGCCAGGGCCACATTGAGTTTGATCCTGTGGGCCTCAACCACATCCCTGGGCAACCTGTCGAACTGTGCCCAAGCTCCACTCAGAAAAGCTTACTAACGCTCTTCCTGCATTGCAAGAGGAGTCCACTCCCTCTGCTTGAGCATGCCACCAAGATCTCTGAGCCAAACAGTAGCCTTTGACAATGAACTGTCAGGCTTCAAGTTGACAATTAAGCCAAGAAAGAAGAAAAACATCAGAAACTTCTCTATCATCCTTTTTCTGCCCTATTCCTATTGCTCAGTATGTTGCTTGCCTTGAATTTTGACTCTGTATTAGTCCAACTTCCATTTAATGTGCAGGAAAATTACAACATCTTTATGTGGTAAAGTGCTGATATGTTTAGTCCTTGAATTCTCTAATCCTAGACATGAACTTTAGCCTTGAGATCTACTATTTTCTGATTTGAGACACACCAGCACAGAATAGAGGTAAAAAGTGAGACCAGTGTTCAAAATAATCTCATGCCAGCCTGAGGCCCTTATGATCACCCATTCCAGTGATTTCCCTGTACTTTATTCAGTGTCTCAAAGATCAAATACCCTCTGCAGCAGGAATACTAAAGCGAAAAGTGAGGTTTGTGGCTACATAAAAAGGAAAAACTATTTCTCAAAGACTAAGATTTTTCACATCCTAAATGTGTCTTAATAACTCATACCATATTCTTAAGAACACACAAAGAATAGGTATGAGTAGAGTGTCAATCTTGCACACACAACATTTACAACTCCTTGCAAAGGCATCAATTTGAGAACACTATGCAGGTTTTTTCCAGTTATGACTAAATAATGCAGCTCACATGTGATATGTTCCCTGCAATAAAGAGCCACTGCAGTAAGAAAGAAGCTACAATATAAATTGCCTAAGTTCCTGTTATTTTTAAACTATATCCCCCCTGCAGTTCATAGCATTATAGCAGAAGAAAGCAGGGAAAAATAAAAAGGAAGAAGAAAAAAAGGAAGAAACAAACCATGGAAGGAAAGAAGGAAAGGAAGGAAGGGAAGGAAGAGAAAGAAGGGAAGGAAAGATGGAAGGAAGGGAAGGAAGGGAAGGAAGAGAAAGAAGGGAAGGAAAGATGGAAGGAAGGGAAGGAAGGGAGGGGAGGGAGGGAGGGAGGGAGTAAGGGAGGGAGGGACGGAGGAAGGAAGGAAGGAAGGAAGGAAGGAAGGAATGAAGGAAGGAAGGAAGGAAGGAAGTAAGGGAGGGAGGGAGGGAGGGAGGGAGGGAGGAGACCCAAACAGCCAAAGTCTCTCCAACTCAACAGCCAAAGTCTCTCCTGCTCAACAGCCAGGTGAAGTTTGCAGGCAAAATAAAGACTGCATTAATTATTGCAACTGTAAAGACTCTTCCAATCTCTGCAGCTATCTGCACACTAAGAAGAACTCTCCAAATGGTTTCCACTAGTAACTTAATATGGGCAAAAATTCCTTCATAAAGGAAAAAAAGAAGGAAAAGAAGCAACTGTAGATTACTTCTACAGCTACACTGATGGAAGAAGACAGCCTCCAATCAAGAGCACCAATCCTGTGTATGCTGTGAGTAAAAATGTTGTGGCATATTACCCAGATTCACTGAAATAAAGCTACAGTCCAATATTCACAATGTCTTCCATTTCTCATAGATTCTTGTGAGGAGGGGCAGAGAGAAAAAGAAAAAACTAACGAAGTTTGAGCCAAGTGATTCTGGCCATTCCATTCATTAAAGAAAAGCCTGCTGCAACTCTGGAGGATAATGCATACCTGTTCAGTATATTCTGTTACATGTCCGACTCAAAATCTTACACAGAGATTAATTGTTGTGGTTGGTTAGTTGCTTTTTTCCCCACAAAGGGTCCACTTTGCTTTGTAAAACAGACATTTCTCACAACTACAAGAATATGGATATACAAACATCAAGCAAAACCAGATAGCAGATGTTTTGAAAACCGGTGTCTTCCTCCTTTTCTCCACAAATACTTACAGCAAGAACATCAGCCTCCCCCTCAGCAGATCAACTCCTTCATCTTCTGCCTCCACACATTAAAGTTAGGAAGTCTTTGCTTCTCATAGAGCTACCAAGCACATTCCAGCCAGCAGGAAGGATGAAGCTAATCAACTTTGCTCTCTGTTTTTAACTCATTGTGTATGCAGGCACCACACACAATAATGCAGCATGTAAGGAAGGCTTAATTTTGCCTCTTTCTTGAAGGCAGCAGGCACAACAGTTTCCAGATTGAAGGGCCAGTATTTCAGCACACTACAACCACTAAATATAACTCCTCTCTAAATGCTGCTTCTCTGTATGCGCACACTTCCAGGTGCTACAGTCAATGATTGAGGGGGGGAATGCAAAAAAAATACTGCTAGCCAATTGCCAGAACCTGAAGCACGTTTCCAGAAGAAAGAAAAGGAAAACAACCAAACAAAACCCCAGAAACCACTAAACAAAACAACACAAACCCCTCAAAACCAAACAAAAACCCAACAGCGGGTTGCAGTTCATCAGGAACAGCAGCACTATGAAGAACAAATCCGGATCTGTTTTAAAGTTCTGAACACATTTGGATTGAGTGTCAGATCATTTCTCTTGAATTCCAAAGCCTTCCTCCCCACGAAGCTGTTGAGCATGTCTTTAATTCCTACAGGCAATCTCGGCATAACTCCTGCTTGTGAGGTGACAGGAAGGGACAACAGCTAGCTACTCGCCAAGCAATTTTCCTTAAGCGCAGCATTCTTATGCTAAAGGCTAACAATTTTCTGCATCAGCTGTGCCAAGGTTAGTTTTCCTGCCTTTCTGAATCCTACATCCATTTGCTTCCCACAGTAGATGGAGGAATTTCCAAAGCAGAAAGCTATTTTTGAGCAGCTTCCAGAGCCTCTCTTTGTAACACCTTCTTAACTGTGATTTCCTAATCACTATGCAGAAGATTTCACTGCCTAATTAAAGGACTGGTGCAGTGATGAAGATAAAGAATACAGAGCAGTGCTGCAAGCTAATCTACAAGCAAAACACAGGAGCTACTTGTCAAGAGTAAGGGCATATTTTATCGACAGCTGTGTCCAATAAGGATGAGTTATGTAGTGAAGTTTAATATTAATGCATTTCAGTCATTCCCATTACTTGCTTGTTATACATACCCAGGGCATTCCCAGTTCTCTCACTCTCCTTTCTTATTGTAATGCAATTAACATTTTAACCCCTCTGAAAACCCTCAGTTTTACATCATTGCAGACTTTTGCAGACAGTGCTCCACAGAGATGAAGGTCTCAGCAGTTATGATTTTGGACTATAAAATTCAGGTTGGGTGCATAAGTTTTGATGATGTGTGACTCCACAGATGAAATTCACTCTGCACCTTTGAGACTTGTGTTTCCTTTATGTATTTCCCCTGTATGTTTCTGTCAAGGTATACACAGCTATTTGTACCACTGTTGCACAAAAGCATACAAATACTGAACCGGTTACAGGTCGCTGATATTGCACACCAAAGACATTACTTGGTGTTATGCAAAACAACTATGTTCAAAGCATATGAAGTTATTAATTTAAACATTAGCATGACATTCCTTTGTACAAACACAGTTAGGCTCTCTCTCTGATCAGGTCATGTGTTTCTACCATCGGATCCTGTCTGTTTACAGCCAGAGGCAAAATGGCCCTGTTCCATCCACACAGCATCTGACATGGGAGCTCATGGCTGTCCAGAGAGGAGGAAGAACATAGCAACCACAGAAAATAAGCTTGCAGCTGAAACCAGCAGAATCTATCCTACCTATACACTGCAATAACAAAATGTTAACTCAAACTCCTCCTCATGGTTACTATTTGTTCTTTCCTTATTTGGGGTCAATTAATTTGAGACATATGGGACATAAACACGGGGAGTGCTGTTATCAGCACAAAAACACACCCTAGGCGTGTCAAACCAAAGGCTCAGGGGATGCTTGTAAATTGGTGGACTTACATTATCATGCCTGAGTTTGCCCAATACAACTTAAGAATAACAGTAATATGTCTTGCAGTCACAGAGGTGTTTTAAAGCTGAATTCATCAGTGGTTTATAAATCATTAGGGCTTAGATAGAGAAATGGACATACATTTTGTAGTACAATTCTCTTGCAACAGGAAAGCTCAGGTCTGCTTCCATGCAAGCCTCGAGGTGCTCCTGACTCTCCTCTCCTTCCTTTTGACACTTTGAAGTTTTCCAGTGGGAATAGAGCAGGGTGCCAGGACCCCAGGCACATCCCACCTCCTGGAGCTTTGTCTAGCTAGACCTGGGGCCAGCTCAAACCACAGATTTTGACCTCAAAGAAAGTCACTGTATAGAAAGTAAGAAGAAACTTCAGATGGGGCTCTCCCCCCATCCTTTGGGAGCTGCTTTTATGCTGAGCCTCACACCTTGGATCCCTGCCTGAACTGTACCTATGTTGTGCCACAACCCTCATGGTGCCTGGCTGTGAGTCCTGCTGAGATGGCTGCCAGCCTGGCTGTACCTAGCCCTTCACAAGCTGCAAGTAACTCCTACCCCAGTCCAGGTTTGGCAGTGGCCTCTGGTGGCACCTGGCAGGAGGTGTTGGATGGATCCCAACCTTGATATCACCTGGTTGGTAGTTACAAGATCATCCCTAAAGGACTGTACATGTGGATAAGAAAACTCACCCAAAGAAGGTGAGAAGCAAACCTTGGTGTCCCTTAGTCTGAGTATCTAAGTTGGAGCCAGTTAATAACAGAACATCAAGAGGATAGTGTTTCTACCATCCCAACAGGAGAGAAGGCAGAATTTTCCTCCCATCCTGGAGAAATAAAGACAGACTTTAGCTAATAACCCTTGGATGTGTTAACTGTCACCATGCCAGGAGCAGTAGAAGGCACCTGGGTTCAGACTTGACAAGCAAACAAGTCCACCTGTGCAGTGGTGGACTGCCTGCCAACTGCTGTGGGCACCAGAGCTATATCCAAAGATAGCAGAGCAAATGAGACTTGTGCTGACATGTCTTGAGCACTGCAAGTATAAATGTCATCTAAATGGAGCCAAGCATTCCCTGTTCTGTATAAAAGCCTGTAGCAGCAGTACCCTGAGGCGCCTGAACCCTGAAAAGGGAATTTAACATCAGGTTGTGCAAGCTAAGCCGAGAGCCAGACAGCTACAATTCAGGCATTACAATGTTAAATAGCAAAATACCTGTGTCCCTTTGTGGATCTTGTCATAAGATATAACAGCTGAAATACCTGGGAAAGGCACACGAGGAAAGGACTAATTCTGCATGCGGCCTGAGGACTGGACTGTGCACTGTAAATACTGCATGCAGTCAGGAGCTGATGGGAACAGTGAAGCTGAAAGGAAATTCTGAAGAGCAGCTCATTCAGTACTCAGCAGAAGTTTCAGGTTGTGCAGCAATACTGGCTCATGAACAGGTAATTAAAGACTTAGAGCACCTGCCTGAAGAGGACGAATCAGTGTTGCATAGGCAATCTTCATCACAGTGTTTCCTAGGCTGCGAGTGCTTGCCTTGCAACCTTGAAGTAGCCTTGGCATATGTTAATTTTCCTTCCTTTTAATGTCATATTATATAAACAATCCCTCTATTAAGATTGACTTCAGATACTTGTATTAAAAAAGAGGAATTATCCTCTTTGTTTTATTTGAAGGATACATTATATCACCTTCCTTGTTCAAAGGACATACTCTAATTAAAGGTTGAATTTTCTCAGGATTTCAGCTAAATCTGTCACTTAGCTTATGAATTAAAAATAATTAAAGGCAGAGTCTCGTAAGGATTGCAGCTCCGCGCCTGCTCCTTTCTGTCTGATTCCTTTCACCAACAAATCGCTAGCTTTCCATTCTTCACTCACTCTGCATAATTTGGACTTTGAAAAAGAAAAAATAATGTACATGGGAAAATTCTGTTGTAGTTAATTTTCCCCTCCTACTATAGGCAGGATTTTGTCTTTCTTAGAGATAACAGTTATTCCATTTCTCTCCACAGCTGAGGAAGGCAACTGCTTGTTTATGAGCTGTTTTGTCAGGGCCTAGCTGGTCCCTACCAGAAGATGAAGTCCTCTCCATTTCTACTAATAGCTCAGATGACACAAAAAGCCTTTGGGGAAGATAGCTGCCGTTTCATCAACCCTTAGCATGGTGCATACAGTATCAGTGAGCAGGACTGGAGCCAGGCTGCTCTGGAAGATGGCTGCCATTTCATAAAGAAATACCGCTGCAGAGCTCAGGTATTGAACATCTCTTTCATTTCACAACAGAAATACAACGTGGAACCTCTGAGTTTTGCTATGTATGAATGCAATGTCTGCCCTAGGTATTTCCTCACCCTGTGGATGAAATTCCTTGTTTCTGCATGCATTTCACAGAAATTTCTGCACATTTAACCCAGATAATCTGCTCTCCCAAATACCTGCTAGCAGCAGGGTAGCAAATGACCTTAGTTCACTAGGGTGGATTTTCTGATGCACGTCATGAGCCCCAGCTCCTCCTGGCTGCTACTATTTCCTTTCAAACCTCAAATATTCCAGGTATTTTATGGTTGATTCTTTCATCAAACAATAGTAAAAATGACATGAAATTGTGACAAGAGTTTAAAAAACAAAATCATGTTTCCTCCAGTCTTAAACAAACAAACAAACAAACAACTTTCCATAATAATGACCTTAAAAAGACAGGGGGAAAAAAAAAATGAAATTATTAGCAATATTGAGCTAACAAAATGCATTTATCCTTAGGAAGAATTTCAGCTAAGCTTACAATAAAATAATAAAAAGAGGAGCAGAGTGGCCACACCTTGATCACAGCACCTCCTAACCTGTGCATGCTGTGTCAATTCTGATGATTTATCAGTGTCTGTACGGTAGGAATTCTGCCGTGTGCTGTTCTGCAAAAGCAGAGTTAATATCAGGAGTATATGTGGAAGTAGAACATAAATGAAGTCTCTGCTTCTTAAGAGAGACTAATCTCAAAATTGCTTATTTATTGAAAAAAATATTTGAAAATTGATACTCCTGGTTTCCTCAGATGGCAGCAAAAGTTCAATACGGAAGATAATTCTGTTTTAAAGATTAAACCATACACCTGTCACCATACAAAGCATGCCATTAGAAAAAAAATATGGAATTCTGGGATGCTTTAAAAAAACCACATCAACATTCAGATATGGGAATTATTGTTCAGTCAAGTAGTGCCTTAGTTTGGAAATGCAGTTGATAAAGTCATCCTCTATCTCAGTTCTTATCTTTCTCATAAGATCAGCTAATGCTGGTTTATTGCAGCTACTTTCCTTCTGCTAAAACAAAGGAATGCAGTGGAAGCAAAAAAGAAGCCTAAACCCTGCTTATATATGACTTGATAGAAATAAACATATATATGTGTGGTGGGTTGTTTTTTTTAACTTATCCATCTCCTGGATATGAGGAGGAAGTTCTTCACCATGAGAGTGGTGAGGCCCTGGAATGGGTTGTGCAGGGAGGTGGTAGGGGCGCCATCCCTGGAGGTGTTGAAGACCAGGCTGGACGAGGCTCTGGCCAGGCTGATCTAGTGTGGGGTGTCCCTGCCCATGGCAGAGGGGGTGGAACTAGATGATCCTTGTGGTCCCTTCCAACCCTGACTGATACTATGATACTATGATAGTATGATACTATTAAGAATTTCC